>NC_134270.1:111587797-112267734 GCF_031893055.1 Leptodactylus fuscus | reverse complement strand
TAATTATGATCTGCACATGACAGGCTACAGCTCAATTATATATATTCAAGAATATATGCAAATTCCTGTCATGAACTGTTCATAATTATATCAGGGGTGGAATGGTACCTTGTTGCACAACGTGCCTTTTTTTTGGCCAGGCAGTGTATTATCCACTATATTCAATATATATTGTAGTGACCTATGCAAAATTGGGCTACCAATACACATATATAAAAAAGCACATGTGCTTAAAATTTCAATCCTAAATATATACCATAGACACATACGGAAAATCAATATTTTATTGTAAGATATATATATATATATATATATATATATATATATATATACAGTCCTATGAAAAAGTTTGGGCACCCCTATTAATCTTAATCATTTTTAGTTCTAAATATTTTGGTGTTTGCAACAGCCATTTCAGTTTGATATATCTAATAACTGATGGACACAGTAATATTTCAGGATTGAAATGAGGTTTATTGTACTAACAGAAAATGCGCAATATGCATTAAACCAAAATTTGACCGATGCAAAAATATGGGCACCTCAACAGAAAAGTGACATTAATATTTAGTACATCCTCCTTTTGCAAAGATAACAGCCTCTAGTCGCTTCCTGTAGCTTTTAATCAGTTCCTGGATCCTGGATGAAGGTATTTTGGACCATTTCTTTCTACAAAACAATTCAAGTTCAGTTAAGTTTGATGGTCGCCGAACATGGACAGCCCGCTCTCAAATGATCTGAAAACAAAGATTGTTCAACATAGTTGTTCAGGGGAAGGATACAAAACGTTGTCTCAGAGATTTAACCTGTCAGTTTCCACTGTGAGGAACATAGTAAGGAAATGGAAGACCACAGGGACAGTTCTTGTTAAGCCCAGAAGTGGCAGGCCAAGAAAAATATCAGAAAGGCAGAGAAGAAGAATGGTGAGAACAGTCAAGGACAATCCACAGACCACCTCCAAAGAGCTGCAGCATCATCTTGCTGCAGATGGTGTCACTGTGCATCGGTCAACTATACAGCGCACTTTGCACAAATAGAAGCTGTATGGGAGAGTGATGAGAAAGAAGCCGTTTCTGCACGTACCCCACAAATAGAGTTGCCTGAGGTATGAAAAAGCACATTTGGACAAGGCAGCTTCATTTTGGAAACAAAAATTGAGTTGTTTGGTTATAAAAAAGGCGTTATGCATGGCGTCCAAAAAGAAACAGCATTCCAAGAAAAACACATGCTACCCACTGTAAAATTTGGTGGAGGTTCCATCATGCTTTGGGGCTGTGTGGCCAATGCCGGCATCGGGAATCTTGTTAAAGTTGAGGGTCGCATGGATTCCACTCAGTATCAGCAGATTCTTGAGAATAATGTTCAAGAATCAGTGACGAAGTTGAAGTTACGCCGGGGATGGATATTTCAGCAAGACAATGATCCAAAACACCGCTCCAAATCCTCAGGCATTCATGCAGAGGAACAATTACAATGTTCTGGAATGGCCATCCCAGTCCCCAGACCTGAATATCATTGAACATCTGTGGGATGATTTGAAGCGGGCTGTCCATGCTCGGCGACCATCTAACTTAACTGAACTTGAATTGTTTGTCCAAAATACCTTTATCCAGGATCCAGGAACTGATTAAAAGCTACAGGAAGCGACTAGAGGCTGTTATCTTTGCAAAAGGAGGATCTACTAAATATTAATGTCACTTTTCTGTTGAGGTGCCCATACTTTTGCACCGGTCAAATTTTGGTTTAATGCATATTGCGGATTTTCTGTTAGTACAATAAACCTCATTTCAATCCTGAAATATTACTGTGTCCATCAGTTATTAGATATATCAAACTGAAATGGCTGTTGCAAATACCAAAATATTTAGAACTAAAAATGATTAAGATTAATAGGGGTGCCCAAACTTTTTCATAGGACTGTATATATATATATACAGTGGGGCAAAAAGTATTTAGTCAGTCACCAATAGTGCAAGTTCCACCACTTAAAAAGATGAGAGGCGTCTCTAATTTACATCATAGGTAGACCTCAACTATGAAAGACAAAATGAGAAAACAAATCCAGAAAATCACATTGTCTGATTTTGTAAGAATTTATTTGCAAATTATGGTGGAAAATAAGTATTTGGTCACCTACAAACAATCAAGATTTCTGGCTCTCACAGACCTGTAACTTCTTCTTTAAGAGTCTCCTCTTTCCTCCACTCATTACCTGTAGTAATGGCACCTGTTTAAACTTGTTATCAGTATAAAAAGACACCTGTGCACACCCTCAAACAGTCAGACTCCAAACTCCACTATGGTGAAGACCAAAGAGCTGTCAAAGGACACCAGAAACAAAATTGTAGCCCTGCACCAGGCTGGGAAGACTGAATCTGCAATAGGCAACCAGCTTGGATTGAAGAAATCAACTGTGGGAGCAATAATTAGAAAATGGAAGACATACAAGACCACTGATAATCTCCCTCGGGCTCCACGCAAAATCTCACCCCGTGGGGTCAAAATGATCACAAGAACGGTGAGCAAAAATCCCAGAACCACGCGGGGGGACCTAGTGACTGAACTGCAGAGAGCTGGGACCAATGTAACAAAGCTTACCATCAGTAACACACTACGCCGCCAGGGACTCAGATCCTGCAGTGCCAGACGTGTCCCACTGCTTAAGCCAGTACATGTCCGGGCCCGTCTGAAGTTTGCTAGAGAGCATTTGGATGATCCAGAAGAGTATTGGGAGAATGTCCTATGGTCTGATGAAACCAAACTGGAACTGTTTGGTAGAAACACAACTTTTCGTGTTTGCATCGACTGATCCGGGTACATGAAAGAATGAATGGGGCCATGTATCGTGAGATTTTGAGTGCAAACCTCCTTCCATCAGCAAGGGCATTGAAGATGAAACGTGGCTGGGTCTTTCAACATGACAATGATCCAAAGCACACCGCCAGGGCAACGAAGGAGTGGCTTTGTAAGAAGCATTTCAAGGTCCTGGAGTGGCCTAGCCAGTCTCCGGATCTCAACCCTATAGAAAACCTTTGGAGGGAGTTGAAAGTCCGTGTTGCCAAGCGACAGCCCCAAAACGTCACTGCTCTAGAGGAGATCTGCATGGAGGAATGGGCCAACATACCAACAACAGTGTGTGCCAACCTTGTGAAGACTTACAGAAAACGTTTGACCTCTGTCATTGCCAACAAAGGATATATAACAAAGTATTGAGATGAAATTTTGTTACTGACCAAATACTTATTTTCCACCATAATTTGCAAATAAATTCGCAAATATATATATATATATATATATATATATATATATATATATATATATATGATAAAAATGACATACATATGGAGGGATAACCACATAAAACAGTTTTACATCCCACAGGGTGGACAAGTCACGGAGTAATCCAGGTAAAAAAGATTGTATACCCGTTGTGACTCAACATTGGTTACATAAAGTGGTAAATGCACACAATCAAACAAACTAGAAAAGGAAATACAATATATATCTGGTTGATAAGGTAAAGTGAAAACCCTGAGGGATCCAAACCACACCCCAACGTGTGTTTCGCTTTAGCTTCGCCTCTTGGCATTGCCCTCGATGAAGTTAAGGCAAAACTGCGACCCAATGTACTAGAGGATCAGCGATATCTGTTTCTTAGTGTGTTAAGCTTACTGAGGCAAACTGACCTGACTCTTTTTCTTTTTCCTCATCTTCAAGATATATAGGAACAGAGAAATCAGTATGTACTTGTACTTCACACTTCAGCAGTGGTAATTCTTGCCATCCATTATGCATGAGATACTCAGGCTAAAATTAATGTAAAATATTACGTTTAGATTTTTGTTTCTTATAATGATCAGTTTTTTGCACCTTTAATAAACAGTTCAGAGCAGAGAGATAATGCAGGATTATTTACTGGCTTCTTGCCATTACTAGACTGAACTGTAAAGCAATCCTCCCCTGCTGTAAAGAGTGGGGAATTCAAAAGGTACTTCCTTTAAGAGTGCCTTTAAGAAAGAAACACACTTTATATATCAGTGTGGCCAAAGTCCATTTAAAAAGCACTATAACATTAGTAATATTAAGTTACTCCAAATAAGGAACCACTGTCAACCAATTTTACATTAGAGATGACCTTTTTTGTCCTCTATGATCAGGAGTGTCTGCCCCGATTCCAGAGATATCGGTGCCTTTATTTTAAGCTGCCGATATCACTGGACTGTCAGAGGTTCAGAGATACCGGCCTAACAGCTCAGTGTCTTGGTTGGGCAGTGAGGTACGACCCCCTTCACAGTACAAGTCCATAGAAGTGTACCATCAGAGAGGCATACCTCACCGCCCAACAATCACCCTGGCTGTAAGGCCGGTACCTCTGACAGTGCAGAGAGATCGGCAACTGAAACTAACAGCCCTGATATCTCTGGGACTGGGACAGAAATATGGGTAAAATCAGTTCCATTGGCTTGGAAAATATAGTATGTAATGGGATTTAAAACTGGTTAAAGGATCATATCCAGAAAGTTGTAGCCAATGATTGGGAGCTTGGCCTAGTCGTCTGTTATAAGTGGTGTACCCCAAGGTTCAGTGCTAAGTACACTGTTATTTAATGATATAGAAAATACATTTAATAGCACTGTTTCTATTTTTTGGAGATGACACCAAGCTATGTAGTACAGTACAGTTAATAGGGGATGTACATAGGTTAAAAGCAGACATGGGACAGACTGAATGTTTTGGCATTCACATGGCATATGAGGTTCAGTGTGGATAAATATAAAGTTATGCATTTTGGTAATAATAATCTGAATAAAACATATGTCCTAGGGGATGTAAAGCTGGTGGAGAAGGACCTGGGTATACTTGTAGATCATAGACTAAATTACAGCATACAATGTCAGTCAACTGCTTGTAAATCCAGCAGGATAACTGTCATGTATTACAAGGGTAAGGCTCCATCTGGAATATGTAGTTCAGTTCATAAGAAGGATGTCCTAGAGTTGGAAAAGGTTCAATGGAAGACCACAAAAGTGATAAGAGTCATGTATAAGGAGAGATTTAGGCTAAGGCCCCATGCAGTAAATCGTTGCTAGAAGAAGCCCTGCAGAAAAGACCGCAGCGGAAACGCAACCACTTTGAAACATTCCCGATCTTAGAGGACATAAAGGGTGCAGTACAGGGGCGGATCCAGGGCCGGGCGAGCCGGGCAACCGCCCGGGGCCCCGCGCTTAGCGGGGCCCCGCGGCGCGGCCGGAACCTAACAAAATGGTCCCGGTCGGCATGTCCCGACTCCAACTGAGCTCAGCGTTAAAGCAGGAGCTGAGCTCACAGCTCCTGCTTTAAACGCCTATGTATTCGGCTCATCGGCGGTAGGACGCCGATGAGCCGAATACATAGGCGTTTAAAGCCGGAGCTGTCACAGCTCAGCTCCTGCTTTAACGCTGAGCTCCGGCCTCCGGCATTTGTAGCCGCAATGTGATGACGTCATCACATCGCGGCTACAATATGTGTATGAGGCAGAAAGCTGCGAGGGAAAGAGGAATGATGAGTGTGTGTGTGAGTGTGAGAACAGCATGACACTGGGGCAGATGGAGGGGGAGAGAACAGCATGACACTGGGGCAGATGGAGGGGGAGAACGGCATGACACTGGGGCAGATGGAGGGGGAGAACGGCATGACACTGGGGCAGATGGAGGGGGAGAACGGCATGACACTGGGGAAGATGGAGGGGGAGAACGGCATGACACTGGGGCAGATGGAGGGGGAGAACGGCATGACACTGGGGCAGATGAAGAGGGGGAGAGAACAGCATGACACTGGGGCAGATGAAGAGGGGGAGAGAACAGCATGACACTGGGGCAGATGGAGGGGGGAGAATGGCATGACACTGGGGCAGATGAAGGGAGGGGAGAACGGCATGACACTGGGGCAGATGGAGGGGGGAGAATGGCATGACACTGGGGCAGATGGAGGGGGGAGAATGGCATGACACTGGGGCAGATGGAGGGGCAGAGAACGGCATGACACTGGGGCATATGAAGGGGGAGAACGGCATGACACTGGGGCAGATGAAGAGGGGGAGAGAACGGCATGACACTGGGGCAGATGGAGGGGGGAGAACGGCATGACACTGGGGCAGATGGAGGGGGGAGAACGGCATGACACTGGGGTAGATGGAGGGGGGAGAACGGCATGACACTGGGGCAGATGAAGGGGGGAGAACGGCATGACACTGGGGCAGATGAAGGGGGGAGAACGGCATGACACTGGGGCAGATGAAGGGGGGAGAACGGCATGACACTGGGGCAGATGAAGGGGGGAGAACGGCATGACACTGGGGCAGATGAAGGGGGGAGAACGGCATGACACTGGGGCAGATGAAGGGGGGAGAACGGCATGACACTGGGGCAGATGAAGGGGGGAGAACGGCATGACACTGGGGCAGATGAAGGGGGGAGAACGGCATGACACTGGGGCAGATGAAGGGGGGAGAACGGCATGACACTGGGGCAGATGAAGGGGGGAGAACGGCATGACACTGGGGCAGAGACGGGGGAAATGAAACTGTGGGCAGATAAAGGGGAGAATGGCATGAAACTGGGGACAGAGATAGAGGGGGGGACATGAAACTAGGGGTAGATGAAGGGTGTATATGAAAATGGGGGGGAGATATAATTTACGGGTGACTGTAGGAGGATTATACTGTGTGGAATCACATGAAAATTGAATGAGAATGGGTGGAGTCAACATAAAAGTGGGCGGGGCCTAATTTGCTGCGGCGCACTGCGCGCGCCGCACGTTTTGTTCCCTCTTTCTAGTCTTCAACAGTTGGGAAGTACAGGTTAGAAGTGAGAGACCCCCAGTAAGTAGGGCCCCGCCAAAGTCAATTGCCCAGGGCCCCGCAAACCCTGGATCCGCCACTGGTGCAGTACATCCTCTACATATTACTGATGCATATAGTAATCCTCTAGGTTCTAAATGTTTCTTTTTCTAGCTAGCTCTGAGCAATCGCTGAGATAATTCAGTGTAGATTCTCACTTGTATGAGTTCCGCATTTGAGGTCCACAGCATTCCATCCAAATGGTGATCATCTCTGGGATTATTTTCTTTCTTACTTGCAGGCTCCTCCTTCAAAAGATAATAATATTATATATAGATCTTTCCAGTGTAGCACCAATAGCTTAGAAATGTTGTTTTGTAACATTTTGCGACATACCATTGGGAGTTTAGCCCACTGCTGTACCAACATGACTAATGTATAGTAGAGAACCAGCAGCATAAATGGGTTTGTGAAAACTGGCCAGTGCAGATCTTCGTGCATCTGGATCCTCCATAACTCAGTCTGATTGGTCCTGACAATTGCTGTCATCCCAAAAAGTCTGGACATTTAGAATGGATAAGAAATACATTTGCAAAAATTAATTGGAAATGTCAAATATTAATTTGATATGCCTTGTATTAAAAAGTGTATTGACTTGTGTCAGGAATCGCTCAGGTAGATGCTTGTAGCAGTGCAGGAAACAGGGACACAGACACTGGATTGCACAAAAGTTCAGGCTTTATTCACTTGTAGTGCATACACTGCCTTTTTAAAGGCACAAAATAAACAAAACAAAAGCCTTCTCGGCTGAGAACTCACTAAACATAGGAAAACTTTTCCCTGACTATACAGAAACCTGGCTACCAGACTCCCGCCTTGGCAACAACAACGGGTGGCACAGTACCTGCTCTGTATGTTCAATCTGGACAGGTCAGCTCTGTCTGTGTGGTGCCACACTCCTAATCCTCACACACAGTCTATTATAAGGCCTTGATTAGTCAGCTGACCTCCCTGGTGTGGGCCTTTACCATACACCATTTAGCTGCCTGGCTGGGATATACCTGTCTCCCAGACCACACCCTTCACTCTCTCACACTTGCTACACATTGCTATGTGCAGTATACCAATTCAATACCTGGACATTACATAAAGGATTACAGATAGAAATACTATGCTGAGTGTAACAGTCATCTTTTTTTAACTTTTGGAATTTTTTCTTTACTGTGGGTAGGGGGTATATGTTTAACACTTTTGTAATACACTTTACTGACAGATTACTCCAAAGTCTCATTTTAGCCATGATCTAATTGTGAGTTGCTAAGGAGAGTCCTTCTGTACATAGCATGCATAGTGCACACTATACTCATCTATGGATAGCATTATATGCAGGCTCCATAGCTTGCCTCTACTCGCCCTGTTCTCTGTATATCATGGCGCAGAGATTATACTGTAACAAGTCATCGGCGTTCACACTACCGTTGGTTTCCGATTGCAGTGTCCGTTGCTACTGTCCATTCAAGATTTTAGCAATGGACACTAGCTGTGTCCGTTACAATTTCCATTCATTTCAATGGGATTTCATCTGTTGTCCGTTTGTGTCCTTAAGGGTCCGTTAACAACCATGTCCGTTTTTTCAAGCGGACAGAGAAATCACACATGTAGGATTTTTTTGTCCATTTGAATAAACGGACAGAAAGTGTCCGTTTTTTTTTTTTTTACATTGAGGTCTAAGGGCAACGGACATATAACGGACAGTAACTGATGGCCATCAGTTACAGTCCGTTATTTTCTGTCCGTTTATTTTCTGCACATGCTCAGAAAGCATAAACAGTAAAAAAAGAAAAAACGGACAGTATAAAAAACGGATACTAATGTGTCCGTTTTTTTTTAACTGATCCATTAAATGGATCAGTAAAAAAAAAGGACACATTAACATCAGTTAGCATCAGTTAGTGTCCGTTATGATAGGTGTCCGTTTTTTTCTTTTAAACGGACACCTTCATAACGGACACCAACGGTAGTGTGAACGCCCATCACTTTCCCTGTCTACGTTCTGACTGTTAGTGCTGAGTACTATATCTCTATAAACAGCCCTGCTGTTGTTTGCTTTTACAGTATACCCATCTACCTGCTCACTATCTAGCTGGGCAAATGTGAAATTGCTGAATGCAAAATCCTTCATTGTATTAGCTACTTAGCACAATACAACCATTAATAATACATTACATTATTTTAAAAAAGAAGCAACAATAACAATTTGTAATCCTACCTGGCGTACAAATCCTGAGGTGGAATTACATCTTGAAAGTATGGGAGCTGATAGAGATAGATGGCGGTCAAGTGACCAGCACTAAAAATTGCCCCCAAGACACAGAGACTGCTGAAAACCACTAGGCTTACACTACGGTTACATGCCCACCAGGAGCACAAGAACAGGAAGATGAAAAAATACACGGCAGATGTCACAGAAGGTAAAATTATTCCTGTAGAAAACAAACAGGTCCAGTTACTGCAATATATATAACATGGGTGAAAGGGTGAAAATTTATGGCTTCCAAATTGAAAATTAGTTTTCCTTTTATATAGCAAAAACACATTTTACAAAACTCTACACATGCTGCAGAGAAGCTACATTTTTTGTTATTTGGACCTAAGTCAGGAGCGGGTTTAGCAGATAGGAGATGTATATATACCTCCTTTATATTTCCCATTCCTTTTAAAGCTACTCTTGGCTTCGGTTCAAAAATTTGCAACAAAATCTGGACAAAAAAACACAGTTTTTCTGAAAAGTTGGCCTCAGCCTACGAACCTTTTTAGACCCTGCTAGACAGTTTTCCAAACTCTCTAAAAAAAGGGAGTCTGACTTTTGTGATTTATTATTGCCTTCACCAGTTTTCTTTTAGAAAAATACTGGTCCAAAGTATCTAAACTGTGAGGTGGGGTTCAAGCTCCTTTCAGACGACCATGTGCTAGGTCAACATGCTATCCTGTTTTTTCCTGGATAGCACACTGGCCTATTCATTTCTGTGGGCCTGTGCACATGACCGTGAATTACACGATTGTGTGTGCGGACCGACAGTCCATACAGCAAAATATAGAACAAGTCCTATTCCCGTCCGGTTCTGCAGCATCTTGGTTGAACATTTCTATATGTGGATTTTCCATCACTGCTCAGTGTTTACAGATATGAATATATATATATATATATATATATATATATATATATATATATATACACTCACCGGCCACTTTATTAGGTACACCATGCTAGTAACGGGTTGGACCCCCTTTTGCCTTCAGAACTGCCTCAATTCTTCGTGGCATAGATACAACAAGGTGCTGGAAGCATTCCTCAGAGATTTTGGTCCATATTGACATGATGGCATCACACAGTTGCCGCAGATTTGTCGGCTGCACATCCATGATGCGAATCTCCCGTTCCACCACATCCCAAAGATGCTCTATTGGATTGAGATCTGGTGACTGTGGAGGCCATTGGAGTACAGTGAACTCATTGTCATGTTCAAGAAACCAGTCTGAGATGATTCCAGCTTTATGACATGGCGCATTATCCTGCTGAAAGTAGCCATCAGATGTTGGGTACATTGTGGCCATAAAGGGATGGACATGGTCAGCAACAATACTCAGGTAGGCTTTGGCGTTGCAACGATGCTCAATTGGTACCAAGGGGCCCAAAGAGTGCCAAGAAAATATTCCCCACACCATGACACCACCACCACCAGCCTGAACCGTTGATACAAGGCAGGATGGATCCATGCTTTCATGTTGTTGACGCCAAATTCTGACCCTACCATCCGAATGTCGCAGCAGAAATCGAGACTCATCAGACCAGGCAACGTTTTTCCAATCTTCAATTGTCCAATTTCGATGAGCTTGTGCAAATTGTAGCCTCAGTTTCCTGTTCTTAGCTGAAAGGAGTGGCACCCGGTGTGGTCTTCTGCTGCTGTAGCCCATCTGCCTCAAAGTTCGATGTACTGTGCGTTCAGAGATGCTCTTCTGGCTACCTTGGTTGTAACGGGTGGCTATTTGAGTCACTGTTGCCTTTCTATCAGCTTGAACCAGTCTGGCCATTCTCCTCTGACCTCTGGCATCAACAACGCATTTCCGCCCACAGAACTGCCGCTCACTGGATGTTTTTTCTTTTTCGGACCATTCTCTGTAAACCCTAGAGATGGTTGTGCGTGAAAATCCCAGTAGATCAGCAGTTTCTGAAATACTCAGACCAGCCCTTCTGGCACCAGCAACCATGCCACGTTCAAAGGCACTCAAATCACCTTTCTTCCCCATACTGATGCTCGGTTTGAACTGCAGGAGATTGTCTTGACCATGTCTACATGCCTAAATGCACTGAGTTGCCGCCATGTGATTGGCTGATTAGAAATTAAGTGTTAACGAGCAGTTGGACAGGTGTACCTAATAAAGTGGCCGGTGAGTGTATGTATATATATATATATATATATATATATATATATAAATTTTACATAGTCATATCTGAATGTAAACACTCCGCAGTGATGGGAAATCCAACCATAGGAAAATATTTCATACATTATGATATTTTCATAAGATTTCTCTAAATGTTTAATGATGTTTGCATAGGTTATCAGGGGGTTGGAGGGAGGGCATTTTATGGAGCACAGTCTAGATGGAACATTTGCATTTGGATTTAGTGGAACTGTTTTCTGCTTTGTTATCAGCCAAGAATGGGAGGAAATAATGATCAAATAATAGATGCATAGTGCAATAAACCAGGGAATTGCTTTAGATATTATAACTCATCGCAATGCTATGGAGAGAAGAGGTTAATAAAATAATAGGTAAAGTACCTGACAGGCCAAGTAGCAGCGTGACCACCACTTTTCCGGCTGTTGTAAACAGAGCCTCAAACAATAGCTTCATGGCAGAGATGAAGGCTGTAACCTTCTCAATGATTTTTGCTCGAGTATCATTGACATCCTTATCCAGGGTTTCTTCATCTGTGGAAAAATCGGTCTCATTCTCACTTTCTTCAGTCTCACTTTCTGTTTCAGATTCCTGAAAGAAATCAGATTAATAAAAACATTTACCGTATGTTAAATATAACCCTGCTTGTTTCCCACCACTAACATTTATGTAATGCCAAACCAAATCATATGCTGAATGTGTTATCTAGGACAAAGAAAAGAAATGGAAATTATTCCCAGCTTCATATGAAAAACATTCACAACAGGTATATTTAATGGACGGAACAATTCTTTTAATTCAGAATCACAGGAACCTTATACATGCTGAACTGGTAGAGAAACACTTGGTAAAGTACATCTTCTAAACAGCAGTATAGGCAATTTTCTTAATAATGCTAGGTTCACACCTGCATTCAGGTTTCTGTTTGTGGGATCTGCTTGTGGACCCAACAAACGGAAACCTATTCCGCTTAAAAAAGCATTTACCTGCGGAAACCTGCTGACCTCATAGACTATAATGGGGTCCCATCTGGTTTCCTTCCGAAAAATGCGGAGCGAAAAGGCCTGCTTGCAGAATTTTTCTCTCCACATTTTTTAAGCGGACTGATGGATGGAATGCCCAAAAGGCAACAAGTGCAGCTGTAAATCCAGCCTTAGCATTCTGCACTCTTTTCTGGTCTGAGGTTGTATCACATGACCCCTATCCATTCACTCTCACTAGCTGAAGCCTACAATTCCTGTCCTGTGTATGGGAAAGTCAGTCTCTGCTTGCAAGCCTATGCGAATGACATTGAGGCTCTCATAGGAAATGGAGGAATGGGGAGAACCTAATTGTCTCCATGCCGCTATCTGCTTCTCATCTTGAGAAAATGTATGCTACATAGCAGAATTGTACAATTTTCTGGTTTATCACAAGAAATTTCACAGTATAACAAATTGCTTAGGCAAATTGCTGGGCAAATTGCTGCTGATATAGGAATAACTGGCCGCATATTCTGATCACCGGGTGGGACTTACAGCCCAGTAGTGCTGCTCTACAATGTTTTTCTGTAACTCTCATAGATGTGAATGGGAGCTCTGTAAACAGCAAAGCACAACTAAACTGCACTATCTATGTAGCTCCACAGTTATGGAAAAAGCATAGCTCAATGTAGCTTCCATTCTGTTTCCATAGCTTCCATTCACCTCCATGGCTATTACATTAATAATGTAGAGCAGTGCTGCCCACCTGTTTCCATAAGTCTCATTCTGGTGGTTGGGGGTCTTGTGGCCAGTTATTCCCAACGGAAATTTGCTGAGATAGGAATAATAACCCTTTAATTATACAATAAAATTCAGCAAAAACTATGTAGCAATTATAGCACCATTATTACTCAGCATTATTAGGACATCTGGTAGTTCTCAGGTTCCTTGTAATTCAGGGTCAAACAAAGCGACAAATGTTCTTTTACTTAAAGTTTTTAACATTTTTTTTTAGCAGTTTCTTAATTTGGCGTTATGGGCTACCATTTTCATTTCATGTTCTATGTTTCTTTGGGTGAATAACATGTACTGTACTCAATACCATATTGCAAACATTGAGAAGTGGTTGTAGATGTGTTGCAGAAATGCAGCCATATAGTAGGAATGCTGCAGATAAATTGCTGTGGTGTCCTAAAATGCACAGCAGAGGAATCAACTACATTTAGAAAAGGCAAATATATTATTCTCTACTTTGTAAATTCCATGCAAAAAATTGTCAACAAATCTGCCATGTCTGAACATGGAGAAATATTTCTACCATTTAACAAAACTCAACAATCATATTTTCATCCATCTATTAATGATTGGTAATGGTTTACCAGTATAAGAAATCATGGCAAAGTAATGCCACCCTTAGTAGTAGTAATGGTGAGAAATGGAAATGACAGCCATATGGCTTATCTGCCAGGCAATGAACGGGCATGAATAACACTGGTGCTTACCTAGGCAGGCTTAACCCACAAGAGCTACTATATAGCTACTAGAAGCTACGGTCTACGGTTTGCAGATCTCAGATTTAGATATACAGCCCTGTGCATTAGCCATAGCTATATGATAACAGGTAGTTGGTGCCTGCTGTTACAGGTCTAGGTTCACAGATTGACAAAATAAAAAAACTAAACTATCTACAGTACTTCAGCACTACATTTTTCTCTTTAGCTAGTTAGTATTTTATACCACCATTACTAAGGCAGCATTACAGCGACATCTTGTGGAGAAGCACAGGTACAGATAGCATAAGAGTAAGATCATGCATAGGTTACTCAGATTGATAAGGGGACCCCTCAGAGTACTTAGTTTGGGGGACACATGTTATCACAGTCCCCTTATTTTTCATTTTTAATATTAGTTTGGTTGCTTTTGTTTGTTTTTTGTGCTTGTTTTTCTTCCATTATTTGTTTATAGTGGTACTTACCAGTCCCCCTCTGGTCAGCTGTTACTTGGTGCAACCACCTTCCAGCTTCTTCTGTATCTGGGCAGAATTATCTTATGGCATCACTGATTGGCTATTGGTATCCAGTGGCGGGAAAAGCAGAGTTTAAAATAAAGCGATCCCACCTTGGTCAAGCAATCGCTGGAGGAAGATGAGCCTGTGACCCCCACCACCACCCTTAAAGATACTGTCTATATTTTCATAATGTTTATTAGTGGGACTTGGTTACCCTTGGTGGATTCAGTCTATTCCTTGGTTAATGCAGATGGTTACTGGGTTCTCATTATTTACTTACCATTCATTATTTTACTGGTTTATTTGTTTTTATTTCTCTGGGTTCTTGTTATTTATGTGACCATTTATGTAACCCTTAATAAAAATTGTGACCCTATTTAATCCAATGAATTGTGTGTTCTTATTTATCTTCTAGTATTCTTTATTTTATACAAAATGGGGCTTTTGATATCACGAAGGTTCAATGTTCATTTTATGAAAATTTACATTTTATATATGGATCTAGAAAAACCTAAAGAGATGGCTTCACATATGTTTTTAGAATTACTTATAGTCCACTAACTAGCACACCCCTACCAGTTTAGCTGTCTTCTCTATAATGTTTTCTGCTGCACTGCTCATGCTAGGTTTACATTAGCGTTCAGTTCTCCATCATTCTGATCCGCACGGATACCCAAAAGGCAGAGAGCCTGTCTGCTTAAAAAGGGCTTCCCAGCGGACACCTGTAGACCTCATAGACTAGAACTTTTCACTCCATTGAGTTGAAGTGGAATCCAGCATTACTTCTCAGAAACTGGCCCAAAGTGAGAACAACTCAAGCATCCACCTCAGGCCAGTTTCAGATGGTATATTCAGTCCATGAAATAAGGACCATATATCAGCTGCATTTTCTGGACTCAACATTGTCCAAAGACCTGGTTTATCACAGCATCATAAGTCACCACCTCACTGTGGAGCTACAGTCCCCAACTAAAAGTGTGCAGAATACAGCAGATTACAGCTGACATATGGCCCTTATTTCACAGGCTGAAACTGCCCATCTGAAGCTGGCTTAACACTTAGAACAACTAACACAGCTAAATATATGTGTGATTTACTCATTTATAGTTTTTTGCTTGCTAAGCTCAGAAGCAGTCATCTAGACATAGGGCGGCCCTACTTACTGACTGACAGCGCTCCATGTATACAAAGATAACTGTCGGCCTCGGATAGGACCACTGCCATGAATAGGTAATTGAGTGTAAGCATAGAAAGTGTAACACTATACAGAAATCACAAGTTATACTGAATCTTTTCCCATAAAAATAGTTATCAGCTCAGCCCCTCCTGCTCTATAACACGCTCACTGCAGATTGCGCTGCATTTTCAGCATTACAGGCTCCCTACAAGACAAATAATAAACTAAACACGTCTCATACAAACGCTTCTGACACCAATGGGTGAGCTTACCTCATCTTCTTCTTCCTCCTCACTGCTTACACGAACACTGATTTTGGGAGCTCCTGATCTTACTAGTTTTTTACAAGCCCTTCGAATGAAGAATCCAGCAAATAACATGCCAATATCCGAGGCCAAAAGGCGGACTATATTCCAGGGATCTACACTGCTGAGTCTAAAAAAAAAAAAAAATTAATCGATAAATGCTTAATCTTAAATCATAGTTAAATCTTAGCAAACATTACAGCTTCTTCTGTAACTGGAGCACTCCTATAGATAAATATGTGTCCTTGTCAAGTGATGGACATACAGGGACAGCTCATTCCAGTACCTGCATGATCAACACATGACAAAGACACATTGATATGCAATGTATAATCCTGTAGAACGACTGCCAGCAGAGATCTTAATAACTATAATGGAAAATTGTATAACCTTACTTTATACTGCGAATGTCAGTGTAAACTTAGGCAGATTGCTTACAGTGGTTGATACTGGATGATAAATCTAGAGTCTCTTTAGACTGTCTAGGCTAAGTTTTTATCATTGATCAGTTGGCTTAGGGTTCATTCACACGGAGTAAACACGCGCTCATTTTGGCAAAATACACGTGTGAAGTCAATGGGAGTCTTATTTTTACACGTGTATTTTTTACATGTGTATTTTGCCAAAATGAGCGCGCGTTTACTCCGTGTGAATGGACCCTTAGTTTGAGTCAGAATTTTATACCTCATCGCTCATCTGCCTAGCAAGTCAGAAAAATTTTATCTCAAAATATATAGAACAAAATGTGCTGAAATGTGCTAAGCTGTGCCACATTTTGGTGTATTTTATGCTATAGTTTAGCTGGAACTACTGTACAATAGTAAATCTATCCCAATATATCTATGCCACATATGCTTTATAGTCTCAGAATAAGCCTACAACTTTAGCAGTCAGTGTTATCTGATACTCAGTAACAACTTCAGCTATTGATCTTAAGAAAAATAACAGAGAGTAAAACTGGCTCTACACATTAGATGTACATAGGCTGAACCTTCTATACTTGACGTGATGTGTATGGGGTCTACTAGCTCTCCCTAAATGACAGATGATTTCAAATAAGGTACCTTTCAGCTCTTTCTCCCTTGAGTCGAGTGTGTATGTGCATGGGAGAATCAGGTAACAGCTAACTAAAATATATGGTCACCTCCATTTGGTGGAATATGTTTTGATACAGTCATAAAAGCAGAAGTATCTTTCACTGCAATATTTCTCTTACCTCATAATTCCAAAGTGTTTTAGGATTTCTTCCCATAGGTGATCTGAAGAGACAGTAACAAATAACCAGGTAACACATGACACACTTCATAAAAGTAAGCAGTTTTTGTATTATCTCCCTAAATATACATTGCTATCAATTTTTACTTCAATATCCGCTTCCAATCATTTTGCTCTAATTGTAGTGAGAGACGTTTCATCTTGTACACTGCTGCTTTAGCGTATGTTCACACATTGTGAAAGCGCTTTTAGATGCATAAAAACTGTGATATGAACATAGTATATTATTATAACGTTCTACAATCATACAGTAGATGCAGAAACAGGAGCAGATATACTTGTGAATTTTGGTGGCATCCTACTATTTTACTGCAATGTTGCCATAGAAGCCTCGCCTACAGATTATGCCTTTTATAATGCATACCTATACTGAATCCTATCTGGTATATTACCTTCTGGAGGAACATAATTGAATGCAATTTGGAAAGATGACTGTATAAGGAGTAGAAAAAAGCTGGTATAGTATATAGACTTTAAGAATTTCCCAGTGTGCCCTAGGAGAAAGAAAAAAATACATACTTAAATAAAAAGCGCATAAACTAGGAAAACAGTAACATTTCTTTAAACTACTACCTAAAGATCCAGACACTTCATGTGCAGAACTGAAAAATAATTTAACAGAAGCAGAAACAAGGAATGTAACACTGTACATAAGTATTTTATTTAGATTTGTTTTTCTCTCTAAAAGGGTAAAAAAAAGGTAAAAAAGCAGATGTAAACTTGTAGTCAGTGTTTCAATCTGATCACAATAATTTACTGTAACTAAAGAAAACAAAAAATGTACAGTTAATCACTAGCTGCCATAACATATGGACCAAGGGACACTGTAGCCGCGCAGCAGTACATTTGGAGGACAATGTTGTAAATGCTAATGATACGAGAAGGGGTTTGGGACATTATCCACTTATTCAAGGTTCAAACCTGCGCTTGGGTTTCCATTTTTGGGTCTGCTTGGGGATCCACAAAACAGAAACCCACAGAAAATGTTTCCTTCCGAAAAATGTGGAGAGAAAAGTCCTGCTTCCAGAAATGGAGAATGGAATCCCCAAGCAGTCACCGAGCAGAGATGTACTAAGTATAATACAGATAATACAAATATTATAGTTATAGAAATTAGAATTTTAAGTTTTGTAATTTCTCAAACATTCAATGTATCAAAGTTATAGATACAAAGAATTTCAACCACAGTCCCATAAACACGCAGGTAAGTCTACCTTTCATTGTAGCGTATGTTGGCTTCGACAGAAGAGGGATAAGCATCAGGTACACAAAATAGATGATGGAGAATCCATTGAAACGGATGCAAATGGCTTTAGGATACAAAACAGATATTCGATTTATTAAAATGATAATTTGATTCCAAATATATATATAATTTTTTTAATGATAGAGTAATATTTATACATCTTGCTGAGTAAAGAAGGATACACAGAAAAGCTTTAGTAACATGTATAAAGTCTCAGAATACAGCATGCCTTTTAGAATATAATAATTATATAGAATATTATATAGAAGATTACGTTCTTAGAGAAAGATTATATCAATTGTCTGTGTGACGTAGTGAATTTTGATACCTACCTGCCAGTAAGCAGCCAGGGAGGAGGAATCGAAAGACTAGCCCGCATAATAGTTCATTTGCCATTCTCTATACTAGTGAGCAAAGGCAGGTTAGGAAGGGCCAAGCAGTCCAGTCACAATAAAGTAGACATCTTGAATGCTATAAAAGTAGTATATTGGTATTTACATTTCATGTCCATGACAGATAAAAGATAAGTTCAAAGATTCACCAGAGTAAATGAAGATAAAAGACCCACCTGAGTGTCCACACTGGTCAGAGAGCAGACAGGAGTGAGAGGTCTTCAGTGTGGTGAGGGGAGGTGCCTGCAAGCAGAGGGAAGGAACATATTGATCCTGATGCCCTCATATCCCACTGCTCTCTGGACAATTCACACTGCTATTAAATCTCACTCCTCACCTTCTCCAGGCTCTGCTGTACACAAACAGGCTGCTCGCAGTGGAATACTGTGTATAGATTAGGTCTTTAGCCAAAGGTTAGGTCAGGGAATCTCAAACCCAACTCCACAAAGAGAAAAAATTGCTAGATTTTTTTTATATCATATATTAATTAAGACATGTCCCGTTGACTTGCAATAGAAGATTTCCTTTGGCAACAATTATTGATATTATATAGAATTACATTACAATATCCTACACATGGCTTCATTATTATTTTTTTCATACAGGAATGATTTTACAATCTATATTAGGACAAACATTATACAAAGAGTATTGCTGCCATATTATGGGAACTGTGGTCCTTGTGCTGCTGCATATAACAACATACAATAATACAATATGTGTGATTCTGATAGTAAAATCCGCAGCTGCTATATCAGAATAAGAAATTGTACAGTATGACTTCATGTATATATGGCTGATGATGCTACAGCCTTATAAATCAATATAAGGGTCTGTGGAGCTCCTGAACAAGTATGTGTGGGGTCCTTTGTCATTTCTTTCTCCTTTTTATTTTTTCTTCCCCTAAGGAGGGAGATGAAGAACAATAATGCACTGCAAGTTACCTGATTGTCTCAGATTGTCTTTTCATGCATTTCAATTGCAAAAAAGTTCCAGGAAGAACCTGGTACAAGAAAGTGGCAGATTAAGGGTACCATGGGCCCTGGTCTGTTAAGACATCTAGGCCCCCCTTCACGCCAAAGATCCCTGTGACATAATAATGTCCCATAATGGCTCCAATTCAGTATAATGCCCCATAATGGCCCCCATTTCATATAATGTCCCATAGTGTTCCTTACACAGTATAATGTCCTACAATGGTTCCTTTACACAGTATAATGTGCCATAATGGCATATAAAGGCGGTTGACCAAAAGATGTCTCTATATAAATTTTCCCAAAAATTTCAAGTTCGACCAAACACAAAATCTTTGGGATTCAGGGGGCCACACGGTGGCTCAGTGGTTAGCACTGCAGCCTTGCAGTACTGGGTCCTGGTGTTCAAATCCCACCAAGAGCAAAAAACCATCTGCAAGGAGTTTGTATGTTCTCCCCGTGTTTGCATGGATTTCCATCCCATATTCCAAAGACATACTGATGGGGAAATATGTACATTGTGAGCTCTATGTAGGGCTCACAATCTACATAAAAAAAAAAAAAAAAAAAAAAAAAAAAATCTTTGGGATTCACTTCCCCAAATTACTATTATACTCTGGGGTCTCTTCAGACCTCAGAGTATAAGCAGGGGAGGTGAGGGTACATAACCAACAGTGTCACTCACATCCCCTGTGTTCTGGCGCATCCCCTTTAGGATTTTTCCAAAGAGAACCCAGAATATAACAATGACAGTGCTAGATTAGATATATTTGGTCCAAATGAAACTGCTTGGCAAACCTCACAAACTTCGCCCAACCCATACTCACCTCCAGTAAACTCCTCTTCCCCGCCACATTATTCACCTATATTGGCAGGTGCTAATACAGATCATTACAAGGTTGGGTTATAATACATAAAATGTGCATTTGCTGCTGGATTCCCATGCAGCTTTGGATCCCAGGCAACCATACATTTCACATATATTATAATCTGACCCTAGTTACTTTTTTGTACCTGCTATAGAATATGCATCAAGCAAATAAATAGCAGTACTACAAGGTTACGTATCCAAACACTGCTGAGCTGACTGTCATTTAGAGCTACATACCAGCTACCTACAGGTACTTTCTACAGTGAAAAACAATCTGCATAGTCTCCGAATTCAGTCAAGCTGAAATGGAGTCAAGCCAGTACCAGTGGAAAAATGGTTATAGGGTCTACATGTTGGTTTATCACACAGTAAACCCTTCGCCAAAATAAATGGGCTATGCGGCAATCAAATAATAATACTACACTGTACCTAAATAACATCACAGTGGGTGCCATGATATATAGCTTAAGACCTCAGAGAAAGAGGTCCCGGAGAAATTGACTCTTTTTGTCCATGCTGTAATCTTAAGAGTAGTAGAAATCTAATCTCATCTCCGCCCATGGATGTGCCCCTTGTAAACCAAGCAACAAGACTGTCTCCCTATCTTTAAAGGAAATAAAGAAATTAAATTTAAGCAAAACCAATGCAAGAGTAACAGTAGCCCAACCAACCAGATTTCAGATTTCTTAGAAGCTGTTTTCTGCCAACAAGCAGACACCTCACTGGTTGCTTCAGGCATCACTTCTTCTCTGCATTCGCTTTTACAAACAGGAAGACTCATTTTCATACAATACAATATGCTATAATTCATGGCAAACACAAAAATCCACCTGTCTGAAATAGCCGAGGGGTATCATTATACCATTAGTCAGGACCTGAAGCTTTCTACTTCCCACCCACCACCATTAACATGAGACAGAGAAAGAGTTTACAGTATATCTATTGTTCAATCAAAACCAGTATCAAAGCACATACAGATACTGCAGAGTTAACCTGACTTTCTGACTTGGGATAAATTGCAGCACTCAGAAAACAACAAAAGCCAATAAAAGGTCATTAAAAAAAAAATTTATTCAAAGACTTTTTATTGGCCTTTGTTGCCTTCTGTGATATCAGGGTACAGCAATTTATCCCACTGCAGAAAGTCAAGTTAACTCTGCTTTATCTGTAGTTATTTCGGAGACAAACTCAAGATAATAAGAGAAGAAATGTTATTTTTACCTGGGTTATGGTCAAACCATTGAAATGCACAAAAGTGGTGATGTCAATTTAGCATGCCGCTGTCTGTGCATCATCTGGGCTGCAAAGAAAATGGAAGGTTATACTTATTGGCATACTTTCCTCACGGAATGAAGAGGAGGGACTCTGGAATCTGCCAGGGCTTGTACTGACCTCAAGATGCTTTTAAATAACATTTAAATAATAAAACATTAATCGAAGATAAGAGGAGCAACAATCTTAATTCTCCTGCACGGCACACAACCTGGTAAATGGTAGCGACATCCAGAGCTCAGATAGTCTGGACTTCAAAAATTCCATCTACAATTAGTTATAAGTCGGAATACTGTTAACACTTCTTTAAGACAAATGTGAAAAAAAGAAGACAACACATTACAATATCTTCATGCAAGCTGAGTATTGTGACCAAGGACTGAATGTGCAGTTTGCCTCAATGGTAGCTATTTCTTTGTAGTTACATGGGGCTACTGTATGTCAATTTACATAATATAGATGGACACCCCTGAACACAATTTTTTTTAATTTAAATAGGTCCAGAATTCTGTTGGGAAATGGAAATGTAATTGGAAAATAATATAATTTTTCACTATACAAATAATAATCTTCATTTGTAGAAACCATAAATCCCCTTTAAAGGCAAGTGCACTTGGCTATATTTTAAACTTCTATAGAAGTGAATCAGAGGACCTACACTCATGAAATGTGTGCAGGATCCCAAAATGGGACCTCTATCTGTCTAATATTTGTGGCTCGTCCTGTGGATATGCCATGAATGTCTGCGTTCATAATACCTTTTAAGGCTAAGGCCCCACGGGCTAAGGCCGTAGCGCTTTCAATACAAAGTTTGCAGAGTTTTCCTCCGCAGACTTTCTGTTACAATTATATCTATGCAAAAGCCGCCGGCGTTTCCGTAGATATAATTGACTGCTGCGATTTGCAAAGCCGCAACGGCTTTGCAAATCGCAGTGTGTCCGCACTGCGTTTTTTTCTGCAAAGTGGGCATGGGATTCGCATGAATCCCATCCCCTTTGCTTGCACTATATAACGCCGCGATTTTTTCCGCAGCGTCTCTGCTGCAGGCAAATTGCGGGGTTTACGTCCTGTGGGGCCCCGGCCTAAGGCTAAGGCCCCACATTGCGGAAACGCAGCTTTTTTTTTTTCTTTTGCAGATTTTGCTGCGGTTCTTTTAGCCAAAGCCAAGAACGGCTATGTAAGAGATGGGGAATATATAGGAAGCTCTTAGGGCCCCTTCACACGGAGTAAACGCGCATGTATTTTGGCAAAATACACGTGTAAAAATACACGTGTAAAAATAAGACTCCCATTGACTTCAATGACATTTTACACGTGTATTTTGACGTGTATTTTGATGTGTTTTTTTACACGTGTAAAAAAAATGCCATTGAAGTCAATGGGAGTCTGATTTTTACACGTGTATTTTTACACATGTATTTTGCCAAAATACACGCGCGTTTACTCCGTGTGAAGGGGCCCTTATACTTCTACCTTCTGCTCAATCCACTCCTGGCTTGGCTCAAAAAAACGCAGCAAAATCTGCAACAAAAAAAAACTGCGTTTCCGCAATGTGGGGCTCTAGCCAAAGTAGCTGAAACAGTTTTGGAGATGCAGATGCAACCCTACATGTCTGCAACTTTGACTTCGGTGGAAATAGTGTACATTGCACATGACATCTTAATCTGAGGGACAAAAGTTGTAAAATGGTCCAGTATTTTGCCTGTACATGTACTGACATAAAATAATGATTTGTATGGCTGCATTACGGATAAAGTAATATTAAATTTATTAGATTTTTTACTTATATAACTCCAACATATTCTGCAGTGCTTTACAAATATTGTCATCATTCTCTGCAGATAAGTGTGTGCTTATGTAGAAACAGCATCAGGTAACCACACAGGTAACTACAGTTATTGCTTCATGCTAATAAAAAAAAGTTCGTAGATAGAAGAGTAAAAATTCAGCAAATTTTGAAGGGAACCTATCACTCCATTTGGAGTCTCTAAAGCTGTAGCAGTGTTCACTTTAATACAACTAATAATATACTGTATAGCTTTGCTTCCATTCCAGCATTTGGAGCTGCTGGAGAACAGTCCAGGGTGACAGCTGGGTCTAAGATAGTCAGGTGTGTGTCCATAATCCACAGCAGAATACAGGGAACGCTGGTAGTTTAAGGGCCTCTAAAATGGTGACAGGATCCATTAGATGAACAGAAACTTTTGCCATGTATTATACTGCATGTCTTTTTCAATGATTCCACAGAATATAACATTATAAAGCCGGCCTCACAGAAATATGGAGATCTGGCATAGCCGGTCGCCGTGCCAGGTGCTTCCATTCATTTCTATGGGAGCGTGCTGTTCGGATCCGAACAGTGTTCGCTCATGTCTACTAGAAATAATTTAGATGTGTACCAAAAGAAAATCCAAAAGTGTTCAGAGGACTTCTAATGAGAAATTGGGAAACCCTCAAGCGTTAACCATTAAGATGCCCCCTTTCTCCCACAAATTCAGATGTTTATTTTTTTTATTTTTTTAAGAGAAATCAACAAGTCCATTAAGAGAGCGCTGCAGCTTTATAAATACAGTAGCTGCCACCACATCCCCACCACTCTTGACAGAGCTGTAGACACCTTCACTATTATTATCGGTTTCATTACCAGTATCCCCAAGAGAAACCAACAATTACAAGCTGGTAAAAGCAGACGGAAGTGCAGACGCCTCCCTCTGGAAAGACACTTCTTGTTGATCGTCTGCAACAGAACTTACTGGTAATTCTTAGACTTTTGATTTATGGAGAACATTCGCTGTGAGTTATCTAGTGGAACATACTAGCAGGTATAGAATTTAATATTTTGATATAATGCATTGGAAAATGCTTTAAGTGAACATTCCCTGCTGGCTCCAGATGTCTGTATAGCTGTAATAACAGATCCTGGACAAATGTAATCAGCAGAATAGAAACTGCCGATGATCAGCAATGGGATGTCTAGATATAATTGACAAGCTACCAGATACAGCAAATTTTAAAATGGAAAGGAAACTCAGGTCTTTCTCATCATCGGTGATGACAGGTGGAGTGATGAGGCCATTTTATTGCACAATATAGAAGTGTGTACTGTCTAATGTGAGCCGGCAGCAGGCTGGATGTGATGACACTGCATTATGTTAATGTGAGATACATCTCAAAATGTCAGGAGAGAGATTTGAAGACTGACCTATACATTAAGGCTGCATGCATTGAAATTATATTTTTTCTTTGGAAGACGGATATTAAATGTAAATGAATATTATTATATTGATTACAGGACGGTAACTAAGATACAGAGGCTTATGTACAGAGAGCAGTGCTAGTCGGAAATGTCATTATTCAGCCTATACAAATGAAACAAAAATGTGTGCTGTAAGCAGAAAAGCAGCTCGCAACATCCATTCTAAGCATTTTGTCAAATGCTCAACCGTTGCTGGTCTCTATAGTCACAGTTTCTTTGGTGTAATGATGCGTCATCGAGAAGTGATATCACCATAAAAGAGTCATTATGGCTGACACATCAGCATAGTTCTTTAATAACAAAAGTGCTGCTTGTTATCCGGGGCCAGGGTTGAAGGGATGAACATTGGCAACCATGGCAAGATCACACTGGATACTTCTCTTCTCAACAGACTGAAGAAAGACACATCCATCACTGCCCCCCATTAAAAAACTGATTACGGTTAAGGCCCCATGTGGTATCCCACAGCTAAAAAGCACGGAGGGGAAAGTTGTGGCGGCAACACATCACGGTTTTTCCTGCAGCACTTTGGACAGAAAGTTTGCAAATGTTTCCTCTGCGGACTGTCTGCTTGAGTTATAGTTTTAGCTACAGGTATAAATGACATGATGCGATTTTCAAAACCGTAACGTATTTTATCGCAACGTGGGGATGGGATTCGCTAGGATGGGATTCGCTAGAATCTCATCCACTTTGCTGTGCAGCGTTTTGTTCCGCAACTAAGACCCCAAGACAGAAATCATATATGGGTGATGGACCAAATAAATGGTCACAATCATTATCTCAAGATTACTCTATATGTGCGCAAAATGGAGGCTATAGGTACAAAATTAAACGTTCTCAAACACAGTTCATTCAGAGGGCATTGAGGCACAGTGAGGCCAAAAACACATAGGCCCCGATCACACAAGGCAAGGATGGCGGATTTTGGTCTTGATTCTGACGTGGGAAGCTGCGTCAGAATATGGCCAAAATCCGCCTGCCACGACTTCCGACATTTCGTGGCACTCTGATCCGGCGTAGGCCCAAATAAATGGGCCTAGTCTAGAGCGGGCTGTCGTGAGGTGGACGCCGCGGCTGAATCAGCCATGTAATCCACCTGAAGAAAAGGCAGCTTACCATTGTGAGGAGGCGGATTATGATGTGGATTCCCCGTCCAAAATCCACCCCTTCTTGTCCTGTGTGAATGGGGCCTAAGTAGAGAGACCTCTATGTTTGAAACTAAGAGAGCTTAAAAGTGATGCCTTCAGAAGTCTGAGTATTAGTATCCTATTTGAGTCCTTATTCACCAAATATTTTTTATATTTATTCTATGCTTACTTGTATAGCGCCATCATATTCCACAGCGCTTTACAGACCAAATACACTTATTGTTTTGACTGATCCAAACTATTTTTTAGTGTAAACTGTAAGCCAATGACTGGTCAGGTAATGGAGGGGGTGTACATCTCAATCAGACTTCTAAGGTGGGTGAGATGAGAAAACTCCAGGAATTTTTGTTCTCAGCAGATAACTTTCGTCTGCTGAGCATTTTGGAAAATGCTCAGTATTGGGCTGGATTTTTAGGAATGGCAGGTAGGTTGGTAGTGGGACCTGTCATTCCACCCCCCTCCAGTCCATACTTTGGGGATGTTCCGGCAGCGACTCAGCTGCAGAGAGTCTGCTCATCAAGGGAGCTTAAGAAACCAGTTCCAGCAGCAGACTGAGGGCAGAGCTTGGCTAGAGAGCCAAAGAAAGAGGTCATATTTTTGGAGCTGTGTCCTGAGTGATTCTACTGGCTTTTGATTTCTGTTATCCTAGGTGAGGTAACCTATTCTATGTTTAGTTAGAGCCTAGCCGGGCAGGTATTTATTTTTGTATTGTTTCCTTTTGTTGCTGCACTACCTTTTAGAGTGATAATAAACTCTACCTTTGTTTTGGACTAAAGAAACTGGACTTGTGTGTCTATGCCACCCCATCTAGCAACCCCAGACCCTGACAATACTAATAAAAGTGACATTTTAATTCAACCATTTCCATACTTTTTTAATGCTTTATTTCGTCATGGATTTTTTTGTGCATTAGATTTGCCCACACTTTTCCTTGTGCCATATAGAACATCAGTATATTTTGTGTGGCAGAGGGACCTCTGAGGCAACCTCATGATCCAGAACCTGGTAGCGACTGCTAATGCTGCTCCCCTTATAGATACATCCCTGGTGTTCTGAGCCTAAATCCAAGTGTAGCCTTAGGGTGCAAAATTACGCGCGCAAAAAGATGCACGTTAAAAAAAAAGCCATTGATCTCAATAAATAACTACATTTTACATGTGTATTTTTACACGTGTAAAATGGACAAAATGCACGGAGCGTAACTCTGTGTGAAGGCACCCTTAGCCTTACAGTCACAATACCTGGACCTCCAGCATTTCCAAACAAAACTTAGCCTTGTACAGAATGGTGATCTAGGGTTGGTAGGTTCACTGTAGGAGGCCTGGTTATTGTTAAAATACAGCTGCATTATTGCTGAATAAAATAAGCTCCATTGCCCAATTCAGAAATTTAACATGTGTTTGTCATGGTAAAACAGCTGGTTCTTGTGAACTTATCCTAGGTGGTCTCATGTGCAACATATTCCTTATACTAATATTGGAGTCATTTCTTTAAGCACATGGTTCGCAGCACTTTCTGTGATATACTCGTAGCTATGTAACATTAATGAAAACTGCCAAGATAACATTTTTGGAATGGAAAGACATCCCTGTTACGATTATTGTATATTGAATATCTCCTATTTACAGTCCAAAGGGACTGATGGGAAAAGCTGACTTACAGTAAGTAGTGTAATTGTCACATTACTGATTATTCCATCTCATAATATCCAGTATATCAGCCACAATCAAGTTAACTCTATGCATTCAGTTCATGAGCAGCTAATAGATCTACACAAGATGAATGCTTCTATAAAATCAGGCCTGGACTACAAAATAACAGAAAGTCACAGTAAGGCCACATAAAGGTGACCGTAGTTGATTTCAGTGATCTGTATCAGCATACATCTCAACTTTCAAACAACTGAAATAGGGACATAAGGTGCAGCACGCTGTGCTGAAAATTTTGCCCCACTACCTCTAATTCAGCCCCATCCATTTCTGTTTGTGGTCATACACAGTATAATGCCCTAACAGTCACCCTGACATGGTATGCCCCCACACTATAAACTCCCTCTCCAGATGCCCCACAGTTTAATGTCCACCTCCAGCTACTCCCACTGTATAAATTCCTCATCCAGCTTCCCTACAGTATAATGTCCCCCTCCAGTTGCTCCCACAATTTAATTTCCCCCTCCAGCTGTTCCAGTTTAATATCCCCCTCCAGCTCCCCCACAATGTAATATCCCCCTCCAAGTGCCCCCACAGTATAATGCTCCCCTTGCCACCACTGTATTATGTCCATGTCGTAATGCTTCCACAGTTTTATGTCCCTCTCTTGGTGCACTCAGGGTATCAAACAAACATAAAAAACACTTATCTTGCCTCATTCCCCTGCTGTTCTTCTCTTCTGTCTCTGGTCCGGAGAGAACAGTAGGTGCAACGTAAGTCACATCAATGCATCACACTCTGCATCTGAAGCAGAGACAGTGGCCAAATGGTGAAGCAAGAAGCAAATGGCTCCCTGCTTCACCATTGTATGTAACTCATTTGTGTCCTCCAAATGAGTTGAAGCCAGGACATACTTCCTGCCAACTGGGACAGCGGGACAGCACTAGAAATCCAAGACTGAATCTGGGATGGTTTAGTAATATGGCACACAAGGGCGTAACTACCGTAGAGGCAGCGGAGAAGGCTGCCACAGGGCCCGGCGTATTAGGGACCCAGTGACAGCCGCTACCGCTGTGTGCAGGGGCCAGTAAAGGAACATAATACTGTGTGCAGGGGCCACTCTGGGGGATAATACTGTGTGCAGGGGCCACTATGGGGGATAATACTGTGTGCAGGGGCCACGAAGGGACATAATACTGTGTGCAGGGGCCACTAAGGGACATAATAGAGTGCGGAAGAGGGGGCCGGTCGAGGTCTTCGACGTCGGTGTTGGTTGGGGGGGGGGCCATGTCAAAAGTTCGCCACGGGGCCCCGCCATTCCTAGTTACGCCACTGATGGCATAGTATAAGAGTTCATTCATTTCTATGGCCCCATAAACATGATTTTTAGAAAATTCACAAATTCTTAAAACTGCATAAACACTGATCGTTTGCCTAGCCTTTATCTTAGTGTTTGTTTGCGTCATCTATCCAGATAGTTATATAGAAGCATAACCTGGCTGACATGCTCTATGTTGCCCATTTGTATTTAGGACAGATCGGGGGTTTCACCTGCTCTTCTGTGGATCAGCCCAAGCCTGGTGTCTGAGCAGTAGAAACCATCCACAAAATGTGGAGCAGATCCTATCCCTGTCCATATTTTGGTCACAGACTCACTCATATAAGCATCATACAAGTGTTTATGCAGATCTGCGATTACAGGTAACATACTGGTGCAATGCAGAATATCATTTTTTGCAGACAGTAAAAACAACTACAGACGAGCCGAATTTCACAGTTGAGCATTGTCATGTGACTAAGCCCTTAGGGTGCTATCATATGTACTGTCTCTACTTGTGTTAACACATATGCTCCTTTTTCTACACCTATGAAAATGACTAACACTCATCAAGCATGCAAAGCTTTAGAGTGAGCAAAAATGCAGATGTGTAATAGCTTCATAATTTATTTGCCAACTTGTTTGCAAGGTCCAATTTTGGATTTATTCCAGCATCAAATTTATCACCAGGGTATAGCAGTAGCAGCTCCCTACTGCTTAATATGGTTCATGCTGTACTGGGTCAAAGAACAGCATAATTTAGGGGGGATTTACTATTGAAAATGTGCCAGAATTCTATAGAAATTTGCACCCAAAAACTGGCATACACGCTTTACACCACATTTTACTGGAGCTGTCATACTACAAAATCTCTATGTAGCTCCATTCTGCAGTTAGATTACTTCTTTGTTTGCTCATGGTTGCACCGCTAGTATTCTTCAGAAAAAAACTGAATTCATGGATACAGTGTACTGGTAGCAAAACAGACATGGATTTAATTTATTATTTGTCCATTTTTTTCTAAGTGACATTCAGATTTTAGGTATGTGTGGTCAATACAATACAAGATGTTTGTGTCTATTTAATGCTTAAGAGTCGGATACTGACAGAAGACATCAATAATGGGACCCAAGAGGCCCGTTGGGGATGAGTGGATTGCTATTATGCCTTTCATGTTTTATGCTGAATATTCCTCTTGCTTTTTACTGATGGTTACATTATATCTAGCATTGTAATGTCTGGGGACCCAGTAAGAGGTCTTTACATGAACATTAATGATGAGTGATCTAGAAAAGGGAGCTCGATTCCCAGAGGCCTCTTCTTGACAGCTGATGATGAAACAAGAGCACTTGAGGCATAGGGGGACCATGGTTCTGTTTAGGCGGAGGTGCAATCACAATATAGCCATCATATTTCCTTGTGTAAGTTGTCTTCAATTACCTGAACCCTTCCTCTTATTATTTAAAGTGTACCTCCAGTTTTGGGAAGATTTGGACATGTCATAGTGTCGGCCTTGCTGCAGAGACCACCATTGATCTTTGGAACATAAGCACCTAACTGAATGCTGCACCTCTTCAGTTCTGTTTTGCACTGCCCTGCTGACCCTGGGGGTTAAAAATGGTACATGAAAGTATACGGGCCCATACAGAGTCCGTACACCATTCTGCTTGTGTCTCTGACAAGAGCCCAAAATAGCTAAAGGAGCTTGGCACAAAAACCCTCACTGAACATAACCTATGACAATGTCATCAGAAGTTATCTTCAAGTTTATAGAAGGATGATTACAACAACTGGTTAACATTAAATGCAATAATATAATATTGCCTGTAATCTACCATGACCATAAATTGTAAAAGATATGGTATGCAGGGGCAGCGCTGCACCTCCCATGAGGCGACCTGAAGCGACCGCTTCAGGCGGCGCTGTGCCAGGCCCCCAGGGGGGGCGGCATTTTTGCTGACCTAAGCCAGTCCAGGACAAGCTGTCCTGGACTGGCTTAGTGTCACCGTCTCGGCAGCCCGGCACGGGAAGCGAGCGGTGGATTGGGGAGGCCTTGTGGACGCAGCGCTTCTCCACCGGCCTCCCCTCACACTCAGGCAGAGAGCAGGTCCTCTCCCTGCCTGCTCTCTGCCTGCTAACGCCGCCCCGTCCGCTCCGCCCCCTCCTTCCCGGGGGGTGGTGGGTGGGGCGGCTTTCTGTCGTCCGCCTCAGGAGGCATAATAGCTAGGTTCAACCCTGTGCAGGGGTGTAGCTGGTGGGCAAGGGCGGATCCAGAGTCGGGCGAGTCGGGCAACCGCCCGGGGCCCCGCGCCCATCGGGGCCCCGCGGCACGGCCCGGACCTAACAAAACGCAGGTTGGTTGGTTAGAAGCGAGAGGCCCTTAAAGGGGTATTCCCATGTCCCTTACTCACCAGTCTTCGCTGCTGTAAACTCTTCTTTCTTCCTGGTTTTCTTGCGTCAATTGGTGGGCGGGGTTTCATATGCAAAGTCAGCGGCGAGATGACGTCACTTCTATGCCGCTGGCCTTGCGTGCGCACTCCCGATGCAGCTAGGCATCGGACATACAGCTCTGTAAATAGATAGTGAGACCAGTCCCCCATCCTTCACATACCTCACTCATTTCCCCCTCCTCTATCTGAGAGCAGGAAGCTAGGTCACATGTGTGGTGCAAACACAGGAACTAGTTTAAAAAAAACGCCTCAAAAAACGCATTTTTAGGGCTAATTTTTTTCAAAAAATCCTGGGGGGGGGGACCCCCAGACCCCCCGTTCAGCGCTGAAAAAAAAGCCTCCCATTGACTTCAAACGGTTGAAAATGGTACAAGGTAAGTTGGTGTTACCAGCTTTGTGCAGCAATTGGCTGCCATATTCTACATTGTTCTGCATCAGGTTTCCGGTTATGGTAAGAATATTGTAAAGTAGATGGAAAGTTTATAAAAGCAACTAAGCAAAATTTTCTATTTAAAAAAAAAAATGTTGGCCATTCAGTCAGATGGTCATGTGACATGTGACATAAATTATGCCATTCTCTGCCCCATGAACCACTTTAACCAGTAGGCAGTCTATGGCAAGACCTCCTTACCACAGCTATGCAGAATGTACTTATCGCCACTAAATCTTACATACCACCTGAGCTTGAGCTAGACTTTCCCTCGCAACGGGCAAAGGCTCAGTTCTCTAAGTTACTTTGTATCTAAATACATAGAAGTGGCTTCTTGACGTAAATCCTTATAAGGGTTCACTCACACAGAGGAAAATGGCACTGAATTTGGTGCTGAATTTCAGTGCTGAAAAAAAAAGCCTCCCATTGACTTCAAACAGTTCCTTTTTCCATCCACTTTACAATATTCTTACCATAACCGGAAACCTGATGCAGAACAATGTAGAATATGGCAGCCAATTGCTGCACAAAGCTGGTAACACCAACTTACCTTGTGCCATTTTCAACTCCATCCTCAGTGACATATTACACTTTTCTCTATCAGTCTCTTCTATATACCACTGACTTGCTGTAATGTTCTTCCGCTGTATACATGACTGCCTTGAGAGACAGGAATGAGAAGTTTTACATCCTCACACTGTTCATTCACCAACTCCAGTTCTTCCCATGATACACTGCGGCTTTACAGAAAAGGCGGGAAACGTCTGGAGTGGTGTCAGGTATTTTGGCTGTAAGTGACTAAAGAAAAATTGTGTCGTGACAAATAAATAGTTGTAGAATGAGGTGAAATAGAAATAACAACACTGTGTGAGGCTCTTACAGCTGTGATATAGGAAGGTTTTAAGGAAACACTGCATTTTCTTTTTATTGGCGTGTTTTAAAAAAGAATTACAGAAGATGGGAAGTTTAGCATATCTGTATAAAGGAGTCTTACAGTGTTCGCCATTGTTTTCTATTAAACTATACAAGAAGTATGTTACAAGTAGCAATCTGGTAGACAGAATGATAGAACCGATCTCACATGGAGGTACTAGTAGCAGCTTTACTCACAAATCTAACTCAGTCGTCTGTCTATATAAGACGAACAAGTCTAGAACAGATATAAGGTTAGGTTAGGATTGAAGCTATAGATATGGGAGTGGAGGGAGGGAGAGTGTCAGTAGTCGCTCTTCTGTTATTGATTATGGGGGTTTAGGTAGTTACCAAAGTCAAGTGTCTTGGTGGTCTCATGAAGAGGTGGGCCTGGTCATGACATAAATAAAGTGTTGTAAGGTGCGGAATACTTGCCAGATCAATTGGAATTGTTGAAAGGCGCGAGTGGCTCTGGTTATCCTGTATAACTCATGTACTATGCTTAGCCATTGACCCAGTGGTGGTCTGGATGGGAAGTCCAGAGGAAAGATAATAGTTTCTTGATGGAAGATTGAGAAAGATGTTTTGAGGGGTTATTGGCAAAAGGGAAAGAATACCTTAAAAGAGACTGTAACCCAGATTTTAATGTCATTTACCTCCATAACCACACCTCCATAACCATTGTCAAACGGAATGATGAACTACTGATCCCTGTTTTAAGTCACTTGAGGACTTGGGATGAGGTTGTTGTTGTTCCTGAGTACATTGAAGTAATGACTGACAGGAGTTCCAGTCAAAATGTCTGCCCTATAACCACTGAACCACAACTTACTGCAGTAATATACAGTATTTCCTCAATACATTTCCATTTTATGGATCCATAAATCTTTTTACAAACCATCATGAAAGTTACTTGTGTGAACCTTGCCTTAGTTTTTCCACAGACTCTGATAGTTTTTTTTTTTTTTGAAGAAGACACTTTTAACTTGCAGTGGTGAAATATTAATATCCTTATTCAGTTTAGTGTACTGATCTGTTTTCTATTGATGATAATATACTCACTAGCAAAAGAATAAGATGTTTACATGTCCATGTGGCAGGTCAAGGGCCACCTGAGGTCCAAGTGTGTCTGCTGTACAGCCTAGGATGAAAGGAAATCTAAACACATAGAGCTTAGCACTCATTTACCCTGAATGATCTGCGGCATCAATGCAGGAGGAATCCATGGCCACCGAAAGCCGTGTTGTCTATTCTGAGCAGGGTTTTTAGAAAAGGATACTTATTCTTACAAACAGAGAGCACACTTTTAGTTTGTATCACAGTGCCCTCTAGTGGATGTATGCCTAAAGAGGATCAAGGCTGTTGACACCTTAGGAGCATTTTTGTTTTGTTTTTTTTTTATCAAAATTTTATTTATTGGAGAATCTTCCGGTTTGTCTTATGCTGTCTGCATGTACTGCCAAACGTAGCTGATCATTCTCAACCAGTATAACATCTGTCAGATGTGCGTTCACATATATCAGTGGCATCAGATTTTTGTCCCTTAGTCACTACAACTGACGACAAGACTGATGCGAAAATGCGTCAGTTGTGAGCAGGCTTTTTCACAAATTTCTACTCCAAAACCATAAGTTGTCATCAGTTTTTACCATGACAGTCCAGAAGGCATGATGGGCTGCTGAGGCTAAAGGTATGTTAACTGGGTTCTACCACCAATTAAAAGACCAAGCGGAATACCAGAACTTATGGTATTTTTCAGACAAAAAGACTATAAGACGCACCCCAGGTATAGACAAGAATAATTAGGTAGGGGGTGACTAATGTGGCATTATACTGCATCGGGAGCACTAATATGGCATTTTACTGCGAGTGAGGACATTAAGGAGCATTATACTATAGGGGGACCCTAATAGTAAATTAATGCCCCCACACAGTATAATGCCCCATTATTGTGCCTTCTCACATTATCCTCCTAGGTCTCCTCCACTGTATAATTAGTGTCGCTGCACATAATTAACAGCGGCCGGGAGAGAACATTCATCTCCTGCCCACTGTCCCCAAACCCTGATACGTTACACTAAGTGGTGGCAGGGATCGGCAGCCGTCCATGCAGCCTAACCAAGAACCCTCAAATATGAAGACAGTAGGGAAGATTACCAATCCCTGCTGCCTCTAAAGTCGTGTCTAGAACGGGGTTGCTCCTATTAGCTCCTCCCTCCAGCAACTCCGATCTAGTCACCTCACTAGTGAACAGTCTAGAATGGAGTTGCTGGATGGAGCACCTGCTAGTTACTGCAGGTAGGTCTTTTGGTTTTTTAGAGTTATAGTAGGTCCAATGCTGAGAAAATGCAGCTTTTCGCTGCAGATTTTTTTTCTGCAATGTGTGTATTTTGCAGGTACTATAAGGGTAAGTTCACACCAGGTTTTTTTCTGGGACTGCAGGGGAAGCATGCCTGGGGGCATCTAACGTGCCCAAGTCACTGTATTACATCGGGATCCCTGTCAGCTTGCGATATGCTTGAGCTGACTTTTTCCCATAGGAATGCATTGACCAGCGTTGATTGGCCGAATGCCATACAGAGAACAGCATTCAGCCAATCAACACTGGTTCTGCCGGAGGAGGCGGAGTCTTATATCGGACCAGAATGGAGACTGCTGTGGACTGATCTTAGACTCTGCCTCCGTCGGCAGAACCAGTGTTGATTGGCCGAATGCTGTATGGCATTCGGCCAATCAACGCTGGTCAATGCATTCGTATGCGCAGATGTAGCAGTGCTGGCCGTGCGCTGAGCTCGGCTACTCCTAAGATGCTACATCGGAGATGACGCAGTGCTGGCCGCACGCTCAGCTTGGCTACTCCGAAGATGCTACATCGGAGATGAAGCAGTGCTGGCCGCGCGCTCAGCTTGGCTACTCCGAAGATACAGCCGAGCTGAGCGCATGGCCAGCACTGCTACATCGGAGATGAAGCAGTGCTGACTGCGCGTTTAGCTCCTACTTCGAAGATGCTACATCGGAGATGAAGCAGTGCTGGCCGCGCGCTCAGTCGGCTACTCTGAAGATGCTATATCAGAGATGAAGCAGTGCTGGCCACACTTAACTGAACTTGGATTGTTTTGTAAAGAGGAATGGTCCAAAATACCTTCATCCAGGATCCAGGAACTGATGAAAAGCTACAGGAAGCGACTAGAGGCTGTTATCTGTGCAAAAGGAGGATCTACTAAATATTAATGTCACTTTTCTGTTGAGGTGCCCATACTTTCGCACCGGTCAAATTTTGGTTTAATGCATATTGCACATTTTCTGTTAGTACAATAAACCTCATTTCAATCCTGAAATATTACTGTGTCCATCAGTTATTAGATATATCAAACTGAAATGGCTGCTGCAAACACCAAAATATTTAGAACTAAAAATGATTAAGATTAATAGGGGTGCCCAAACTTTTTCATAGGACTGTATGTAGCACAGTCAGTGTAGTGTTCTGGGGCCCCACTCTGGCTCACGGGCCCACCGGGTTATTAACCCTGCAGCATAGACCATCTGGACTCAAGGCTGATAGTTCTTACCTACACTGATATATTGTAACCAAACCTGCAGCACAGACCTGGACTCAGAGCTGATAGTAGTTCTTTTTTATAACAATTATATTTCTCCAGATCTTCTCCTAGCCTTTGTAGATGTAGCTGCGCTGGGGGCATCCTGCTGGGTACTTTTTCCTTCTTGCATCATATTGTATACCTTGCAAGTGTCATTGGTCTGAAAGTGGGATAAAGTGTAGGGCATGCAGAGTGCAGCATAGTACATTTGCATATACTAAGCCATGCCACCTGGCAATGCTTCAATAGGTAGCTCCCACCCAGTCCATAAGAAGACCTCCCAAATGGAAACTTGAACACAGATGTGAACCTAGCGTAAGAATCCAGAGCAAGTCTCTGGGGGAGCAGGGAGGGGTAGGGACAGGTGGTCACTACTATCAGGAGGTCTCTAAGGTTATGGGGAGCACTTACATGGGGAACTGAAAAGGGGTTGGAGGTGCACCATCAGAGGTCTCTGAGGAGGGTGATGGGGGAGGGAGATTACAGGGGGAACTTAAGCCCAGTTCACATCTGCGTTTGGTATTCCGTTCAGGGGGTCTTCTTGGGGATCCCCCGAATAGAAACCTATATATATTAAAAAGCGGTTAGCTAAGAAACTGCACGGACCTCATAGACTATAATGCGGTCTGTGTGGTCTCTGCTCGGTGTCTGAATCGTGGAAAGAAAAGTACAGCAAGCACCAATACTGAAGGGAGGGAGGAAGGGGATGAGCTATGGATGAGCAAGAGGGGCAGAATACATTGAGAGGTAAGTCCCGGGACGTCTCTGCAGCACATGCAGACAGTTCAAGGGGGCGTTCACACTTGCCTGTGTCAATCCACCAGGTTTCCGTCCTCAGCTCCGACGAAACTGGACAGGGGACGGCTTCCCGTCGGTCAGCTTTAAAACCCATTCATTTGAATGGGTTTTAAAAACAAACCGCTGGTGTCCACCTTCAGCCTCTCCACGAGCAAACCATTTTTTTTTTTTTGGCTGCACACAAAGTCCTGCATATTCAACTTTGTGTCCAGCCAAATAAAATGGTTTCCCCATGGAGAGACTGTAGGCGGACACCAGCGGTTTGCTTCTAAAACTCATTCAAAAGCTTACCACCGGGAAGCCGTCCCCTGTCCAGTTTCACCGTGGCTGAGGACGGAAATCCAGCGGAATGACACATGGCGGACATGGGCACGAGTGTGAATGACCCTTAACTGCATGCTGGAGTTTTGCAGTTAAAACTGTCTGCATGTCCAAATAAGGGGCAAAGTGTAAGAGTGAGCACCCAGCAGACTAGTGGGCCCCTTCAGGAGTATGGGGCCCTGGTACTTGCCTGGGTATGCCGAGTGCTGACGCCGGCCCTGGGTCTTAAACAAACTTATTGGCACTGTCTCTTTCTAAACAGTTTGTGTGACATTGGCACCGGGCCCTCTTTATCCCCTTTCCTTTACGCTAAGGGGGAGGTTTTTGCTGCATCTGTGGGAGCGAACATGGGTGGCACCTGATGTCTGGCCTTGTAGGCAGCCAAACCCACAGCATAGTAGCGGCTAGGACAAGGCATTCGGAAGGTAGGAGTCTGGAATTGATGAGCAGATTTTGCCTTGCCATGGTGGGAGGGAGCAGAGCACTTGTCCAGGATGGTTGGGAGCTACGGTATGCCTATTTTCCCTCTCTGTGACGTCCGTGAAGTCACATGAAATAATCTATCGCTGGAGGCGCTGACTAAAGCTTATTTTTGGAGAAGGGTTTATATTTCATGCCTACTCTAAATACCCTGCAAAATCAAGTTAGGGCTTATTTTCAGGGAAGGGCTTATTTTTGGAGAAACGGGTTATTCAGCTCCAGCATCAGTCTAAGGGTCCATTCATCTGGAGGAAAATGGTCCTTTATTTGGCCTCCCATTGACTTCAATGGGTGCCACTAGGTTTTTTTTCCGCTAGTGGCACCCATTGAAATCAATGGGAGGCTTTTTTTTCAGCGCTGAAAATTCAGCGACAAATAAAGCGCCATTTTCCTCCGTGTGAATGGACCCAAAATCTGTCTTTCTTCTCTTTCATTTACTGTCCACTCCTCCTTTTTCCCACTCCATAGACTTCTATAGACATTTGTAATATGAGTCATACGACCAGAACTCATTCTCAAACCAGATAGAAGAGCATTTTTCAGAGGGAACGTAATATTAGTGGGTGGGGGCAGAAAAACAACTTAATGAAAGCAGACATTTTCTCTGATAGACTAAGGACCCATATAGTGAAATGTAGTTAATAAAAAATGCTCCAGAAAAAAATCTGATAAAACGCATTATATTTATTTTGTGCAGCATTTCTCAATGATTTGTTGTACTGATTTTCCCATTCTGGATTTTTCAAGCGGAATGGGAAACGGAATCCCTGGACGGAATTCGGGCGCACGTATGAACCCAGTGGTAGCCTTAAGATGTATTATAATATTTCTTACAATCATGTATACTTTTATAGAAGAGTCTTAAGCAACCATTGTACTTTATTTTCAAGATAACAACGATACTTGGCAACATCTCCATTTAAACAATGTGCTTTATAAGTGGTAAAGCAATGTACAGAGTTGGGAATATAAAAAGAATACTGTCTATTTTTCTTTAAAGTTACAGCATGGAAACTGCTGCATGATAACAGAGGAATTCAGAGTGTGAATGATTGTATGTATTTGCTTTGTGAATTAAGTCTTGGTTAATCTGTGTAAGTTTTATCAGTTCTTTTCATGTTTCATATTCAATATGGGGCCACCAACTGCTAGCTGCCCTGATAACACAATCTCCGTGTATAGTCAGACATCAGCACGCATAATACTCTGCTTTCCTGGAACATTGTGAATATTAGCATGTATAGGCTACATCAGACTGGGAGACCCAAAACCTAGAGACCTGGAAGAGATAGAGGGGCACATTTACTTACAAGAAAAATTGACATCATATCGGGTCAGCAACACATTTATCGCCTAGTGAGTTATGTGAGCTCTTTAGGATGTGGTCTTGTAAAATGCATAAAATGGAACTAAAAAGCAATGCAATAAAAAATAAATAAACTAAAAATACTGATAAACCTAGGTCAAATTGTTCCATGCACCTTCTATTGCTATATCGAAGGTGAATAATCACTATAATCACTATGGGACAATTACTCAGTCTAATACAGCTCACAGAATAGAATAATCTAAGTGTAAAACTTAAAAGAAAAAAGAAAGTGGATTGAGCAGAAGGGAGAAATATAATAGCTTCCTATATATACTCCATTCCTTCTGTAGCCATGTTTGGCTTTGGCTAAAAAAAAAACCACAGCAAAATCTGCAACAAAAGAAGCTGTGTTTCTGCAACGTGGGGCCTCAGCCTTAAACTTCTTCACAACTTTATCTCTGATCTGTTTGGGGATGGCGTGTTCAGGGTGATGAGCGGTGTTACTTTTCCGCCACTCATTGCGCTTTGCATTTAGGCCAAAAAGTTCAACTTTGGTCACATCTGACCAGAACACCTTCTTCCGCATGTTTGCTGTGTTGCCTATATGGCTTGTGGCAAACTGCAAAGGGTAGTTCTTATGTCTTTCTTTCAAAAATCTTTTTCTTCTTGACACTCTTTCATGAAGGCCAGATTTATGGAATGCATGTCCTATAGTTGGAAAGAATTTTTTACTTGAGCTGTGGATTTCTGCAGCTCCTCCAGAGTGACCATGGAACTCTTGGCTGTTTCTCTGACCAGTGCTCTACTTGCTCAATCTGTCAGTTTATGTGGACGACCATGTCTTTGTAGGTTTGCAGTTGTAGAATACTTTTTTTCCATTTTTGGATGATGCATTGAACAGTGGTCCTTGGGATGCTCAAAGATTGGGATATGTTATTGTAACCTAACCCTGCTTTAGGCTGAGGACCCACGTTGCAGAAACGCAGCTTCTCTTGTTGCTGATTTTGTTGCGTTTTTTTGAGCTAAAGCCAGAAGTGGATTGAGCAGAAGGGAGAAGTATAATAGCTTTCTATATATACTCCATTCCTTCTGTAACCATTTTTGGCTTTGGCTCACTGAAGGCAATTGTGCACACTGGATTTTATTTAGGGGTATCAGAGTATATCACACAGCTGACTTTGTCCCAGATTAAAGCAGTCCATCGGGGATACAGGAAATACATATAAGCCCCTTCTTTAGCTTCCTATCTGGCATGTTGAGGGAAGGAAGCCTTCTCTATGCTCGCGCCCTTTCCCCCTCCCTCAGCATGTTTTGCCTCTTTAAGACAAATGCTGTGGCACATCAGGTGGTAAGTATAAAAAGCTTCAGACTGGCTCAAGTGGACCCAGGCAGGTCTGACGCCTGGCCACATTTCTAATGGCAATGACATTAAGCCCCTTTCCAATAGAAGCCTGCCCAGGAAAAGGGTATAAAAATAACAAACATTTATAATCACCTCTACTGGGAGTCCAGCAGTCCCACATCATCTTCTGGCCTCTTGCTGACATCATATGTTCTGGACAGAGGATGTCAGTCACAAACCTAAAGAGGAAACCATTGAAGATAGTGGAGCAACACGAGGATGCCCAGAAGAGCTAAGGCCTCTACTTATTATACTCTGGTGTCTGAATAGATTATATACTGGGGGGCATTATACTGGGATCCCCTCTGGGGAGCATATTATGTTGTGTGGGGCCACAGTGGAGCATTATACTGAAGAGGCACTATATTGAGCCTATTATACAGTCTGGGGCTGCTGGGGAGCATATTATACTGTGTAGGGACACTGCAGCATTATACTGGAGGGGCCTCTGGGGAGCATACTATATTGTGTGGAGTCACTGTGGAGCATTATACTGTGTTACACCACTGTGCATCATTATATTGGGAAAACACTATGGGGAGGCTATTTTACTGTAAGACTTATATGCACTGTGGGGAGCCTATTATACTGTATGGAGACACTGTGGAGCATTATACTGGGCAACCTCTGGGAAGCATATTATACTATGAGGGAACACTGTGGGGGTATGATACTGTGTGGATGCTTTGGGAAGCATACTATACTGTGTGGGGCCACTGTGGATCATTATACTTGGTGAGGGGACTGTTGGGAGAAAATTATATTGTGTGGGGCACCTGGGAGCATATTATATTGTGTGAGACTGCCAGGGAGCATATTCTACTGTGTGGAGCATTATACTGTGAAGAGTGTGGTCTCTGGGGAGCATATTTTACTGTGTGGGGCCACTGTGGGGTACTATATTGTGTAGAAACACTGTGGAGCATTATATTGGGGAGGCTTCTGGGGAGCATATTATACCGTGTGAGGACATTGTGGGGTATTATACTGTGTGGGGGCTCTGTGGGCAGTATATTACACTGTGTGGGGCCATTGTGTGGAGCATTATATATCATGTGAGACCACTGTGAGGAGGCACAGGAGAGCATTTTATACTGTGTGAGGCTTGAGGCCGCTATGGAGAATTATATACCATGTAGAGCATTATACTGTGGAGGGGAGCTGAAAATTCTTGATGTTAGCCCTGTATCCTATGCCTGCACAACTCTCTCACTAAAATCTTGGGCACACGTGTAGTGCTCTATTTGTGTTAAGAAGTCAAAACGCGTTGAGGGAGAATGGAGAAGAGAATGGGGGAGAACATGGAGAAGGCTTCCTTCCCTCAATATGGAGCTAAAGAAGGGGCTTAAATGTATTGCCTGCCTCCAAGCGGGACTGCTTTATCTTAGGACTAATTCAGCTGGGTGATTTACTGACTTTCACCTTGTGGCTGCAGCCTGTTTCCTTGTTTGGAGGATAATGCTATTAGAGATATGTGTATTCTGGAAATAAACTCTCCTTCTCTTATTTTACCCTCATATTGTAGCATTGCCAAGTATATACGGTAAGTATAGCATTTTCACTTGTTTCTTTTTTATTTATATATCTTAAATAAAGGTTGCTTTAAATTTAGGTTACTCCATTCTGTGAGCTAAATTGAAGATTAAAGAGGTTATCAATGGAAAAAAATATTTTTAAAATAGGCCAGAGGAGGTGAAAAAAAATATACTCACCTGTCCCCAGTGTCCTCCCAGCGCGGCCCAGTCCTACTGCTCCGGTGTCTTCTAGAAATGAAACTCAGTGGCATAACTAAAGTCTTGTGGGCACTGCAAACTTTTGTCTGGGACCCCCTACCCCCTCCCTAGAGCGAATTCTTGATTGCGATGGTTAAAGGTGTTGCAGCAATATCTCAGATACTTGAAAGGGATACAGCTTTAGTACTCACAACTGCAGTTATCAAAAATACGGTGAGTGAGTAGCACAGTGCCTGGCATATAAACAATACTGAGACAGTATATTATGCTCCAGGGTGTCCCCCACACAGTATTATATGTGCCACAGTGGCCAACATACTGTATTATATGCGCTACAGTGGCCCCCACATTGTAATTATATTCTCCAGAGTGGCCCCAAAACAGTATTATATGCTCCACAGGGGCCCACACACAGTACGATATGCTCCACAGTGGCTCACACACTGTATTATATGCTTGATAGTGGCCCCCACACAGTATTATATGTACCACAGTGGCCCCCATGCAGTATTATATTCTTTCAAGAGCCTCCATCCCCCATCCTCCCAGAGCCGGTGCTATTATTAGTATTATTAGTCTCTTGGGTCGCCTCAGAGCCCAGAGTATAATATGTGGAGGCCCAGGGGAAGTGACTAAAAATAACAAACACTTATACTCACCTTATCTCACCTCTCCCGGGCATTCTTGCTCCGTACTTGTGTATTCAGCATCTTCCTTGGTACTCTTCTGTCTGGTGACTGAGGTTACGTGCCCCAGACTTCACTGCTGGGGCCTGTGATTAGGCCTCAGCATTCAGGCGGGGCACAATGACGTCAGTGTGCCCCATGTGACAACTGGGCCCAATCAAAGAATATCCCTGGAGAGGATACTGAGCCCATGACAGGTGAGTATAAGCATTTTTTTTATTTTTAGTCACCTCCCCTGGGCTGGCATCTGTTGGAAATATAACAATATGTTTAGCTGTCAGCGAACCAGGCTTTCCTCAACCACTATCATGGTGGTCTGGGTCCCTGGCCATTTCCAGCTAGCCGTGGACCCAGTACCCCTTCAGGCCTGGTCATGGTTGCACCCTCTGAGACAGTGATCATTATGCCACCGGTAAAACTTCTTCCCAGTTGTGATATCCCGGATCCCTTACGCCTCAGTGGACAAGTGATGTCACTACCTGTGACATTCTGGGGTCACTTCCTGATGTCGTTGAGGCCGTTGATTGGTCAAACAGAGGCCTCAGTGGTCTTGTACGGCGAGGACTTCCGCCGGAAGATAACAATGGACCGGCAGTGGATAAAATGGATCCCAGTGAATAAAATGGATCCTAGTGGATACAAATCAGTCCATGAACATGTGATATACAGTCCATGGTCATGTGATGATACACAGGTGCACATCTCATTACCAGGCAGATTTCAGATTACTGTGCTGTGATTGTAACGAGCTGTGCACCTATGTATTATCACATGACCATGGACTGAATTGTATCCACTTGGAGTAAGCAGAATGATTGACAGCAAAGCAAAACATATATCGGAAAATTGAGCAACTTTTTATTATACAAGCAATAAAAATGATCTCTCAATATTGGTCTGAAAGTAGCCAACTCTTTTAAGTTTATAACAATTTTACAGATGACACACTCACTTTAAACGTGTTGAGAGAAAGAGGTGTGACTGTGAGGAGTCATAAAATGTGGCCAATATATCAACAACAGATATACTGGTCACATATATTTAGTTTCAAGAAAAATATATTTTTAAGACACCTAGTGAATAACACCTCCTCGATCACTTATTTGTTTAAATTGAGCTACAATGTGGCGAGGAAGGGTTAAGATAAGAACAGTATATTGTGTCTATTATAAAAAGTCATGTGGTAGAAGAATCAAGAGTTAGCTGCTTTGTAAGTGCCTGCAGTTATAGCGTTAGATACCCCCTGACACAAATAATCATGTGTTTGGAGACGTTCTATAACTCAATAATCCAGCAAGGCACATCAAAGACCTAAGGAAGGAACTTGTTAAAGGGGATGATTCCTGGTGTGGCACTAACTATATGAATCCCCGTAGATTCATCATTCATATAAATCATGAGTATCTTCTTTGGTATTTGTGTGCTTTCAGAACAACTTTGTGTACTGAACTCTCAATAATTTGCCAGTTCAACAATCCAGCAGTTTGGGAGCTCACCACATTATGACTTTCTATGGACAAACATTGGTTGTGTGAATTAGCCCTTAAAACTATTTGTTTAGTTTGGCACAAAATATTTTAGTGCATACTTGCCAACATCACCATGTTTTACCAACTGTCTATGAAAACATGACCTTGGTTTATAGAAATTTTACCTTAAGAGTTACATACTGGCAATTTGGAGGTAGTTTTCAGGTAAACAGGGGGTAATTTGCAATGATGGTGAAAATGTATTGGTATCCCTGGTTCCTATTGAATGTATGGCTTTTTCTCAGTAAGGGGATGTTTACACTTGCGCCCGTGTCGCCCACCGGGTCTCCGTCCCATTCCCCAGAGAAACTGGACAGAAGACGGCTTCCCGGCAGTCAGTTTTAAAACCCATTCCTGTATGCAGCCTCTCTGCAGGGAAACCGTTTTTTTGGCTGGACACAAAGTTGGACATGCAGGACTTTGTGTCCGGACAAAAAAAAAAAAACGGTTTCCCCGCAGAGAGGCTGCATACAGACACCTATGGTTTGCTTTTAAAACCCATTCATTTGAATTGGTTTTAAAATTGCCCACTGGGAAGCCGTTCCCTATGCAGTTTTTCTGTTGAATAGGACAGAGACCCGGAGGGCGGACACAGGTGCAAGTGTGAATGTCCCCTAAGAAACAATGTGAAGGTGCACAGTACGGCTCAGATTTACTATTGTAGTTACAACTAGATACTGGTGTAATTGCGATGAATGTTTGGTGCAATATGTCGCACGTCTTGGTGCATCTAGTCTAGGCTAAAATTTTTCAACTTGGTAGACCCGTATTATGATCTCTAAGGAAAATGTGGTGTGGCCTAAATACACCATGATGTGCAAAGATTGTGTCATAAAAGTCTATCTGAAAGTAAGCCCACTAAAAGGTGGTATAAACTTAGGCTAGCCTGTCTCATGATACACAAGATTTATCATTCAGCACAAGCCACTGCCTGCCTGTCTAAATTTACACTAACTATTAGTAACACTGGGCCTCTTTGTGCGTATTATATCTGTTCAGCCTACCTAGGCATAATAGAATGGAGCAGATGATTTATGCTCATGTTTCTGGCATACAAGGCATAAAAAATTTGATACTTCTGTGCTGCTTCTGAGCAGGGGCCCATCAGCTTCGCCACATTCAGCATTATTTACACCAGAAATCTGGCATAAATGATATTGACGGCGTGTCATCTATGAGGACGTGTGTACCGTGTCATCTATGCGGCACTCCCTGTGTCAACTTCGGGGCTATACAGACTAGCATTAATAACTGTGCAAATGACATTTAAAGCCACAGGTTTGAGCACCAGAGTGATCTGCTGATATTGCTGGGGGGCTCTGCAGAAGACCACATGAGGAGGAAATCTAGTATTACACTAAACCCATTCATATTCCATATCAGGCTGGCCAGAGGGAGAACTGTGGTTTTATCAGTTGCCCATGCTGACTCTTTTTTTAACATACAAATCGGTAGGTTATCAAAAAGTAGGTCAGAGGTAAAAGAGAAAATGACTGCAAGATGAGACATAATAATACGAATATAAATATGGTGTCGCCATAATCATAATGACTCGCCAGATAAAGTTACCATGTCATGTTTAATACAGAGTGAACACCGTAAAATGCTAAATATTATGATAGAATTGTGGGGGGGTTTCACATGGACCCCCCAAAAAACATTAAGAAAAGCTAAACATTAAATGTACCTCAAAATGAAAGTACAACTGGTCTCTGAAAGAATAAGCCATTACTTAGCTATGTCGCCAGAAAAAAATAAAAAAAGTTATGAATTTTGGAAGTCAGGGAAGCAAAATATGAAAAAAGTCGCATCAATGTATCACCTACCCTGCATCCTTAAAGGGTTAAAAGTGGACATACTGAACCACTATGGCGTCTTATGACTGACATCCATAATAAAAGATGTTTTTATCTGCATGATTTTATAGGTTGGGATTCAGTTTTGGTAAATGGAAGAAAATATTAGGTGATAGGATTCTCCCATTGAATTCTATGGACGAGCTACATAGCAGGTCCTCACTCCATATTACAGTTCCTTCATTTCGGGGTGCTTGCTATTGATCTTGAGACTTCCAGAACCTAATATTGGTAAACAGCCGCCCTTACTTGATGAAAGGCTTCATTTTCCATTTACAAAGGGGAAGTATATCTAGCAACTATTTAAAGATCATATTGACAGGCTAAGTTTAGACTAGAATATTATCTGTTTTACAGATTGTTAATGCAAAACTAATTTGCCTGTTTGCTTTGAGGAAGTGAGTAGAACTTTAGAGCAGACGGTTGCTTTGAATTGACTCTTTTCTGCTAGACTGAGCGACAGGGGTTATGCAGGAAAAATAAAGTTTACCAAGTGATTCCCTGCACTAGATAATCCTTATTTCCAACATATATTCTGGTTCCCTGCCTGCCCTGCTGCCCCTCTAGCTCTATGTGGCATTACCAATTCAGCGCCACTCCTATTGCACATCCATAAAATACATTGGAATCAATCATGTCACTGAGAGTAGGACAATTAGCCAAGGAACTGGAAGTGTCCCTAGAAAAAAATCTAAAAGTGACCCTAAGTTGTAGTCAGAAAACCATTACACATAGTCACATTGGTGGCAGATTTTTGGAAAAAGAAATGTTTAGGGTGCATTCACATGGAGGAAAATGGTGAGGAATTTGGTGTGGAATTTCAGTACTGAAATAAAAGCTTCCCATTGACCTCAATGGGTTCCTTTTTCTGCTAGCTAGACAAAATCGGCCCATTTTGGAGACTAGTAAGTGCAACAGGTTTGCTATTTTATTTTACATTAAAATTTTTATTGATATTTTAAAATCACAAAAAAATGTCTAAAAAGGTATCAAAGGTATCAAGAAAGGATGCACAGGAGGGAAGGCTGGGGAACGAAGGGGAGAGTGAGGAGAACAAGATATAGCAGGTGGGTGGCAGGGAGGGACATAGGGGAAGGAAGGAAACAATAGCTCTGTTGCAGCAGAGGTCAAATAATTCAGAAAAAAGAACAAAGGTAAATATACATCATGTCAGGTTAGAAAAGAGAAAAGAAAGGAAACAAAAGGAGGGGGAAAGAGAAAATCAAGTGGACAGAGAGGGGAAGGCAGACTGGAATTCAGCAGAATAGTAAGGAGCTTTTTGGCGCTGATTTTGACGCTGAATTCACCTCAAAATCAGCCTCCAAAAAAGCCTCCCAATAGAGTTCCATTGGGAGGCTTTTTTTGGAGGCTGATTTTGAGGCGGATTCAGCGTCAAAATCAGTGCCAAAAAACTCTGTGTGCCCTGACCCTAAGGGCCCATTCACATGGAGTAACGTGCCACGTGACCTGGCACGTATATGCCGTGTGAGATTTTGTGGGCCGTATATGCTCCCATTGACTTCTATGGGAGCGTGGATCGTAAACGCCGCGTTATTTTGCGGCCATGATTTTGCGGCAGTGGCAGCCTTCAAGGAAGGGCCTGGAGAAGTCAATGCCAAAATTACATAGTTTGCATACAGGCCAATCTTATGCTGACTGTTCCCAACCATGATACCCGTAATGTGCTTATCTAACCTAATGTACTCCGCCAACGGCTCCATTACAAGCGCAAATATTATGGGAGAGAGGGGACAACCCTGGCGGGTACCATTGGAGATGGGGTATGGATTGGACAGGAAGCCCGATGACAGCACGCGAGCAGATGGACAGGAATATAAGGCCAATATTGCCGACTTAAAGGCAGGGCCCACACCGAATTTATCCAATAGGCTATCCAAGTAGAGCCAATGGACCCTATCAAAGGCCTTTTCAGCGTCTAAGGCGAGGAGCAGGGACGGTGCCTCATCATGTTCAGCTTTTTGAATGAGATCTATAAATCTGCGTCCAGGGCCTGCCTACTCAAGACATGTCCACGCAGTTTTTGCCAATTCCACGTGGATTTTCTGCCTCCCATTGACTGCAGCAGGAAAAAAAAGCTAGCGGAACGCATAGAACTCTATGGGGAGGCGTTTTTTTCCATGTGGATTCTGACATGGATTCAGCGCCAAAATCCTCACCAAAAAACTGTGTGACTATACCCTAACATTCCAAACGTTGTACTGGGAAGCTGGAACAAAAATCAGAATTGGGTTGAAATTCCAAACTCCATTTGTCCCACTTTTGTATATGTATTGTCTTGATGGTGTTCACTGTGTAGCCTGAATTACATGTTACCTATACTCTGTGGGTCAGCGATTCCAAAGTCATATACCGTATATACTCGAGTATAAGCTGACCGAGTATAAGCCGACCCACCTAATGTTACCACAAAAAACTGGGAAAACTTATTGACTCGAGTATAAGCTGGGGGGGGGGGGATGCAACAGCTACTGGAAATTTTCAAAAATTAAAATGTTTTTTGGGTGCAGTAGTTGCTGGGTGCTGGAAAAGGGGAGGGGGTGTTTTGGTTGTCTGTCTGCCCCTTCCCTGAGCTTGAGGACTGTTTTTTTTTTCCCCAAGTGGAATTCAGCCTGGCTGAATATAGGGTATCTGCAGTGCTCCTATTAACCCCTTCCCGACATACCAGGAGCACTGCAGATACCCTATATTCAGTAGACCGGGCACTTTCAGACACAGGGATACCTAATGTGTATGTGTTTCACAGTCATTTTCTACTTTTATATGTATTCAAGGGAAAGGAGGGATTTAGAACTTTTATTTATTTTATTCTTTTATTATATTTTTTAAAGTTTTTTTTTTCACTATTTTATGGGAGATTCTATACATTACTATTGCGGCTGGTCATAGACCCCTCTGCCCAAAAAAAAAATAAAAAATAAATTTTGTTTGCTTGGCTTGAGTATAAGCCGAGGGGGGCTTTTTCAGCACAAAAACTGTGCTTAACCACATGAGGACCGCCGTACGTAAATTTACGGCCTCATGTGCTGGTACCTAAAGACCGGACTATTGCCGAAATACGTCCGGCCTTTAGGTACCTTTCTGGCGGGGGGAGGGGTGCGGGGGGGACAGGGGTTAGGTGTTACCCTTCCTCCATAACGTCCAGTCGGAACTGAGTCCGACTGGAAGTTTTAACCCTTTCGATCGCGCCGTGAAACATCACGGCGCGATCGAAAGGCATCCGCCGACAATTGAAGCTGATCGGCACCCCCCGCGGCGAGATCGGAGGGTGCCGATAGCAGTAAAAGGTAGTCTGGGGTCTGGCCAGTGACCCCAGACTGCCCGGAGCCCCCACATACCTGGTGATCCTGCCAGGACCTTCTGATGTCAGGCTGTGCGTCTACACAGCCTGACATCCTGCTACGGAATGCCATGTGGGACACCTGCAGGCTGTGTCTCACATGGCATTCTATATCAGCAAAGTATTGCTGATTGAAGTGTCCTAAATGGACACATGAAAAAGTAAAAAAAAATGTAAAAAAAATAAAATGAAGTGTATGAAAAAAATTAATAAAGTTATAAAGCCCAAAAATCCCTTTTTCTCAATAGAAAATGAATTATATAAAAAAAGAACTCAAAAGTAATAAAAACAATGCATATTTGGTATTGTCGCGTCCGTAACAATCTGTACAATAAAACTGAAATAATATTTAATGTACACGGCGAACGCCGGAAAAAAAAAACGGAAAAAACTCGCCGGAAGTAATGATTTTTCGCCATCTCACCATACAAAATATGCTATAAAAAGTGATCAAAAAGTCATATGCATCCGACAACAGTACCAATAAAAAGCGCAGGTTGTTCCGCAAAAAATAAGCCCTCAACCAACTCTGTCAACCGAAAAATAAAAATGTTACGCCTCTTAGAAGATGCGATGCAAAAAACATTGATTTATGTCCCCAAATGTGTTTTTCCTCTGCAGAACTAGTAACACATAAAAAAATACTATAAATGAGGTATCGCCGTAACCGTACCGACCCGCAGAATAAAGGGAACATGTTACTTATACTGTACGCTGCATGGCGCAAAATTAAAAAAGTAAAACTCAATGCCAGGATTGATTTTTTTTTTTTAAATCCAGCAAAAAAGGGTTAATAAAATGTATTCAATAAGATGTAGACACCCAAAAATGGTGTCATTACGAAATGCATCTCATCCCGCAAAGAATAAGCCCTTATATGGCCGCGTCACCAGAAACATAAAGAAAATATAGCATCTCACAATGTGAAGACAAAAACCCTCAAAAATCGCCAAATTATTAGAACACAACTGGGTGCGTCATGTAGGGAATATATAAGCTGTGTGAGCGGATATCAGGGGACACCCCAGATTTACAGCTTATGAGGGAACAGACACCAGAAGTGACCCCTAAAGTGACCCCCAGAGTGACTCCCCCAATCATAGGAGCTACGGGGACATAGTAGGGAATTTGGTGTTTGCAATGTCCTCCGCACAGCTTATACATTCCCTCTTCGCCATCCGCTGTGCAGTCACGTCCGGGATACTAATACTCACTACACCCCCTGATAAATTCTTTGAGGGGTGCAGTTTTCAAAATGGGGTCACTCCTGGTACCCCATGGAATCCACTTTTCTGGTACCTTACAGGCTCTACAAACATGACATGGCATCCAGATACCAAACATCTGAATCTGTACTCCAAAAGCCGCATAGCGCTCCTTCCCTTCTGCACCCTGCTGTACGTCCAAACTGCAGTTTATGACACATGTATGACACATGTATGACACTGGTGTACCCCCGGATAACGGACATAATGTCATATGTGGGTATAAACTGATACTAGGGCACAGCCGGACACAGAATTGAAGAAGGGTCATTTGGTTTTTGGAGCACAGACGGTTTGGTTTTTGGATGCCATGACACTTTTGTAGAGCTGAAACGCCAGTAATTTGGAATCCCCTGATAAATTACCTTATTTTGGAAACTACACCCCTGAAGGATTTATCCAGGGGTACAGACAGCATTTTTAACCCCCAAGTGTTGCTATAACTTTATATATATAACTATAACTGTAGTGGATTGTGAGAGGTGAAAATGACCATTTTTCCAGGAATACGTCCTTTCAGTGCGTAATATGTTGTGCCCACCTTGTATCAGAGATGAACGCTCTAAAAGCTGTTGTGCCTGGGATACCCGTTTAACAGTTTTTGGAGTGTCTCTGCTGACATAAGTCGGGCACAACATGTTGCACACTGAAATGGCAAATCTGTAAAATTTTCATTTTTAACTTCTCTATCAGTTGCGATTTCATTTCTGGAAACTAAATAAATGCAACACTCAAGGGTTAAAAATTCTCGCTACACCACTTGATAAATCCCATCAGTGGGGTAGTGTCCAAAATAGGGTGACATGTCTGCGGATTCCACTTTATTGGCAATTCAGGGGCTTTGCAAAAGTGGCAAAAAAAACCAAACTGTGCTCCAAAAACCAAAATAGCGCTCCTTCCCTTCTGTCCCCGGTTGTGCCCAAACAGCCGATTCTACCCACATATGGCATTAAGTACGTTATCCGGGGTACACCAGTGTCATACATGTGGGCATACACTGCTATTTGGGTACCCAGCAGGGTGCAGATGTGAAGGAGCAATATGTGCTTTTGGAGTGCAGATTTAGATTCTTCGTTTTTGGACACCACGTCACATTTGCAGAGACCCTAAAATTGCCCCTACAAAATGGGGTCACTTCTTGGTGAATTCCAGTTTACTGGAACCTCCAGGGCTCTGCAAAAACATCATGGCGCCCAGAGGGTCCCTCTAAATCTGTATCCCAAAAGCTAAAACGCACAGTGGTCCTTCCCTTCTGAGCCCTGCTGTGTGCCCAAGCAGCAGTTTACACCCACATATATAATTTTTTGACCCCCGGGATGGCCCACTTAATAGTTTTAGGAGTGCAGGTCTCTGACAACACAAAGTGGGTGCAACGTATTGGGCACCGAAATGGCATATTTTTAAAAATTTCAATTTTCATTTTGTACATTAATTTTTGGGAAGCATTTTAGGCTCAAAATGATAATACCCCTTGATACATTCCTTGACAGGTGTAGTTTCTAAAATGGGGTCACTTTTGAGGGGTTTCCATTGTATTGATACTTTAGGGGCTCTGCAAATGCGACATGGCACCTCAAAACTATTCCAGCAATATATGCCCTCCAAAATCCAAATAGCGCTCTTTCCATTCTGAGCCCCAGCATGTACCCATACAGCAGATTTTGGCCACATATGGGGTATTGCCGTGTTCAGAAGAAATTGTGTAACAAACTGTGGGGGGCTTTTAATTCTTAAACTATTTGCAAAATTAAAACTATGGCGCTAAATGGACGATTTATTGGGAAAAAAAGTAATTTTTCATTTTCACGTCCCAATGTTAATAAAATCTGTGAAACACCTGTGAGGCCAAAATACTCACTCTACCCCTAGACAAATTCTATGAGGGGTGTAGTTTCCAAAATGGGGTCATTTATAGGGGGTTTCCACTGTATTGGTACTTTAGGGGCTCTGCAAATGCGACATGGGACCTGAAAAATATTCCAGCAAAATCTGCCCTCCAAAAGCCAAATAGCCCTCTTTCCATTCTGAGCCCCGCCATGTTCCCATACAGCAGATTATGACCACATATGGGGCATTTCTGTGTTCAGCAGAATTTGTGTAACGAACTTTATGGAGCTTTTTCTCCTTTATCCTCTTGTGAAAATTAAAAATTTGGGGCTAAATTGACAGTTTGTTGGAAAAAAAGTAATTTTTCATTTTCATGGCCCAATGTTAATAAAATCTGTGAAACAGCTGTAGGGTCAAAATGCTCACTCTACCCTTTAATATGTTCTGTGGGGGGTATAGTTTCCCAAATGGGGTCACTTTTAGGGGGTTTCCACTGTATTGGTACTCTAGGGGCTCTGCTAATGCGACATGGCACCTAAAATTATTCCAGCAAAATCTGCCATCCAAAAGCCAAATAGCGCTCCTTCCATTCTGAGCCCCGCCATGTTCCCATACAGCAGATTATAGCCACATATGGGGTATTGCCGTGTTCAGGAGAAATTGTTTAACAAACTGTGGGGGGCTTTTACTCCTTTAACCCCTTGTGAAAATGAAAACTTTGGAGATAAAGTGACATTTTAGTAATTTTTCATTTACACATCCCAATGTTAGTAAAATCTGTGAAACAACTGTAGGGTCTAAATGCTGACTATACCCCTTGATGAATTCTGTGAGGGGTGTGGATTCTAAAATGGGGTCACTTTTGGGGGGTTTCCATTGTTTTGGTACTCTAGGGTCTCTGCAAATAAGGCATGGCGCTGAAAATTATTCCAGCAAAATCTGCTGTTCAAACACCCAGTGTCGCTCCTTCCCTTCCATGCACTGCCGTGTGCCCAAAAATCAGTTTACACCCACATGTGGGGTATTTCTGTGCACGGGAGAAATTGCACAATAAACTGTCAGATGCATTTTCTCCTTCAACCCTTTGTGAATGTGTTAATTTTGGGTCTAAATGAATGTATTAGTGAAAAAAAATGAAATGTCTAAATTTCACTGCCATATTATTTTTATTCTTATGAAATGCTTAAAGGGTTAACAAACATCCTAAATTCTGTTTTGAATAATTTGAGGGGTGCAGTTTTGAAAATGGGGTAATTTATGGGGGTTTCTATTATACAGGCCTTTATAATTACTTTCAGAACTGAAGTGGTCCCTAAAAAATTGGTTTGGAGAATTTTCTTGTAAATCTGGAAAATTGCTGTTACACTTGTAAGCCTTGTGACGTCCAAAATAAATTAAAAGACAATCAAAATATGATGCCAATATAAAGCAGAGATATGGGAGATAATATTTATTCATGTATTTGGATGGTATGACTATCTGCCTGAAAAGCAGATAATTTCACATTTTGAAAATTGCAATTTTTTTCAAATTTCCATCAAATTTCCTAGTTTTTTTATAAATAAATGCAAAAATATTGATTAGTGTTTACCACTAACATGAAGTATAATGTGTTACAAGAAAACAATCTCAAATTCATTTGTGTAAGTTAAAGCGTCTCAAAGTTATTGCCATTTAAAGTGACACATGTCAGTTTTGAAAAAAGAGGCCTGGTCTTTAACATACTTTTGGGCCTGGTCCTTAACCGGTTAAAAATTCGACTTATACTCGAGTATATATGGTAGTTTTATTTATGTTTTACAATTTTAAAAAATCCAAACCTATGAAAAACAATTTTCTTGGTGTCGTCATATTCTGACACTCGTAACTTTTTTATATTTCCAGATAAAGGCATAAGGATTCTTTTTTTGTGATCCATATTTGGGAATGTCTGATGATCTTTTATTGATCTTTTATTCTACCTTTTTTGGTAGGTTAAATGATAAAAAGAAAGATTCAGCTCTTTTGATATCTTTTGCCGTTTAGTTTTCACTGTGTGGGCAAAATATTTTTATAAGTTTGTAGTTCGGGCATCTTTGGACATGGAAATACCTAAGGGCTCATTCACATCTGCGCCCATACTCTGTTCTGCAGGTTTCCGTTTCCTGCACAAAACAGGGCAGGAGACGGAAACCTGCCGGCATCTTTCAAACCCATTCATTTGAATGGGCTTGAAAAGTCTCCGGCTGTGTGCGGCGGTGAGTGTTTTATGCGCTCCGCGGCAAAACCGTTTTTTTTAAACCAGACACAGAGTCGGACATGCAGTACTCTGTGTCCAGTTTAAAAAAAACGGTTTCGCCGCAGAGAGCATAAAACGCTCACCGGCGCTCACGGCCGGACTCGGCATGACAGGTTTCCGTCTCCTGCATGCAGAAGACGGAAACCTGAAAACGGAGTTCAGGCGCTGGTGTGAACCCAGTGTCATGTATTTTTATTCTGCTTAGGTTTTTCAACTTAAAAAAATATATATTTTAGGCTAAGGCCCCATGTTGTGAGTTTTTCCCACAGCACTTTTCACAGAAAGTCCGCAAAGTTTCCCACTGCAGACTTTTTGCTACAATTATAACTGTATGGAAAACATCAGCGTTTCCGTAGATATAATTGACATGCTGCGATTTAAAAAAATGTGACCGTTTTTGAAATCGAAATATTTGACTTCGGATATTTTCCTGTAATTTGTGGATGGGATTAGCCAGAATCCGCTTAGTGCCATCAATAGGTTTCTGTATGTTTAGAAAATGGATCACCATCACCAGATCTCATCACAGTGGACAGAGAACCCAGACAAAATGGCAGCGCCCATGCAGTAAAATGATGCCTCAGTCAAGTTAGATCCATCGAACGGTGTGGGTTCTGATCGCAGTATTGCCGCTGGGTCTACTGAGTCACTGTCACATTTAGGCTAAGGCCCCACTGGGTGGAAACACAGCGTTTTTGGGCATAGTGAATGCAATTTTGTCTAATCCTAGCCCCACAGTGTGGAAAAAAACGCTGCGGAAAAGCTGCATTTTTCAAAAATGTTTGCGTTTTTGAAAAATGCAGCATGTCAATTATAGTTGCTGAAATGCTGAGTTTTTCCCTTCATAGATTTCTATGGAGAGTGTTAAAACCGCAGCAAAAACACAGCATGATAAATGTGTTGCGGAAACTCCACAGAAACACCACGGAAAAGCATCAAAATCCACAGATAAAACCTCACTGTCTTGCTTGGTTGAGGCTATGGCCCCAGGGGCCGGAACCACCGCGCTAAAACGCTGCGGGAACAACCGCAGCGTGAACGCATTGCGGTTCTTCCCGCAGCGCCTTGAACAGAAAGTTTTCCTCCACTGACTTTCTGTTACAATTATATCTATGAGAAAACCGCCGGCGTTTCCATAGATATAATTGACATGCTGTGATTTTCAAAACTGCAACAGTTTTGGAAATTGCAGCGTGTCCGCGCTGCGATTTTTTCCGCAAAGTGGGCATGTGATTCGCATGAATCCCATCCACTTTGCAAGTACTGTAAAACGCCGCCAAATTGTGGCGTTTCTGGCCCGTGGGGCCCCAGCCTAAATATCAGAGGACCATAATTCCTTAGGATTTTCAACATAGCCTTTCAATTACCTTTATTGCACATGAGAAACTCGAACAAAAACGTGATGAATTTCCGCAGCACAAAACTGAAAAACGCAATGAAAAACACATTTAGGCTAAGGCCCCACGGGCCGTAATCGCAACGCTAAAGCACTGCGGAAAGAACTGCTGTGTGAACATATTGCAGTTCTTCCCGCAGCGCTTTCAACAGAAAGTTTGGTGAGTTTTCCTCTGCGGACTTTCTCTTCCCATTATATCTATGGGAAAGCCACCGGCATTTCCGTAGATATAATTGACATGCTGCGATTTTTTCCGCAAAGTAAGTGGGCATGGGATTTGCATGAATCCCATCCCCTTTGCTTGCACTGTAAAACGCCGCGATATTTCCCGCAGCATTTCTGCTGCGGGCAAATTGCGGCGTTTACGTCCCGTGGGGCCCCAGCCTTACATGTGCGTTTTTTTCCACGATAGAACACGCAGCGTTTTCTCTGTGGTTTTTAACGCTGCGTTTTTTTGCTGCGTTTCCACCCAGTGGAGCCTTAGCCTAAAATTGCAAAGACTCTCCTGAAATTGTTCTTTTTTGTATTGTAGATTTTGAATTTATGTCTCCAATAAATATTGCTGGCACATAACTCCGGCACCTTATGTGAATTTTAACCCTTTAGTGATCTAACACATTTTAGCCTTAAACCAGTAACCTTTTATCCCAAATTCATAACTTTCTACATTTAATTACAATGTAGCTTTATGAGGCCCTGCATTTTGTGGGTACATAAGACTTTTGTTATCAGTTTTTATTACTTTTTATTTATGAGAGATGAGATGATATGAAAACATTAATTCTGGAATCTGAATTTTAATGTTTATGATGTAGAATAAAAAAAAGTTTAATAATCTGTGTGAATTTAGCTTTACTGAAGCCACACTTTGCAGAAACGCAGTGGAAAAATGTGCAATCCCAGCACAGTGAATGAGATTTTATTTTATCTCATCCCCTCTTTGCAGAAAACACAGTGTTGCATTTTTTTTACGCTGCATTTACAATATATTTATCCTGATGCATTTTTAGCTAGTTTTAGCCAAAAGAAGTTGCCGTTGCTCTCCAAAGTCATCCAGCTATGGGGGAAAGACAGAGTGTTACTACATTTGTATATCCATATAGCCTATAAATGGGTACAGCACAAACATATTGGTGCACGTCAATTGTCTTCAAAAAATGTTTTAAATGATGTTTGAAGTTATTCCAGAGAGTGTCACTGTCACTTCCCCGAAAACATATGTAGTGGAAGGCTCATTGTTGCAAAAATGCCAGTATAAGGGTCCATTCACATGGAGTAACGTGCCGCCTGATGTGGCACGTATACGGCGTGTGAGACTTTGTGTGCCGTAAAAGCGCCCATTGATTTCAATGGGAGCCTGGATTGTATACGCCGTGTTATTTTGCGGCCGTGATTTTGCGGCACGTTACTCCGTGTAAATGGACCCTAAGCAAGAATATTTTATGGAATCCATTCTCCAATACTGACATTCCAATAAATTGATATAAATCAAACAATATCTAATATTTCCCTACATGATATGATGACAGATTAACATGGTATATTGAATTTTTAAGGAACTAGAGCTTCCTATATAAGATTACTTCTATGCGGCTAACTACAGGATGTTTACATTAAAGACCAGGCAACCGCTCTGATATATCTCACAACAGGAGGATGTGAGTAATTCCTGGGTTACAGCTGAACCAGTTATCCCAGTTGCTGCAACTCTTGTCCTTCTTGTGAAATAGTGCTGCCAACTACCCAACTGAAGCAACACTGTGATAGCAAACTGTGCATGTGCAAATTATGCAGTATATGAAGTCAAATATATTATACGGGGGCAGCACAGTGGCTCAGTGGTTAACACTGCAGTGTTGGAGTTCTAGGTTTGAATCATGCCAAGGACAACATTTGCAAGGAGTTTTGTATGTTCTCCCCGTGCCTGTGTGGATTTTCTCAAGCACTCCAAAGGCATATTGACAGGGAAAATGTAGTTTGTACAATGGCGTAACCACCGTGGTAGCCTTGAGTAAGGGACGTCTTGAAACGCGTAGGCCTGTCTGCTTTGTTTACACATGCACATTGATCTATGAAATTGACTACGTGAGTTTTTTTCTTTTTTGACTCCTATATCTGGTACCCATTTTTTCATGCTCTCTTAAATAAAAGTTAAGTTTTATTTTAACACCTTCTGTGCTGAAAATTTCGTTGTTTGTTTTAGCAATGGTAGCGGCTGCCACAGGGCCCGGGACATTAGGGGGCCCGGTGACAGCCTCTACCGCTGCGTTTTTTGGTTTTTTTAATAGGCCGTTTAATAGGCTGTTACAGGCCCTATTTAAGTACCAATCCTGGATGGGCCGGGATCGGTAAGTGACACCGCAGGCCCCACAAACACTATCATTATACTCGGGGTTCTTTGCAGACCCCCGAGTATAATGATCGGAGGCCCGGGAGAGGTAAGAAACATTAAAAAAAACACTGTTACTTACCTCTCCACGATAGGCAGGCCTCAGGCCTAGTTGTCTGACGTCTCTGAGGTCACATGAACCCGGCCTGCATCCCGGGTCATGTGACGTCCGACGTCATTGAAGAAGGATGACGGCGGAGGCCGACAACGTAGGAGCCGGGGGACAGGTAAACAACAGTAGTTTTTTATGTTTTTATACCCCTGGGTTTCCGACTATTATACTCTGGGGTGTGAAAAGACCCCAAAGTATAATAATTGTTTATGGGTGTTCACAGTGGAGCATAATACTGAGTGCAGGGGCCACTAAGGGACATAATACTGTGTGCAGGGGCGACTAAGGGACATAATACTGTGTGCAGGGGCCACTAAGGGACATAATACTGTGTGCAGGGACCACTATGGGACATAATACTGTGTGCAGGGGCCACTATGGGGTATAATACTGTGTGCAGGGGCCACTAAGGGACATAATAGAGTGCGCAGGAATGCGGAGGAGGGGGTCCGTCGAGGTCTTCGCCGTGGGTGTCGGTTGGGGGGGCCCATGTCAAAAGTTTGCCACGCGGCCCTGCCATTCCTAGCTACGGCCACTGAGTTTGTAATCCCTATATGTGTTCACAATCTACATTAGAGAAAGAACAAAAGATATATTATATAGGAATGGCCCTACTATATTACATGTTTTTTTTCCAACTCCATGACATTTCCTACAACTGCTTGTTATGCAATAACAAAAGAAATAATACTTATCCAATCTATTGCAGCAGCCATGTTGCCCAATTACTGGCTGTAATACTGACCCCAAATTCATACCCAGAGATTCTAGCAGGAAAACTGAAAACAAAAGAGTCCTGCTAAATATTCAGCTGCAGAATCAGCATCTTAGGATATCCCACTGACTGGTCCCATTCATCTGGGCTAATCTGAAGCAGACCCGTGGTGGAATGCTCTGCTCAATTATTACACCGTGGGAAACCTGGGGCAACAGAAAGTGTAGAGGACTCTGAGGGGGAATTTCTGCCTTAAATTCCTCCTTATTTTCCACTGTCTCAACATAGACTTAGAGTGCCATTACACTTACTGTTTTACTATTTCCTTTTAAGGACTTTCTGCTTCAATAATACTTAGGGTATGTTCACACGGCAGAATTTGCATTTTGCATGTGAACACTTCTGTGTGGCTAGCCATGATAGGATTCCAGTGCAGTGCACCGGCATTCAGTTGTGGCATTCCGCTCTGGATTAATCGGGAGGCAGCCTCGCATTGCGGACGCTGCGGCTGAGTCAGCCACAGAATCCGCGGTAACATAGGGTAGCTCACTTCTTTTTCCACTACTAGCTAGCAGAAAAAAGAAGCGAGCAGCTCCCATTGAAGTCAATGGGAGCCGTTTTTGGAGGCGGATTTTGAGGTGGATTCCACGTCAAAATCCGCTCCAAAAAACTCTGTGTGAACATAGCTTTATAGGCGTTTCCATAGATATAATTTACATGCTGCAATTTCCAAAAACACAATGGTTTTGGAAGTTGCAGCATTTACACTGTGCATATTTTTCTGAACTGTGTGGATGGGAATTGCAGGGATTGTAAAATGTTGCAGTATTTTCCACTGAGTTTATGCCAAATGAGGCACCAGCCTAAAGGTGGTGACACACAGTGTACCAAACAGTCAGTTTTGGTGCCACAGGAGTTTTTCCTTATAAGTAAGTAACACACTGATTAATTCCAGGCTATTTCTCATTGCTAAGGGTGATGATACACTATATACCAGGATGTAGTTATAACTGCAGTCAGATCTGGGGCCGTTACTAATAAGTAAGTAACACACTGATTAATTCCAGGCTATTTCTCATTACTAAGGGGGTGACACACTATATACCTGGATGTAGTTATAGCTGCAGTCAGTTCTGGGGACATTACTAATAAGTAAGGGACACACTGATTCCAAGGTATTTCTCATTACTAAGGGAGTGACACACTATATACCTGGATGTAGTTATAGCTGCAGTCAGTTCTGGGGACATTACTAATAAGTAAGTGACACACTGATTAATTCCAGGCTATTTCTCAATACTCATTATTTCCAGGCTATTCCTCGTCGCTAATGGAGGTGACACACTATATACTTGGACACATAGGTGAAGATTCAGTTGTTTTGGTGGAGAGAAAAAAATTGCTATCCGCATGGAATGGGAATTTTTGTCAGTGACAAGGTTGCTTTTCAAATGGTTTGACACAGCATTTAGCATGTTATGCAATTTTCACATAAAAGGTAGACATCATAAATGCTTTTATAAAATGTTGCTGCATATAACCCAAGCCCACTTTCCCCGACATAAAGGCAAAGTGATAAACTGTGTGTAAAGCAGATGATATATCTTGTACACACAGCAAAACGATTAAAATGGGACAGAATTTGAAGAATATACGTGCAAGAGCCTTGATAAATGCCTCGTGTGTTATAACTAGAGATGAGCAAGTACTGTTCGGATCAGCCAATCCGAACAGCATGCACACATTGAAATGAATGGATGCACCTGGTACTTCCGCTTTGACGCCGGCCGCTTAACCCCCCGCGTGCCGGCTACATCCATTCATTTCAATGCGCATGTGCTGTTTGGATCGGCTGATCCGAACAGTACTCGCTCATCTCTAGTTATAACTCTTCAGGCCCCAGAGTATAATAGGTGGTAGCCCAGGGGAGGTGGAAAAATAATAGTAACCTCTTTTGGCCCTCCTAGATGTGTCCGGCACTTGGATGAAGAAGAGACAGAGCACCAGGAGGTCCAAAAAAGGTAGCGGAAGGTGATTATGAATGTTTTTTATTTTTGTCATCTTGAAACACAGCAAACTACAGAAAAAAACGCAGCGTAAATGCATCATGTTTTTTTGAGCTGCTTTTTTCACTGGGCTTTCGCTGAGTTTTTCTCTGCTTTTATAATACCTATACAGAAAATGACAGTGTTTCTGTAAATATAATTGGCATGCTGCGATTTACAAAAACGCAAGTGTTGTTGAAATCATAGCATTTCCACCGTGAATTTTTTCTGCAATGTGTGCATGGGATTCACAATCACTGTAAAATACAATGTTTCCAGCGCTGCTAAAATGCTACTTTTTCGCAATGTGGGGTCCTGGCCGTAGCCTTATACATTTAAAGGCTGATTTCCCTATATGACTTATCGCACATCTCATTAATCTGTCTGACAAGCTGCAAAGTTCTATATAATTTGTCCACCCTTGCTGCAAGTATGTGCAATACGATGTTTGCCCCAGGTAAACAGCACGTCTCCTGCCAAGTTTCTGGAGTGCAATGAAATCAGATGAAAGCCAAACTAAAAGACCCACAATTCATCCTTGTCACAGTCTCGGAGTGGAGTAATAATATTTTCAGTGTACTGGTTTGGTCAGTATACTGCGCTATCATCAGTGTTTCCATGATACCGGACATAAATCTACCTTTCCTGTATTTGTTGTGGGAACAGAAAGGTGAAGCACAAAATTTCCACTTAGTTCTGTGTGTCAGACAAGCTGCCACCTGGATTCCCTTGCTGGGACCTGAGTTTCTAAACATTACGGTAGACAGGGTGCTCTCTAGTCACGTGGTAATAAAGAGTATGTTTCTCCTTTGCTTCTCAAACAAATTAACAGTGAGAGAGAAATAGGGAGGGAGAGGGACAGTGTGTCCGGGAGGCTAGGCTGAGGAGGAGGAGGAAACTGAAATACGGTAAGAGAGTGATCACTTTACAGTGGGACGAGGAGAACTGCATACAGCTGCCTCTGGGGTGCCCTCTCTGGGATCACCATTATGTTGGCTATTGGATATTAAAACTTTTCTTTACAGAACTGTGTCCTTCAACTGCATCACTATGGGGATGTGTTCCAGCCTCAGGCCCAGGCTGTTAGGACACCATGCACTTTCCTGTACTAGCGATTCTGGGTCTGGAGGTAATGAGGATGGATGTAATAATGACACAGATTCTTCAAAACTTCGTACCCAGCTGAAGGCGGAAAAGAAACGGAGCAAAATTATTGATGATATGCTAAGAGCAGAAAAAAGAGCCTACAAACAGATACACCGACTGCTACTCCTGGGTAAGTTGACAATGACATCTGTAAAACATGCAGAGAAAGGTAGCAACCCCAAAATGTACTAGGATATCTAGGAGCAGGTGTCATTTGGAAGCTTGGCATAGGAATAGATATGAATGCAATGAACTATATCTGCCAGCATCACCGAAAGTATACCGAGAGTATATTTGTGTCTGATCTTTGGCTCATTCTGATATTTCACTACCAATCTCAGAAAACCTAGCAAACTTTCATAAAAGCTGGAAAACTCTTATCCTAGTGCAGTGTCATAGACATGTTCATGTAGTTTCACTTATTGGTATAAGAAACTTTATTTATGCCTTTGTCATCTGTACTGTGATGTAATCTTGTAAATTGCAAGCTTCATGACCAAGGAATGTCAGCTACTGTTCTCTGATTAGATCAGCAATAATTATTACTAACCATAATTATCCTAATATAAACTAGCTCTGCTGAGCTTACAACATTTCATTGTTTGGATCATAGGAGAAAAAAGTGACTTTTACAAGGTCACAAAGCTGACAGCTGAATCTCACTGGGTTCCTTACCTGGCTTCATATCGTCTTTGTTTCACGATTGTCATCCTGCTAAGAAAAAGAAATGAGAACTTGTGAATTTGTGTTGTATCTGGGCTTGGGTTGTCTGTTTCAGTATTCCTAGTAAACAAACAGAAGGGTCCTATCCAGCATACTAGGCTTGAAATGCTATAGGAGAGATGGATACACCTATGCACTAACCTTGCTAGTATATCGGCACAACTCTATATATCTTTGGAGGTCAAGACCCTGCAGCAACTGGTGAAAGGGATTTTCAGTCCCCATTCCTCTACCAGGAATTACAAGGAAAACATTAACAGGGCTCTCCATTTAATGTGTTTGGGATCTTTGCCCACAAGGTAAACCAGTGAATCCATGGCTGTGGGCTTACTTTCTTTCAGTTTCCTGAACAATGCATATATTACTTTATTGCACTCCAGTTATAGGTAGTAGGTAAGCACCGGTTGGCACACCTAGTTTGCTATTTTACAGTAAAAGTTTAGCTTTGTCCTGAGCTAGAAAACTCTCCCATGAGTTCAATACCCTTTCTGTATATAGTGATGATCTATTACTACAGTATATCACTTCCTTTTTTTTTTCAGTAGTGACAGTTTATAGCAGTAATGTTTAGTCTCGAGCATTGGGTTAGAAGCCTAAACCAAGGGTGCAATCATTTATGGATCTTCTAGTTAAATCCATAGATCTTGCATTGAGGATGATACAAACCCTATCAAAATTGGCACAGAAAGTACTAAGGAGTAAACACGGAGTAGAAAGTGGCAATTGAGTGTCATATTTATATACTGGAGGTTTTTTTGCTTCTTTTTATGTCTTTTGCTTTTTCTGTTTCTGGCAAAATCTTTAGCTCCATAAAACGGTAGCTGTAGCAAGGTCAGACCTAGTGCGCATTGTAAAGTTTTTATTTGACTGGTGACATGAAGTATGCAGATATTGTAACATGTGGTATGTATATAAGTATGCTACCACTGCCATTTGTAGCAAGGTTTTAAGTCCTACTTTCCAGCAGTCTCATTTTGTCTCGATGTATGGTGATATTTGATACTAGAACCCATTTATATGTTTGCATGGAATTCTTGAGGAGCGCAAGGTATGTCTAATAAGTCTACGCCATATTTTTATGGATCCTGTTGGAACAATATAAAATAAACCAAAAAAAAGAACAGTTCTAGAAATCAGTAATTATAGTTTTGTACTTTGAAGAGGACAAAGCTGCAATACCCGGAACTCAGCTCTATGGAACTCTGGTGTATGGACCAATGTAAAGAGTGAAGAGACTGCAGCACTCAGCTGAGCAACACAGCCCCTTTCAAAGAATTCATTGGTGGTTGCCAAGGTCTAGAACTCCTCTGATCTAATATTGATGGCCTATTCCAATATTGTAATCTTGGAAAACTCTTCCAAACTCCCTCTCTCACTGCATCAATATAGTACATATAGTATTATATAGTTCCTACAAGCTGGTATACAATTACAGAGCAACATGAATGCCAAGCCCCAGCCGGTATAGGTCTTGCACTACCAAAATTGAAAAAAAAAACTCAGATCATGGTATCTAACTGGTTAAAGAGTTCCCTGGTGCACAGTGGGGTTGCTATAATAGCTGGAGACCTAACAGCAGTCTATAGACTGTCATGTATGGATGTTTATTAGACCAAGCCTAAGACAGGGCCAAGTAGGCGTCTGCTAAAGAGTACAATATGCTGTGATACAATGTGAGTATAATATGTAATTCATATAATATGAGCTATTAAAATATAACACTATTTAGAAAACAAACACAATTGTTTTTTTTTGGTAACCTCGCCTCCCTAAAAAAAATTAAATAATGATAAAAGTGATCACAAGAGCTGGAAGTACTCTACCACAAAATGGAACCAATAAAAACTACAGTTTGCCTTATAAAAAAAAAATGGGTGTCAGAACTTATTGCCCCCATGACCTTTACAGGGAACATCATTAAACCAAAACCACAAAATATGGACCGAGTTTTGAAACATGGAGTCCTCCTGAAAACATGAATAAGGCTACGTCTACACAGTGACTTTGGCCGAATCTTCCATTGTGCAAGCGAAGATCGCCGTGTCACCCTATAACTCCTTCACCAACGTAGGTGGAATGGAGTCACACTCAATGTTTTTCCACTAGTAGTTGCATTCACTGTACCTCACAATGGGGTTGCATGGTGATTCCACTCAGATTGGTGAAGGAGCGATCTTTGGCAGCCTTAAATCTATACAGAAACAATATATATGCCTGTATATAACCACAATGGTGGTATCAAAAAATGAAAATCAGAGAAATAAAAAAGTTATGGCTTTTAAAATGGAGATGGAAAAGGCGAAAAAGCTAAAAAAAATCAGGCAGCATCCATACCAGGTTCACTACTAGTGTATTGCTATCTGGTTTTCTTCACATTGTTTAATTTGATGCATTTCATCTGTACTAAAATAGTCTAGATTGAAAGCATCAATAATACCATGCGGAGATATCTTTATATATGTCAGATATATAAATAGTTTCTGTCAGGTGACTTTATAACAATAGAAAAACAATCGACTCTTATAAACTATGGTCCTTGAACTTTTACTGGAGTAAGAAAGCAAGTTGGATCACTTCCCAGGACGTCATGTTCCATACAGTCAGAGTGCCACAGGTTACCTCTATATGACTTCTAGCAGTGGGCAAAACTCATTCTTCAATGAAGCTTAGTGTTTACTGTGTTTCTTCTGCTACTTGTGAAGTTTTATTTCATTGTAGTTTTATGATCAAATGCTCATAGAAGGATTTGTCTCCTTTAGAAAGTCCATTCTGATCTCTATCTATGTACAGTCCTCCTGTAGGCAACATTTGAATGGTACTGGAAGAGACACTTGTAATAAGAACACCTGTATTTAGAGCATGTACACAATTCACTATTTATCAATAGTTATATGAGGGAGATAGATTTCAAAATAAGTAAGGTACAATTGCCAAAATAAATGCCAACACTCAAATAAGTACAGCGGGCCTGTGCACTGCACATCTTGTTGCGACGCAATGATGTAATGTGCGGCACACGGGGCCTCTTGGAGGCTGAAGAGGAAGTGGAAGGCTGCAGGGTGCAGAAGCCAGGATAAGTTAGTTAATAAAGGCCGTTACCAGACCCCCATTGTCTATGTCCCCATTGTCCTGGGGTTTGGTTGGGTCCCATGAAGTCATGGGACCAATTGGTACCCCAGGGTGCCAAACCAAGCCTGCATATTATACAAATACTAAAAAATATACAGTATGTAATGTATAGTCTGTTGAAGGCATCAGGTAAAGCAACCTGTACACTGAGGTAAGTTGTTTCTATAAGTATTAGAATATTTGGGTAAACGGGTGTTCCTTAATAAATAGGTGAAGTACTACTTCTACCTTTTTTTTGTAATACTTAGCAAAAAATGATCAACATCATAATTCCAGTTAAAGAATCTGTATTCTTGAACTGTAGCTCAGGATACCTCATAGGTCCTGTATCACTCCCTCAAAAGGGATATAAGATGGGAATTTACCTAACCTCTGCTTGTTTTGAATACAGAGCCCCAGATGCAAACCCATAGCATTCTATAACACGGGATCTTTCTGACTCTTCAACTTTTTTGTCCTATTTCTAATTGTTCTTCTTTTCACATCTCAACATTTTGTACCCAATGAATCACCCTGAGCAATCTTGGGGTATATGGATGATGGAAAAGAAGGATATATTGTAGATATGACATCATAACCAACCATCTCTTTTAAACTGTTCCTGGAGAAGTAGTTTTACATGCTAACAATAGATTAGGTAAAGGCTTCCTTGTACTCAGTGGCGTAACTAGAAATGGCGGGGCCTCGTGGCAAACTTTTGACATGGACCCCCCCCTACTTTTCTCTCAGGGAGTCTACCTCCACCAAAATCAATGCTAAATCCCTCACCCTCCCTAACATAAAGATTAATATGTTACAAAATGCGGCAATTACACATGAAAATGTGTATTTCTGCAGATATTGCAATGCTATGGGTGTAAAATACCACTCATTTGTATATGGAGTAAAAGTAAATTTTTTGGGAGCATGAGTGCACTTTGACAGAATGTATGTTCACTATTCCACCAACAGCCCCTATACCAGCATGTAAATAGGTTAAATGCAATTTGGTGGACTTCCTTTAAAAGAATTAGGCCTGGTTCACATCTGCGTTCGGTAATCCGTTCCTGGAGTCTGCATGGGAACCACCTGAATGGAATACCGAACGCATTGACAAGCGGTGAACAATGAAAGCACACGGACCCCATAGACTATAATTCTATGTTCAAGCAAAAGAAGCAGAGCAGAGTTGGTCATGTGACAGTTCAAGCAGTAGCAGGGGAAGCAGAGTGATTCTGCTGCACCCAGCAAACGAGGGTACCATAGTACCTCCATCATTGTAAAGATTTATTCAGTTTATTTTTTTATATGTTTCTTTGGGTTTTGAATCCAGTTTTCTGTATAGAGGGCAATTACTTAATAGATGAGCCCCAGCCAATCTCTATTGAGGAATTTTTCTGACCTAACACTTCAATAGTAATATTGTTTGCATGTATAATGCGCTGGTATATAGAGATATAGGTCTATATATCATAATTTTATCCTTTTTTTTAACATATCAATAGAAACTGTTACAACGCACACAATAAAAGTAAAATAATAATTATTGTGATCACTAAACAGCATAAATAAGTTTGTTTAATATTTAATCTGGGTCTAACAGTATTGTATGGGGTGTGAATATATTTAGCTGTGTCCCATAATTGGCCATTTGTGAATCACCCTGTAAAGAGCTTGCCCAGGTTGACATCTCTGATACTGCAAGTCAGCTCATCCAGTATAGGAATGGACTGATAAGTTTTTTATTTTGGGCCTGTTTCTGTATCTTAAGTCAATTGTGTGGGCATAGTAAGTACAGTAATGTAAAAGCTTACAGTGTTGGCCAAAAGTATTGGCACCCCTGCAATTCTGTCAGATAATACTCATATTCTTCCAGAAAATGATTGCAAGCACAAACTCTTTGGTATTAATATCTTCATTTATTTTGCTTGCAATGAAAAAAAAAGTCAAATCATTGATCATTACACAAAACTCCAAAAATGGGCCGGACATAAGTATTGGCCCCCTCAGCCTAATACTTGGTAGCACAACCTTTAGAGAAAATAACTGCGAACAACCGCTTCCGGTAACCATCAATGAGTTTCATACAATGCTCTGCTGGAATTTTAGACCATTCTTCTTTGGCAAACTGCTCCAGGTTCCTGAGATGTGAAGGGGGCCTTCTCCAAACTGCCATTTTGAGATCTCTCTACAGGTGTTCTATGGGATTCAGGTCTGGACTCATTGCTGGTCACTTTAGAAGTCTCCAGTGCTTTCTCTCAAACCATTTTCTAGTGCTTTTTGAAGTGTGTTTTGGGTCATTGTCCTGCTGGAAGACCCATGACCTCTGAGGGAGACCCAGCTTTCTCACACTGGGCCCTACATTATGCTGCATAATTTGTTGGTATTCTTCAGACTTCATAATGCCATGCACACGGTCAAGCAGTCCAGTGCCAGAGGCAGCAAAGCAACCCCAAAACATCAGGGAACCTCCGCCATGTTTGACTGTAGGGACCGTGTTCTTTTCTTTGAAGGCCTCTTTTTTTTTTCCTGTAAACTCTATATTGATGCCTTTTCCCAAAAAGCTCTACTTTTGTCTCATCTGACCAGAGAACATTCTTCCAAAACGTTTTTGGCTTTCTCAGGTAAGTTTTGGCAAACTCCAGCCTGGCTTTTTTATGTCTCTGGGTAAGAAGTGGGGTCTTCCTGGGTATCCTACCATACAGTCCCTTTCCATTCAGATGCTGACAGATAGTACGGGTTGACACTATTGTACCCTCGGACTGCAGGGCAGCTTGAACTTGTTTGGATGTTAGTGGAGGTTCTTTACCCACCATCCGCACAATCTTGCGTTGAAATCTCTCGTCAATTTTTATTTTCCATCCACATCTAGGGATGTTAGCCACAGTGCCATGGGCTTTAAACTTATTGATGACACTGCGCACGGTAGACACAGGAACATTCAGGTCTTTGGAGATGGATTTGTAGCCTTAAGATTGCTCATGCTTCCTCACAATTTTGCTTCTCAAGTCCTCAGACAGTTCTTTGGTCTTCTTTCTTTTCTCCATGCTCAATGTGGTACACACAAGGACACAGGACAGAGGTTGAGTCAACTTTAATTCATTTCAACTGGCTCCAAGTGTGATTTAGTTATTGCCACCACCTGTTTGGTGCCTCAGGTAAGTAACAGGTGCTGTTAATTACACAAATTAGAGAAGCATCACATGATTTTTCAAACAGTGCCAATACTTTTGTCGACCCCCTTTTTTATGTTTGCTGTGGAATTATATTCAATTTGGCTTTTGACAATTCTTTAAGATAATAATACCAAAGAATTTGTGATTACAATCATTTTCTGGAAAAAAAAAAGAGTATTATCTGACAGAATTGCAGGGGTGCCAATACCTTTGGCCAACACTGTATGCCATGTTAATGAGAAATTATTCCAGTAGGTAAGCTAAGTTGAATTTCTGCGGCATTGCCATGTTTAGTTAGTCCCAGGAAAAGCAGATATGAAAACAATACCCATATTGTCAGTACTGAATTACCTGACTTGTGTGATTTGTTAAGGCCTGAGGTCTATTATAGCTAAACATAATAAATTAATTAAAATAAAACAATAGCATAGGTATTGCCAAATTGTAAGAAGACACAGAGTGCAATTGTCATACATAACCATTATCGTCCCGTTTTCCCAACTGTTCAACTCAGTTCTGTCAGTCAATACGAATAAAACCCTATGATCATAGTATTTATTGTCTGTCTTAAAATAAATTTGCATTCATCAATGTGCATACCTAATGTATAAAAAGCCATTTTACTAACATACATGGTGGTACTTCCTATTACAATCTGCATTATTAGCAGTTTTCCCCTAGCTCGAATTCTCTGATGTCTGTCTTAAAATAAATTTGCATTCATCAATGTGCATACCTAATGTATAAAAAGCCATTTTACTAACATACATGGTGGTACTTCCTATTACAATCTGCATTATTAGCAGTTTTCCCCTAGCTCAAATTCTCTGATGTCTCTGACCTAGTGGGTATAGACTATGTTGTTTCCCATTTACAACATACAGAAAGAACATTCTGATTTCTATTTCTCACATGATATCAGAAACATTATGGACAACACTATGGAGAAGTCTTAAACAATACTGATGTGAATAAACCCTAAGTTGTGAGAAACATGGATAAGGGCCCCTTCACACGGAGTAAACGCGCCGCGCATTTAAAATAATTAACATATCAAACAATAATTCAGAACTTTTTTATTGTTATGTGGGGGTTTATTCTCAGCGTGACAAGGGTCTTATTCTCTGTTTACTTTCATTTGGCACCATTTTGAGATACAAGTAAGGTTTTGATTGGTTTTTATGAAAGTTTTTTTGGGAGTGAGGAGGTCCATGTGGAAACTCCCACAATTCTTTCATTATTTTTTGCATTTTGTTGTTGACACTGTCAGAGTCTGAGGTTGCCAGGTGGGGTGGCATAGACACACAAGTCCAGTTTCTTTAGTCCAAAACCAAAGTAGAGTTTTATTTTCACTCAAAACAAAACGGTAGTGCAGCAACAAAAGGAAAACAATACACAAATAAATACCTGCCCGGCTAGGCTTTAACTAAACATAGAATAGGTTACCTCACCTAGAATAGCAGAAATCAAAAGCCGTAGAATCATTCAGGACACAGCACCAAAAAATGACCTCTCTGTTTGGCTGTCCAGCCAAGCTCTGCCAAAGACTGCTGCTGGAGCTGACTTCTTAATCCTCTTTGACAAGGAGACTCTCTGCAGCTGAGTCGCTGCTGGAACATCCCCAAAGTGTGGACTGGATGGGGGTGGAATGACCGGTCCCACTACCAACCTAAATTTCATTCCTTAAAATCCAGCCCAGTAACTGAAACTCTGAAATAACCCTCAGCAGACAATCGTTATCTGATGAGGAATGTTCTTTGTGGAGTTTTCTCATCTCACCCACCTTAGTAGTTTGGGCGAGATGTACACACCCTCCATTATCTGACCAGCCATCGGATTACAACACCTATAACTTTCTTACTGTTTTGTTGATGGAACTACCGTATATACTCGAGTATAAGCCGATCCGAATATAAGCCGCGGCCCCTAATTTTACCTAAAAAAACAGTGAAAACTTATTGACTTGAGTATAAGCCTAAGGATGGAATGCAGCAGCTACTGGAAAATTTCAAAAATTAAAATGGATGTAGTTTTTGGGTGCAGTAGATGCTGGGTGCTGGGGAAAGGGAGGGGGTGTTTTGGTTGTCTGTCTGCCCCTTCCCTGAGCTTGAGGACTGTTTTTTTTTTTTCCCCACTTGGAATTCAGCCTGGCTGAATATACGGTATCTGCAGTGCTCCTACTAACCCCTTCCCGACAGAATAGGAGCACTACACATACCCTATATTCAGCCTGGCTGTAGTCAGGCTGAATTCCAAGTGTGGAGGGGGAAACCTCAATCTCAGGGAAGGGGCAGTTAGACAACTTTTTTTCCCCGCTACGGTGTTTACCGTACAGTAAATATATTTTTATAGATTTGTAGAGCGGGCGTTTTTGGACACAGGGATACCTAACGTGTATGTGTTTCACAGTGTTATCAGTATTAGTTATTAATTATATGTGTTTTAGGGAAAGGAGGAGGATTTGAATTTTTAATACTTTATTTCTTATTATTTACTTTTTTTTTTTTTTTTGCATTTATTAGACTCCCTGCATAGAGCAGCCTGCAAAAGAAAAGCACTGCGGGCCGGGGAGCCTTTACTGAAGCACTGAGGGGAATCCCCAGCAGAAGCGCTGAGGGGATTCTCCGGCTGCCAGGGATTCCCCTCCGTCCGGCCGCAGTTCCCCTTCAGGTCCGGCGGCCGAGGTCTTCCTTCCAGTCCGGCCTCAGCACTCCTGCCGGCAGCAGGGGATCTCCCTCAGCACTTTAGGGGTCGCGCCGTCTCCCTCCTCTCTCCAGGGGCATGGCGGTGCCTGCCGCTTCCCTGCAGCGGTTCCCCTTGGAGGCTTCCAGTACTACCCGTGGAGGGCATCTCTGCTGTAACTCTTACAGCGGAGATGCCGGAGCTCATGAGCTCCGACATTACCGCCGTAACAGCGGCAGTGCGGAGCCATTATAGCTACAGACCTGGCATCCAGGCCCAGCATACATACACTGGGACGAGTGCCGGGCCCACAGCATCGCCACGCTCCTGACACGAGCGTGGCGATGCTGTTCATTTCAAACTGCAGAAGTACTTATGGTACTTCTGCTAGCAGGGCCGGAACGCAGACACATGCCAGGTGCGGGCCTGAGGTTACATGGCCACGTCACCCCGCTTGTCATAGAGCAGTGTGTGTGTGTGTGTGCGGGGGAAGCCTCTGTGTTCCAAGCCTGCTAACAGAAGTACCGTAAGTACTTCTGCAGTTTGAAATGAACAGCACCATCACACTACTACCAGGAGCGTGGCGATGCTGCGGCCAGGCACCCGCCCCGGTGTCTGTATGCCGGGTACGGATGCCAGGTCTATAACTATGATATTGCTGAATTACTGTAATGACCTGAGTATAAGCCGAGGCAGACTTTTTCAGCACGATTCCTGTCAGGGCTCTTTATTTGCTGGGCAAAGTAGTAGTAGTCGTTTTTATTAGTACTAATTTTTGGTGTGTATGACTTTTTGATCACTTTTAATTGCTATTTTGGGGAAAATCAGGGTGACCAAAATACATTAATTTAAACAAAAAACAAAGAGGTCCTAACTATATTTTTGGCTTGCTTCAACACATAGGGCAAAAACAAAAAAACAGTTCACACTGGTCTCTCACCAGTTGTCAGAGTGAGGCGGATTCCAGAGGAACACACATGAAGATGCCAAACATGTTTATTTTATTTTGTTTTATTGCTGCATGCACCACCTGACCTCTAGCAATTTCCAGCATTCAGTAGTTGCTAGAACAGCTGATATGTATGGGGTCAAGGTGTTGGACCCTGCCAGATCACATACTGATGACGCTAGGTTCACACCTGCATTCAGCACTCCGTTCTGTGCTTTCCGTCTTCCACATGCAAGAAGACGGAAAACACAGACCGGGTCCGGCCGTGAGCGGCGGTGAGCGTTTTAAGCTCTCCGCCGCAAAACCGTTTTTTTAAATCTGGACACAGAGTACTGCACGTCCGACTCTGTGTCCGGTTTAAAAAACCCGATTTTGCGGCGGAGAGCGTAAAACGCTCACCACCGCTCAAGGCCGGACAGCTTTCTCACCCATTCAAATGAATGGGTGAGAGACTCCTACTCCTGCAGGTTTCCGTCTCCTGCTCTGTTTTATGCAGGAAATGGAAACCTGCATAACGGAGTGCCGGGCGCAGATGTGAACGAGCCCTGACCTATCCTATGGTTAGTTTTTTAAGCTTTTTTTTTTATTCACTGCCTATTAAACAATTGGGCATGGGGCAACACTGGTTAGCACTGCAGCCTTGCAGCACTGGAGTCCTGAGCTTGAATCCCGCCAGGAACAACATCTGCAAGGAGTTTGTATGTTCTCCCTGTGTTTGCATGGATTTCCTCCCATTCTACAAAAGACATACTGATACAAAAAAAAAATTACATTATGATCCCTATATGGGGCTCACAATCTACAAAAAAAAATGGATATGTAGATATACCCATTCACTGCTATTATTCTAAAATGTACATATGATTCAGCCGTGTGCATGAAGCCTAAAGGGGAAAATTATTATCATGTAAAAAAAAAAAAAATTCTACACAGCATCCAATCACAGCACAGATTTCATTTTGTATTTCACCTTTTAAAAATTAAACCTGCACTGTGATTGATTGCTATGGGCAGCTGTGCATACCAATAGGATTTCATGATGTCCTAATTTATACCATTTTCTGCACTAGACTCGCTCATTAACCCCTTGCGGACATGGCAAATTTCCATTTGTGCGTTTTCATTTCTTACTCCCCATCTTCCAAAAGCAAAAACTTTAATTGTATTTGTTTTTCTGTTCATCGTATGAGGGCTTACTTTTTGCAGTGCAGATTGTACTTCATAATGGCGCCATTTAATATTCAACAGTCTTCATAAATTTGCCCAAATATGTGTGCTTTATTTTGCGGGTCAATATAATGATGGTGATAAAAATTTGTATTTTCTTTTCTTTTAATACCTTTACAAGAATTCAAAATTCAAAGGAATATAAAAATTTTGGGTCACCATATTGTGACACCTTTAACTTTTTCTCCATATATTTCAGCGTGCAGAGCTAAGTAAGGTGTCATTTTTTTGCTGGGCAATGTGTCATTTTTACCATACCTATTTTCATGATGTTTTCATCACTTTTTATTCCATCTTTTTGGAGGTGACGTGTTAAAATGTATCCATTTTTATTTTTTTCATTGGAATAAAAAATAGTTTTTATATTTTAGTAGTTCAGACATTTTCAGCCATGGGGATACCTATTGTGTTTACTGTGTTCTAGCTATGTTGATGTATGGAAAGAGGGAGGGTAATTGGAATTTTTTTGTTGTTGTTGTAAAACATCTGTGTCACTATTGAAACCAGCCAAAGGCTTGTAAGAGAGACAAAAAGTAACCACCCAGATGCCATAATCTTATCTGACCACAGCATCTGAGTGGTTCTATGCTGTGATCTGTGATATCTATGATCATGGTCAAGTCCCTGCTTTGTAAGATATATATAAAACCACCCACATCTTCCATATTAGCGCATGTCGCGAAGAGGTTAAAGTTCTGACCGTTTTTCGCTGATAGTTGCTAAGAAACACTACAAAAAAAGCTTCAGGTTTTTTTTTGATGGAAGTGAAAAACTGATAAAAGGCTGATAAAAGTCGGGTGCCACTTGGTTAGGAAAAACTGACAAATAGAACATACGGCGAAGAAAAATAATTAAACTCTGATGGACAATCATCATATATTTCCTGACTGAACATTAATGATTCATTGTTGATAATTTTTGTTGTGTTCAAGCAACTGTTGTTAAGTTCTATCTTTAATTTCCAAGTGTGCTTCCAAGTTGGAGGTCAATTTTATCACGGAATGCACTTGGATGACATCTGAGCGCATGCCGTGATGCATTCATGTCTATGAGGCTTTCGGACCCATTCTGTTCCGACAACATAGATGATTGTACTATTCTGCTCCATGTTATTAGAATGGAATGGATCCAAAAGCCCCACAGATGTGAGTACATCATGGAATGCGCTCCGATGACACTCAGACATTTTCTGATTATCCGGTGACGATCTGTTTCTCCATTTCCAGACACAGATCATCACAACTACTCCCCCCCCCCATGCACCCCATTATATTTACCTCCCAGGATTATTCCTGCGGGACGGCTCCTTCTTTTCTGACTGCTGCTGCTTCTCCCAGTGCTGCTCTGCGCACTGCTGCTGACAATCCACCTCTATTGTACAGCTTCTGCATGCGCAGTAGAGGTGGATCATCGCTGCACATAAAGAGAACCAATGAAGAAGAGCACACGCCGTCTCACAGGAAGGTAAGTATACTGTATAATGGGGTCTGGAGTTGGGCTGAGTAGGTAGGGATAGGGGGTGTATCGGAGGGAGGGAGAGAGGAAAGAGGGGGGAGTCAGGGGGAAGTAAGGTGAGAGGGGTTAGTGAAGAAGTTACATAGATGGAAGCAAGCAGCACTTTTCTCTCTGCATTTTTCGTGCGGAAACCGAGCAGAAAGTATATGGAACCCATTATAGTCTATGGAGTCCACGGGTTTTCTAAGGTAACTGCTTTTTTATGCGGATTTGGTTTCCGCTCAGAGGGTCCCCAAGACCCTTCAAATGCAAACCCAACGCAGATGTGAATCTAGCCTAAGAATGAACTGATATGGGTGCATTCACATTTTGATTTGCAGTATGCTTCAGATGGATCCCAAGCATATATGTCAAACATATCAAATTTATCCATAGGGATCCTAATATAACAACATAGCTATTTGTATCTGCTGTATTTTTTCACTAAAAAAGTGTATCATGTGAGATTACTTTTTGGATTAAAACTTTTTTTTCTGTATATTACTCTAGGAAAAAAAACATGTATTACTCAAAAAACAAGCAAATAATGTTTTTGTTGTAACATAGGAATCTATGGGGAACAGATGTCAAGGACATTCATCAGAGGTATATGTTGGGAAATACTAAAGTATACATCAATCCTTTTTGTGTAACACTTACTTTCAACTTTTAGGTGTTTGATACTTAAATTCACAAATTCCATTAACTGGTTACTCTGCTGGAAGGAAATGGAGATTGTAAATGACTCTATTTGTTCCTAGTGAAGATATTCTTGTTTTGATAAAATGACTCTTATGCATGTAACTGCCGGGAGTTCTCACATGTCTGTTTCCCAGGGCTAAAAAGTATTTTTAGGACCTCAACCCAGTAACATTTTACTTGGAAGAACTGAAGTATATTTTTCATATTATTTTAAAACAGCAAAATAAAAAAAGACAACACTGCCTTAACCCCTTAATGCAAAATGACATACTGCTATGTCATTGGAAGGAGTACCTAAGCGCACAATGACATGCCAGTACATCTTTTTCAATGTCACCTGCTCAGAAGACATAGAGAGCCGTGTGTAACACCCATGGCCGGATCTGAGCTCCAATTGTTGGTGTTAACTCCTTAGATGCCGTGGTCAAAAATGACCGTGGCATCTAAGGGGTTGCGCAGTTATAAGCACCCCCGCAGCGAGATGGGGAGGTGTCATTATGCATTTTCAGCATCCCGGGGTCTGGCCAGTGACCCCAGGCTGCTAGTACCTGGTAGATCCTGTCGGGACCTTAGGAAATCAGCCTATGCGTATAGGTGTATCTGCATAGGCTGACTTCCTCTATAGACTGCAATACATGTGTATGCTGTTTCTTGCAGTCTATAGTTCAGAATCAGCGATCAAAGCATCGCTGGTTCAGGTGTCCTTCTAGGACAACTAAAAAATGTTAAAAAAAAATAGTGTGTAAAAAGAATTAATAAAGTTATAAGGCCCCAAAAATTCCCTTTTCCTATATAAAACTAATTATATAAAAAAAAATTAATATAAACAATACGTTTGGCATCATTGCATCTGTAACAATCTTTACAATAAAATTGAAACAATATTTAACCTACACGGTGAGTGTTGGAAAAAAAAATGGAAAAAAAACGCCAGAAGTAGTTATTTTTCGCCATATTACTTTACAAAATATGCAGTAATAAGTGATCAAAATGTCATATATACCCCCAAACAGTACCAATAAAAAACACAGGTTGTCCCGCAAAAATAAACTCTCAACCAACTCAGTAAACTGGAAAATAGAAAGTTACGCATCTCAGAAGATGGCAATGCAAAAATAATTGATTTCGTTCCTCAAAATGTTTTGTGTTCTGCAGAATTAGTAATGCAAAAAAAATGAGGCATCGCTGTAATTGTACCGGCCAGCAGAGAAAAGGTAACATGTTAGTCATGCTGTACGCTGCATGGTGAAAAATTTTAAAGGGATTCTACCATTAAAAATCTTTTTTCTGTGGATAACACGTCAGAATAGCCTTTAGAAAGGCTATTCGTCTCCTACCTTTAGATGGGATCTCCGCCAGGCCGTTCCTTAGTAATACCGTTTTTTACCGGTATGTAAATTAGTTCTCTGGCAGCGATGGGGGCGGGCTCCAGCGCTGAAAATGCGATGAGGGCGTCCCCACCGCTGCCCGAGAACAGGATCCTGCGCCGCCTCTGTGTTCTGCTGGATCCTCCCCTTCTTTCTTCAGCAGCATCACCTCTGTCGGCTCTTACACTAGTAGAGCCGACTGCGCATGCTCGCAATTGCGTCCTCGGAACTATGCTGAAGAAAGAAGGGGAAGATCCATCAGAAGACAGAGGCGACGCAGGATCCTGTTCTCGGGCAGCGGTGGGGACGCCCTCATCACATTTTCAGCGCTGGGGCCCGCCCCCATCGCTGCCAGAGAACTAATTTATAAAAAATTATTAATTATTATAAAGTTTTTCATTGATACTTTGTGTTATTAAATAAAAAATAATAATAAATTGAAAACCAGAAACAATTTCCCTCCTATTTTGTTTATATTTTCATGGATAAAAAAAAATTAAAACACATTTGAAAATAAAAATAACATAAAAATAAAGCCCTATATGTCCCCCAAAAAAAAGACGCAAAAATTAGTTGACTGAGACATACGAGAAAAATGTTACAGACCTCAAAACCGCACATACAAAATAAACCTAAAGTGTGTCTGGTCCTGGACCACAAATTGGCCCGGTACTGAAGTGGTTAAATGTATACACACCTATAATCAAAATAGGTGATCATATGAAAAAAACGTATATGCAGACCATACATAACCATTTAGTCCTACAAACGTAACAACCTCTGCAGTGTAACATGTATATCTAGGTCAAATGTATAAAGTCCATAAGGGGAAGGAAAAAACAGCATTACATAGAGCAATCCATATTACAGAAATGAAAGCATAGTAACATACCCTATACAAGAACACCAACGCCCGATGTTCTACGTTTTGCCTATATCATAGGCTTCTTCTGGGGTAAAAGGCAATGCCAGAACTGATGGGGTTTTTTGTAATCTACTAAAAAAAGTTTATTCGATTAGTTATAGGCACCCAAAAATGGTGTCATTACAAAATGCATCTCATCCTGCAAAAAAGCAGCCCTCATATGGCCACATCGGCAGAAAAATAAAAAAAATATAGCTTGTACAATGTGAAGACAAAAACCCCTAGAATCTCCAAATCATTAAAACATAATAGGCTGGGGCAGGAAGGGAATTTATAACCGGTGTGAGCGTATATCAGGTGACACGACACCCCAGATTTAAATATTACAAGGGAAAAGACACCAGAAGTGACCCCCACAATCATAGGTGCTACTGGAGAAATAGGAGGGAATTTGGTGTTCCCAATGCATTCTGCACAGCTTACATATTCAGTATTTACCATCTGATGTGCATTCACGTCTGGAATACTCATGCTCACTACACCCCTTGATAAATTCTTTGAATTTGCGCCCTACTGTGTGCCCAAACTGCAGTTTATGTCCACATGTATGACACTGGTGTAACCAGGATAATATACTTAATGTGATATGTGGGTATAAACAGCTGTTTGGGCACAACCAGACACAGAAGGAAAGGAACGTTATTTGTTTTTTGGCATACAGATTTAGACAGTTTGGTTTCTGGATGCCATGACTCTTTTGCAGAGCCCTGAATTGCCAGTAAAGTGGAATCCCTTGACATGAGTCCCCATTTTGGGAACTACAGCTCTGAAGGAATTTATCTGTGGGTACAGTGAGGATTTTTAACCCCCAAGTATTGCATTAATTTAATTTCCAGAAATGAATACGCAGCTGATGGTGAAAGGTGAAAATGACAATTTTTCCAGGAATACCTAATTTTAAGTGCGCAATATGTTGTGCCTGACTTGTATCAGAGATGGACACTCCAAAAGCTTTTGTGTTCGAGATACCGGCTTAACAGTTTTTGGAGTGTGTGTCTCTACTGGGCACAACATTTCAGGCACTGAATTGGTGTATCTCTGGAAAAATATTCAATTTTCACTATCAGCTGCACATTCCTTTTTGGAAATTAAATTAATACAATGCTCATGGGTTAATAATGCTCACTATGCCACTTGATAAATCCCTTGATGGGCGTAGTATCCAAAGTGGGGTCACATGTTTGCAGATTCTGCAAAGTGGCATGAAGTCTGAAAAATAAAATAGCGCACCTTCCCGGCTGAGCCCAAACAGCAGTTTATACCCACATATGATATTAAGTATGTTATTCTGGGTACACCAGTGTTATACGTGTGGGTATAAACTGCTGTTTAGGCGCACAGCAGGGTGCACAAGTGAATGAGCCCTATGTATACATAAAAACAAAAATATTGATCAATGTTTACCGCTAACATGAAGTATAATGTGTCATGAAAAAGCAATCTCAAAATCACTTCTGTAAGTTATAGCCTGTCTAAGTTATTGCCATATAATGACGTGTCAATTTTGAAAAATGAGGCCTGGTCATTAAGGTACTTTTAGGCCCAGTCCTTAAGGGAGAAAAAAAAACGATAGATAGATAGATAGATAGATAGATAGATAGATAGATAGATAGATAGATAGATAGATAGAGTGAAATTTCTCCAGAAGACCTACTGGTTGTTTTCAGTGACAGATTTTTCTCCCATTACACTCTATGGAGGCTACCTCTCTTTAGGCAGACCACCTCCTTGTTCAGCCAAAGACCACTTTTTTAAGCAATTTTTTTCAGTCACAACCCCTTTGAAAAGACCACGCAATGGACAGACATACAATGTGAGATAAATATGGACACAGCAAGCAAGAGACTTGTAAGCGACATCAGGGGTGAAAAGTCACCAGCGTCACACTGGAAAATGTCATAGGCAAAGCAATCTGCCACTGAAGTGCCAAGCATACATGCCACCCATCTCAATTTTTCCAGGAAAATCTATGTGGTATACTGATGTGATACCTGGTTCTGTGTAATACACTGATGTGATACTTGGTTCTGTGTAATACACTGATGTGATACCTGGTTCTGTGTAATATACTGATGTGGTACCTGGTTCTGTGTAACATACTGATGTGATACTTAGTTCTGTGTAATATACTGGTGTGATACCCAGTTTGTGTAATATAATGATATGAGACCTGGTTCAGTATAATATATTGATATAATACCTGGTTCTGTGTAATATACTGATGTGATACCCAGTTCTGTGTAATATCATGATGTAATACTTGGCTCTGTGTAACAGACTGATGTGAGACTTGGTTCAGTGTGTAATATAATGATGTAATACCTGGTCCTGTGTAATATACTGATGTGATTCCTGGTTTTGTCTAATATCCTGATGTGATACCTGGTTCTGTGTTATATGCTTTGCAATATCCCTGGTTCAGTGTAATACACAGATATGATACCTGGTTCTGTGTGTGATACACTAATATGATACCTGGTTCAGTGTAATATACTGATGTGATACCTGGTTCTGTGTAATATACTGATATGATATCTGGTTGTGTGTAATATGCTGTGTAATATCCCTGGTTCTGTGTAATATACTGATGTGATACTTGGTTCTGTGTTCTTTATGGACAATTTGTCAAAAAAATTAGGTACGTGTACAAATGAGCAGTAAAGTGTTAAAACATCTAGAAGGGTATCAGATCACTCCTCTAAACCTCTAAAGATCCATTCACACCGAGGAAAATGGTGAGGAATTTGGTGTGGATGTTTAGGGCTGAAATTCCACACCAAATTCCTCACCATTTTCCTACGTGTAAATGGACCCTAAAGGAACTAGCTAGTCAATGTACCTGGCCCTTTACTAAAGTCTGTTTTAGGCTATGGCCCCACAGGTTGAAAGTATTCTCCGGATTGTGATCCCTGCTCATATGCACCACTGTGTATGGGATTGTTTGTGCATTTTTCAGTGGCGGATAGTCATTGGTTGATTTTATGTATGCTTTAAATTAGCATTTTTAGGGGTATAAATAAACGTTATGCTACTTCCATTATACCTATAGGAAAACCACTGGTGTTTCCGTAGGTATAACTGACATGTTGTGATTTCCAAAATCACAACAGTTTTGGAAATCGCAGCAGGTCTGTTGCACACATTTTACCAGAGTGTGGGGATGGAATTCGCTTGCCCATAGCAGCCACTCATAGAGCAGCTTTATTTTTTCCGGAAGGGGTTAAAGGGGTTGCCATAACATACAATGTTCCGCTAGGAGGTCGGCTAAGCTGAAAAAAACCAACAAAAACCCATAGTCACCTGTCCCTGGTTCCCTGGTGTCTCCCACTGCAGCCTGACCCCGTTGCTCCTGGGGTCTTTTTCCAGCTTTTAGAACTGGGTCATACATAAAAATACATTTATTGTAATTTTTTTCTATCTCTCTTTTTTTTCTGGTTAACCACTTCTGGCCAATTTCTCTTGTTCAGGACAAGACACATTTTTGGGGTTTTTTCATATATGCGGTTTTGAGGCTTATAACAATTTCTTTCATTTGTGTTACTGAACTGAGTTTTGTGTCTTTTCTCGGTGACACATAGAACTTTATTTTTATGTTATTTTTATTTTTGTATGTTTTTTATATCTAAAAAAACATAAACAAAAGAAGAGGGAAAACGTGTCTGTTTTTAAAATGTTTTACTTTTTTTTAATAACACAAAGTGCTACTAAAAAAACATTTTGAGTCTAAGGCCCCACATAGCGAGGCACAGCCAAAAAGCACTGTGGAAAAAATTGCGGCAGAAATAAATTGCTGATTTTTCGCAGTTCTGCAATTTTCCTCTGCGGACTTTCTGCCCCCTTAATACCAATAGGGAAAACGTCAGCATTTCTGTAGGTTTAACTGACATTCTGCGATTTGCAAAAAACTTTTGTATTTTTGAAATCGCAGCATTTCTGCTGCAGATTTTTTTCTGCAATATACGGATGTGATTAACCTTGTGGGGCCCTGGCCTAAAATAGTTTGCCCTCTCCGTTTTAGTAATTTTAATTTTGCATTGTGTTGTCAGGGGTGGGGCTAGAACCTGTGATGCGGGCATGGTATTGGAGTATTATTTTATTTTATTTTTTTATTATTTTACTTTCATTTTTTATTTTTTACTTGACTTATTTCCATGCTAATTTTATCATTGCATTATATTTTTATATGATCCTTGGCTCATTACTGGGCCAGAAAAGGCTGCAGCTCCTGCATTGCAGGGCAGTTCCATGAGGTGAAAGGAGGTGTGTGGTTCTGTCCTGTAACCCTGAGTCCAGTGAGACAACATTGCGTTTGATTTGTTCGTGTGGATGATAGTAAGCCACATGTATAGTTAGGTTATCAGTTCTGTTTAGTTAGTTGCTCAGACGAGCAGGTTTTTTAAAAATGTTGTTTTTGCCTGAAGTTAAGGCTGTATTTTGTTTTGCTCATTTTGTGCTTGAAGTCAAGGTTTATATATTTTCCAGTTGTTTTTTTTTCTCTAAATAAACCTGTTTGCAACAGACCTTGTGTCCCTCTTTTGACTGTTTGGGTCCGCACCATACACAGTTACATATACATACACATATGCTTGCATCCATGATGCTACTACAAAAATACTCTTCTGAAGCAATATGCTACCACAGATATACCCGGCAGACACAAATCACTATGCCTATGCACTTAAATAGGACCTTTCATGAGTTGGAGCACATGCGGTTTTATATACCGCTAGAAAGCCAACAGGGTGCTGAATTCAGCGCACTGTCGGCTTTCACGATCTATGCCCCAGGTGAAGAGCTATCAGTGTCAGTACCGTAGCTCTTCATCGTTAGAAGGGCGTTCCTGACAGTCAGTCAGAAACGCCCTTCCTCACAGCAGTGCCTATAGCGCTGTACTGTGAGAGCGGGGAGGATGAGCAATATCAGAGGGGGAGAAGGAGGCGTTCCTCTCCGCTCTCACAGTACAGTGCTATAGGCGCTGCTGTGAGGGTGTTCCTAACTCACTGTCAGGAACGCCCTTCTGACGGTGAAGAAGAGCTAAGGTACCAATACCAATAGCTCTTCACCTGGGGACACAGATCATGAAAGCCGACAGTGCGCTGAATTCAGCACACTGTCAGCTTTCTAGCAGTATATAAAACTTCATGTGTCCCAACTCATGAAAGGTCCTCTTTAAGCCCAGAACATGTTGGTTGGCTCCATTACCTTACAAGGGTTACAGGTAGTAAACGCATCCTTAGTACTTATTTCAATGGTCTTCCATCTCTTTCTTAACATATGTCTAGTCACCACAGAATGGTTAAAGGAGGAAGGAAAAGGAATGGGGGTCCTGACCAAATTCTACTATACAAGCCAGTTACTAAGAGGAGAAACAACAGGATATCACCTATGCAGTGTTAAAAAATCCAAATTGCACTTTGGCGCTCGTTTTATAAGAGCAGCATTCTGTGTATTTCTGCCTATGTAAAGCGAGGGGTGAAATCTGCACCACTTTTTAAGTAACTAAAAACATGATATCTACAACAACAAACAATCCATAATTTGGTGCATTTTTTGCTGCTGCAGTTTTTCCACTGAGGAACATTTGCAGCATATCTGTCCCATCTGGACATGCTCTTATTTCCGTGCTAATTTTATCATCGCTACTTTCAGTTCCATTACTTGTGCAGTTATGTCTTATGACTGTTAACTGTAAAATATTAACAATTCTTGTTTGTTTAATCCGAGTTCATCTTCACTTGAGGGAATATTTTTGGCCTCTTGAGCATTGCGTTCAGTACATCTGCTAAATTTAGCAAAATTAAGTATGTTAGATAATGTTTGTCCTTTCTACATATAGAAGATGTGCGGAAGAAGCCTCCATTCTTTATTTATGCAGAAAAACATTGAAAGGGTTTACTTCGATCAGGGCCGTTTAACCCTTTAAGGACGCAGGGTAGTTTGTACGTTAATTCTCGCCAACGTTTTTCATATTTTTCATCACCGTGTTCCAAAATTCATAACTTATTTATTTTTCTGAAAGGGAATGAGGAAAATTGAGTAAGGTTTTTGTTTTTTGTTTTTTTAATTCGTTTGATCCATTGTACTGGTGGCAACTGGAGGAGAGGGGAAAATGTATACTGTGTGGGACAAGAAACTGGGGCAACTGGAGGGGAACAATATACCCTGTTTCCCCTAAAATAAGACATCCCCCAAAAGTAAGGCATGGGGGGAGGTTTTGTTAAATTGCCTAATATAAGGCACCCACTGAAAATAAGACATCCCCAAAATGCCTCTGCTGTGATACCACTGTTCCTGCTGCTGTAAGATGAGCTGGGAAAGCATCATATGCTGCGTGGAGTCCACTCTGCCAGCTCATCCCACAGCAGCCGGAACAGTGGTATCACAGTAGAGGAGGCAGCCAGCTTTCCTGTGCACACGGAGCACAGCGTTCAGCCGGCTGCAATGCCCACTAAGTGAGGCTCTTCGGCACAACCGCCAGAAGCCTCGCTAATCTCTGCTAAGCCCCACCAACCACTTCCACCACCGTGACCAACAGCAGCACCAGCACTGCTATGAAGATGGGGAAGGTAACTAGCATACCTCCCCACCACCACCTCTTGCACCACCTACAACCGGCAGTCATGCCGGCACTCCGTTAAGGAAGCGCTGGCATGACTGCCGATTGTCCCCCGCTCCAGCCGCTCCATAAGACATCCCCCGAAAATAAGACAGGTCATATATTTCGAAAGAGAATTTAATATAAGACACTGTCTTATTTTCGGGGAAACAGGGTATATCAAGGGGAGCAAGAAAATGAAGGGACAACTGGAGGGGGACAAAAAATACTGTGGGGGCAACCGAAGGGAATTAATATATACTGAGGTGAACAAGAAATTGTGGGGGCAACTGGAGAGAGACATTATAATATAATGTCTAGGGGTCCACTTGGGGGGGGGACAGATTAATGTCTGAGGAACCATGGGGGTATCAGGTTAATGTCTGAGGGGCCATTGGGGGAGAATAAGTTAATGTCTGAGGGTCCACTTGGGGGGAAAGGTTAATGTCTGAGGATCGAGAGGAGTTTACAGGTTAATGTCTGAGGGGCCATAAGGTGAGGACAGGGTAATATGTGATGGGCCATTATATTATAAGGGGCTAGTGCCGGAACATTTGACTGTGAGAAGGCCCACTGAAGGGCAGTTCAATATATGGGGCCACTAAGGAGGCATTAAATTATGTGGGAGCCACTGAGGGGGCATTATAAACTAGGTGAGTTAGTTATGTCTAAGTGTTTGTGAAACTTTTGCTCAGGGCCCAACAATGTGTTAAAACGGCTCTGCTGCGTATATACGGCCTTAGGCAGGGCTGCCTGTAGAAGTATCATTGCTTTGTGCCATTTAATAAAGTATTGAAAAATATATTCCACATTGCATTATACACCTATACACTATATGAAGCTGTAGGAGAATTTAAATTTTCTGAAGAAAACAGCTGCAAGAGACACACACATAGGACTAAGACTCCTTGGAAGCTCCACTCCTACAGTGTGCCTGCTCCTCTTATGGTTATCCTGGGTAGTCTCATTGGCTAATATTGGAACAAGCATATAGTTGTGCAGGAAACCTGTGAGTTATGTGTCCCCTGGCCCCTATTATATGACAGCCTGCCTCCTATTATTTTCAGGACACTGAGAAAAGAAGATTCCTGCTCGATCTTGCCACAGATTTCACAGATGATTCAGGGATGCACTGGGCTGGAATTTTAAGAAAAATTCTCTGAAATTCTCATTTTGAAAACCAGAGTACCCACATGGGTGTGTAAAAACATATCCACATTCCACAGGGAGATTTGCCGATTATAAACTTTTCACTTTCCAAATTCAGAGACTTAATATACTGGACATATAGTGTTCTGGATATCTCATGATCGTATCACATGGCCTTATTGATACTATAAGTAGAGATGAGCGAACAGTGTTCTATCGAACTCATGTTCGATCGGATATTAGGCTGTTCGGCATGTTCGAATCGAATCGAACACCGCGTGGTAAAGTGCGCCATTACTCGATTCCCCTCCCACCTTCCCTGGCGCCTTTTTTGCTCCAATAACAGCGCAGGGTAGGTGGGACAGGAACTACGACACCGGTGACGTTGAAAAAAGTAGGCAAAACCCATTGGCTGCCGAAAACATGTGACCTCTAATTTAAAAGAACAGCGCCGCCCAGGTTCGCGTCATTCTGAGCTTGCAATTCACCGAGGACGGAGGTTTCCGTCCAGCTAGCTAGGGCTTAGATTCTGGGTAGGCAGGGACAGGCTAGGATAGGAAGGAGAAGACAACCACAACAGCTCTTGTAAGAGCTAAATTCCAGGGAGAAGCTTGTCAGTGTAACGTGGCACTGACGGGCTCAATCGCCGCAACCCAGCTTTCCCAGGATCCTGAATGGAATACACTGTCAGTGTATTCCCGTATACCCGATATATACCCCCGATACCCGTTCCAACGGTGTGCCCCCCCACCTTCACCCCAGAAATACCCTGCAAGTCCCCTAGCAATAGAATTGGGGCTATATACACCCACTATTTTTGCTACTGCCATATAGTGCCATTGTCTGACTGGGAATTCAAAGAATATATTGGGGTTACGTGCACCCACAATTTTTACTACTGGTATACAGTGCCATTGTCTGACTGGGAATTCAAAGAATATATTGGGGTTATAAATACCCTCATTTCTTGCTACTGCCATATAGTGCCAGTTTCTGACTGGGAATTCAAAGAATATATTGGGGTTACGTGCACCCACAATTTTTACTACTGGTATACAGTGTCATTGTCTGACTGGTAATTCAAAGAATATATTGGGGTTATAAATACCCTCATTTCTTGCTACTGGTATATAGTGCCATTGTCTGACTGGGAATTCAAAGAATATATTGGGGTTACGTGCACCCACAATTTTTACTACTGGTATACAGTGCCAGTTTCTGACTGGGAATTCAAAGAATATATTGGGGTTACAAATACCCTCATTTCTTGCTACTGCCATATAGTGCCAGTTTCTGACTGGTAATTCAAAGAATATATTGGGGTTACGTGCACCCACAATTTTTACTACTGGTATACAGTGCCAGTTTCTGACTGGGAATTCAAAGAATATATTGGGGTTACAAATACCCTCATTTCTTGCTACTGCCATATAGTGCCAGTTTCTGACTGGTAATTCAAAGAATATATTGGGGTTACGTGCACCCACAATTTTTACTACTGGTATACAGTGCCATTGTCTGACTGGGAATTCAAAGAATATATTGGGGTTATAAATACCCTCATTTCTTGCTACTGCCATATAGTGCCAGTTTCTGACTGGGAATTCAAAGAATATATTGGGGTTACGTGCACCCACAATTTTTACTACTGGTATACAGTGCCATTGTCTGACTGGGAATTCAAAGAATATATTGGGGTTATAAATAACCTCATTTCTTGCTACTGGTATATAGTGCCATTGTCTGACTGGGAATTCAAAGAATATATTGGGGTTACGTGCACCCACAACTTTTACTACTGGTATACAGTGCCAGTTTCTGACTGGGAATTCAAAGAATATATTGGGGTTACAAATACCCTCATTTCTTGCTACTGCCATATAGTGCCAGTTTCTGACCGGTAATTCAAAGAATATATTGGGGTTATAAATACCCTCATTTCTTGCTACTGGTATATAGTGCCATTGTCTGACTGGGAATTCAAAGAATATATTGGGGTTACGTGCACCCACAATTTTTACTACTGGTATACAGTGCCAGTTTCTGACTGGGAATTCAAAGAATATATTGGGGTTACAAATACCCTCATTTCTTGCTACTGCCATATAGTGCCAGTTTCTGACTGGTAATTCAAAGAATATATTGGGGTTACGTGCACCCACAATTTTTACTACTGGTATACAGTGCCAGTTTCTGACTGGGAATTCAAAGAATATATTGGGGTTACAAATACCCTCATTTCTTGCTACTGCCATATAGTGCCAGTTTCTGACTGGTAATTCAAAGAATATATTGGGGTTACGTGCACCCACAATTTTTACTACTGGTATACAGTGCCATTGTCTGACTGGGAATTCAAAGAATATATTGGGGTTATAAATACCCTCATTTCTTGCTACTGCCATATAGTGCCAGTTTCTGACTGGGAATTCAAAGAATATATTGGGGTTATAAATACCCTCATTTCTTGCTACTGGTATATAGTGCCATTGTCTGACTGGGAATTCAAAGAATATATTGGGGTTACGTGCACCCACAATTTTTACTACTGGTATACAGTGCCAGTTTCTGACTGGGAATTCAAAGAATATATTGGGGTTACAAATACCCTCATTTCTTGCTACTGCCATATAGTGCCAGTTTCTGACTGGTAATTCAAAGAATATATTGGGGTTACGTGCACCCACAATTTTTACTACTGGTATACAGTGCCATTGTCTGACTGGGAATTCAAAGAATATATTGGGGTTATAAATACCCTCATTTCTTGCTACTGCCATATAGTGCCAGTTTCTGACTGGTAATTCAAAGAATATATTGGGGTTATAAATACCCTCATTTCTTGCTACTGGTATATAGTGCCATTGTCTGACTGGGAATTCAAAGAATATATTGGGGTTACGTGCACCCACAATTTTTACTACTGGTATACAGTGCCAGTTTCTGACTGGGAATTCAAAGAATATATTGGGGTTACAAATACCCTCATTTCTTGCTACTGCCATATAGTGCCAGTTTCTGACTGGTAATTCAAAGAATATATTGGGGTTACAAATACCCTCATTTCTTGCTACTGCCATATAGTGCCAGTTTCTGACTGGTAATTCAAAGAATATATTGGGGTTACGTGCACCCACAATTTTTACTACTGGTATACAGTGCCATTGTCTGACTGGGAATTCAAAGAATATATTGGGGTTATAAATACCCTCATTTCTTGCTACTGCCATATAGTGCCAGTTTCTGACTGGGAATTCAAAGAATATATTGGGGTTACGTGCACCCACAATTTTTACTACTGGTATACAGTGCCATTGTCTGACTGGGAATTCAAAGAATATATTGGGGTTATAAATACCCTCATTTCTTGCTACTGGTATATAGTGCCATTGTCTGACTGGGAATTCAAAGAATATATTGGGGTTACGTGCACCCACAATTTTTACTACTGGTATACAGTGCCAGTTTCTGACTGGGAATTCAAAGAATATATTGGGGTTACAAATACCCTCATTTCTTGCTACTGCCATATAGTGCCAGTTTCTGACTGGTAATTCAAAGAATATATTGGGGTTACGTGCACCCACAATTTTTACTACTGGTATACAGTGCCAGTTTCTGACTGGGAATTCAAAGAATATATTGGGGTTACAAATACCCTCATTTCTTGCTACTGCCATATAGTGCCAGTTTCTGACTGGTAATTCAAAGAATATATTGGGGTTACAAATACCCTCATTTCTTGCTACTGCCATATAGTGCCAGTTTCTGACTGGTAATTCAAAGAATATATTGGGGTTACGTGCACCCACAATTTTTACTACTGGTATACAGTGCCATTGTCTGACTGGGAATTCAAAGAATATATTGGGGTTATAAATACCCTCATTTCTTGCTACTGCCATATAGTGCCAGTTTCTGACTGGGAATTCAAAGAATATATTGGGGTTACGTGCACCCACAATTTTTACTACTGGTATACAGTGCCATTGTCTGACTGGGAATTCAAAGAATATATTGGGGTTATAAATACCCTCATTTCTTGCTACTGGTATATAGTGCCATTGTCTGACTGGGAATTCAAAGAATATATTGGGGTTACGTGCACCCACAATTTTTACTACTGGTATACAGTGCCAGTTTCTGACTGGGAATTTAAAGAATATATTGGGGTTACAAATACCCTCATTTCTTGCTACTGCCATATAGTGCCAGTTTCTGACTGGTAATTCAAAGAATATATTGGGGTTACAAATACCCTCATTTCTTGCTACTGCCATATAGTGCCAGTTTCTGACTGGTAATTCAAAGAATATATTGGGGTTACGTGCACCCACAATTTTTACTACTGGTATACAGTGCCATTGTCTGACTGGGAATTCAAAGAATATATTGGGGTTATAAATACCCTCATTTCTTGCTACTGGTATATAGTGCCATTGTCTGACTGGGAATTCAAAGAATATATTGGGGTTACGTGCACCCACAATTTTTACTACTGGTATACAGTGCCAGTTTCTGACTGGGAATTCAAAGAATATATTGGGGTTATAAATACCCTCATTTCTTGCTACTGGTATATAGTGCCATTGTCTGACTGGGAATTCAAAGAATATATTGGGGTTACGTGCACCCACAATTTTTACTACTGGTATACAGTGCCAGTTTCTGACTGGGAATTCAAAGAATATATTGGGGTTATAAATACCCTCATTTCTTGCTACTGGTATATAGTGCCATTGTCTGACTGGGAATTCAAAGAATATATTGGGGTTACGTGCACCCACAATTTTTACTACTGGTATACAGTGCCAGTTTCTGACTGGGAATTCAAAGAATATATTGGGGTTACAAATACCCTCATTTCTTGCTACTGCCATATAGTGCCAGTTTCTGACTGGTAATTCAAAGAATATATTGGGGTTACAAATACCCTCATTTCTTGCTACTGCCATATAGTGCCAGTTTCTGACTGGTAATTCAAAGAATATATTGGGGTTACGTGCACCCACAATTTTTACTACTGGTATACAGTGCCATTGTCTGACTGGGAATTCAAAGAATATATTGGGGTTATAAATACCCTCATTTCTTGCTACTGCCATATAGTGCCAGTTTCTGACTGGGAATTCAAAGAATATATTGGGGTTATAAATACCCTCATTTCTTGCTACTGGTATATAGTGCCATTGTCTGACTGGGAATTCAAAGAATATATTGGGGTTACGTGCGCCCACAATTTTTACTACTGGTATACAGTGCCAGTTTCTGACTGGGAATTCAAAGAATATATTGGGGTTACAAATACCCTCATTTCTTGCTACTGCCATATAGTGCCAGTTTCTGACTGGTAATTCAAAGAATATATTGGGGTTACGTGCACCCACAATTTTTACTACTGGTATACAGTGCCATTGTCTGACTGGGAATTCAAAGAATATATTGGGGTTATAAATACCCTCATTTCTTGCTACTGCCATATAGTGCCAGTTTCTGACTGGTAATTCAAAGAATATATTGGGGTTATAAATACCCTCATTTCTTGCTACTGGTATATAGTGCCATTGTCTGACTGGGAATTCAAAGAATATATTGGGGTTACGTGCACCCACAATTTTTGCTACTGGTATATAGTGCCAATTTCTAACTGGGAATTAATGCGCAAGGCTCCCGGAAAGGGACGTGGACGAGGCCGTGGGCGAGGTCGGGGGAATGGTTCTGGGGAGCAAGGTAGCAGTGAAGCCACAGGGCGTCCCGTGCCTACTCCTGTGGGGCAGCAAGCATTGCGCCACTCCACAGTGCCAGGGTTGCTTGCCACATTAACTAAACTGCAGGGTACAAACCTTAGTAGGCCCGAGAACCAGGAACAGGTCTTGCAATGGCTGTCAGAGAACGCTTACAGCACATTGTCCAGCAGCCAGTCAGACTCTGCCTCCTCTCCTCCTATTACCCAACAGTCTTGTCCTCCTTCCTCCCAAAATTCCCAAGCTTCACAGAACAATAACCCCAACTGTCCCTGCTCCCCAGAGCTGTTCTCCGCTCCTTTCATTGTCCCTCAACCTGCCTCTCCACGTCACGATTCCACGAACCTAACAGAGGAGCATCTGTGTCCAGATGCTCAAACACTAGAGTCTCCTCCATCTCCGTTCGATTTGGTGGTGGATGACCAGCAACCCACCCTCATCGACGATGATGTGACGCAGTTGCCGTCAGGGCATCCAGTTGACCGGCGCATTGTGCGGGAGGAGGAGATGAGACAGGAGTTGGAAGAGGAAGTGGTGGATGATGAGGACACTGACCCGACCTGGACAGGGGGGATGTCAAGCGGGGAAAGTAGTGTGGATGTTGAGGCAAGTGCAGCACCAAAAAGGGTAGCTAGAGGCAGAGGCAGAGGTCAGCAGCTTAGGCGAAGCCAGGCCACACCCGGAATCTCCCAAGATGTTCCAGTTCGTACCCAGCCCCGAAAAACTCCCACCTCGAGGGCACGTTTCTCGAAGGTGTGGAGTTTTTTCAAGGAATGCGCCGAGGACAGATATAGTGTTGTCTGCACAATTTGCCTCTCGAAATTGATTAGGGGCTCTGAGAAGAGCAACCTGTCCACCACTTCAATGCGCCGTCATTTGGAATCCAAGCACTGGAATCAGTGGCAGGCAGCAACGGCAGGACAAAGGCCGCCTGCCGTTCATGCCACTGCCACTGCCTCTGCCACTGCCTCTGCCTCTGCCACTGCCACTGCTGACTGTGCTGGCGATGCACTCCAGAGGACGAGCCAGGACACCACTTCATCTGCCTCCGCCACTTTGTTGACTTCTCCCTCATCCTCCCCTGTTCCTGTCTTATCTCCTTCTCCTGCACCATCAAAGGCACCATCAGGCGCTTCTTTACAACAACCCACCATCTCTCAGACATTGGAGCGGCGGCAGAAATACACTGCTAACCACCCACACGTGCAAGCCTTGAACGCCAACATCGCTAAACTGCTGGCCCAGGAGATGTTGGCGTTCCGGCTTGTTGAAACTCCCGCCTTCCTGGACCTGATGGCAACTGCGGCACCTCGCTATGCCGTCCCTAGCCGTCACTACTTCTCCCGGTGTGCCGTCCCCGCCTTGCACCAGCACGTGTCACTCAACATCAGGCGGGCCCTTAGTTCCGCGCTTTGCACAAAGGTCCACTTGACCACCGACGCATGGACAAGTGCATGCGGACAGGGACGCTACATTTCACTGACGGCACACTGGGTGAATGTAGTTGAGGCTGGGACTGCTTCCCAAACTGGCCCGGTGTACCTCGTCTCCCCGCCTAACATTCCTGGCAGGGACACGAGAAGAACACCCCCCTCCTCCTCCTCCTCTACCGCCTCCTCCTCCACCACCGCCTCCTCCTCCGCCACCGCCTCCTCCTCCGCTGTTAGATTGACCCCAGCTACGAGTTGGAAACGTTGCAGCACTGGCGTTGGTAGACGTCAGCAGGCTGTGCTGAAGCTGATCAGCTTGGGGGACAGACAGCACACTGCCTCCGAGGTGAGGGATGCCCTCCTCGATGAGACGGCAATATGGTTTGAGCCGCTGCACCTGGGCCCAGGCATGGTCGTTTGTGATAACGGCCGGAACCTGGTAGCAGCTCTGGAGCTTGCCGGACTCCAACATGTTCCATGCCTGGCCCACGTCTTCAACCTAGTGGTGCAACGTTTCCTAAAGAGCTACCCCAATGTTCCAGAGCTACTGGTGAAAGTGCGGCGCATGTGCGCCCACTTTCGCAAGTCGACAGTAGCCGCTGCTAGCTTAAAATCTCTCCAGAAACGCCTGCATGTGCCACAACACCGGCTTTTGTGCGACGTCCCCACACGCTGGAACTCAACGTTTCAGATGTTGAATAGAGTGGTTGAGCAGCAGAGACCTTTGATGGAATACCAGCTACAAAACCCTAGGGTGCCACAAAGTCAGCTGCCTCAGTTTCACATCCATGAGTGGCCATGGATGAGAGACCTTTGTGACATCCTACGGGTCTTTGAGGAGTCCACAAGGAGGGTGAGCTCTGAGGATGCGATGGTGAGCCTTACAATCCCGCTCTTGTGTGTTCTGAGAGAATCCCTGATTGACATCAGGGATAACTCAGATCACACAGAGGAGTTAGGGATAGCATCCGATCCGTCACAGCTGGAGAGTAGGTCCACACATCTGTCCGCTTCACTGCGTTTAATGGAGGAGGAGGAGGAGGAGGAAGAAGAGTTGTCCGATGATGTGATGGTGATACAGGAGGCTTCCGGGCAACTTCGAATCGTCCCATTGTTGCAGCGCGGATGGGTAGACATGGAGGATGAGGAGGAAATGGAGATTGAACTTTCCGGTGGGGCCAGAGGAGTCATGCCAATTAACACTGTGGCAGACATGGCTGAGTTCATGTTGGGGTGCTTTACAACCGACAAGCGTATTGTCAAAATCATGGAGGACAACCAGTACTGGATCTTTGCTATCCTTGACCCCCGGTATAAAAACAACATCTCGTCTTTTATTCCGGTAGAGGGGAGGGCCAATCGCATCAATGCTTGCCACAGGCAATTGGTGCAGAATATGATGGAGATGTTTCCAGCATGTGACGTTGGCGGCAGGGAGGGCAGTTCCTCCAGTAGGCAACCAAGTTCTCACCGGTCCACACAAACGAGGGGCACACTGTCTAAGGTCTGGGACACCTTGATGGCACCCCCTCGCCAAAGTGCCGCCACAGAGGGTCCTAGTGTCACCAGGCGTGAGAAGTATAGGCGCATGTTGCGGGAATACCTTTCCGACCACAGCCCTGTCCTCTCCGACCCCTCTGCGCCCTACACGTATTGGGTGTCGAAGTTGGACCTGTGGCTTGAACTTGCCCTATATGCCTTGGAGGTGCTGTCCTGTCCTGCCGCCAGCGTCCTATCTGAGAGGGTGTTCAGTGCAGCCGGTGGCATCATCACTGACAAGCGCACCCGTCTGTCAGCTGAGAGTGCCGACCGGCTCACTTTGATAAAAATGAACCACCACTGGATAGAGCCTTCATTTTTGTGCCCACCTGTGTAAAGCACCCCAACATGAAACTCCATGTCTGTACTCAACCTCTCCAATTCCTCCGCATCCTCATACTCATCCATCATAAGCGTTGCACAATTCTGCTAATACTAGGCTCCCTCCAACATGATTTCCCCCAACTCTGCTGGTTAGAGGCTCCCTCCACCCTGATTTCCACCAACTCTGCTGGTTAGAGGCTCCCTCCACCCTGCTTTCCCACAACTCTGCTGGTTAGAGGCTCCCTCCACCATGAATTTGCCCAAACTGGGCTGGTTAGAGGCTCCCTCCACCATGAATTGGTCCAAACTGGGGTTTTTAGAGGCTCCCTCCACCATGAATTTGCCAAAACTGGGCTGTTTAGAGGCTCCCTCCACCATGAATTGGTCCAAATTGGGGTTTTTAGAGGCTCCCTCCACCATGAATTTGCCCAAACTGGGCTGGTTAGAGGCTCCCTCCACCATGAATTGGTCCAAACTGGGCTGGTTAGAGGCTCCCTCCACCATGAATTGGTCCAAATTGGGGTTTTTAGAGGCTCCCTCCACCATGAATTGGTCCAAACTGGGCTGTTTAGAGGCTCCCTCCACCATGAATTGGTCCAAACTGGGGTTTTTAGAGGCTCCCTCCACCATGAATTGGTCCAAACTGGGCTGGTTAGAGGCTCCCTCCACCATGAATTGGTCCAAACTGGGGTTTTTAGAGGCTCCCTCCACCATGAATTGGTCCAAACTGGGGTTTTTAGAGGCTCCCTCCACCATGAATTGGTCCAAACTGGGGTTTTTAGAGGCTCCCTCCACCATGAATTGGTCCAAACTGGGGTTTTTAGAGGCTCCCTCCACCATGAATTTGCCCAAACTGGGCTGTTTAGAGGCTCCCTCCACCATGAATTGGTCCAAACTGGGTTTTTTAGAGGCTCCCTCCACCATGAATTGGTCCAAACTGGGGTTTTTAGAGGCTCCCTCCACCATGAATTGGTCCAAACTGGGGTTTTTAGAGGCTCCCTCCACCATGAATTTGCCCAAACTGGGCTGTTTAGAGGCTCCCTCCACCATGAATTGGTCCAAATTGGGGTTTTTAGAGGCTCCCTCCACCATGAATTGGTCCAAACTGGGGTTTTTAGAGGCTCCCTCCACCATGAATTTGCCCAAACTGGGCTGTTTAGAGGCTCCCTCCAGCATGAATTGGTCCAAACTGGGCTGGTTAGAGGCTCCCTCCACCATGAATTGGTCCAAACTGGGGTTTTTAGAGGCTCCCTCCACCATGAATTGGTCCAAACTGGGGTTTTTAGAGGCTCCCTCCACCATGAATTGGTCCAAACTGGGCTGGTTAGAGGCTCCCTCCACCATGAATTTGCCCAAACTGGGCTGTTTAGAGGCTCCCTCCACCATGAATTGGTCCAAACTGGGCTGGTTAGAGGCTCCCTCCACCATGAATTGGTCCAAACTGGGTTTTTTAGAGGCTCCCTCCACCATGAATTGGTCCAAACTGGGGTTTTTAGAGGCTCCCTCCACCATGAATTGGTCCAAACTGGGGTTTTTAGAGGCTCCCTCCACCATGAATTGGTCCAAACTGGGGTTTTTAGAGGCTCCCTCCACCATGAATTTGCCCAAACTGGGCTGTTTAGAGGCTCCCTCCACCATGAATTGGTCCAAACTGGGTTTTTTAGAGGCTCCCTCCACCATGAATTGGTCCAAACTGGGGTTTTTAGAGGCTCCCTCCACCATGAATTGGTCCAAACTGGGGTTTTTAGAGGCTCCCTCCACCATGAATTTGCCCAAACTGGGCTGTTTAGAGGCTCCCTCCACCATGAATTGGTCCAAATTGGGGTTTTTAGAGGCTCCCTCCACCATGAATTGGTCCAAACTGGGGTTTTTAGAGGCTCCCTCCACCATGAATTGGTCCAAATTGGGGTTTTTAGAGGCTCCCTCCACCATGAATTGGTCCAAACTGGGCTGGTTAGAGGCTCCCTCCACCATGAATTTGCCCAAACTGGGCTGTTTAGAGGCTCCCTCCACCATGAATTGGTCCAAACGGGGGTTTTTAGAGGCTCCCTCCACCATGAATTTGCCCAAACTGGGCTGGTTAGAGGCTCCCTCCACCATGAATTTGCCCAAACTGGGCTGTTTAGAGGCTCCCTCCACCATGAATTGGTCCAAACTGGGCTGTTTAGAGGCTCCCTCCACCATGAATTGGTCCAAACTGGGGTTTTTAGAGGCTCCCTCCACCATGAATTGGTCCAAACTGGGGTTTTTAGAGGCTCCCTCCACCATGAATTGGTCCAAACTGGGGTTTTTAGAGGCTCCCTCCACCATGAATTTGCCCAAACTCTGCTGGTTAGCGGCTCAATCCACCCTGATTTTCAAAACAAATGTTGGTGTCAACCTCAACTTACTACAAGGGCCAAATTCACTGCTGGTGACAAGCTCTCCTCACTGCAAGTGCCAAATACACATGTTTCAAGGTGTTTTCCTACTGTCAGAGAGGTGGTATTGAGTGTGTAACGTGTGTAGTTGTTAGGCTGTGATGTTGGGGTAATAGAGGGTCTTTGGTGTGTTAGATGCCCCCAGACATGCTTCCCCTGCTGTCCCAGTGTCATTCCAGAGGTGTTGGCATCATTTCCTGTGGTGTCATAGTGGACTTGGTGACCCTCCAGACACGGATTTGGGTTTCCCCCTTAACGAGTATATGTTCCCCATAGACTATAATGGGGTTCGAAACCCGTTCGAACACACGAACAGTGAGCGGCTGTTCGATTCGAATTTCGAACCTCGAACATTTTAGTGTTCGCTCATCTCTAACTATAAGCAAACAGAGCATGTGATATCTATTAAATGTTTAGGAAAGGGAGATTCAAAGGGATCATTTTGCTATTAAAATATTAAAAGGGTTGTCCCATGAAAAGCATCCTATCTATACTGCTAGTTTATGTGGATGTAAGACTTTTCTTAAATACATTGCTTTATCAAAACTGCTTTTTTTGGCCGCTATCTTAATGTAGCATTTTCAATGAAATGGAAAGACGGCGCTCTCAGGTCTTAATGTATTCACTTCATTGTTTACACTCAGTTTCTATGGCCATGGGGCTTATCTGCTCAGTACCCAAGTGACCTAGCTGCCTGCTCTCAGGGGGGAGGGAGGGACTGAGTGCTCAGCAGCAGCTCTGAGCTGTGTATGTATGACAAGTAACGGAGCTCCTCAGATAGGGGAGGGGGGAGGTGAGAGCTCTGGCATTTCTGATTCTGGTTTAAATTGGGCTGATAAGGGCTAAGATAAGGAGTCCGTTACCTCTGTATGTAATGCAAGCTGACTCAAATCCAGCGCTGCTACATCAGCTTCATACTGTGGTAATGCATTTACAACCAATCCCTCATTACTGACTTCAAACATAGCAGATAGCAGAGCAAGTGAAACCCCGCCCACCAATGTGCTGAGAAAACCAGGAAGTGAACAGAGCACACAGCCTGCAGGTTGGTGAACAAGGGTTATGGGAATACCCTTTAAGGAGTAATTTAATGTATCGTTCTCTTCCAGAAACAGTACCATATCTGGCCTAGGCCATGTCTATTATTGCATTATTTAATTAAATGGGGTTGAACTACAACACGAGACCCCACACAGAGTATGGATAGAAGAGGTGCAATTTTTGGTCATAGATAATCCCTTTACCCTTTCCTGCCACAACCATTTTTCATTTCTTGATCTCCAAATTTCACGAGCCATACCCTTTTTTTCTGACATAGATATATGAGAGGTGGTTTATGTAGGACAGGTTGTATTATTTTTTTGTTCCCCTATCAGCATGTCTTTGGAGTATGAGAGCAAACCCACACAAACACAGGGAGAACATACACTGTCTACCAATAAGTATTTGGACACCCATGCAAATGAAGATATCTGCGGTGTCACACCTTCCACCATTAAATATCATGTAGGAAACAGCATTGGCATTAGTTGCATGCAAGATGCCATGAAGTACAAGAGCTGAAGTCATTCAGCAGCCCAAGGAAAGGGAAACAGGGACACGTGTGGAGGGTACTTCTGCCTGAAGAGAAAACAGGAGAAGCTGTCCCATATCTCCCTGGGAGACACTAGAGCACCTGGAACAGGTATGTTGGGTTTTTTTTGTTTTTTTTCACCTTCCCCAGCCTAGTATAGAAAAAAAAATAGTATCTTGCATAACCCCTTTAAGGAGGACCCTTCATGGTCCGGGGCACAGACAGCTCTATATACTGCTGGAAAGCTGACAGTGCACTGAATTCAGCGCACTGTCGGCTTTCCTGATTTGTGCCCCGGGTGAAGAGCTATCGGTGCCGATACCGTAACTCTTTACAGTCAGAAGGGCGTTCCTGACAGTCTGTCTGGTACGTCCTTCTCCACAGCAGGGCCTATCGCGCTGTACAGTGTGAGCCGGGAGGAACGCCCCCTCCCCCCTGATAATACTCGTCTATGGACGAGCAATGTGAGCAGAGGGAGGGGGGCGTTCCTCCTGCTCACACTATAGGCGCTGCTGTGCAGAAGGACGTACCTGACAGACTGTCAGGAACGCCCTTCTGACTGTAAAGAGCTACGGTACCAGGACCAATAGCTCTTTACCCGGGGCACAGATTGGGAAAGCCGTATATAGCACTGCCTGTGCCCCGGACCATGAAAGGTCCTTTTTAAGTCCTGAGCTTACTGCATACAGTTTTGCCTGGCAGTAAAGATGCTCTATATCAAATCCCCAGTTTCCTCCCCGTTGTTGAAGCCATTTAGATGGTTGCAGTTTATCTGAACAGGCTTAGGGGGCGTTCACACTACCGCTGCTGTCTTCTGGACAGGGGACAGCTTGCCAGCGGTCAGCTTTAAAACCCATTCATTTAAAAGGGTTTTTAAAGCTGACCGTCGGTGTACATACAGTCCTATGAAAAAGTTTGGGCACCCCTATTAATCTTAATCATTTTTAGTTCTAAATATTTTGGTGTTTATAACAGCCATTTCAGTTTGATATATCTAATAACTGATGGACACAGTAATATTTCAGGATTGAAATGAGGTTTATTGTACTAACAGAAAATGTATCTTGCATTATACATTGTATACATGTATCTATGCATTAAACCAAAATTTGACCGGTGCAAAAGTATGGGCACCTCAACAGAAAAGTGACATTAATATTTAGTAGATCCTCCTTTTGCAAAGTTAACAGCCTCTAGTCGCTTCCTGTAGCTTTTAATCAGTTCCTGGATCCTGGATGAAGGTATTTTGGACAAACAATTCAAGTTCAGTTAAGTTAGATGGTCGCCGAGCATGGACAGCCCGCTTCAAATCATCCCACAGATGTTCAATGATATTCAGGTCTGGGGACTGGGATGGCCATTCCAGAACATTGTAATTGTTCCTCTGCATGAATGCCTGAGGATTTGGAGCGGTGTTTTGGATCATTGTCTTGCTGAAATATCCATCCCCGGCGTAACTTCAACTTCATCACTGATTCTTGAACATTATTCTCAAGAATCTGCTGATACTGAGTGGAATCCATGCGACTCTCAACTTTAACAAGATTCCCGATGCCGGCATTGGCCACACAGCCCCAAAGCATGATGGAACCTCCACCAAATTTTACAGTGGGTAGCATGTGTTTTTCTTGGAATGCTGTTTCTTTTTGGACGCCACGCATAACGCCTTTTTTTTATAACCAAACAACTCAATTTTTGTTTCCAAAATGAAGCTGCCTTGTCCAAATGTGCTTTTTCATACCTCAGGCAACTCTATTTGTGAAAACCAAACACAAAGCAAACACGCATAGACAAATAAATGCGTGTGTCTCCTGTATCTATTGTAGGCCCTACCACAACATGTCCTTACCAAGGAACCAAGAACGACAAACCACAAACAAGGTAAGTATGACATCTGGTATGCAAATATTATAACACCAATACACATAGTATAATGTTAAAATTCCACAATTTTTATTAAATACCAATATACAAAATACAGAAAAAATATATATGGACACTGTTAAGGACAAAGAAGTACAAATACAAGAAAGCTGGGTGTTATGAAGTGCCAGCTAGAATAATAGTCCCTGAAGATACTGCTAAGTTGCTATAGAACTAAAGTGCATGTGGCTGAAATATAGTCTCACCTGAGACTCAATGAATGTGTGAAGGCAGTTCACATATATGGTAACAGATCAAGAACAGGATTAGAGCAAGTGCAAATAATGATACCAATATCAAAATATATTGTATACAGCCCCGTAACTCGATATCAATTGTAATATGACTCACTGTCACTACAAAAGGACTAGTAGATCTATAGTAAACATATTATCCATGTAGAAGTATCACACACTGGAACTTACCCATAGTAAGGGACACTAAGCAGACCCACAGGGACGGGCACCTCACTACCCAGACCCCGACGCGCGTTTCGGCGCAATGCCTTAGTCAGGAGGTGGACGAAGGCATTGCGCCGAAACGCGCGTCGGGGTCTGGGTAGTGAGGTGCCCGTCCCTGTGGGTCTGCTTAGTGTCCCTTACTATGGGTAAGTTCCAGTGTGTGATACTTCTACATGGATAATATGTTTACTATAGATCTACCAGTCCTTTTGTAGTGACAGTGAGTCATATTACAATTGATATCGAGTTACGGGGCTGTATACAATATATTTTGATATTGGTATCATTATTTGCACTTGCTCTAATCCTGTTCTTGATCTGTTACCATATATGTGAACTGCCTTCACACATTCATTGAGTCTCAGGTGAGACTATATTTCAGCCACATGCACTTTAGTTCTATAGCAACTTAGCAGTATCTTCAGGGACTATTATTCTAGCTGGCACTTCATAACACCCAGCTTTCTTGTATTTGTACTTCTTTGTCCTTAACAGTGTCCATATATATATTTTTTCTGTATTTTGTATATTGGTATTTAATAAAAATTGTGGAATTTTAACATTATACTATGTGTATTGGTGTTATAATATTTGCATACCAGATGTCATACTTACCTTGTTTGTGGTTTGCAACTCTATTTGTGGCGTACGTGCAGAAACGGCTTCTTTCTCATCACTCTCCCATACAGCTTCTCCTTGTGCAAAGTGCGCTGTATAGTTGACCGATGCACAGTGACACCATCTGCAGCAAGATGATGCTGCAGCTCTTTGGAGGTGGTCTGTGGATTGTCCTTGACTGTTCTCACCATTCTTCTTCTCTGCCTTTCTGATATTTTTCTTGGCCTGCCACTTCTGGGCTTAACAAGAACTGTCCCTGTGCTCTTCCATTTCCTTACTATGTTCCTCACAGTGGAAACTGACAGGTTAAATCTCTGAGACAACTTTTTGTATCCTTCCCCTGAACAACTATGTTGAACAATCTTTGTTTTCAGATCATTTGAGAGTTGTTTTGAGTAGCCCATGATGCCACTCTTCAGAGGAGATTCAAATAGGAGATCAACTTGCAATTGGCCACCTTAAATACCTTTTCTTATGATTGGATACATCTGGCTATGAAGTTCAAAGCTCACTGAGGTTACAAAACCAATTTTGTGCTTCAGTAAGTCAGTAAAAAGTAGTTAGGGGAATTCAAATCAATAAAATGATAAGGGTGTCCATACTTTTGCACCGGTCAAATTTTGGTTTAATGCATATTGCACATTTTCTGTTAGTACAATAAACCTCATTTCAATCCTGAAATATTACTGTGTCCATCAGTTATTAGATATATCAAACTGAAATGGCTGTTGCAAACACCAAAATATTTAGAACAAAAAATGATTAAGATTAATAGGGTTGCCCAAACTTTTTCATAGGACTGTATGTGGCCTCTCTGCCTGGAAACATTTTTTTTTTTTGCATGGACACAAAGTGCTACATGCAGGTCTTTTGCCGGGTTTAGGACAGAAACCCCGGGGCGGACAGCAGCAGTAGTGTGTAGCCAGCCTTACCTGATGTAAAAGTAATGCTACCATTTATTCACAGAAGGAAGTGATTTTGATACATAAAGCAAATCATTTCTCCAAACTCTGGCATAGTTTGGAGCTAAATGAAGAACTTAGAACCTGTGGACCGTAGTCAGTAGCAGCCATGATATAATAGGTAGCTTTATTGGCCACTAAGTAACATATTGTTATAAAAGAGAAGCCTTCTTCCTATATATTGAATCACCCTAGCTACAAATAAAATGATTGTAATTTTAGTATAATTTTCAGAGATTCCATTAGTTGAATAAACTTAATAGGGGCAGTGGAAAGTGAGAGTATTATTTCCATACAAAAAGTATAAAATAGCACAAGAATGTGAGAATGTTTGGGATAAACAACAACCTATTCTAGGAATCACTCGGGACAAACATTGACACAATGTTCTTACCATAGATAAGTCAGTAGGTCGATAAGATGGACTTTATCTGTTTAATAAAACTGTCTATACAAGTTGTCTGGTTTACAAAATCCATTTTCAGATTCCCAGTTATGGAATTTTGTATAAATAGAAGAGAATGAGGACTTTCATCATTTAGTCAGAGCAGCTCCAAAGAATGTCTCTAGCGTTGGGGTCCTGACACATCCATGTATTATACAGATAGCTCACTGACTTCAAAAAGAACTACATATTGCTTTATTTTCTCAGTGTAGGCGAAACCAATCTTATATCTTACCTCTCATTACTCATGTGCATGTTACAAAGTCACAACTTGATTGGTTTACCTTTAGGCCAAGGCCCCATGTTGCAGGAACGCAGCTTTTTTTGTTGCAGTTGTTACGGTTTTTTTGACCAAAAATGGCTACAAAAGGAATGGTAACTATATAAGCAATACTTACAGTATACTTCTACCTTCTGCTCAATCCACTCCTGGCTTTGGCTCAAAAAAATGCAGCATAATCTGCAACAAAAAAAGCTGTGTTTCTGCAACGTGGGGCCTTAGCCTAATCAAATGATGTATTCCCAATGTCAGTGGTGTAACTAGGAATGGTGGGCGAACTTTTGACATGCCCTCCCCAGACCTCACCCCCGCCAAAGACCCCAACCGACGCCACCACCTTGCACACACTATTATGCCCCATAGTGGCCCCTCCACACACTATTATGCCCCATAGTGGCCCCTGCACACAGTATCATGCTCCATAGAGGCTCCTGCACACAGTATTATTCCCCATACTGGCCCCTGCACATAGTATTATGCCCCATACTGGCCCCTGCACACAGTATTATGCCCCATACTGGCCCATGCACACAGTATTATGCCCCATTGTGGTCCCTGCTGTCTAGTTTTGCCGGAAGTCCTCGCCAGCTGCGATGTTTTGTGTTCTCAGCGGCATGGACTTCTGCCATAAGAAAACACAGGAGCAGCGAGACCGAACCACCATTGGAGACACCAGTGAATCGGGGGGAGTATTTGTACTTCAATTTTCTGATAGCAGCTTTCTCCCCTCATTCTGTTTCGTATGTGAATATGGCTCAGTGGTTAGCACTGCTGCCTTGCAGCGCTGGGGTACTGTGCTTAAATCTGACCAAGGTCAACATCTGCATGGAGTTTCCTTGGGTTTCCTCAGACAGCCCAAACATTTACTGATAGATAAATTGGCTTCCATGGTCCCAGTGGCATAACTAGGAATGACGGGGCCCCGTGGCGAACTTTTGACATGGCCCAATGTCCCGGGCTCTGTGGCAGCTGCCTCTGCTGCTATGGCAGTAGTTACGCCACTGCATAGACCCTTATGGGTGTTGAGGAAGAGAACCTGTACAGGAGTCACTAACTATCCTACTTCACAGTGCTCCCTGAGCTATGAGTCACTTGTGTAAGAAAAGTGGAAGGGAGAGAGTTGGGTGAGACAGGCAGCTGAATGCTTAGCTATAGAAATTGTATGGCCAGCTGAAGACACCCATTAGATAATGCAGCTAAGTCCTGGTTCACATCTGCATTCAGTATTTCTATCGGGGAGTCTGCTTGGGGAATCATGTACTTCAAGCAACACTTTTCTCTCCGCATGATTCGCGGAAAACACACAGTCCCCATTATAGTCTATGCGGTCCATGTGGTTTCTTTGCTAACCGCTTTTAAATGCATTTGGTATTCCATTCAGGTGGGCCCCAAGCAGCCTCCTGAACTGAATACAGAACACAGATGTGAACCGGGCCTTAGCTGGAGTCACTGATCATTCATAAGAAATGGAGCTGAACTTAAAAACGTGCTGATTTTTATAAAATACAACATTATAAAAAAAATAAAAAAAAAACACTTTCACAAGTTTTGTGTCTTCTTTACGATAGATAACACTGAAGCTGCCATTACGCTGATGTCCTAGTAATATCTCTAGACAATTGGAAGGCTGCAATAATAATGAATCATAACATACATTGGCTCTATCCATTGTCTTTGCTATCCATAAATGGCCAAAGAATTAAAGCAAACACTGAGTTAATATTTAATAAAGCTGGGGTAGATAGGGTTTTGTTCCACATGAGGAATTCTTGGAAAGAACGAACAGAAAAATGAAGTAGTTGATTTCTGCCAGGTTAAGTTTATGTCGCTTATGCTAAGAATGACGTTAAAGACATTTTTCTTTACATTGAAACATTCCTGGGATCATGTTACTCCCGTAGCGCTCTACATTACTCATTAAAATTAATAGTTAACAATGTATATGGCACACAATGAAGGATTGCTTAGTGGATAGAGTGAGGCTGCTCATTGGTGTCCAATAGATGAAATGGAATATATAGATATATAACACAAATATATACATATAATATATATCCAGTATTGGACTAGGTTATGCAAATATAAAAACTGGGTAGTCTGAATATTCTATGTAGTGTATTGTATGGGCGCATATGCTGTATGAGATACTGTACACTGCCCATCTCAGCGTAGTGCATCACCCGTGCAGGGCTTGGGGGCTAGGGGCCCATTAGTCATCCTAGTCCAGGGGCCCACAGAAGGATTAACCTACTCCGCTGGGGGCCAGTTTGAGACTGTATATACAGCATCTCTGCTTATTTACATCATCAACAGTCATATATGAAGACTTTTTTTTATCAGTTATATTTACAAAATTGATTTTTGCTAGGGATTATTTATCAATGAAAAAGAAATTATGATGAATCTATTAGTTTTTTAAGGAAATTCAACAATATTATCTATCAAAGAAGACTCCTATCAAAGAAATAGAACAATATTACTACAACAAAGTGTCCCGAATCTCAGATCAGTATAAAGAGGATATTGATATTAGGTTCCTAAACGGTAAACACAGTGATGTACATGCGACTTACATTTATAGCTATGACAGGTTGTATATTAGCTCCATATTCATTCCAGTTATACTTCGAAAGATTGCCGGACTGATGCTGCCTGTAATTTAAGAATTTTGCAAGTAGGTGGCGCTGTGGTACGCAAACCTTGTAAAAGTAAATACCTGCCAGCTGACAAGGCGCACCACAGCACCAGGCAGGTGTAGAAAGTGCTTGATATATTAACTCATTTATTACTTTATTTATTTATTTAGATTTCTTTGTAAATCTGAAAATTAGGTTACACTGTGATTGCAGGGCTTGCTGGAGATGCCCCATGGTGAGGACTTTATATAGGAAAGTTTGTTACATAGGCAGAGGAAAACATTTGAAAAATGAAGATACAAAGGTTACTTCATCCAAAATTTGATAATTCAGGCATTGGCCCTAGTTTCTTATTTCATTGGAGGACACAGAACAATAGGTATAGACCCGGCCACTAAGAGGCTGACACTAGGAATAGCAAAAGATGTCAGCTCTGCCTCTGGGCTATACCCTCTTCACAGACACTATGCTAACCAGTTTCAGCCTAGTGTCTGTAGGATATAGACCTAACCTGACTCAGGTCTTTCTGTGAAACATTAATCTTGTTCTCCAGGTGCTTCAGACTCCCTCCTTTGAGAGATATCTCTCTTCGTCTTCTGTCCTGGATGCTGCCATCTTGGTAACCCTTACTGCCATCCACAGGGTCTCCAAACTGGCTTCCCTGTCCCAGAAATCTCCTTTTCTGGTTCTCCACAAGTACAAGGTTGCCGTTTGTCCGCCACCTTCTTTTCTTCCTAACATGGTTTGTTCTTCTTCACTACATGGACCCGGGCCACCTGGGTCTATTTGTCTCTCACTGACCACTTTCGTCATTCCGATACCTTATTCGTTCTCCTTGAGGGCCTTTGCAAGGGACTGGCTGCTACCATCTCCAGATGGATTCAGTCTGCTATCAGGGATCTGTCGCTACCTCTCCGTGTGATGACTCCATAAGAGCCTACTGGCTCCACAATCAGGCTTCCACTGCCCAGGTCTGCACACCTGCCTTTTCTTGATATATTTATTGGGGGACACAGATCCCACCCTTGTTTCTTATTGTTCCTGCCCCGGGCTGTTTTGATTCGTCTTCGGGTTCGAGGCATGCTGGCGGTGTTGGTTCTGGGTTCTTTTTTAGCTCTCTCCTACTGCTGTGGTACAAAGTAGTTAGCACAGTGCCTGTGGAGAGGACGTAGGTCAGAGGCAGAGATGACATCTTTTGCTGTGCCTAGTGTCTGCCTCCTAGTGGCTGGGTCTATACCCATGGTGCTGGTCCCCCAATGAATAGAACAAGAAAAGGATTTTATGGTGAGTGAGTACAAATCCATTTTTTACTTCATGGAGTTTTGTTGCAGTTTTCAATGTGGTTGGGGTTTAGACAGGTGAAACACATTTCACCATGTAGTTTTACTGAACTTCAACCAGAACTGTGTGAATGAACACATACACTCACAAGAGCCCAGGAAACTTATAAGTTATTTGCAGTAGTGTCAGCCTACATTCACCCATTTTCACCCATTTTCACAGAGCTCTCATAGATTTGAGTCTATTGAGGAATCCATGAAATCAGGTAAAAATAGAACATATCCTATTATTTGAGGATACATATGGTTGTGAATGACATCTCTGTGAATGTAGGCTAAGGCTAGCTCTTCATAATATCGGGAAAACCTCTCGGTCAGTTCTTCGCAAGCTGTAAGGCAGGTCCACTAAGATGCAGGTCTCTGCCAGTGTAACCTTCAGCACAAAGCAGATACTCTAAAGCAGAAACTACACTGATAATACCAGCCATGCATTATCGGTGCAGTGTCTGTTACCTGAAAGGCTGAAGGACCTGTGATAACAACAGGGGTGAGCCTAGCCTCTTTCTTGCCTGAGGTGACCCCCTCCAAAAAAAAGACCAGACCCACTTTGGTTCCGTGATGGGGCCTCCTAATTAGAATTGTAGGCCACGCCCCTCTATTTGCAAATCAAAAAATATCCTTATTTGTCCCACACAGAGTATAATGTCCCCTTTACCGGCCCCCACAATATTTTATCTCCTTTACTGGCCCCACAGTGTATTACCCCCTTTATTGACCCTCATACGGTATAACACTGCCCTTACTGACTGGCCCCAGAAAGTATATTGCCCCCTTTACTAACCCCCTTTCCCCAGACTGTATACTTCTCCCCTTTACTGGCCCTCACACAGTATATTGCACTTTTTACTGGTCCCCAAACATTATATTGCCTCCTTTACTGTCTCCACAATGTATTGCCCCTTTACTAGTGCCCACAACCCACACTTATACTACCCTTGCCTCACCTTTTCTGGGCATCTTTGCGGTATCCCCCAGCATCCTCTTCAGGAAGCTGATTAAGGTCATGTGCCATGGAGGTCACCACTGAGGCCTGTGATTCATGATGCTTGCCACTTCTCCACGCGACAGCTGAGGCCCAATCATATTTGGAGTTGCAGTGAGTTTGGTTCAGTTGAGCCACTGTTGGTGCCCAGACCGTGTTTCCTGGACCACACACGGCCTTCTGAATTGTCCATAGAACAAACATGTTTGTCTGCCCAGACAACTGTTGTAAAGCAGACCACTGAAAATGCTATTGCAGTTGATCACTGCCCTTATAATCATGTATAGAAAATAGATTTTAAATAAATTGTATGTTCAGTATTTATTTGGAACTGAAATAAGAAAATAAGATTCATATTAACATTTCTCTAATGTCTACAAGATATCTACTATCACTGCATAGCAATAATGTAAATATGTGTTAAAAAAAAACACCCAGTGACAGTTAAAGCAGCATAAAAGCCAACTTTTCAGCAGATTCATTTATTTGTTTCTTGATCTATTGATCAGTAAACCCAATAGGGTTTTCTTACTTGTTCTCTGGTCTTATATCTGGACATTTTTAATTCATACATTGTAGCAAAGCTGCACCTGGGGCAAAAGTTAAGTTTTCTGACCTAACCTTGCCCAAGGCAGAGTGTCTTGTTGGCACCACCCCCATTGGCATTCAGCACTTAGGACACGTGCCCCTTTTGCCACTGTAGCTACGCCCCTGCTATGGCCAGGTAGATCTGAAAAACTGTTTTTACTATACTACAGGTGCTTATAGTTTTCGGGGTATTCAGGGTAGAGCAAAACCCCATGTTTGTTTCCATCTGAACAATACTTACCGTGAAGACACATTGGTTTTATGACAAATTTGTGGCATAAAAATAAGGTTACTAACCTCGAGATTTTTAAATACGAGTTGCAACAACAGTTGTTGCAAATGACATTTTTTGCGTCTCCCACACCCATTTTATGAAAATGAGAATTGTATACAGAATTGTATATATAGGATTGTATACACATTGTATTGTACTACATTTAATAGTATTCACACCAGTTTACTGGCGCAAATGATCATTGAAATATACAGCAGATTTTTAGAAAGAGGAGCGCCACATTTATGAAGAGGTGTTCACCGGGTGTTATGTGGGTGCCAGGGTTACCCTTGGTTCAATCTACGATTATTAATCTGTTTGGGGAGTCCGCATGGGGACCCCCCTCAACGGACTACTGAACGCATTTGCAAGTGGTGTGCAGTGAAAGCACATGAACTTCATACACTATAATGGGATCTGTGTGCTTGCCGCAAGATCTCCGCACGGAACATGAGGACATGAAAGTAGATTGTGAAGTACTTTCCTGTCCGCTTGTTCCTTGCGGAGATCTCGTGACAAGCACACGGACCCCATTATAGTCTATGGGGTCCGTGTGCTTTCACTGGCACACCGCTTGCAAATGCGTTTGGTATTCCTTTCGGGAGGGTCCCCATGCGGATTTCCCTGAATGGATTACCAATGCAGATGTGAACGAGGCCTTATAACGATTGGTGTTCAACACAGTGGCTGATGCTGGGTGATAAATCTGGCATATTTGTAGGCTGTCTAGTATATGTTTATATTACCATTTACTTGTTTAATTATTTTTTAAAAAAATACAATGCCAGATTGCTGTTCTAGGCTGGTGAAGACTACATCTTTGTTGAATAGTTTTGCCACATTTTTATTGCTTTTTTTTCAACATTTCACTAAAAAATGAAAATCCACATCCAGATGTTATTCAATAGTAAATTCTGAATATCCCTACATACATTGCTTGAATTGTGTTCATCATGGTTTTTTTTTTGCTTCAATCGCAGTAGCAAAATGTAGCATTCTTTTTTTTTTTCTTTATGGGGGGAAATTGCTAAAAAAAAAACAAAAAAAAAAAGCTTAATAAACTATATGTGAACAAAAAAATGACAAGTTGTTTTATTAAGGGATTTTTTTCTTTTAATAACCAGGTGCTGTAATAATTAAGTATGTTGGCTGATGTAGCTCTTAGAATATAGCAACACAAAAACATATGATTTCTTTAAAGTGTTTTTATTGCGATAAGGATTATAAATTTAATAACCTACATGATAAAGGTATATTTAAAATGTAAAAAAGTAATGGAAAAATTAAAGTTAATTATATATTATCTGCACCCCATGTACCGAACATTGAGTCTTTTCTGCTCTTCATAGCTGTTACTGCTTTTTCGCTGCCCATGTATGAACTTCCTTGCTGATGTTCTAAATCATGGGGCCGCTATGGGGAGGGAGACCCTAGACATAGGCCCATTTTGTACCTTAAGGCCAGCCCCGTGATAGATTGCTGGCCCCATTGCATCAATGTCTGACAGACTTCATTGATTCCAGCAAGGTTTATTCCATTTTGATGGGAACAATGAAGTTGCATGCAGCTATATTTTTCCCGTCCAAAAACTATGGAATCTATGACAGGGGCTCCAAACTTATTTATGCTTCTAAGTCTGCAGATAGTTAACTTGGACTCTGATACTTATTCTTTGTGCTTTGGCATCTGTTTTGCTTTTGCTAAAATAAGCTTAGATAATTTACTGTACAGTAATTCTCTTGTCTGCACTACATAAACATAGTAAAGGTGAAGTCCATACTAAAGCTATATTTCCTGAATGGGTCACAATACTTGCATTTTTATAACTATAACATGAGTCAATATACACACGAGACAATGAGATTGTTTGAGCCCATCACTAGATGCAATATATTGCACAAGAGTCTATTGCAGTCATATAACAAATCATTTTATTAGAGGTCTTTGTGTTTAAAGGGGTTGTCTGGATCAAACTCTTTCCAATAAGTTTCATATAAAGAGGCAATGATGCAGGAGTCGCCTCCATTTGAGCAGCATCTTTGGCAGTGGAGGATGCTGGTTAGACAGATCTTCTAATAATAAGATAATCACAAGCTGTTCAGCGACTGGGGAATCCACCTATAAACCTTATTGCATAGGTGACCCTGGCATTGAGTGGTTCATTTTCCTGAATTGCACTGAATGTTAAACAAAACCCACTTCCCAGTGAAATATTTGGGCTGTCTATGTAACGTGGCCAACAGGTCACAGAGTTGTAGCTAGACAACTTCAGCAAGACAAACATACACCCTGTGTCTAAATACCCTGGTTCAACCAAAGTGTCTTATTGGAAATCTGATCCCAAAGCACAAACCCGGTTAGCTTCCTCCTTCCCGAGCTAAGGTCCTGCATGTTGGGTCATCCAAAGGAAGAATGAGAACCTATTCCTATGAGTAGTCTAAATAAGACAACTCCATGAGATCCTTTTCTGAAGCTGTTATCAGACTATGTGGGTGTTATAAGGCTAACCAATAAGGGTCTGTTCACTCAGAGTTTTTTGCAGGCAGATTTTCAATGGGAGCCACTTGCTTTTTTTTCTGCTAGTGATTTTTTTCAGCTAGTGGGAAAAAGAAGCAACATGCCCTATCTTCCAGCAGATTCCGCAGCTGACTCAGCCACGGCGCAAGACACACTCCCGATTAGGCCCATTCATTCAGGAGTGGGATGCCGCGATGGGACGCACTGCATTGGCATCCTGTTGTGGATAGCCATGCTGAAAACTCACACGGTGGGAAAGTTTTCTGCCATGTGAACATACCCTAATAGAGTTGTGCCTATTTGCAGGTGAGTAGCTCAGATAAGAGACTTCACTGTTATGCTGTTTTTTTGTATGTACTACTCTACGGTACACTGCATATCTTAGTTTGTATCTTGCTGACAGAACTGACTGTTCTATCAGTCGCAACTGACTCCAGTATCAAAAAAAAACAGACAAAAAGTTTACGTTTTTTTTAAGTTGGAAGGAAAAGCGCAGCATGCTGCGGTAGTGTGAATATAGTCAAAGTTAGCCTTCGTAATCTGTCGAGACATAGGAGGGAAATAATAATTTCCGGGTATAACGCAGTTCGTCCTGGCACCTCCGTATAGTTATAAATGTATCAAGCATTTCTATTATTAGCAGCAATTGTAAATAGAAATGAGTTATTATGTATAAAAGTCCACTACACTGACATTATTAATAACTTGTTTTCAAGCAGAAAATAAACTGTTTATAGCTGTGCGCTTCAGCTTAATCTATGAGGACTTGCTATTTTCAGACTAAGTTTATATTTACTGCTTTAAAGAAGGAAATCTAACAAATATTTTAAAGAAACCATTGGATGACCTTAGGACCTCTTACTTTTTATAAATGTGACATGTTTTATTTTTGACTAAGTGATTTCTTTTAACTGCCTACAAACCCTTCTTTCCATGACCAGGGGTTTATGAACAATCTTGCCCAGAGACAACTGGATGCTCCTGGGCCCCAATGTAAAATCTGTAAAAGTGCCTGCAACTACCATGTGTTGTTTGGGTTTTTTTATGTTTAGTAGCATACCACCTATGGCTATGTTCTCATACAGTGGATATTCTGCAGATCTTCTGTCCAGTTTTGCAGATGGAAATCCATATACCTGCAATACACAATTTATAGGGGTTGTCCGGGATAACTTACAATCCCTGCACTAATCTAAACACCCTCACCCTCCAACTTTCTAAATAACATTGATTATCAAAAATCAATAGTTACCCACATCCCTTTACAGTCATGCAACCGCCCAGGGACATTTTCTAATTATCCGGTGATGATCCATTTCTCCATTTCCAGAAACGTATCGTCATTACTACTTCCCCCCCCCCCTTCCCAATCCACTCCACTCATACTTACCCATCCAAGGCTTCTTCCGGCGAGACAGCTCCTCCTGCTGTCCATGCAGTGCATTCTCTGTTACACTGTGCTCACCACTGCCTGTAATTCACCTCTACTGTGCTTCACGCATGCGCAGTAGAGATGTCTCATCGCCACTGAGGAGGAGTACAGGAGCAGTACAGTAGGAGGGGCCATCTCGCTGAAAGAAGCGTGGAGGGATAAGTATATATCATGGCTCGGGGGTTGGGCTGAGTAGGTAGGAAAGGTTGGGATAGTTAGAGAGACAGGGAGGGGAGTGAGGAATGAGGAGGGGAGGGGGGAGAAAGCTGACACGTTTAGTGAGAAAGTTAGACGACAGGAAGCAGAAGCATGTAAACAAAAGCAGAGATTCCAGGAGCCCCAAGAGAGCCCCAGAAATCACTCAAAACACAGATATAGGTATATAGGTGCATTTATTAACCCACTAGTAGCACTAACAGATAGAGATGAGTGAATAGTATTCAAGACTATAGTTTTGAATATCTTGCTCCATAGGAATGAATGGAAGCAGCCAGCGCTTAACCCCTTGCTGTTCGTCCGCTTCCATTCATTCCTATGGTTTTGAATACTATTTGCTCATCTCTACTAACAGACATTTTTTAATAAAACTTTTTTTTGCCAGGAAAACCCCTTTAAGTCCACAGCATGTCAATTTTTTCAGTGTATTTTCACCCTTTAAAGCCTAACTAAACTTTCAAAAATTAGATTTTCTGGAAGTATTTGTGTCATAAATACATTTTGTAATATACTTTATTAACAAATTTTTGATCCTTTCTGTGAAATCCTGCATTTTTTTCACTCTTTTCCTTGTTTCTATATTGAGAGCTGTTCCTGTCTCTCACTGAATGTTGCTGTGTATGGAGTACAGTCTTGGAGTACAGGGCTGTGTAACATGTAGAGATAATGAGGGGAGGGGAGGGTCATTTGAAACAGTTATATCTCGGACATTATGAAATGTACCAACTGGTGTCATATGAAAGAGTCAGGATTAGGATATTCATATTCAGGGTTTGTTCACATCTGCGCCCGGGGTCTCCGCTTTCAGGTTTCCGTTTCCTGCCCGAAACTGGGCAGGAGACGGAAACCTGCAGGCATTTTTCAAAAGTGTCCGGCCATGAGCGCCGGTGAGTGTTTTGGGCTCTCCGCGACAAAACTGTTTTTTTTTTAACCGGACACAAAGTCGGACTTCGTGTCCGGTTTAAAAAAAAACGGTTTTGCCGCGGACAGCCCAAAACGCTCACCAGCGCTCACGGCCGGATACGGTCTGCAGAAGACGGAAACCTCTGAACAGAGACTGAACGCTGGTGTGAACCCAGTGTCAGCTGTATAATATATATGATATAAAAATTCCAATCCCAACTGTTTTCAACCATTGATATCTCTTGGAATGATTTAGATAGCACTGTAACCTTAGAATCTCTTTTTTCATATGACAACAAAAGGAAATTTTATTAAAGTATGTTTTGTCTTGTTTTTTTATGTAGACTGTGAGCCCCATTTAGGGCTTACAATGTAAATTTTTCCCATCATTATACCTTTGGAGTATGGGAGAAAATCCACGCAAGCACATGGAAAGTTAAAGTATGTTTTTTGTAATGTCCAATATATAACTGTTTGAAGTGACCCACCTCTACTCAAATTTTCTCTGCATTTTACATAACCAAATACTCCTGTACATCATATACCTTAAAATCAGTGAGAGGCAGATACAGCTCTCAATACAGAAGCCAGGGAAAAAATAAAAAAAAAATGCCAGATATCACACAAAGGAGCCAAAATTTGCTAATAAAAAAAAATTACAAAATTTATTGATGACACAAATACTGTCAGAAAATCCAAAGTTGTCTGAAAGTTTACTTCCACTTTAAAACACATAAGGTGATTCTACCACAAATTCAGCACGTAAATATCATATATTGACATTTATATATAACTTACAGGTCAGGGGATTCAGATCACTCAGTTCCACATTCACAATTTGGATGGAACACTAGTAAAGCAGAACAGCTGGCTATGCTTTCTTAACAACACAATAGCACACATGGAGGTGGCCCCCTTCACACCAGAGCCTGCCCAATCAATAGACACCCCTGGCACACTGATCTGACTAAAAAAACTGAGACATGCTTCACGGGTTGCAGAACACCTATGGAAGAAAAGCCACTCCCAGGAGGACTTCCTCAGTTATAAAGAGGCAGTACTCGCATTCAAGAACGCACTCACCTTTGCTTAGCAGGTCTACTTCCCCACACTCATATCTGCCCTATCCTGCAACCCCAATCAGCTATTCACTACCTTCAATTCCCTTCTCTGTCCTCCGATGCCCCCTCCAACGTCACTAATCTCTGCTAACGACTTTACCTCTTATTTCAAAAATACTGTAAAATTGACACCATCAGAAACAATCTCATCTACACCCCCAACAACCACTCTACGCAACTGCTTGCTGCTCCTCATCCTTAACCTGTTTCTTCACCCTAATCTCTAAATCCCACCTTGGACCGATCCAGTCACATCCCATCCTCAAACTCACTGAAGTCATCACCCCAGCCCTAATCCATTTCTTCAACCTATCCCTAACCAATGGACCCTTCCCTTCCGCCTTCAAAAATGCTACTGTCACATCTATACTTAAGAAACCGTCCCTCGACCAGTCCTCTCCAGCCAACTATCCATCTCATTGCTCCCGTACGCCTCAAAGCTGTTTGAGCAACATGTCAACTCCAAACTATCCTCCTATCTCTCATCCAACCTGTTGTTTTACAGACTACAGTCAGACTTCAGACCCCGTCACTTAACTGACCTGCCCTAACCAAAGTCACTAATGACCTTCTAACCGCCAAAGCCAAGCGCCACTACTCTGTCCTCCTCCTCCTTGACCTCTCCACTGCCTTTGACACAGTCGACCACTCTCTCTTGTTAGAAACCCTTTGTATCTCAGACCTGGCCCTTTCTTGGATCTCCTCATAATTCACCAATGCACTAAGAGCCCCTTCACATGGAGGATACGCTGGCTGATTTTGAACGTGTAAACGTTCCGAATCAGTGGCGTTTAACCCCTTAGCGACCCTTGACGTAACTGTACGTCATGGGTCGCATGGGGATGTATGGAGCGAGCTCACACGCTGAGCTCGCTCCATACACGGCAGATGCCGGCTGTATAATACAGCCAGGACCTGCCACTAACAGCAGCGGTCGGTGCCCGAGCCGATCGCTGCTGTTAACCCTTTACACACTGCGGTCAAACGTGACCGCAGTGTGTAAACGGCGCCGGCGGCATGGGCGCCGCCATGTTTCGCCGATCGCCGCCCTCCTGAACGTCACAAGAGGGCGGTGATCGGTTGCTATGACAGCCGGAAGCCTATTGAAGGCTTCCAGGCTTGTCTCTGCACTAGATCTATTAGACGATGCCAGAGGCATCGTCTAATAGAAGTGCTGCGATTTTCCTATTCACTGCAATACTGTAGTATTGCAGTGAATAGTATGAGCGATCAGACTCCCTAGGTTTCAAGGTACCTAAGGGGTCTGATCATAAATGTAACAGAAGAAAAAAAAAAGTTTTTAAAAGTATTAAAAAAATAAAAAAAATATAAAAGTTCAAATCACCCCCCTTTCCCTAGATCAGCTATAAAAGTAATTAAAGAACATTAAACATAAACATATTAGGTATCCCTGCGCTCCAAAATGCCTGAACTATTAGAATATTAAAACATTTATCCCGTACTGCGAACGGCGTAGCGGCAAAAAAAATAAAAACAGCCAAAAAGCGTTTTTTTCAACACTTTGCCTCCTATAAAAAATTGAATAAAAAGTGATCAAACCATCGGATCTTTCCCCAAATGGTATCAATAGAAACGTCATCTTGTCCCGCATAAAAAGACACCACAACCAGCTCCATACATGGAAATATGAAAAAGTTACAGGTGTTAGAACATGATGACACAAATTTTTTTTTCTATTTTGCAAAGTTTATCATTTTTTTAAAAGTATCAAAAAATTTCAAATACTATATAAATTTGGTATCACCGCGTTTGTACTGACACGTAGAACACAGGTAACATGTCATTTGTACCAAACAGTGAATGCTGTAAAAATTAAACCCATAAGAAAATGGCGCAAATGCATTTTTTCTCCAATTGCGCCTCATTCTGAATTTTTTTCCAGCTTCCCAGTACATTGCACAGCATATTGAATGGTGCCATTACAAAGTACAATTTGTCCCGGAAACAATAAGCTATCATGTGACTCTGTGAACTGAAAAATGAAAAAGTTATGGCTCTTGAAATGTGAGGAGGGAAAAACGAAAATGCGAAACCAAAAAATGGCCTGGTCCTTAAGGGGTTAAAACAGGTCCCATTGCTTTCTATGGGAGTCGGCATACATGCGCTCCCCATAGAAATTAATGGGCTTTTTTTCCATTCATTTCTATGGGGAGCGCGCGTATGCCGGCTCCCATAGAAAGCAATGGGACCTGTTTTAAACGCTGCTGATTCGGAACGTTTACATGTTCAAAATCAGCCAGCATATCCTCAGTGTGACGGGGCCCTGAATGCGTCTCCCACTCGCACACCACCTCCTCACCGCGCCCTCTTTCTGTAGGTGTCCTAGGACCCTTCATCTACAACCTTGGCCTGGGCCAACTCATAGAATCTCATGGTTTTCAATACCATTGCTATGCCTATGACAACCAAATATACCTCTTTGGACCAAATATTACCTCTCTGTTGGACAGAGTTCCAGATTGTTTAGCGGCTGTAGCCTCCTTTCTCTCCTCCCACATTCTCAAACTCAGCATGGAGAAAACAGAGATCATCATCTTCCCCCCACCTTGCACGGCCCCTGTACCTGACCCATCTATCAAAGTTATTGGAACCACACTTACCCCTGTCCCACGGGTCTGATGCCTTGGGATAAGCCTGGACTTCAACCTATCCTTCAAGTCGCATGATCAAACCCTCAACACTTCCTGCCACCTCCAACTCAAGAACATCCATCGAATCTGCTCCTTTCTCACCTCAGAAACTGCTAAAATGCTAGGCCATGCCCTCATAATCTGCCACTTAGATTACTGCAATACCCTTGTCCATGGACTCCAAGCGAACATTCTCAGCCCCCCCCCCCCAGTCCACCTTAAACTGTTCCGCTCATTTAATTCATCTCACCCCTTGTTCTTCATCGGCTGCTCCCCTCTGCCAATCCCTTCATTGGCTACCCATTGCCCAGTGAAATGAGTTCAAATTACTAACATTAACATTCAAAGCCATCCACAACCTGTCCCCTCCATATATCTCCAACCTAAACACCTACTACCTGCCCACATGTAACCTCAGATCCTCCAATGACCTCCTACTCTGCTCTGCTTCTCACACAACCGTCTCCAAGATTTCTCCCGTGTATCCCCCATACTCTGGAACTCCTTACCAAGACACATAAGGGCTAGTTCACACGTGGGCAAAGGGGAGGTTTTTGACAGCGGAATTCGCTTCAAAAACCTCTCCTTTAACATGGTGGTCTATGTAGACCACTAGCTTTTTTTTTCCTCCTAGCGTTTTCCACCTGAAGAAGCGACATGACCTTTCTTCAGGCGGAAAACGCCTGAAGAATTGCATAGAAGTGAATGGGAGGCGAAAACCGCGCGGTAAAAAAACGCGCGTTTTTTTGCACACAAAACCGCGCGGTTTTTTACAAAAAACCGCGCGGTTTTCGCCTGCAGTTTCTATAGCACATATAGGAAAAAAAAAACCTAGCGAAAACCGCTAGCGAAAACAGCGTCAAAAAAACTCCTCGAGGTTTTTTACCTCGCACAAATAAGCTAGGCGGTTTTCACGTGTGAACTGACCCTAAGACTGACCCCCACAATCACAGGCTTCAAGAAGGCCTGAAGACTCACCTATTCAGGAAGACCTACAACCCCCAATAACACTACTGTCACCACATCACTATCTGAACAGCCTCTCCCCTCACCTTCTGACTCTACCCCTCTCCCCTCATAGATTATAAGCCCTTGCGGGCAGGGCCCTCTATCCCACTGTGCCAGTTGGTCATTGTTAGTATTATATCTGTATACCATGAAATTAATGCTGCTATATAAGTAAACAATATTAATAATAATGGCTCAGAGCAATGAAACTGACTTAACATTACTATGAAATGGCCAGAAATAGTGCAATGGAGTTGTGAGCTGCAGCCCATACTTTAAGTATACCATATGACAGACTGTACATGTACATGTTTAGAAAGTGTAAAATTATACAATGTACCATAAGGAAATACATTTCTTATTGAAAACACTCTTTCTGGACTCCAGATGCCCATGTTCTATATTAGGCACTCTTAAAGAGCTAGACTGTACAGGTTTTTCAAAAAGGACATTGTCTGTACATCATCTATGCAAACAAATGTTTTGAATGTAAAGCATAGACTTGGATAGCACAATTGGTCGTGTGCATGAAGTCTATAGTATTCTAAGTGGACTTGGGGATTTCAAATGGCCATTATCTGAAAAACGTGTTGGTCTCTAAGGTTTGTTGTCTTAAATGGGTTGTCCTGAATAACCATTTAATTGCAAAGAGGCTGAGGAAGGTGTAGAAAAAAAACAACAACTCATCCTCACCTGTCGTGGGTGCTTCAGTGTCTCCCACCACAGACCAGTCCTGCTGTTCTGGGGTCTTGTTTTGTGTTATCCGAGTCTAAGTAAACTGTCTTCAGAGTTTCTGATTCTGTTTAAATGGGTCAGAATAGGACTTGCTCTAAAAATATCAGAATGAAAGCCTAGAAGACAGTCAAATAGCCCATTCAGTTGTGAGGATGAAGCCATAGTGATATAACTTCAGTTTAGTAGAACAATGCAGCCATAATACAAATACTAAAGAGCAACAATATTATAGCTAAAGCTGCCCTAAACCATGGAAAGACTGTATCACTTTATATGTCACAATATACGAGTATGTGCAACAGGTAGAACAGTGCAGCTATTTTTCCATATCTTACATTCAATTTGCATAAAAATCTGGAGGAGGTTGTTGGCCCCTCCCGGATTAAAACAGATGACCATCCCCATCTCCCAGATTAACACAGATGCCAAGCTTTTTGCTAAACGCATTGTGAATCACCTGGGACATCATATGGGAGCCCTAGTTCATCCAAACAGGTGGGTTTTATCCCTGAAAGAGAGGCTCATGACAACACTCTGAAGGCCTTCTCTACTATCCACTATGCATTCAAATCTCATACTCCTTGATGATGTTCTCCCTGGGTGCAGAAAAGGCCAAAAAGGCCAGGGTTTATTGGAACTTACTCTTAGCTATTCTCCAACAAACAGGTATAGGTCCTGTCTTGCTCTCCCACATACGTGCTCTATATAATTCCCCACAGACCCAAAATCGTGTTAACCGCACTCTCTCCTGACCATCTGCAATGGCACCCATCAAGGATGTCTAATTTCCCCTGTTCTTTATGCTCTGGTCATGGAGCACTTGATCATGGCCATCCGGTTTGTGCTTAATATTATCTGGAAGCTGTTACGGCTCATATTCTCGACTGGCATCACTCTTTCACTTCTATGCTCTGGGTTGCCCTAGAACGTTCTTTGAGCCCATTACCTCGCACATCTCTCCAATGGCTCCATAGATGCCGCTGGTCGAGTAGTACTGTCTCTGATCTCCCTTACATTGCCCAACAGGTCCTTGTGTGTGTGGAACATATTGCATCGTTTCACGACTCTTTACCGATGAGGGCCCATTAACTCTTGTATCAGGCAACCAGGACTTCCCCACATCTCTAGATTCCCCTTTTCTTACTTGCCCTACTGACTACAGACCCCTTCAGTTCCTTACGTTCCTGTCCCGCACCTCCCTCATTCTTACACTATACTAGTCCCCCAAGAACACAGGGATCAGGTATCCCAATAGAGTTTTTTCTTTGACTAGTTTCGCTATGGTGCTGATTTATGATGTAGGCTCACCTCCTTGTCAAATGTTGTGCACGTGTATTAGTTTAGATGTGTCTTTTTTGCACTATGTGCACTTTGCTCGGGTTTTTGTGCAAGAAGGTGCAAGTGTTTGAAAATAGTTTAAATTTGCTCGAGGAAAGCCTTGGGGGCTCACTTACAGTTTAGACATGGATGTGCCTGTCTCCATTTTCTTCCTCCTTCTGGGAGACAGGCGACAGTCTTCTGCGAGTGATGCAGGTTTAGAACAGGCCCGCACTCTTCTGCACTCCTGCACTCCGCCGGCGCTGACACAAGACCTGCAGCCTGAGTATTACAGGCACATGCAGCCACATTCAGTGGCCTTTGCTATGTCCCTGCTTCCCTCCGATGCCGGCACTGCTTTAGGGAGTGATACTACTCTCCTATGGAAGACTCCTTCATACTCTCCGACTATGCCTAATGGTTGGCGGGCATGTTACCGAACCACATGTGCAAAAACACTGGACCCCACAGCTGCAGCTTCTCAGCTGTCCCCGGCTACTCCACTCACTGTGACCTCAACATATGCACTATAGCGCCCTCCACCCAGTATCCCATCTTCTCCTCCGCCTCAGCTCCGCTCTCCTACTAGTCAGGGCTCTTTTACGCTGCTCATGTACTGGAGGGCACTTGCACCTATTTTGCACCTTTTTTTAAAAAAAAAAAAAAAAAGGCGCAAAAAGCAAAAGTGGTGAGATCAACATAATAAATGATGCAGACCACAGAAAAAGACCTCAAAAAGGCACGATACATGCCAAGAAAAGACGCAAGTAAGTTTAAACGGATCCTATCATTCAGACAACATTTTTTCTAATTACCACGTTGGAATAGCTTTAAGAAAGTCAGGCGACATTTTTTCTAAGTACAACGTTAGAAACGGCCTCTTCATTCTCTTCTTCCGGCGGTGTTTTCTTACTTCTAGGCCTCGGGCAGAGCAGACTGCACATGCCCACAGGCCCCAAGAAAATGGCCGCTTACAATATTATGCAAGCGGCCATTTTCTCGTGGCCTATGGGCATGCGCAATCTGCTCTGCCCAAGGGCCGGAGGCCTTAGAAGTTACAAGCCACCGCCGGAAGAAGAGGCTGAAGATGACGCTGCTGAAGAAGAGGAGGCGGCGCTGGAGAGAGTTCTCTCACAGCATTGGGGACGCCCCCAATGCTGTCTGAGCGCTGGGGCTCGCCCCCAGTACTGTGAGAGAGCTAATTTACATACCAACAAGAACCAGATTGTAGGCGAACGGCGGCACGGAGAAGACAACGAAAGGTAGGAAAAGAATAGTCTTTCTTAAGGCTATTCTGACATAGTACTTAGAAAAAATGTCGTCTGAATGATAGGATTCCTTTAATAAATTTTCCCCAATGGGTCTATTCACATGTTTGTTTGTTTTGCCAGAATGTTTTTCAAGGATGTGTAAAAAAAACCTGACATTCTCTTTCCAAAATGGTCATAGATAGAGCGATGTGAATAGACCCATAGACATTCATGGGTTCTATAAGGGACGTGTATAAGTCCCTTCCCTGGACTTAAATGAACCGACAATTTTCATGAATTTTAGGTGCAGCACTGCTGTTTGCATAGGGCCCAAGAGCAAATGGAAAATATAGAACAGCAGAGCGAAAGAAATCAGCAAATATGAGAAAATTGTCTTTATCTTTGAGGATGCATTTATATGTTCATTTATATGTTCAGGTTTTTGTATGCAGTCTTTGAAGCCGCAGCTAGGATTGAATAAACAGAGGAATAGCATGCCTAGCTACTTGAACAAGAAATAGCAGCTAATTGTCTTTGGGAGAAAGACAGTAGTACATATATATATATATATATATATATATATATATATATATATATATATATATAATCTGTGTCCTACCAATTTACATGTAAAGTATCTTGAAGAAGGAATGGGTTCTACAACAGAACAGCCCAATCTTAATTATGACCTCTCTTGGCATTACATCATCTCTAAATTGACGTAAGCTGTTCGTGCCTCAGAAAACTAGACAGGACTGTCCAAAACCAGAATGACTGGACAGGTGACCACATAGCACTGACAAAGCACATAAACGCTTAATAAAGTTTCACAGGTTCCAGAGTCAGTATGTGAAATCTGCAAATAAATAAGAATAACAATATTGGCATGTAGTGCCATCTTCTGGGAACTTCAGAGCATTTCACTCTTTCCCTCGAGCACTAGTCTCCTGCCAGTGGCTCTTCAGCTCCATTTTGTACATTTTTATGCCAAATCTAGAAACCTCTAGTTCCTCCCTTTGTTGGCCCCTACACAGTATATAACTGGCCCTATTCGATAAATTTCCTCATTTACTGGCCCCCATGCAGTATACTACCCCTTTATTTGCCTCTATACTGGTCCCCAACTAGTATATGCTGCCTTTTGCTGATTTTTTTTTCTAAAAGTCGCCATTTTCCGACAGCCGTAACTTTTTTATGCGTCAGTGTACGGGGATGCATAGGGCGTCTTTTTTTGCGGGGCCGGGTGTACTTTTTAGTTCTACCATTTTCGGGAAATGCTATTGCTTTGATCACTTTTTATTCAAATTTTTATCAGCATCAAAACAGTGAAAAAACGGCGGTTTGGCACTTTTAACTATTTTTCCCGCTACGGCGTTTACCGAACAGGAAAAATATTTTTATAGATTTGTAGAGCGGGCGATTTCAGACACGAGGATACCTAACATGTATGTGTTTCACAGTATTTCACTACTTTTATATGTGTCCTATGGAAAGGGGGGTGATTTGAATTTTTAATACTTTTTATATTTTTTTATATTTTTTTTTACTTTTTCTTTTCTTTTTTTTTTTTTTTTGCATTTATTAGACCCTCTAGGGGTGTTGAACCCTAGGGGGTCTGATCACTAATGCAATGCATTACAATGCTAATGCATTGCAATGCATTGCAAAACATCATCATTTCTTTTGCAGGCTGCATAGACCAGCCTGCAAAAGAAAGAGCTTGCAGACTGGCCGGGGAGACTTGTAAAGGCTTCCGGCTGTCATGCCAACGTGACGTCGGCCCTGGAGCATGCTCCAGGAGCCGGCGATCACCGTCAAAATGGCGGCGCCCATGCGCCACCAGGAAAATGGCGCCGGAGGGGTTAATGCCTCCGATCGGTCCGGGGACCGATCGGAGGCATTAGAGCCAGTTGTCTACTGCTCTTTACTGGTCCGCTTAAAGCAGTAGACACCCGGCGGCTATGGCAGCCGCCCGGCTCACGGGTGGTTGCCATAGTTACACACCCGACATGCGCCGTACTATTACAGCGCATGTCGGGAAGGGGTTAACTCATCCTCAAACAATATATTTTCTACTGCATTGGCCCCCACACAGTATGTTTCCCCCTTTACTTGCCCCCACATAGCATATTGTTCCCTTTACTTGCCACATATAGTGTCCACGATACTGGCTCCTACACAGTATAAAGGCCCTGTACTGGCCCTCATACAGTATATTTGCCCCTTTTTTGGTCCCTACACAGTATATTGTCCATACAATATGTCGCCCCCTTTGTTGGTCCCCACACATATTATACTGCTGTTGCCTTTACTGGCTCCCACACAGTATACTACCCTCTTTACTGGTCCAAATACAGTATATTGCCACCTTTTACGGCCCTCACACAGTATATTGTCCTCTTTACTGGTCCACACACAGTATGCTGCCACCTTTAACAGCCCTCACACAGTATGTTGTCCCCTTTACTGATCCTCACACAGTATATTGCTCCCGTTACTGACCTCCACAGAGTATACTAATGCCTTCACATGATTACACACAGTGTTCCCTTTATTGGCAATATATGTTTTATATGTTTTGTTATACTGAGTAAATGAATTGTGCTTTTAAAAAAAAATCAACTCATTGCGGCAAATTGTGTAGTATTGTGTTTATTTACTTATTTTATTTTTACATTTTAAGTTCCATTAAAAATGGGATGAAATTTTCTAAAAGTAAATTCTGGCATATTTGTGCCAAAAATCTGGTGTGCATGTTTTGCATCTCTTTTTTATTAATTTATCATCTTTCACCACCAAGTCCAGCTCTTTACACCAGTTAATAGATTCTGCTGCACTGATTCTGAGACTGTTGGAATTTTTCTCAAGACCCCGCCATTCCTGAGCGATACGTTTTGTTAATTTTGGTGCCTCCTGTGTCATTTAGGCTCAGTGCTGTCAGGTGGGCAGTATCAGGTAGGAGCAGGTTAGGGGTGTAATTCTGAGCTCTGTCACTGGCTGCCTCTCACTGGAAGTTTAAATCATGTCCTCTTTGCTGCTTCTTTCTGACACTGCCCACCTGACATTACCAAGCCTAAGAAGTATATTAGGCACCAAAACTACCTGCATTGATTACTTGGGAATGGTGGAGCCTAGAGAAAAAAAATCTAACTGTGCTGGAATCAGTAGAGCAATAGCTAATAACAGATGCTAAGATACAGAGTTGGTGGATGTGGTGAGAGGTCCTCTTTAACATCGAATTCAAATAACAAAAAGTGGTAATGTGTGTGTAAAACTATGACATACGCAAAACAGTTCATGAAGTCTGGCTATGAGTTTTTATCCAATATACTAATATGTACATTATTATAGTTTTTGGTGTGCTCTATAAAAAATAGTCAAAGAAAAATATATTGCTTCAATTAAAATATATGAATCAGCTCCTCAGATTCTTAAAAATTTCCTGCAATTTTGTGCATTCAGCTCCTAAGTAGACTTATGCAGACTGACTATGAACAAATCCTGTATGTTGTAGTTAAGTGTTACTCTTTTCCATCTGTTACTTCTCCTACTGTTTGTATATATGAATTAATAGGGGTAAGTGGAAATAACACCCTACAGAGGGATTATTGTCTGTAACCAATAATGGGGTCTTTAGGATAGGCCATGAATTAGACATGGTCAGGGGTCTGACACCAGTACCCCTCGCCAGTCAGCTGTATGAAAAGGCTGCAGCATTGAGGTGAATCCTGCAACCTCTTCAGCACATACCATGCACAACACTGTACATTTGTTATTACTCGAAACGGACTAAGCTGAGATCAGACCATGTGACCAATGAATATGATGTTGCTTTATCTGTGAAGTGTTCCCTTACATGGATCTTCAGTTGATGACATTTCCCTAGATTCCTATTTAAGGTCAGGGCCCCACAGGATTGAAATGCTGCAATTTGCCCGCGGCAGAAACGCTGCAGGAAAAATCACAGCATTTTACAGTAAGGGCAAAGTAGATGTGATTCTAGCAAATCCTATGCCCACTTTGTGGTAAAAACCGCCAAGCAGACACGTCGCGATTTCCAAAATCGGAGCGGTTTTGGAAATCGCAGCATGTCATTTATACCTGTGGAAATGGCGGTGGCTTCCCCATAGGTATAATTGTAACAGAAAGTCAGCAGAGGAAAACTCTGTGAACTTTCTGTTTAAAGCACTGCAGGAAGAACCGCGATGCGTTGCCGTGGGGCTTTAGCCTAAATCTGAAATCTCTGCTGAATATATGCAAGACAAATTACAAGTCACAGATTTGTCATATTACAGCTTTCTACAGAAGTCTATGAAGAGAAGAGGGGAAAGAGTGAGCTGGAGTTGAGAATTACAGGCAGAGACAAAGGCTGCTGAATATAAAAAGCCAGTTACAATCTCATCCTAAGTTCTTCTTAATAGTGTCCTTATATGATTCACTGATATGTCTGAATGAGAGAGAATTATGGAGCAGATTCTCCTCTACTTTCTGTGTGCTGTCTATATTGTCTGCTATGCTGTTTGCTGTCTATGCTGTCACCAATTGAGAGAGAACTGGAAATTATAGACGGAGACTGCAGATGGAAAAAAAAAACTATAAAATTGCAAAATACAAATCATATATTAGCTAAAACTACTATTACATTGCAAGTACATGCAGTTCACTATCAATATATGCAAACACTTGTTGACAGGTTAGGTATGCTTTAAGTTACAAATGCAAAGCATCACTTGAGATTTTAATCAGTAAATGATGGATCCGGGAAACTGCAGGCAACTTTATATGGAATAATTGTGAGTCACAAGTTTTCATAGATGCCGGAACAGCTTTTGACAGTGCACCTGTGAAGAACGCGTAGTCAGCGGACCTCCATTTGTCTTAGAAGACAACTTGTAAGAAAGGGTTTAAATATCAGATATGTGTGTCCAGTAAGGAACTTGTCTCATGGCGCAAGCAGTAGAGCTTTGTTTACTTATTTAGTACAACATATTTTAATGCAGGAATGAAATATTTACTTGGATTACAGACTTTTTTTTCCAAATATAGAAGGTGGCAGGATATTTATATGGATGACTCACTTCCAGCTGCACATTCATCATAACAGGAACCATTTTCACAAAAATGAAAAGTGAACTTTTATTGTGGCTATTCTGTCCTTAACTATTTCAGTTCAAGGGAAGTTTTATAGTAAAAGGGCAAGTCAGTTACTATATATGTGTAATTCCTATATTGGTCAGTGTTAGTGATCATATATGCAGTGAAGCTTCAGTATAAAGCCTTAATTTTGGTTATCTTATTCATATGAACAAAGGTGATTTTTTTGTGGCCGTTTTGCACCCCAGAACTGGCCGTTTTCACAGATCCCTCATACATTATAGTGTATGGAGAGATCTGTGAAAATTGACAAAAATAGAACATAACCTATATTTTAACAGTCTGTTATAAAGGACCAGTGGCGTAACTACCAGGGAAGCAGCAAAGGCAGCTGCAACAAGGCCTGGGACATTAGGGGGCCCGGCGACAGCCGCTACCACTGCGTTTTTTGTTTTTTTTTAAATTTAATAGGCCATTACCAGTAACGGGCCCCGCAAACATCATTATTATACTCAGGGGTCTTTTCAGACCCTCAAGTATAATGATCGGAGGCCCGGGAGAGGTAAGCGAACATAACAAACAGTGTTACTTACCTCTCCACCCTCCGCGAAGGCTTCAGGGCCTACTTGTGTGACGTATTAGACGTCACATGACCGGGACCTGCAACCTTATGCGTCCTGATGCAGGCCCCCGGTCACATGACGTCCCTGACATCATTGAAGATAGACGACAGCGGGGAGCACAGGGATAGGTAAGTAACAGTGTTTATGTTTGTATCCCCCTCTTGGTCACCGATTATTATACTCTGGGGTCTGAAAAGACCCCAGAGTATAATTGTTAATGGGTGTCCACAATGGAGCATAATACTGGGTGATGGGGCCACTATTGGGCATAATACTGGGTGATGGGGCTACTATGGGGCATTACACTGAGTGAAGGGGCCACTATGGGGTATAATGCTGTGTGCAGGGGCAACTGTGGGGTATAATAGTGTGCGCAGTAATGCGGGGGGGGGGGTGTTGGTCGGGGTCTTCGGCGTTTGTCGGGGGGGGGGGGGGGGGGCCATGACCAAAGGTCGCCATGGGGCCCCACCATTCCTAGTTACGCCACTGTAAAGGACCATCAATATATCGGTCATATGAATAGCCCCCATTCACAGACATTGAAATGAATGTGGCTGCGTAAGAAAAAAAAAGCTGTCACATGGCTGATTTTCACTCTTGTGTGAATACAGGCTAAGAGAACTGCATGATTATTTACTAGCAATGATGGATGGATCGATAATAATCCTGGGAATTTAACCTCCATGCACCTAAAGAACGCAGAGAAGGCTCAAGATACAAACGAGAAACACATACCTATTGATTTAAAATTTATTAACTGTTTTTTGCATTTTACTGGACAGCGTAACTAAAGGGTTAACTCTTTCTGCAACTCAGTAAGATTACAGCAATTCTGTCATTCTTTTTAGTTTTTATAGTGTTCAGGATAAATAATGCATTATTTTTATAGTATGGGTCATTATAGATGCATGAATACCAAACACAAGTAATTTGTATTTATTATTCTGGAGGTAGAAATTTTGAAACGTAAAATAACTATTTATGCTTTATTAATTAAAATACTTTATAATATTTTATTTTTTAACATATTTACTTACCGGTAGTTCCATTGTGGAACTTCAATACTAGGGGTGTGATCACTAGTACAGTACACTGCAATACTGCTTTTTTGCGGTATATTAACAGTGACCGTTCTGAGCTGACACCTTCATCATCCCATACTGTTATGGTAGTTCATGTTAACCACCCTTTACATCCCTGACGTAATAGTATGTCACGGGCCATGAAGTGGTTAATGCATCTTACAGAGACTAATAAAGAGGGAATGTACAGAATGCGTACCACTGCAATGTGTACATGTTTTATGGGTCCCATGAGGACCTTACAAAACTATTGAACTTAGTGATAAAATAACATAAAGTCAACTCTTACACTCCCCTTAGCAGTTGTGGGCAGCCAAAATTTTGACATTTATAATCCTCTGATTCATAATAAAAAAAATAGAATAAATGCATAATACATAGTTATAATACCTAGTGGCATTTTAATCTTTCTCACTACCTTTTTTTTATGTCTCTAAGGTCAGGGCCTCACGTTGCGGAAACACAGCTTTTTTTGTTACAGATTTTGTTGCGTTTTTTAGAGCCAAAGTCAGGACTAGATTGGGCAAAAATTAGAAGTATAAGAGCTTTTTTGGGAGACCCCCCAAACGGAATACAAACGCAATTGCACGCACTGTGCTGTAAATGCACACGGACCCCATAGACTATAATGGGGTCCATGTGCTTGGCACGCACTGCCCGCACTAATCATTCATGCAGGCAGCGCACGGCAAGCACACGGACCCCATTATAGTCTATTGGGTCCGTGTGCTTGAACTGCACAGCGCTTGCAGTTGCGTTGGTATTCCATTCGGGGGGGTCCTCATGCGGACTCCCCCTGACAGAATCCAAATGCTAATGTGAACCAGGGTTCAGACTACTTTGGTTGCTGGTGGCCATTTTACATATATGAAAGGGAAACTGAGAATCAGATGAATTGCTCCAGAATTGTTAAACATTAGGGTATGGGTATTTAAGCATTTATTGCATAAAAAAAATATTTTCAACTAGACATTTAACTGTATGTTTATACAGAGCATTTGGTAGTTTATATCAGAAAAACATAGTTTCAATAAATATAATAATTTATTTTTAAAAAAACAGAACTAAAAGCAACAAAGGTACAGATTTACTAATCCTTTATAATATGTAGACAATGTAAACTTTTATTAAACAGTCTAAAAACGTACCCAATTTATCACAGATTGCTTATACTATATGATAAATTTGGTGAATGTTTAGATAGTTTTGTTGAACTTTACACAAAATATTAGTTTGATTAGCTGCAAAAAAAATTGATAAAATTTTGATGCAATTCTGGCACAAATGTGAAGTGAATTATCTTGTTGGCGCATTTGCTTCATAAATGTATCTTAAGCCAAGGACATACATGATGTACTTGCAATGGGTCAGCTGCTATATAATTGCTGATTTATTACCTTCTGCGATGTACGGTAGTGGTGTAGTAGATTGGCTTTAAACAAATCCCAAATTCACAATGACTTGCACGGTTGGGTTTTGGGCACACAGCATGGCAATTTTTGGTATGCAATGCAAAGGCTAAAGCTGGGTAAGTAACTTACGAATCACTTTTTTGGCTGTTTTTTTGTTGCCGATGGGGTTTCTGCTGCAAATATCCCACAGCAGATTCAGCCCATTTGGCCTTAGAGTTAACTTTATATGACGTTATATGTAAAAGTTTGTAGAAGAGAGTGATCAGCTCGGCAGACAGGTTGGTTTCATGTGTACATTCCATTGGGATGTTTGAGGAGAAGATGGATTGTTTTCTTTCGAGTGGATCTGTCATGCCCAATCTGTGCTGTGTAGCTGTTGTGTAGTGTGGCATGCTATTGCAGTGTGACTCATGACACTCACAGGACAATTGTCTTTATTAAGCCGTAGGCTCTTCAAGCTTGTGAATCACTTACCGGAAAACTGTCTTTTACTTGTGGACAAATACCTATTGCGAGAAACAGAAGGCGCAGCAGAGAAAGAGATGGGTTGTTCATACACTTGTAGTCAGGAAAACTAATATGTATGGGTTAAACATACATTTGGGTGAGAGGGTGCTTTTATTCTTTACTAAGTTATACTATAGCTCAGCACTGTCGAAAGGTCAAATCCAATCAAAGGCAACATTTACCTGGAATTTATATGTTCTCCCTTTGTGAGTGGGTGCGCAATTTCCTTCCATAGTGCCACAAGGATGTATTTTATGAAAGTGATCCTTGTTTGTCTCATTCAGGGAAATTTGCCTGTGAGTTCCATTGGCCACTGGTGAAAATGTCTGTACATATACAGTATGTATATGTTGGTGATACACAAGCAAAGTAAATAGTTCGCTGGAGAGTGACTGGCTGCAGTGGTCACATACTCTTGACATGACGTCACGGCTGCAACCCAGTCCACAAACACTGATAGGGAGCAGCTGAGACTCAGCAATGGGCCGGCAGGGGAATTCAGAAGGTACTGTGAGGGTATGTTCACACTGAAGATAATGTGGATTCCACCTCAAAATCAGCTCTAACTTACTCCATAAACCAGTCTCCATTTATTTGAATGGGGGTCAAATGCTGATTTTTCCTCTATTGGATTTTTCCTCTAGCTCATGTTTTTCGGCTAGTGGCAAAATCAGCATCATACTCGATCTTCAGGCAGATTCCACCTGATAACCCCCATTGATATGAATGGGAGGTAGAAAATACCACCCGGCAGGTGTGGGTTTGGTACGGAGTTTGGACAATCAGAAAAATCAGCTTCAAATTCCTGAAGCTGAATTTTCAGCTAAATAAATTTGCACTCTGTGAAGAAACCCTAAGACATTCCCTGCCTGTGGCCCATTTTTAGCTAAAAATAGACAATCCCTTTAACTTGACTCCCAGAGAAGCCCCAAAACCGATGGGATTAGTATACACAATATCTCTGATCAATAAAATATATCTGAATATATCCTCCACAGCCAGACAGGCAGTTTTACTAAGCTAAATATACTAAAATTCTGGGTCAAATTGTGTCAAAATACTGGTATACATGTCTTGTGCCCAATTTATTATGTACCCATAACCAGTGGCGTAACTAGGAATGGCGGGGCCCCGTGGCAAACTTTCGCATTCCTGCGCACTCTATTATGCCCCATAGTGGCCCCTGCACACAGTATTATGCCCCACTGTGGACACCCATAAACAATTATTATACTCTGGGGTCTTTTCAGACCCCAGAGTATAATAATCGGAGACCCAGGGGGAATAAAAACATAAAAAAAACACTGTTACTCACCTATCTCCGCTGTTGGCCTCCACTGTAGTCCTTCTTCAATTACGTCAGACGTCACATGACCCAGGACGCAGGCCGGGGTCATAAGACGTCAGACGACTAGGCCTGAAGCCTGCCCGGATCGTGGAGAGGTAAGTAACAGTGTTTTTATGTTTCTTACCTCTCCCGGGCCTCCGATCATTATACTCGGGGGTCTGAAAAACCCCCCGAGTATAATGATAGTGTTTGTGGGGCCCGCGGTGTCAGGATCAGTAAGTAAATAGGGCCCGTTACCGGCTGGAGTAACTACAGCCAGTAACGGCCTATTGAGAAAAAAAATCAAAATGCAGTGGTAGCCCCTAAGCCGCTAATGTCCCGGGCCCTGTGGCAGCTGCTTCTGCTGCTACGGCGGTAGTTACGTCACTGCCCATAGCAACCAATCATTCTGGCGCCCTCATTTTAACTGAGAAATGAGAGCTGGGCTGTGATTGGTTGCTTGGGACAACAAGGTCAGTTTTCCCCTCCCATCTAGATAAGGCATACAGGAAAAAGGCCATGCTTTAATGGGTGTGATTTAACCCTTTCCCTGCCAACCATGTATCCATACGTCCTCCAAGGGTGGCACTTTTGTAGCCTTATTACTAATGCCAATATCTCAGGACTGGTTGGGGCTATGAAGATGATTTTGGATTCATTTTAAAGATGAAAATCTTCATGATAGCCCTTACAGATCCGCACTGATTCTGCTGAAAACATAATTCAGCATTAAGATCCCATTGCAGATCTCAATTTTTAACAGAGATCATCATCATAGCCTCAACCAATCCTGAGATATAGGGCTCTAAAGTGATTCACCCCCCCCCCACCTCTCCTACCTCAGGTGGCATCTTCAGAAGTGTGGTAGGAAGAGGAGGGGTGAGGAGTGTCCCTGCAGACTGCACAGAGATGTTGAGTCATCGTCATCATCTCTGCATAACCTGTATGTGACCCCGGGAAGGGGGGGTTAGGGGACTTCTGTCCATGTTACCCCCCTCTCCTATCAATCAGAGAGCATACTATACTTTTGCACTCTGATTGTCACATAGAAGGATAATGTAATGCACCCCTGAGTCTTATTAGAGGGCTATTTTTATGTAATTCCCCTCTGAGCATAACCAGGAAGTTTATCGGCGCTTTCACCCAGAAGTTTACCATTGTCCACATCGCAGCCTCAAAATAGTCGCACCAAACACTTACACAACAGATAAACAAAGTCATCAATAAAGTTTACATTTCACCCTGTCCATACCTGATATTTCTAGAGTAAAATACGCCTAAAATATCCGTTATACGCAAAGATAATAGTAATAACGATTATCGCTAGAGATGAACGTATAAATTGCTACAGTTTTATAGGGGTATAGAAAATAATGTAAATATAGATATGTGTGGTATTTATGAACTCCTCACATATTGCAGTTTTTTGGAAAGTACATTTTGTTTGCAGAAAGGGATTGCTTGAGCCGCAATTAAGTGTCAAATTTGAATTTTTGTACAATTTTGTAATCTTGTAATCTCTGCAGCAAAGTTGCATGAAGGTGGTTGTATATATGAAATATTAAGATGTGTTTTTATATATGGTGTGTTGTGCAATCTCAAAAAATTTTGAGTCTGGTGTTACAGCTTGCTAAGGGCAGTATAGATTTTTAACATATTAGTGAATAACAGCAAAATCTTTCTTGTCTACTGTATTTTTGAGAGTCTGAGCTCTTGATGTAGTTAATGTTTGCAATACATATAATATGTGAATGTAAGATTGAATATGAGTTTTAGGTGCACATATGTGTTTTATTGCATTTTTTCAAAAAATTATTTGTGTTTGTCAGGTTAAGGTGGATGTGACTATTGCTAACCTATTGAGACACATATAATCTTCAGGTTGTCTACTTTCAAAAATATATAGGGTTTAGGGGTGCATTTGCTTTTCCTGAATGAATGAGCATGTCGCTTCTTTTTATGGGAGCCGGAACAAATAGCTTCTGGAAAAAAAAGAACTGACCGACTCCCATTGATTTAAATGGGAGCCATCAATTTTGGTCAGGATTTTGAGGCGGATAGGGCCTCAAAATCCTGACCAAAAAACCCCGTGTGAACTTACCCTTAGTGATATGAATGAACTCTGAACATGCTGAGTTCTTATTTTTAGGAGGTTTGGTGCATATAATTTTTTGTTTGGTTTCCACTTTTAGCAACTAATATACTTTTATTTGCATTTTTATTATAAAACATTTTCTTTCAATCAAAATTGCACAAAGGTGCCTGTTCGCAGACAGAACCAAGTGGCATTCTGACAATGATGCAGGTGTCTACTTTAAGGAAATATATAGGTATGGGCGTACATTATTTTTTAATGTTGCAATTTAAGGGTCCATTCATACGGAGTAAACGCGTGGTCATTTTGGCAAAATACATGTGTAAAGAATACACGTGTAAAAATAAGACTCCCATTGACTTCAATTACATTTTTTTACACGTGTAAAAAATCACGTCAAAAAACGCGTAAAAAACACGTCAAAATGCATGTGTAAAATGTCATTGAAGTCAATGGGAGTCTTATTTTTACATGTGTATTCTTTACGTGTGTATTTTGCCAAAATGAGTGCGCGTTTACTCCGTGTGAATGGTGCAAAATTTCTGGAGATCCCTGCCAGTGAAAGGGTTATAAGTGACACTCGGCATCAAAATTATGGCAGAAATAAAATAAGGCAAGAAGTGGTATAACATACAGAAAAGTGTCTAATGTGCTTATGAGGAAGTGCCATGGGGTGAGCCACTCTGTGCATCTTCTGCCTGCCTAGTCTAGTTCTCAGCTGCCTAAATATCAGAAAATAATCATAAATCTGCCCCATTGTTCTGACTGCATCACATAAGTGACAAACAGGTGTGCAGACAAAAGAGAAAAAGGGTTTCCATCCAGGAAGGAATGTCACAGGGATGGGACAATATTTGTCTTTATTATAGCAATGGGCCATCTATCCCTGCAGTCCTATTTATGGAATAATGGTCAACTCTATCTAGACCATGACCTCTAAAGCTATATTGACGCGACAGTGAATTATGGCCATGTGATGTCCGTTTTTTTTTGTTTTTTTTTAATGGACATAACATGGCAGCATTAAATTCAATTCAAGTGAATGGAGATATTCACATGACCGTTATTTTGACGTCTCGTTGTAATGGATACCTCCATAGGTTGTAATGACCTTCGGGTGCAAGATGGTTGTGAAATTGTTATCTCCAAATGACTTTGGGACCACCTAACATGAATTTTACACATTTCACATTCACACTAGGCTATGCTCACATATGTGTCTGAAGCTCTATTCAAAACCACTGTCAAGGAGTCCTTCTAAAATACCTGCATGAGTGGGCATCAAATGAATCATGATGTATACCCTCATCAAACCCAAATGTGTCCAGTTACAAAAAAAAAACGGTTTCGCAGTAGAATGGCACAAAACGCTCACGGGCAGTCACTTTGCAAACCCATTCAAGTGAATGGGTTTGAAAACTGACAGCCAGGTTTCCGTCCCCTGTCCAGTTTCTCGTGGCAAAAGACATAAACCCGCCGGATTGCCTAAAGCGGACACGGGCGCTGGTGTGAACCGGTCCTTACCGGAGTACAATGGCGCACCTCTGGTGGGTAAGAACGCTCCTTTGCCCCCTCTGGACTGATATCCGTCAGATTATTCAGTCGCTGCTATTACCCTGGAGAATGACCCTGCTCCCTTCTCCTTTCTATGTTCCCCCTGTAATTTCAAAAACACACCTGTAGACTACTGGGCTTTATCCTAGTCGCAGCTAGGACTGTAATACATAGTTTGTGGAAATCCCTGTCACCCCCATCTCGGATGTCCTAGCTTCAGGAGATCCTACACATTCATAATATGGAAACCTTACTTTCAGAACAGAAGCAAGATGACAGAGTTCACCAATAAACATGGCTCCTTTGAAACCTATCACCCCATTGATTTTCAGTCTGCCTTTTCTTCTCCATCTTCCTAATCCCCCCCTACCCATCCAGTAGACCACACTCTCTACTACTCTTCAGGTATTCCTCTTTCCCTCCTGGTCTGCCCTCCCCTCCCTCTTCTTTGAGCAAACACCTCAATGGGTTTTTTTCTGTTACAATGGGATGGGCGGTCAAAGCACCCCACTTCTCTCCTTCTGAAATGCTAATATGTGTTTACCTATGTTGTTGTTATTTGCTTTTAATAATCGACTTTTCTGCGACTTAACCTTTGTTTGCTCCCTTGTCCCTCTTCCCTCCCCTTTACTCTCTGTTGTCCGCCAATGTCACTCTCCCTAACCATGATTTCTGATATACTGTATACTGTTTGCACTGTAAGTCGGTTTGATTTGTTCACTATTATTGTAAAACCTCAATAAAATTCTTAATGTTAAAATACCTGCATGTTTGCAGGACTTTTTCATCCAGTAAAATAATGATGAAAAATAACGGATACCAGGTGGACCCCCATTATAGTCAGTAAGGTCCTTGGGGATCTGAGATTGCCCATCATTAAACAGACCCATCTTTTCTTTTTACTACATTCATCTGTTTCGCTGCTGATGCCATCCAAGTCTTACTGTGAATTCCTCTACCTGGTAATAAGTGAATCTTCCTTTAGAACCATCATCCTTCTATATCTCTTCTTGTAATACATTAATATCTGAATATATCGCCCCTCCATCTTATGTTCTTGCAGCATAAAGTCTACATAACAAGCTGTAAATTGTTGTAGTTCTCTTATAACTATGACCTCAAACACCCCGTACATCGCCCATGACCTTGGTTCCACTTCTAGTTCATTAGTCCTGTTATCTTTCCTCTGCTCATGAGACTTGTGTGCAGCCTTTGTCCTAGAAAATGTACACTATACAGTGCTTCTTTAGGCCTCATGAATACAGCTATGAAAAATGTGTACCAGATCGGCTTTCTGTACAGATACATATACTGCATTTGTGAACGCCTGTATGGCACGGCACACTATTTTGGAGCATTTATTATCATGTAGAAGTATACTATGAGCTACATGTACGTACACATCAGGGCCATATGGTGTTATCTACATGTAGTGTAGAATTCTGGCTTCTTTTATATGAGTTCCATTCCGTTGATTATTTTATGAGTTCTGTGTACTATACATACTTCTATAAGTTCCTTATGGTGTTACCATGGCTACCCTATGGGTTTAACGTACTCCATGTCAATAAACATATGGTGGTCTTTACAGATACCATATTTGAGTAGCTCTGCATGAATTTGTATAGAACTGAGTGCATGAGATGTATTTTAATACATATATGTAGTGGATATGGTGTTGGATTTTTGGTATTGTAGATTTTTTACATGGTACTGCAGGCCGCTATGGTGCTTAAGATGTTTCTCACTGCTAAATCACTCACCATCGTACGTGTGTGTCTTGTCTAGTATCTAAGGCGGTGTTTAGTGCTGCTTTGTTGAATTACACTGATCATATTGAGTCATCCTACAGTGTAAAACCTCCATTCGTATAATCATTGCAGTCTAGTCTAGACCTTTCATTTCTTAAGACCATTTTGGTGATTTTACTGAAGGGGACAAACATGTAGCATCATCCCTCCACCATAGTTACAAGCAATGCCAAATTTCTCATTTGTGTACTATGTAGTCATTGTTAAATATTTACTAAATATAAAGCACCCAAAATCTTAAATTGCACCAAAAGACTGGTGTAACTGTCGTGCACCAAATTTATTAGGTGTCCAAGGTTGAGACCACATGTCAGCTAAAATACATTGTAGAAACAGATACAGCAGAAATGCAGTGGGAAAAGTGCTTGTGTTTTTCACTGCTGTTACACTACATTCCCCACCCCAAGTTTATGGGAAAAGTACAGCACTTCTGCATGTAAATTAATATACTGTGTTCTATAGAAACATGCGCATTTTGTAATACAGCATTTTATCTGCTGTTTCTGCCAAGAATCCTATGTATCTGCAAGTTGTTCTATTGTTGTTTGTTTTCATGGATCTTCCATACACTGATAGGATGAAAGACAAAAGATACACTAAAACGTAACTTTTAATAATATAAATAAAAGTATGAAACTTAAATTAAAAAGAATGTTGGAGAAAACCTCCACTAGAGATCCAACCAGCTGCCTAATGCTGGATAGCAACTGATAGTCTGGTGTAGGGCTTCTATTATAGTGAACTCATATAGCCCAGTAGTAGATGGATGATCAGCTGGGGTAAATGCAATGGTTGAGGGATAGAGTGGGGGGGGATATGTTACCCAATTGGGTCTACCCACCTACTGAGTCAGCTAATGGATATATGAATGTGTTGCATCCACAGCAAGACTCAGAAAGAACCCCCCTATCTTTTTAAAGTTATCTCTAGAACCTCGAACTGTATACTTCCCCACCGTTCACATAGTATCATTCACCCAGCACACACTAGCTATGGAGCAATTAGCTCATCATAGTTTCTATCTGTCCCATACACATAGACACATTGGTAGGTTTTCCTAGCCCGCTATTTTGCCTGACGCGTTTCTGCTGTATAAAACAACTAGTATTGCTAATACTAGTATTGCTTCCCCAAGCTAAATTCATTTGGCTTATTTGTGGGCTCTATAGTTTTTAGCCCAGTCAGCCATGGTCTCTGGCTGTAAACCCGCCCCCCGCGCGTGGCCAGCTGTATATAGCAATAGCCACGCCCCTTCACTGTGACGTAAGGGGGGGCGCGCCACTGGTCACATGAGTGAACGCACTTCATCAAACACCGGAGTTAGAGCACCGCCCATCCGGGCAAGTCCTCCCTCCTGGTAAACAAATACGCCTACCGGTGTACATGTTCACTGCCAGATCTCGCCGCAATTTTAACTATGCAGACTCCGTGATCACAAAGGACAAGTGTCCATTAGGGCCAAATACAGTACTAAAAGAGCCAGATATACTCATAAAGAGAAAGAGGTAAGTAAACAACGAGGGACAAGGATAAAGAAGGAGCCACCCTTGATACATTAACCCAAGAGGTCCATAACGTTGCCCATATATACATCAATAAATAGCAACTAGGAGAGAAGTGGGGTGTATAGGTGTTAGAGTATAACCATTATACCCATTAGACCTACACAAAGATTACCAGTAGGAAACCCTTTATAAGGCCATAGCTGTAATAGGTGATATAAAACCAGGCTAAAAATAAGGGGGAGGTGAAATAATCATACCCAAGAAAAGATAAAATAGATATTCACACCCAGAACAAAGGTGACAGTACCCCAGAATATTAGTAACCAAGGGGTCATAAAAAGGTCAGAAAAAACTCATCTCAGTTCTTCCCGCAGCACTTGGAACAGAAAGTTCACTCAGTTTTCCTCCGCGGACTTTCCGTTACCATTATATCTATGGGAAAGCCGCTGGTGTTTCCATAGATATAATTGACATGCTGCGATTTCCAAAACCGCACCGTTTTTGGAAATCGCAGCGTGTCCGTGCTGTGGTTTTAAACTCAAAGTGGGCATGGAATTCACATGAAATCCATCCACTTAGAGATACTGTAAAACGCCGCAATTTTTCCCGCGGTGATTTCAGCCCATGGCACCCTGGCCTGAAAGACTTTTTATGCTTCACTGGATAGGAAAATACCTCAACAAGGGGCAGGTTGTGAGGTATAAGGAAAAGTGTCTAACAAACCTAGCAAGATGGGCCACATAACATGAGATACTGTGATAAATTTGGTGCAATATCCGCTTCTTTAACTTTAGGATTGTATTGATAAATGCATCCCAATATTATGGCTCAGATTTCCTTTCTAAAATCCCATGGCATAACAAAATAAATTTTGTAATATACTTTTACACATTTTGTCTCCTTCCTGTAAAATCCTGCATTTCTTTATTCTTTCACTTGCTTCTCCATTGACATCTGTCACCTGCTTCTTACTCTGTATGGTGTTCAGTCTTTTATGTATGTGTTGAGGGGTCACTTCAAGCAGTTATATCTCGGGTATTATAAAATACAGAAACATGCTTCTGATTTCTGGAGATTGTCATCTTTCATATGACATTAATATTGCAGTTCTGTCTGTATTATTTCCAGAAATATCAACAGTTAAAAATATAGTCCTACATATATGCAGCTACTCCCATTCCCAATTGTGTTGTCAACTGAATCTCTGGAAATATTGCACGTAGCGGCAACCTTAGTTAGAATCTCCGCTTCTGTGTTTTATAATACTTGAGATATAACTGCTTGAAGTGACCCTCCCCTCCTTTCATCCTCATTCCAATAAATCTGAACTCTTTACACAGTGGGAAGCTGGGGACAGCATTCAATATAGCAAGGGAAAGAATAAAGAAACGCAGGATTTCACCGAAAGAAGCCAAAATGTGCTAATAAGGTAGAATAGAAAATTTATTAATGACACAAATACTGCCAGAAAATCCAAAGTTATTAGAAAATCTAGTTACACTATAACTGATTGGAATGCCACCTTGGTAGTGCCTACAGCCCATAAGCTTTCTGTACATGGCTTGGTAACAATGGCATTGTATTTATTTATGCTTAGCCATAACAACACTAGATAGGAATGAAGAGCTGTTTGTTTAAGTAGGTCAGTTATTGCGGGAGTGGTTTAGGTATTTAATAGAACATTCTATATATAGCATTTGGCTTCCCTCGATGTTACCTGTGTTTTATTAGTGAGTAGTCTGGACCAACCTGCAGTGTCATAGTCAATATGTATTGAACATTAAATGGTGGAGACCTGCTCAGACCTGTGAGGTCGAGAGAGACATACAATCACTATGGGGCAGATCACTGTCTTAGCGCTCAGTCACACAATAGGGTTTGATGGCACAACAGAATTTAATGGATCTATTCACACGACCATTGTTTTAACAGTCTGTAAAAGCATTCTGAAAAAAAAAAAAAAAAATAGAACACGTCATTTCTCGGCCATTTTCATGGATCCCTTGATAGACTCATGTCTATAAGGGATCCATGAAAACTGATTACCCTCAGGCGTACACTCGGCAGTGAAAGTACTTTTTACTTGGCCATGGCGACAATCACATTGAAGCTTTAATTTTTCGGAAGCAGAAAACAAAATAAGAGCTGTGATGTGATTGGCTGTTATGGGCAACTAAGTCAGTTTTGCTTTCAGACAGTTTTAATAAATCTGCCCCATTGTTCAATTAACTACTTAACTCCTTAAATGCTGCGAAACCTGGGAGATTAGGCTTTCCTTACTTATGCTAAAAAGTATGAACTACCCAGCACTTACCACACTGTCCAAAAGAATCCAATCAGAATCATTGATTGCTGTGGCCAAGACAGTTTCTTTGTTAGATGATTTCACATGGAAGGGACATGATAAGAATATAATTGTATTATACCTTGTATCGAAAACACTACACCTCCTGGTTCCTGACCTGGATCAGACCATAAAACAATTCTATTATACTATATACTGTATATAGTATAATAGAATTGTATTGTGCTCATGTTAAGTGGTCAGATCATGTCGGGAGGTGTAATATACTATATATATAATATACATAGTATATTACACCTCCCAACATGACGTGATCACTTAATATGAGCACAATACAATTCTATTATACTCTATACACAGTACACTCAAGGACGCTTTATTCATAGGGCAGATGATGCATCTGAATTGGGCTCTATGGTGGTTGGGGCCTCCACTACTGACCCAGATGAGAGGGATAGTCCCACATTTCAGGTGCTGTCCTGGTTTTGGGGTAGACAGGCTGCAATTTTAACGCTATATGCCTCCTTGGAACACAAATAATTGAATACAATGATGGAACATGCAGCTGTCAACTATGTATTCTGCCATTCAGGATACCAAGAGAACAAGGTTATGTGAGTATATCTTTTTTTTTTTTTTTTTTTTTTATTTGTATGTAATATATTGATTGAATGATAGCTGTGGTGGCAGGGGGTATTTTGTACTAGCTACTTTAGGGGACACTATATTGTGGGGGCCAATGAAGGAACATCGAATTAGGTGGGGAGGCCCAATTACGAAACCTTCAAATGGGGCCTACTAATTTATTAAAACTGCCCTGAATATAAAAAACATATTCCAACATGACCCAGCCATTGGATATGATGATAGTACAATTGTATCATACTGTATTCAAAGAACACTACATCTTCCAACTTGACCTGACTACTGGACACAAATAATGGTAAATAGTGAAGAGGTCACAGCACTTAATATCCTCAGTCCCACAAAACTCTTAAATATATCCATATTTAGGCAATTAAAAGTTAAACATTTTTGCAAATATAAGTAATTAATAGAGATGAGCGAGTACTGTTTGGATCAGCCGATCCGAACAGCACGCTGGCATAAAAATGAATGGACGTAGCGGCACGCGGGGGTTAAGCGGCTGGCCTCCGTCAAAGCGGAAGTAACAGGTGCATCCATTCATTTCTATGGAGCGTGCTGTTCGAATCGGCTGATCCGAACAGTACTCGCTCATCTCTAGTAATTAACTACTGTGCTGAGTTTAAAGATTTTTTCTATCTATCTTAGAGGTGGTGACAGTCTTTTGTCTTGATCAGTTTAGAGTGGATACGACCATGAATGCAAGAACTTTCTGACACTTGTCAGAAAACCAGCCATTATATTCTTTTTGTGGACAGGTTAATTATCAGGAAGGGACACTAAATGTATGAGAAGATAATCCGGCCTTAATAATGCGATCATGACTGGGTTTCAGAGTATAGAAAGTTTCTACATTCATGGTCGTATCTATTAGTGACCGATCATGGCAAACGATAGCCACCACCAAGATGATTAGAGAAAATCTTTAAAACTCTGCCAAATTTTTAATTATTTATATTTGCAAAAATGCTTAACTGTCTAAAAAGGTAAATATGGTTTATGGAAATACCCCTTTAAATGCAGTTCACTACACAGTAACATCTGGTCTTTGCTGTAAATACCACATATGATAAAAGCACCAAAGTCGGCATATGTGAACAGAAGCATACTAACTGGAGTAAAACAGTCATGTATTACCCTCAGTCAGTGTGTATGAAGGTGCTAGCTTCAAGGCTGCAGATTGCTTTCCTAAAGAGTCATATAAATAATTGTTCCTTAGCTCTGTCCTGATAATGTTCTGTGTCCACTGCAGATAAATGGCTCCAGCAGTCTAAACACTGAGAAGAGTTTAAAAACAACAGTAACACAGACCAAATACTTACAGCCTCTAAGACCAAAGAGACCTCTTACACACCAGCGGTGTCCATGTACTGCCAGTGGATTTTCACTCAGCTTCTCCATATGTACTCATACAGGGGCATAACTACCGTAGAGGCAGCGGAGGCAGCTGCCACAGGGCCCGGGACATTAGGGGTGACAGCCGCTACCGCTGCATTTTTTTTAAAAATAGGCCGTTACGGGCCCGATTTACTTGCTGATCCTGGCTGGGCCGGGATCGGCAAGTGACACCGCGGGCCCCACAAATACTATCATTATACTTGAGGGGGTCTTTGCAGACCCCTGAGTATAATGATCGGCAGACCGGGAGAGGTAAGGGAATGTAAAAAAACACTGTTACTTACCTCTCCACGATCCTGCCAGGCCTCCTTCATACTTGTCTGACGTCTCTGACATCACATGAACCCGGCCTGCTTCCCGGGTCATGTGACGTCCGACATCATTAAAGAGGGACGAGAGCGGCGGCCGACAGCATAGGAGCCAGGGAACAGGTAAGCAACTGTTTTTTTAAAATGTTTTTATTCCCCCATAATACTGTGTGCAGGGGCCACTAATGGGCATAATACTGTGTGCAGGGCTTACTAAGGGACATAATAGAGTGCGGAGGAGGGGGTTGGTTGAGGTCTTCAGCGTCGGTTGGGGGCAGGGCCCCATGTCAAAAGTTTGCCACGGGGCCCCGCCATTCCTAGTTACGCCACTGTACTCATATGTAGTCATTCAAACGTCAGGAAGCAGCCAGATATCTGTAAGATGCTTCAAGGGATTGTTTATTTTTGCAAACAACCACCTCAAAGCAAAAAAAATTAGATAACGTTGAAAATAATCTTGATGCTTTAGGACGTGCACAGCTTTTATGCAGATCAATGTGTCTGCAGACCAAAAACATTTGCAAATAAATGTTGTTGCACACACCAATTTAAAGAGGACCTTTCATCAGATCGGGCACATGCAGTTTTATATACTGCTGGAAAGCTGACAGTGTGCTGAATTCAGCGCACTATCGGCTTTCCCGATCTGTGCCCGGTGTAAAGCGCTATCGGTCCCGTTACCGTAGCGCTTTAGTGTCAGAAGGGCGTTTCTGACAGTTAGCCAGGGACGCCCTTCTGCCCAGCAGCGCCTATCGTGCTGTACAGTGTGAGCGGGGAGGAACGCCCCCTCCCTCTGCTCCTGGACTGGCTTAGGTCAGCAAAAATGCCGCCCTCCCGAGGCCCTGGCATAGCGGTCGCTTCAGGTCGCCGCATGGGAGGTGCGGCGCTGCCCTACTGTAGTTATGAGTACAACTTCATACAAAAGTCAGGACATGTTGTATTGGAGTCAATTTTGTTTTCCATTAAATATACATTAAATTTAGGGAAGAATATCTCTGACGTATGGCACCCCGTGGAGCACCATATGGCAGCACATGGAAACTCCCTTAATAGAGAATATTACAGACATATGTCTACTTAGGCTTGATCAAAGCTTATGATAGTAAAACCTCTTTAACTAAAACTGCTTTCCAGGAGTATCATCCACATATTAATGATATTTTATAATAATTTCATTAGAAATGAGAATTAAAATGAGTCTGGCATGATCAAAATGCCCCCAAACCAATAATACCATGTACCATGTAGGGGCCTTTAAAAGGAGCAAATATAGACCTTATACTAATGCAGTAAGGCAGAGATGATCCTCTTTTTATGGATTTGCAAATCAGTCTCAAGTGTATCAGGGGTGAGGCTTATTTTACCAAGTTTGACTACAGACAGCTATGATTTAGGCAGAAGCTAGAAATATTTTACATGTTGTGGCAATTGGGGGTAATTTAGCGTCAAAGGTAAGCAGATTTCCTGGATTTACAGAGGTGTTGGTGGCACTGGGGGCCAAATAAACAGCAGATCCGGAGATGCTATCCAAAATAAGTGTTTACATAGAGAGATAAACCTGGCTTTATCAGAAGCTGAGATAAGCTGCAGGCAACAGCAGTGTAATATAGTATGTGAACATAAATTCATAACAGTCATGAAGCTATGTCATTTACTGGGATAAAAAGTAGCCTATGTTTTAATCGAGGTTACAAACTATCTATGTGCCAAATTTCATTGAAATCCGTTCAGTGTTTTTTGAGTGATTGAGGAACAAACACACAAACATCCAAACACACAAATTTAGGATTAGTAGGATAGTAGGAAGATAGTAGACTCTGTAATGCGCCATTGGGATGTGTAGAATTAAACTACGATGCAGATGTGAACCTAGTCTAAGGTGTTTGTCCTTATGGGACTTGCTATATTATTGACGGTTTCTGGACAATGTTTTTGATGTTTAAGAGTAGCTCAATGTCTGGAGTTGATGGCTTGTATTGCAGAGGAAACAGAGAAATATGTAGTGTAATACAGAATAGGGATGTGTGTAATTTGTGTACTTTGCTTACACAATTCTTTATAAAGCTCTGATGTATAAAGCATCAATTGCTGTTATTTCAGAAAATGTTGTAACTAAAGGGCAGATGTGGTCAGGTGAGTGTGTTGCTATTTTGGACAATGTCACTATAGATGATATATGTCTGAGTTCCCAAAAACAGTATTCAAACAACTACTGCAGGAGATCTGGACAGAGTAGTGTTGCCGACTATGCTGTTCTTCCAAAAAAAAAAAAAAGAGACAGAAACAAGTGGAGATCGAATAACGTATGATTCCTTACTCTTAGGGGGCGTTCACACTACCGTCTGTGTCCGACAGGTAGTGTCCGCTCAAAATCTGGCACGGACATTAGGAGCGGACACTAGCTGTGTCCGTGACACCTGTCATTTATTTAAATGGGCATCGGGTGCATTCTTTTGCACTCCGTGCCCTTCCTTCCCTGTCCGCATGTAAAGATGTCTGACTTCTCAAGCGGACAGAAGAACCCTACATGTCAGGTTTTTCTGTCCGCTTGAGAAGTCGGACATCTTTACATGCGGACAGGGAAGGAAGGGCACGGAGTGCAAAAGAACGCACCCGATGCCCATTTAAATAAATGACAGGTGTCACGGACACAGCTAGTGTCCGCTCCTAATGTCCGTGCCAGATTTTGAGCGGACACTAGGAGTGGACACTACCTGTCGGACACTGACGGTAGTGTGAACGCTCCCTTAGTACACTGTTTCCCCATCAGTAAATGGATTAGTTGTGGTATACAGTGAATACTGTTTTCAGATATTCACCCAGATATTCCTGATGGAAAGCCCAATGGAGGCCTATATACCTTTTAAAGTCAAAATGCATTTGTTGCTGTCAAGGAAATCATCTTTTAATTCCTATGCAAATTTGTTGTTCAATGCTCCTCTGATGTAGGTTATTCTCTTGGTAGCAAGATTTCATTTTTATGCAAGAAAATGTATGTATAATATGGGGTATGATTTTTCTTTTTTAATTTTAGCAATTTTATTTGTATATGTCATACAATAGATACCATATATGCAAAATATCCAGGAAGTCCTAGCAGTGAAAGGGTTAAAGTGGGTGTCTAGTGAAAAACATTGATGGAAATGGGCTAAAAAAAAATTAAAAGTCCCTCACTGTTTGTCAAGACAGGGTAAAGAAATAGACCAACAGGAATATGGTAGTGTTGAATCAGGAGCAATGAAGGAGCAGTGAGGTATCACTTCTTTTATGTTAATGCCGGGGCCCCAGGGGCGGAAACACCGCGGGAAAAATTACTGCGTTTTACAGTAATTGCAAAGTGGATGGGATTCTTGTGAATCTCATGTCCACTTTGTGGTAAAAACCGCATCATGGACACGCTGCAATTTCCAAAACCGGAGCGGTATATACGCGCACTTCCCATTGAAATCAATGGGCTCTGTTTTGAAGCGCCGCGCTCGGACACGTGTATACATGTCTAAATGAGCGGCGCGCTTACGCTGTGTGAAGGGGCCCTAAGGCTAAGGCCCCACGTTGCATCAAAAAAAGTTTCCACAATGTGAGGCCTTAGTCTAAGGCCCCACGGACCGGAAATGCCACAGGAAAAATCTCGACGTTATACAGTAAATGCAAAGTGGATGGGATTTATACGAATCCCATGCCAACTTTGCGGTAAAATCCGCAGTGTGAACACGCTCCGATTTCCAAAAATGTTGTGGTTTTGGAAATCGGAGCATGTCAATTATATCTACGGACACACTGGTGGCTTTCCCGTAGATATAACTGTAACAGAAATTCCGTGGAGAAAAACTCTGCGAATTTTCTGTTTAAAGCACTGTGGGAAGAACCATGATGCGTTGCCGCTGCTACGGGTCGTCCCACGGCCTTAGCCTAAAACGATTTCCAGGCTATGTTAATTGATTGATCCTTAGAAAAAATTTTCAGTAGAAGATCAGCGGGGGTCCAAAAAGTGGGATCCCCATGGATCAGCTGTGTTACTTTGACTGCATAGGGCATGCAAGGTCACATTCATTCATTAGATGGCCTGAATTCAGCTCAGTCCCTTTCAAGTGAATGACATGAGCTGCGATATCAAGTACAGCTGCTATATGAACGTACGGTGATGTGCTTAGAGTCCGCATTGCTCACCTAAATGCTGTGGTCTTTGCAAAACAGCTGACTTGTGAACAGAAATGTAACTTGATGCTCTGGGGCCCTAATCCAAAATATGTAATAGGGCCCCCGTTTATATTATACCAGTGTATTCTTAGGGTGAGTTCACACTACGTAAACGGCAGCTTATTTTGAACGTAAAACACGTTCAGAATCAGCGGCGTATAAAGCAGTTCCATTCATTTCTATGGGAGCCGGCATATGAGCACTACCCATAGAAATGAATGGGCTGCTTCTTTCACTCCGAGCAGTCCCATTGAAGTGAATGAGAAGCGCTGCGTGTACGGCTCGGCATGAGCAGAGCTAGCCGTACACGCCAGCACTTCCCATTCACTTCAATGGGAGTGCTCGTAGTGAAAAAAGCAGCCCATTCATTTCTATGGGGAGTGCTCGTATGCCGGATTCCATAGAAATGAATGGGCTGCTTTATACGCCGCTGATTCTGAACGTGTTTTACGTTCAGAATAAGCTGCCGTTTACGTTGTGTGAACTCACCCTTATGCTGTAGACAGGCCATTGGGCCCCCTGAGGGAGCATTCACACGGAGTAACGTGGCGCTGATTCTGGCACGATAACTCGCGTAAGAATCAGCGCTGATAAAAACAGTCCCATTGACTTCAATGGGTTCCGTTTAACGCCCGTAACACATTGAAATCAATGGGAGGCTTTTTAACCCATTGATTTCAATGTGTTACGCGCATTAAAAAGTAGCCATTGAAGTCAATGGGAGTCTTTTTATCAGTACTGAGTCTTACTCTGTGTGAATGTCCCCTTAGGCTCCAGGTCCCAGTAGCAATTGCTACCTGCACCCCCTATAGCTGTGCCTCTGCTGGTGAGGATCTAGGGTGTCAGACCCCACTGATCTTTGATTGATGAACTGGTCTAAGGATAGGTCGTTAATTAATAATCCTGGGAAACCAAATTAATGGAGCTCTTAGCCACTATATTTTCCTGCTGGACACCCCTTTAAAAGTCCATACAGTTATAATGTCCTGCCTCCCGGCTTGTGTACTCTTCCCATAAATCTGTTCTGCATCCCATTGTATTTTACACAATGTCTCTAACCATGACACTGAAAGTCTTCATTTACTCTTATGTGAAGATAACATTGGTGTTCTGCAAGGTGAAGCATCACTGATGGAATCTATGTAAGACTGAGTCGTGTGTTTAGTAGAGCGAGTACATTATTAGTATTCTCTGTGGGGTACAATGGATCAGTCTTCTACTCACTGAAAGTCCCATGGAAGGCTCTGCCTGTGATTCCCCAGTCATACCAGCTGCCATCCACTGGGATCCCACTAATGTTATCTGTTATTGTTTACAAAGCTGGGCAAAGTTTCCTCCCGAATGGCCTAGAATACAAATCCCATAGATGTTGTTGTGTCTGCGGTAGTGATGGCACCTGAAGCCTTCCCTCACTTCTGTGGTATGAAATCCCTTGGCTGTAAATGGCATGTATCCTGTGGGATGTGGATGATACACCTGGTGGTTACATAATTTCACTTAAGGCCGTACTTAGCGTTCCCTCTACTAAACCTATTCACCTGCCAGCTTTGCTGGAGGCTCCCCTGGGGTCTCATTTCTTTCAATGAGTCTGTAATGTGTTCCTGTAGCGCTCTGGCTGCCATTAACCCTTGATGGGCATTCAGTGAGTTGCAATGAACTCAGCCATCTAGGTTTTGTTCTAATATTATGGGATGTGTTATGAATTTATTATCAGAGTGTTGATCATTGTAAATACTCCTAGAAGACAATAGAGTGCCTTGTGTAGGAGTCATGCAACAGTACAAGTACCTTACGATGGACAACTCTTTTTCCGCCACTGCAAGTGATATTCCCTTTAAGACCGGGGCTACATGGCAACATAAGTAACACAACCAAAGACACTTGTGCAGCTTGCAGGCAACATTTTTAATGCTGCAAATTGGGTGTAAAAACCCCCTCAGCCAAATCACAAGCACATGGAAGTCACACACAACTGTCATTGGAAGTAGAGCCACACGGGTCATACAATGAAAAGCCACGACTACATCAGCTGAGCGACTTCTCCGTTACTTACTGTCACACAATTGTTTTTAGAGACGTGACTGAAAAGTTGCATGCAACATACAACCAAGTGTTGGATTTTGGGAGAATGTCGTGTCGCTATCGCACAAAGTTGCAGGTCATAGACTAACAGTAGATGCAACTATTCTGTGACTTTTTGTCATGCACTAACGTTGCCATATAGTCTTAGCCTTAAGGATAATGTGGTATAGTCAACTGCAACCAATATTGCTGCAGGTTTCAATTGTCATTACTGTGGTCACGCCAGGTTGTAAGTGAGACCAACAAACAATTACTGGATGCAACATCACAATGCGATATGGCGAGCCTCATGTTCAGTCTATGGCTACATGGTGATTTTGAATGCGACTAAAGATCAATGTGTCGCCCTCTGACTTCTTCACTCATGTTGGTGAATGGCATCGCCCTATGGTCTCAGGGCTTCCACCACAGCTAAGTCAAGTGGCGAAAAAGTCAGGCAACATTTAACTTTAGTCATGGTCACAATGTAACTCCATTAATATGAGTGAAGGAGTCACCAGATGACCTGCGACAGAAGTCACGGCCGAGATTGGTGTGTAGCCTGGCCTATAGGGAACCATGGGGGCCGGAGAGATTTGCCAGTGCTGCAGGTGACATGTCCCTGAGAGCCAGCACTGACTCGGGGCACAGGTGAAGCTATTGGCGGGAGCTAACCATGTAGACAGGGCTCGGTTTGAAGAGGGCGCCTGCCGGAGCTCCAGGCCTGACGTCTCCTCGTCATGTGAATCGCAGCAGTTTCCCAGAGTGCAGCTTTGCCCCACCCCGTGTCTCAGCCCTCATTTCCAAGCCGTGAGAAATAGGAGCAAAATACTGCAAGGAGCAGCAGCAGCAGCGACCGCGGCGGTGGTACCCCTCCTTCCTGCCATCACCACCCAGGGACTGGGGCACCCCAACATCCCCCCCGCCCCCAGGGACACCAGCCGGGGGGGAGGAGGACAAGACCATCCACAGCAGCAGCAGCAGAAGAAGACGAAGGGGGGGTCCTGCAGCAGATCGGAAATCCTTCCTGGAGACACCCCAATAATCAGGATTATACTACTACCAAACCCCCCTTCACCTCAGTGGATTATTCTACAGGAGCTGATTTTAGGTGCTGGTGATGTGCACCCATTGACCCGGAGGACCCCGCCACACCACTCCTGACCCCCGTCCTCCTCTCTCATGGTCACCGGGCCCAGAGGCACATTACCGGGGCTCCTCGGTTTGGGGGTCCCTGTCCGGGAGAATTGATTAACTCATTGAGGGACAGGCCACCCCCCACGTTCTGCTATTTACCTGGCCGCGCCCCCTACCGGTGACATTGCGGGTTGCCCCCCTCCCCCTCTTTTCCTGATCGGCTGATCAATATCGGGGTGCTCCCCCAGTGTCCCCCCCACCGTGTGATCAGACACCGAGAGGAGGAGATACCGGGCCACCATTTTAAGACAGGAAGAAGCTGGAGAGAGGGGGAGGCACCCTGACATCTCCCCCCCCCCTTCTCCTCGCTTCTATTAGGGGGCCCACCGCCGCTGCAAATGGTTAATTTGGGGGCGTGTGACCCCCGCACAGCTGTCATTCATGATTGACAATTCCAGGGCTGATTAGCGGCCTCATTTATTGTAGCCGGGGCGGGGGGGACACAGAGGCCGCTCCGTCCGCTTTTCGGTTTTGTCGCGTTGTTTTATTGGGGAGGGGGAGATTTTTTTATCGTGTGTCGTTCTCGGTGAGCGAGAGGGGGGGAAGGGAGGGCTGCGGCCTACTTGTTTGTTTTGCTTCCTCCGGCCAGAGCGGGTTTTCCTGAGCGCGCAGGCCGGCCTGCGGGTGGCAGTGAGCGGTCAGTGACGGGCGGAGTGCTCGGTGTGCTTGCGGGGCCCTGACGAGCTGCGGCTGACAGAGGTGGAGGAGGATGGGCTGTCTGGGGAACAGTAAGACGGAGGACCAGCGCAATGAGGAGAAGGCGCAGCGGGAGGCCAACAAGAAGATCGACAAGCAGCTGCAGAAGGACAAGCAGGTGTACCGGGCCACGCACAGACTGCTGCTGCTGGGTAAGGAGGCAGGGTGGGGCCCCGGGATCAGCGGCGACCTCCTACAGTACCGGTGCTCTGGGGCCTACTAGCTCCTGACACTACAACTCCCAGCATGCTCGGGCTAGTGGGAGTTGTAGTGTCAGGACAGCTGGAGGGCCGCAGCTTGGGCTCAGTGAAGCTGGTGGTAAATGCTGTGGTACCCTGAGCATTGGGCGTCCAGTCACCTGTGTGTATGTTGTTACTTCAGGGGGAATGTTTCCATAAGAATCCTCTAATAGAGCACTGACCCTTGTGTCTATGACCCATGGGCCTCCCCTAACAGCTCATGGGTGGGTAAGTGACTGTCCATTATCAGAGCCTTACCTAGACCACAGAAAGTTGTGTGCAGTAGATTGTCATATGGGATGCCGATTCCTTGCCACTTCCCCATATGCCTGTACAATTGGCATAAACTGGTACCAGATGCTTCTGCCAATGGCTCCCAGTGAATAAAGGATTGGGCATGGGGAAATCCAGTATGGCCTGTCCTTTTTGTCCCCTAACATTGGGAGAGCTTTGACATCCCATAAACGTTAGTCCACCAAGCTGACTGGCTCTTGAAGTTTACAGTAACTTGTCAGAAGTATTTCTGAAACTCTTGCCACCATTGGCTGTGTGTTTGGCGGCTTGTGTTGTGTTGCTGTGGAATGGCTCCTCTACAAGCTCCATTGCCTGTCTAGGCGGCTAGTCTGACAGGTTTAAAGACTTTGTCCATCTCTTAGGTTCTGCTGGCATCCCTACTCCTCCAGTGAACAGGTGGCTGCCTGGTTACTTGCTGTTACGTTTCTGTAAGGTGCTGAAGTTGCTGGAGTCTCCATGGGATGTTTTATGTATCTCCTATTGCTAGAGAGCTGTCTTCTCTGCCGTAGTAATCGGGGCAGGCCACGTCTGTATGGGTGACATTGCTTGTATATTGTAGTTGTCTGTAGTAATCGGGCCACGTTGGCTTCTATGGATAACTCCACCAGTTTTAGACTGTATACTTCTAGCCCCTTCTTGTTATAACTGTTTTGTATTCTGTGGTACGTTTCATCATACAGCAGTGTCCATGACTTTTGTAGGCTTGTCAACCCTGTCCATCATGACACTTATTGACAGTTTGGAGGTCCAGTCACTGTGTAGTAGTGAATTGTCAGGGAGAGCTCGGTTCTTAATACATTGGTGATCTGAAAGTTACATTCTGTGACAAAATGCCTCCATTACAGGCCCATAATGTCTCTTTATTTATTTATTTATTTTTTTTTCATGCTGTATTTCCATTTAATTGACTCACAAATTAGTGGCCCAAAGATCTCTGCTTTATAAGTCGTGGCACGTCTGTGGTGAATACCAAGTAGACTTTCTTGGTGGACTGTGTTTCCTTGGGTATGTATGTATCTGGGATGCTTTTCATTTCCCATAGTGACATTGGACTTTTTTTAGGCTTATCCTATCTGCTGCTTGGGTCAGTTGCGTTCCTAGCACTATGTGGACAAGGTATTTAGAAAATTGTTGCTAGCACTTTCTGGGGGGGTTTTTTCCTCCAAGATCTATGAAGGCTTTTATTTATAGCTGATTGGAGTCATATTGGCTGCTAAGGTCTAGAGTAGTTGGTCCTTTTTGGATGTCTACATAACCAGTGTTTATGGAGTGGTCATTCACATCTGTGACATGACTATAATTCTTGGCTCTAGAAAAAGTTGGCTGCACCTGGTCTCCTCTTACTGTAACTTAGGATACAGGCAATGCCAGGAGGAAAACGGCTAACATGTCTTGAGATATGATTCTCTGGGTTTTCCTATTAATGTGTGGATGTTATTTTTCGGCTTCTAAATAATCCTGCTTTATGGAGCGGACAAACTGTCTCCTAAAGTCTATAAGAACTAGTTCACCTCTAGCTTACGAGGTGAGCCATGCTGAATATATTGTTTCCAAATACTTAGGAATTACTTATCCTGTGAATAGGCAATAACGAAGTATTGTCAAGGCTCCAACTGCTGGGGCCCCCACCCATCATGAGAATGGGGGTACTGTTACCCAAATTTAATGGGATGGAGGTGAAGTGTATGTGCTGCCACTACATTTATCTCCATGGGACTGCTGAAGAATATAGCATTCTGCAATGTCTGGCAATCCTTTCCCATGTTGCGGCAGTGCTAATGCTTGTCCACTGCCCTAGTCAAACAGGACAATGTGGGACCCCCTGTTTTTGTTGAAGGGGTCACCATTGCCCCCACTGATCAGACACTTATCACCTATCCTATAGATCAAATATCAGCAAACTTCCGCACTCCAGCTGTTGTAAAACTACAACTCCTAGCATGCACACTTGCTTGTCTGTTCTTGGAACTCCCTAAGAAGTAGCCGGAGCATGCTGGGAGTTGTAGTTTCACAACAGTCGAAGTGGCAAAGGTTGCTGATCCCTGCTGCAGATCTTTGCACAACCTCTTTAGGTTACATTTACCTTTAAGTAGTATGGTTACCTTGTGATTAGGCTGCTGATAAATTGGGTTTCTTTACAGTCTTTCTTTCCTCTAATAGTTTTAAGATCTGCAAGATTGTGCAGCAGTATAGCTGCCCTGCCATTGGACAACTGTCAGCCATTAGCCTGTATGCCGAAGTTAAGTGAGCAAAGGAGAGCGTGCAGAAATCGGCTGTATTCTTTGTTGACAGACGCCATAACATGATTTTATGTTGTGGTTTAGTGTCAGAATATTCTTGTGATGTGTAGAGGGTCTATACTGTAAATCTCTAAAAAGCTATTTGTTTCTGTTTGAATGTTGTTGGGCTACGTTCACATGTATCAGAAGCCCCAGAATCCATTTTGTTACATTGATGTAAGGGGGGAGTGGGGTGTATGCAACTCTGTTGCATACCTTGGGATCTGACAAACCTTATGTCATTTGCGCTCATTTGCCACCATAGATGTTTGTCATGTAACAAACCTTTCAGTGCGTTGTGGTTTCCCTTAATAAAGGCACATGTGAACAAAGCCTTTTATGAGTAAAACTCCTCTTCATAAATAACCCTAAAAGGTAAACCGTGTAATTGGAGGACTTATCTGAAGTGGACAGCAGATGCCAGAACTGGCTGTTATATCTCCAGTTATTATCCCTATGTATGTCGAAAAAACATTAAATAGTACAAGATGGCACAAAACTGGTGGACAAGAAACGCCAAAGTACCATAAACTACACTTCACGTCACAGGCTGGCTTTTGGTTTCTGTGACTTGCTCACCCTTGTAGAGGAAGTTATATTACTAGTTTCTGTGCTTTAGGGAGCGTTCACACTACCATCGGTGTCCGACATGTAGTGTCCGCTCCTAGTGTCCGCTCAAAATCTGTCACGGACACAGGGTTTTTCTGTCCGCTTGAGAAGTCAGACATCTTCTCTTGCAGACAGGGAAGGACGGGCACGGAGTGCAAAAGAACGCACCCGATGCCCATTCAAGTGAATGACAGGTGTCACGGACACATCTAGTGTCCGTGACAGATTTTGAGCGGACACTACATGTCGGACACCGACGGTAGTGTGCAGTGTATTAATGCTGTCAAGTTGTGACAACAGGAACTCAACAATTTAACCTGGATACCAAAGACATGTCAGTGAGAGAACCTAAAAAACCATGATGATTGTGGGAAAGGAGGGAGCGGGCCTTAATGTGCCTTAATGTCTCGTCTTGTGGCTTGGGTACCTGCCATATAACTAGTGATTCCCAGTGTGCCATCCTCAAGATTCCTGGGTTAGCCTTTGTCCCCTAGCTCTTTGTCACCGCATGCTATGATGGGATAGAACAAGGTCTCCTGCAAATTTTCCATACAGATAAGTTCTCTGGTTCAAATGGCTCCTCTTAGATTCAGATGCTTGTCTCATATTCTGTTTATACAGTAACTGAACATTTAGAAGTGAAGGTCTATCGCTCTTTAATGTATGGTGGTATTGCCCTCCCCCAAATAGATGTTTGCTTGCTTATGCCTGGTATAACAATTCACTACAGCTCGGTCCCATTCTAGTGTATAGGACCAAGCTGTGACTGGTAGAGAATAAGGGAGTTGGCACAGCTTAAGGTGGATGCTGCAGTGGAGCTTCTGACATTTGCCCTCCCAAGGACAGGATATACGCTTCAATATCCCAGATAACCCCAGTAAAGAGAAGACTAGTTTTTTAAGGACCACAGAGTTGGGTGTGAACAGAGGGGTGCATGGAAAGGCTCATTTACATATACGTTTAAAAGGTAATTCATTAAAACAGGGGGGTCTTTTAACAAACGATTAAGAGGCCCTGAACAGCCTTTTTAAAGACAATTCAGGGATGTATTTATCTAAAATGGCAAAAATCCTGTGATGGAGCCCCTATTATCTCCCCCCCCCCCCCCCCAAAAAAAAAAAAAAAAAAAAAAAAATGGTGCCATGTTACTGAACTACAATATACAGCTCATAAAGGGATTTAGCAAAAGGAGTCTGCATTCCATTATGTGCCAGTGTCCTGTAATGACTAACCCATCAAATAAGAGTATCTACGAGTCACTCCATACAGGGTTAAACCAGATTTGGCTGATTGGTTTGTGTTGTTGATGTGATTTTTAATGGCCATCCAAAATCTTGTCTGGCCCGTCTTAAGATTCTTTTTAGACCACTCTTTGAGCCAGATGTAATCCAGGAGTAGGTTAGGCTCCATGGTCTGTTCTCTTTGGACTCCTTTTTATATTTTTAATTCCTTTTCAGTTCACTTTTGGCTTAGAGAAAAAAAAAAAAAAGCTAAAGAACATTTCCAAAAGGAGAGTGTATGAGGCGACCTTAAAACCATTTTCAGGCGGCACCAACTCCTGGTGACCGTTTTTGTTCTTAGGCTTGATTCACATTTATGTTTGGGTTAAGTTTAGGGGTCCCCCCAGATGGAAACCTAATGTGCATAAAAAAGCAGTTACCTTAGGAAACCCACGGATCCCACAGACTATAATGGGGTCTGTGGATTCTGCATGAAAAATGCAGAGAGAAAAGTGCTCCTTGCAGCACTTTTCTCTCCGCATTTTTCATGCGGAGAAGGGAACGGAATGCAGATGTGAACCGGGCCTGAATTTAATATTCAACGAGGGTGAGTAGAAACATTTTATAAAGACTTGAGATGACTTATAAAGATTTTGCAAAGATCTTCAACCAGTTGTAAGACATCAGCATCTTTGTGCCGTCCATTCTGTAAGATGATATTAGTGCTGCATTTGTTGCTTGCCTGGTTCCTGATCCTAACTTCAGGATTTTTATCCTCGTATGCTCCTGAGATTACATATAGAATATTCATTTTGGCCTGTGACCTTTCACATATTTGTTTTTCAGGAATTGTTGGAACAATTCTAAGTGTGAGAAACAAGTGTGAAGTTACACAACGTAAAATACAAAATATGAACAAGTCCTCGAAATTGTGAAGTCAGTTGCTAAGAGCAAGAAATGGTATAACTTGAAAAGATTCCTCATTAAATGTCCCATGGCTCCATCATCCTCTCTGAGGGTCCTTGCCAGTCCTTCAGCAATGATGTCTTGTGACTGGTATACATGACATTGCTGCAGGACTTGTGAGGACTACCAGCAAGGGATATAGCAGGCAAGTCACTGCCTTTAAAATTCCGGACAACCCTCTTTAAGAATTTTGAAGTGATGGCTGACTAGGATAGAGTAGACTTTGTGCCAGTCCTTATGTAGGCTCTGCCTTTTAAGAAATGTCTATCGGCTCAAAGCAGGTCCTGTATTTTGACATGTATGTACATGATGGCTTGGTGGACTGTAAATAAGGTTCCATAAAACTGTAGTAATACAGAGCAAATAATCTTATGAAAAACTTGAAGGACTCTTGCTCACAACTTAGTCCCATCCATGGGAAACAATCAATGTGTGGGCTGAATGTCCAGGACTGAATTGGGTTGCATGCATAGGAGTCACTGCATCATGGTCAGCTATCATACAGTGAGCTCCCAAGCAGCCCATTCTCTACAGTAATGCACATAATGCTATTAGTTCATTACTGCAGTGTTCGAGAACTCATTGTATAACTATGTACGATGTATTGACTCGTGCCCACAGCCGAGTTTGGTCCGGGTACTACGGTACCCACATGGATCATCTTTCACAGATTGGATTTGCCAGTGTTCAAGGTCACGAACCCCTTCCCTTAGAATGGCCCATTGTGCCTTCCATTGATCACAGTGGTGTTAGAAATGTTCCCGGCCACCTTTCTCCTATTAGCTCCACTTGTTGTCTCTCGCTATAGTATGTTTAGCCTGCCCACTGTAGTCTGTGGCTAAGCATGTAGCTGCCAGGGAAACAGTCGGTAGTAAGGAGGCAAACTAGCATTTATCTTTCCCTTTTGCAGTGTTGGGACCACCACTGCTTGGATATTGTTAGCGATGTAAGTTTATAAATGCCTATTCTGAGCCAATGTATGCTGAGCTCAGAGTCACGAGCCATCTCTAATGCCCCGCCTCAATTCTGTGACGCTAACTAGTATGCCAGGGTTACATGGGGCAAGGCTGAAGCATCTTTCCTTCTTAAATTTGTGAATTAAGCATGAGCCGCCTGACAGCAGTTACTCTTGTGTGGAAATATAAGTTCTAAGCCTTCAGGATAATGGATTCTTTGTGATTATTTTAGTCATATAAAAATAAAGTTTCCATCATGGAAATACTGAGGTAAAGAGTCAAAAGATGAGCTAAGGTTTACTGAATAGATGTATAGCCTATATTAAATATTTTTTTTTCTTTTCCCCTGTTGCAGTAGGCTTGGTTCACACTTCCTTTAATAAAAAAAAATATATGTGTATATATAATTTTTTTTTTTTTTTTTTTTTATTTTATTTTTTTTGTCCTGTTGTGAGAGCTGAGACAATAACAGTGGCCAATTGACATTATTGACTAATAGGGTTCGTACATATTAAAGGACCTCATTGACTAATAGTGAATTTATAGGGGTCTGATAGGAAGAATGCTGTGCTGTTCTTTGCTCTGAGATGCAAGTGTGGACAGAGCCTTAGGGGCGTAAGAATGAGACACTGAATTTGATGCAGAATCTGTCTCCACTTCATTTCAATTGGGAGTCAGTACCTGGTTGTGTTTCTTGGTGTGTGTCCCCCTTACTCCCTTCTTTAATCCAGCACACTGTATGGACCTGGATACTTCACTTAAAGAAAAGCATTTTTAGATGCGGTTTCTCAAAATGCATTATTTTCAATAGATTTTTCAAGGCAGAATCCATCTCCATGTTGCTGTCTTTTGTTTTTTTTTCCTTCTTCTAGCTGAACAAAATCAGCTACAAGAATAAAATCTGCAACTGACTCCCTGAACTGGCATATGAATGTACCTTAATGTTGAGTTCGCACTGAATTTTTTGGACCGGATTTTGACACGGAATCTGCTTCAGAATCCAGCTCCAAAAAAGCTGTTCACCTCTTTTCTCCGCTGGCTTTTTTCTTTTCCCGCTCGTAGAAAAAAAGAATCAAGCTGCCTTATCTTGCCATGAATTCCGCGGCTGAATCGTCCGTGGCACAAAACGCCCTCCTAACTAGACCCATTTATTTGGGCCTAATCTGGAGTGGAATGCCACGACTGGATGCCGGTACTGCACTGCAATCCAGTCATGGCTAGCCGTGGGAGCCGTTTTTTTGGAGGCGGATTCTGATGCGGCTTCCACGTCAAAATCCAGTCCAAAAAACTCCATGTGAACTCAGCATAAGTGTGCTGCTTGTACTTAAGGCTGATTCTGCCTGAGATCTCTTATGGAAGTGAATGGTTGTTCTGACAGTGCAAAATTTCATGTAGATTTGGACACAGAATTTGTCAAAATCTGCTTTTGGAATTTGGTCCTGCCCAATAAAAGCAAAATACAATGACACTCTTTTTAATCCAAATTCTGCTTCAAAATACTCATCCGTTTTCCTGAAGCAGAAATTTTCTACTTGACAAATTCATTGTCAAACACATCCTACATGTGAACACCCCCTAAGTATGTATATATTCAGTGTGCATGCCATGGCTTCCTTGTTTGTGATCAGCCAGAAGAGAGCTGGTCCGCAGAACATTCCCAAGACATTAGAACTCCAGAATTACTGCTAAGCATTATGGCTGCCTTCTACACGATTGTTCAGTGACTCTCAGAATGCAGCAAACATCTATATAACCCACCTCTTCCACACTTACAAGAGAAACCTTTTGAGGATAATGTGACTCTCTAAATTTGGTTATTAGCCAGCTGCATTACCCTACAAGAAAGTGTAACTAGTCCTGCTTTTAAAGCTGCAGAGCTTTTTACGCCATAGAGCAGTTATATACTATATCAAGCCATGGACCTATATCAGCAGGATGTTATCAGGACAGGCTTTCATTCTGTAACTTAATATAAGCAATGATCTTGAAAATGCAGAGGTGCTAAACCAATGGGGCAGATTTACTAAGCAAAACTGAGAGGAATTGTGGACCGGATTGTGACGCTGGATATGTCCTGCATCAGACTTATTAAGCATTGTACCAAGGAGGGGTTGGGGCATGGCTAACAGCTAAATGCACCACAGCCATAAAATGTTAATGGCGCCAAAAATGGCGGTGGGGAGATTTATTGTATATTTTACTGGTTTCTTGTGTAAAAGTCTCAAATTTTAGTGTCGGAAATGCCAGTCTTGCTAAATTTCCCCCAGTGTCTATATTTATGAGCGTACACCACTGAGGTAAATTTGGCACGCCTGTCTGCCTGCCTAATCTAGTTCTAAAGGAGTTGGCCACTTAATCATTATTTTCACAGATGAAATATGCTGTAAACTAACTAAAGTTATTTGCACATCAGTTCTGATGTCCTCCTCTGACAAGTGTCACCCCCTTTGTCTAGTGGGGCCTGGTCCTCAGAGAAGCATGTGTGCCCAACATGGGCCTGGTCCTCACTCATTCATCTGTGCCCAACATGGGGAATGGACTGTCATGTCCTCTGCACCCACCCCATAAGTGATCACAAGGGGTGTCCCTTGTCAGAAAAGGAGATATGGGCTGATGTGCAAACATTATATTAGCTTTTAAGCAAAATTGGGAAAGTACAAAAAAATGACTTCTTGCAACAAATGAAGCTATATTTGCTGGTCCACCCCACCACCACTTTCGGCAATGAGCGGTCAGTGCAGTCCCTGTCCTCTCATAGAAAGAGTTAGGTGTTAGGTCTTTTCATCCGTAAATCCTATGAATTTGGAGGATGGTGTCATATAGCTGGGCACTAGTGAATGCAATAAACTCCAACCTAAAAATGGCTGCTAGTTCAGTTCACATCATTTTTGGTTTGGGAAGTCTAATGTGCTGCTGTGACGTGAAGGAAGCTGCCCCCCTCTGTCTACTCACTTGCCACCTACCCCAGTGTAGGGTCTCTTTGTGTGGGTCCATATAGGTGTGCATAAGGTGTTACACTGCTTAAAGTTGTAGGGCTGCCATGAGGTGCCTTTGTACATACCCAATACATGGGTACATAAGTAGGTGCTGTGTTATGGACAGCCATATGCATGAACACTCAAGTATTGTCTGATCCCCATTTTACCTGAGAGCTGGTGTAGGTGTCACCTCGGAACAGCTGGGGTAAGATTTGGGCAGATGCACTTGGGGCTGTAGGAAAGCTGGGTAGCTTGAGACAGTGACACTCCTGGTCTTGTCATGCAGCTAGTGACACCAGGCTTGTTACATGATGGGTGAGGAGTGTAAACAACCACACCTGTAAGATATGTTGCAAGTCACAACTTCATTCCTGAGAGTAAAACCAACTTTAGAACAAATGGTTTCTTTAAGGGATTGTGTAGTGTATATCAAAGGTATCCCCTGTCTACTTATCAGATCAGCAGGGGACTAGTAATGAGAGCAGGGGTCCCTCACCCCAACCCTTAAACATAAAAGTGGCCATATATGTGTGCTCACCCTCCTTTTACCTCATTGACTACCAAAAGGAGACAAGGAGTAGTGGAGTATAGGGGTGAATCTATATAACGTATTTGTTGTATAGCACATACTCCTTTTAATATTTAGAATGTAATTTAGTCCTGCAGAAACTGACGTCTTCCGTCTACCCCCGTGCCCATGCCTTCTATAACAGGTAAGGGGGGTTCTTTTTACCCTGTGCTGCATAGTATTTTGGTAATGCTTATGTTTTGAGGTTTCCAGACCAGTGGTTTCTACCTCTGTATGGTGTTGAGGCACCTCATGCAAAGTCTATTGTCAAGTTAGAAACTGTTAGTGAATCAATATGTGCAAGTGTTTGTTTGTTTTTGGGTTAATAATGTAGATTGTGAGCCCCCATATAGGGCTTACAATGTATGTTTTTCCTTATCAGTATGTCTTTGTAGAAGGGGAGGAAATCCACGCAAACATGGGGAGAACATACAAACTCCTTGCAGATGTTGTCCTTGGCAGAATTTGAACCCAGGACTCCAGCGCTGCAAGGAATGGTGACACTACTTTGACACTTGCACAGAATTGTTGCCAAATTGACAGTGATTCCTGTATAGAGATGAAGTGGTAGAATAATAGAATGGCTTTGTAAGTTGTAACTCCTTTTAGAAAAGTAAGCATCGGCACAGGTTTCCTTGGTAAAATCCAATGACCATCTAGACCCAATGCATGTGAATAGAAAACCTGATTGACCCCAGTAACTGATGGTTAATCCTTTTGCAGATCTGTGACAGAAAGCTGGGTGCTGGTCACTGACAGATCCTCTTGTGAATGTGTCTGATGCATGTGAATACCCTCTTTTGGTACAGAGACACATTGTGGGGGAAAAAGCAGCCTTTGGTCTTGCACAGTCTTCAAATGGTTGGCTTCTGCACTGTGTTCTGGATGAAACTGCTGAATACCGGCAAATCCACATAGACAGTCAATTAGAAAACTAAGGGTCTATAATCTGGCACAACACAGTGTGAACACCTTGTCTAGTCTGGTATGAGAAACTTGTCGCTGGATAGAGCTATATAGGCCACTACCCTGTAGGTAATGCATTCAGCTCTGCATTATCATCAGCTGAACTATTGAGTTGTTACAGCTCTTCTTTCTTTAACACACACACACACACACACACACACACACACACACACACACACACACACACACACACACACACACACACACACACACACACTTCTCTGTCCAGCCAAGGATGCATGTGTTCTAATTGGGAAGAGATGAACAAGCTGCCTCTAGACACCTCAGGCATTGCTTAGTCTCCCGTTTAGCCAGGCATGTGAGACTCCAGCAATGTGTTCCTCATCTCCTTCAACATCTGCCATTGGAAGAGTTAAGGAGACTGGTTGGTGTAACCCAGCAATGGCGTACTATTCTATTGGATTAAACAAGTATTTCATGTCTTTTAGGGCCCCTTTGCACAGCCTTTTGCAGGGTAGTAAACCTGGTCCATGTGACTACTACATTTCTAAGGGTAATAACTTGCAACATCATGGTGCTTTATGATGCTGAGGTTTCCAGACAGATGGTCATTCTACTGTCCTGTGCTCACATGGTGCGGTGTGTGGGGGACATTACAGCTTTGTCCCCTGGGCTGGTATTGCACATGTGATATAGGCAATAAAAATCTGCCACCAAAACGACATGTATGATTCCTGCCCTAAAATGTTCTTCAGTAATGGTAAGCACCATTGGGGAATTAATGTATTACAGTTAGGGCCAGAAATATTTGGACAGTGACACAATTTTCGCGAGTTGGGCTCTGTATGCCACCACATTGGTTTTGAAATGAAACCTCTACAACAGAATTCAAGTGCAGATTGTAACGTTTAATTTGAAGGGTTGAACAAAAATATCTGATAGAAAGTGTAGGAATTGTACACATTTCTTTACAAACACTCCACATTTTAGGAGCTCAAAAGTAATTGGACAAATAAACATAACCCAAACAAAATATTTTTTTTTTTCAATATTTTGTTGCGAATCCTTTGGAGGCAATCACTGCCTTAAGTCTGGAACCCATGGACATCACCAAACGCTGGGTTTCCTCCTTCTTAATGCTTTGCCAGGCCTTTACAGCCGCAGCCTTCAGGTCTTTCTTGTTTGTGGGTCTTTCCGCCTTAAGGGTGCATTCACACTGAGTAAACGCTAGCTTATTTTGTAGAGTAAAATTACACTTGTAAATTTTGCTATCCCATTGACTTCAATGATATTTTTTTACAAGTGTAAAAATACGCCTGTAAAAAATACGCCTGTAAAAATACGCCTGTAAAATGTCATTGAAGTCAATGGGATAGCAAAATTTACAAGTGTAATTTTACTCTACAAAATAAGCTAGCGTTTACTCAGTGTGAATGCACCCTAAGTCTGGATTTGAGCAAGTGAAATGCATGCTCAATTGGGTTAAGATCTGGTGATTGACTTGGCCATTGCAGAATGTTCCACTTTTTTGCACTCATGAACTCCTGGGTAGCTTTGGCTGTATGCTTGGGGTCATTGTCCATCTGTACTATGAAGCGCCGTCGATCAACTTGGCAGCATTTGGCTGAATCTGGGCTGAAAGTATATCCCGTTACACTTCAGAATTCATCCGGCTACTCTTGTCTGCTGTTATGTCATCAATAAACACAAGTGACCCAGTGCCATTGAAAGCCATGCATGCCCATGCCATCACGTTGCCTCCACCATGTTTTACAGAGGATGTGGTGTGCCTTGGATCATGTGCCGTTCCCTTTCTTCTCCAAACTTTTTTCTTCCCATCATTCTGGTACAGGTTGAGCTTTGTCTCATCTGTCCATAGAATACTTTTCCAGAACTGAGCTGGCTTCTTGAGGTGTTTTTCAGCAAATTTAACTCTGGCCTGTCTATTTTTGGAATTGATGAATGGTTTGCATCTAGATGTGAACCCTTTGTATTTACTTTCATGGAGTCTTCTCTTTACTGTTGACTTAGAGACAGATACACCTACTTCACTGAGAGTGTTCTGGACTTCAGTTGATGTTGTGAACGGGTTCATCTTGACCAAAGAAACTATGCGGCGATCATCCACCACTGTTGTCATCCGTGGACGCCCAGGCCTTTTTGAGTTCCCAAGCTCACCAGTCAATTCCTTTTTTCTTAGAATGTGCCCGACTGTTGATTTTGCTACTCCAAGCATGTCTGCTATCTCTCTGATGGATTTTTTCTTTTTTTTCAGCCTCAGGATGTTCTGCTTCACCTCAATTGAGAGTTCCTTTGACCGCATGTTGTCTGGTCACAGCAACACCTTCCAAATGCAAAACCACACACCTGGAATCAACCCCAGACCTTCTAACTACTTCATTGATTACAGGTTTACGAGGGAGACGTCTTCAGAGTTAATTGCAGCCCTTAGAGTCCATTGTCCAATTACTTTTGGTCCCTTGAAAAAGAGGAGGCTATGCATTACAGAGCTATGATTCCTAAACCCTTTCTCCGATTTAATGCGGAAACTCTCATATTGCAGCTGGGAGTGTGTACTTTCAGCCCATATTATATATATATATATATATATATATATATATATATATATATATATATTTGTATTTCTGAACATGTTTTAGTAAACAGCTAAAATAACAAAACTTGTGTCACTGTCCAAATATTTCTGGCCCTAACTGTATATGGCAGTTTTGATGTCCAGCACAGGGACTGCTAAAGTTATGAAGAGCATTGCCTCATCATGAATTGGGCACCTCCTCCATGTGCCTTATGTATGTGGGCCAGCCCCGGAACTGGTGTGGATTATAACGGCGTTTACATTTTTGTGGCGTAAATAATGATGGCTGTGGCACAGTGGCCCCTGCCCTATTCTCTTTCAGAAAAGTGGTGATACCAGTGCAAGAACTTTCACAAGTGGCATTAAATGGTCTCTATTCACCACTTTTTTGGCATGACACAGCATCCGTAGTGAATTAATTGCTATGTTATTCATCCTATTGGTTACCTGTGACTTATTTGGCTATGTCTTCTGCATGTCTGCTGAAAATCCACAGCAAAAACTGCATGCATAACGTGGTGCTTACCCTTGAAATCTCAACAAAGTATGAGATTTATGATCTCTCTACTGATGCTGTTGTGCTGTAGACTCTCCACTGGTAAATCCATCTGTAAGATCTGCACGTTATATGCTACCTCTGCCTTTGTCTATTAAATATGAGAGCAGGGCCAAGTCATGATAGTCAGACATGCATGTGTGATAGTCATACAATATGCGCCATACAGTTGTACTTGGTTTTTGCATTCTCAGCCTCTTCACTTGAATGAGACTGAACTGTGGGCAGGAAATGTGATCGAGGAAAAATGCTACTTCTGGAGTCCCAGGCGTTGAACCCCTTACTGATTTGATTTATTTTTCTCTCCCCAGTTTGACCTTTGCTATGAATAGGTTATGAAGGAATTCATATTGTGGGTAGTATTATTTTGTGTGAACCCCTAGAAAAAGCCCATAGTGATGTTACCCTTGGTCAGATGCCAACGTAACCAGTCTCCTACTTGGACAGAGGGTTGTAATGTCCTAGATCTGCAGAGTGTGCATTTTTCTGTTCCTTTCTCTGCAGATCTGCCACTTTCTAGATTGTCAAATGTTTTTCATAGCAGAAGAATACATTTTGCATAGATATAATATGCAGCACTTTCTGGTCACTTGGTGTTCTGGAGATGAGCCTTCCATGTGCTGACCTTTGTTGTGCACAGCAACCAAACAAAGGGGACAGTACTGCAAGGTGGAAGGATCGGGCAATATCCTGAACCAATGGTGACAAGGGGCATGTCTGACTACTTCAGATTGCCTCTAGATACTGTAGCTGACCTATAGTCACAGCTCTGCTGTAATAGAGTAGAGTTGAAGAAGCCACAAGATATGGGGAAACTATCTAGCAGGGAATCATCGCCTGTAGATTGACTTGTATATCTGTTTTAAAGAATGGGTAAGGGGGGATGGGACCTTGGTCAAATGTCTAGCTATTTGTAGGAACACTGCTCTCCAAATAACATGGCTGTGGAGCCATACCTTTACAGCCTTTGATGGACACATTTACCATATTACATTTTATTTATATAGCGCGCAACATCTTCCGCAGCGCTGTACAATTTGTAGGGTTCAAGTACAGACAAAAAGATGCATTACAAAGAAAGTCACTTCACCCAATGGGACTGAGGGCCCTGCTCACAAGAGCTTACAATCTGAGGTAGAGGGGGTGACACATAACATAAAACTATATGAGCCATCACCAGTCGTGTCCTTTAATGTGCAGATGGTGCCTGGACGTATAAAGTTAGTCTTATCTAGTTTAGAAATGTTATACACAAGTAAATGAACTGTCTTGGCGCCCAATAACTTGCAAATATTGGCCTTACACATTAAAGGTTGGCTGAATCCTCTTCATCTCGTGGGGGAAGAGGGAGAGTGGGGTATTGCAAAGTTGTTTAGAGTATCACATACACTTCTAGGTTAGATCTTCCAATCCCACTAACCTGCCTAGAAGAGAGATGTTAAGCTGGTCATACACTTAAGGTATTCTGCAGCTCCTTGGCAAATTCAACTTACCATAAGTGTGACCAACAGTCATCAATTTTTTTTGGCAGATTTAACCAAATTTAGTTGAATCAGTCAAAGGTCTGCAGATGAATCTTGTGTACAGTTAGGAATAGGCATGTTGGTTTTCAACATGCCCAAGCCTTTTCACATTGAATGAAACTTGCACAACTCTCAAAGTGGGATGCGTGGACTGACCATTCATAGCCTGTCCTTAGGATAGGTCATTATTTGAAGATCAATTAGGTTCAGACACCCAACCCCTAAACTCACCAGGTGTTAGCTTAGCTTATGGCACCAGAACCGGACTTCTCCATACCCTCTGCAGTGGCCATGCTGCATTATTTGAACAGGATTTGAGCTGTGCTTTCAGGCCACCACACAGTGTACAATGCCATTTGCCTACTGCTCTGTACACTCCTGTAACCAGCTCATCAGTGAGTGGCCTAGGTGTCTGATCCCTCTGGTATTTGATTAAAGGGGTTGTCCAGGAAATACTGTTTTCCTCAAGGAGGCTGTGGAAGGTTGCCCTTGTGGGCTTGTTCTGGCGGAAGACATTGCCACACATAACCGCATGTGAGTGATGTCCTGATTGCTTTCACTCACATGCGGCAGAGGCTTCCACTGGAGACGTGTGAGTGTGTCGTGGTTTTTCCCTTCACCGACCACCTTTCAAAAAACTGTATTTCCTGGACAACCTTTGTGATGACTTATTGTAAAAGTGTTTAATAATAATCTGGCTACAAAAGGAACGATTTTGTACCAGACTGATGCAGGAAACATGCGGAAGGATTCTCTTCCCCAGACATATACGTTCATTGTTTGCTAGTAGCAGAGCCCTTACACTTTATAGAACGTGCCGTGCAGGAGGAACGATTGCTAAAGTTAATGTTTCCTTGCTATATACTTTAATTTTTTGCAGGGAATCCGGTCTTTATTACATACGGATGAACAATGATGGGGGTTTTTTTGTGTTTTTTTTTCTTGCTGAAATCAGTGGATCAATCGTTAAACAAGAAAACAGTTGTTCATCGGGGGTTGTCGTCACTATTAGGCAGGCTGAAAACCGGATATGAGTGCTTGTTCGTGCGTACACTGGCCTGGTAAATGACCCTGTCTTATAGGGCCCTAAGAATGGGTTATTAGATATCTGTCTTGGGGAACCCCTTTACCTGACTTTATTTATTTTTTTGGAAGAGAACTGTATCTGAGACCTTGGCCCTTTCAGGCGACTGCTTCCTAATGTGTATGCTTGGCTGTGGTAGAGCTGTGATCTCTAGAGCATATTCTGTAGCCTGTCAGGTATGTCGAGGCTCAGTCATAAGGTCTTCCTGACTAGTTTACCTGGATTCTGTTACACAGTGAAAATGAAAGTTGTCTGAGCTGAAAATGCTCCTTTTTATTTATTGAATAGACTTGTGTATCCAGTTCTTTTGAGTCAGGATATAACTTTGTGCCTATTATGCTTTGCTTTGTTTGTATGGATCGCTTGCATTTCACTGGCTTATTTGCCGCTTTCTTTTCTGTGTACTAATATTCCGCTATTCTCTTTTTAGGTGCTGGAGAGTCAGGGAAAAGCACAATTGTGAAGCAGATGAGAATTCTCCATGTGAATGGATTTAATGCAGAGTAAGTACAATCTACAAGTATGGATCTTGATATGTGGTGGACCTGCTAGGGCCTTTGGCATTGATGACATCAGTCTCGCACATTAGTGGCTGACAGCCTGAAAGTCTTTGTCCTGTCTTCCTGTATGTTGTTTGGCAGGATTGTGTTATCCTAAGAAAAGGGCCTATCTCCAAATAACAACTCCAAAGAATATTAGGCCTTCGTGCCATTCTTTCTTATTCAATTTTTTTTTTTTTTTTTTTAATATAGAAGGAATAAGAAGCCTATAAAACACGAAAAAGTGCTGAGAAATAAATTACATTGGGAATGCAAGTGCTAAAACAGTTGGGAATGGTGTTAGATTAAAGAATGCTGTTATTGATTTGGGTTGGGGGCTTGTCTGTAATCACAGGACCAAATTTGTTGGGCATTCCTTCTTGGTGTAGGGGTGTGAGTGGAGAAAGTCCAACCTTCTCTCATTATCTCAGTCCTTGAATCTCATTCATTGAATTTCGCAGTTGCCCTAAGTTTCCTTCGTGATAAGTGGTTTGCCGCAGACATGCAATGTTTAGATGCCTGTTGGTGGGCTGTCTTTCTAAAATGGAGAAGTCTTAGACTAGACAACTTATTTTATTGCAATGTTGAGATCTAGACTCTGCAGCAACACTGCTAATGCTGTCTTCAGAATCTTTATTCTTGGCCACATTTTAGGGCGCCTCCTTACTTGCAGGTAAATGCTGACTCTGCACAAGTTTCTGATCCCGTCTGACATGACTTGCAGGATGTTGCGTTTCTCTTGGACTTTGCAGTCATTTCAAGTCACAAAACAATCTTAGAAATTCTGTGAATGCTTTATGTTGTGTATGAAGCCTCTGCGGACTGATAAGTCACTAGTATGTATCCCTGTTAGTATGCATGGCTTGTTCCCTGTGAAGCTATGGCTATATACCCTATTATATGTCTTTTTTTTTTTTTTTTTTTTTTTTTTTTTTTTTTTTTGTGTGTATGTGCTGAACATTCTGTTGGTTATCCACATATAGAAGTATATGTAATTATGTGTGTATTTGTCTTCCATGTTGCATTTGTTTGTGATGGTTACTACAGACAAACATATGACTTATGTTATGTTGCACACCTCAGAATGCCTGTCTTTCATGGTGACAGCCCTGCTTGGACTGTAACAGTGGTGGTGTGGTCCATGGGTGTAACTACCAAGGTAGCAGCTGTCACAGGGACATTAGGGGTCCGGCGGCAACCGCTACCGCTGCAGATTTATTTAAAAAATAAAATAAAAAAAAATAGGCTACCTGCTGGATCAACTCCAGCACGTAACTGGCCCTATTTATTGCAGCACCAGGTGCTGCCTGAAGATGACAGTGAAGGAGGCAGCTCCTCTCCTCTCTGCATCCAATGTTTTAACGGTAGTTAAGCCAGCAATTGGCTGCCTGCTGTCTGGGCCCCTGCCTCCCGGCACTTGCAAGGTGACAGCGGGCAGGAGAAACTTCTATCTCTTGCCCGCTGTCCCAAGCCATGTGCTGGCATCTATACTAGTAGGTTACAGGACCTGTGACGGGGGGGGGGGGGGGGGGGGGTCTGTGGAGTCGGTAGGCCCCACCGCTGACTCCAACTCTTTAATACAGTCCTGACAATGAAGATTCCTTGTGACTATGCAAAGAAGACTTGAAGGTGCTAGATTACTGAATTCTGGTTCTTCAGGAGGCTAGAGTAACAAATTGCTCCTTCTGTCCCTTGGTTTTCAGACTGTTCTGCTTATGACCTCATGATTTCCTTGACTCTCTGCCACATTTAGACAATATAGTGTTGGTGTTGCTGGAAATTTGTGTGTCTGGATCCAATCGCTTGCTTTTGTTAGGTTTGCTGCTTGTGTAGTTTTTCTTTCTATACAATTGTATAGTAGTGTTTGTGATATAGTAACATTGGTTATTGGTGAAGGTAACCTGATACATGGAAAATGCACTGTAATCTGCATTTACCATGATATAAAGCTGTAGGAGCTGAGCAGATTGCTAGAAATTTTTTGGGCAAAGATTGCACATCCTTTGTAGTTTAACCATTTCTCTCTGCTCTTCCTGTGCTAAGAAGGCCGATCTATGGGTGTCTGACAGCTATCTTTGTATGTGCAGTCAGTGGGGGGGCTTCTGCACATCTCAAAGACCAGAGCTATAAATGGATAAATTAATACAGCCCTCTATATAAGAATCTTCTCTGTAACATCTTGCCTGTAGATTAGACTGCATTGTCTATACATTACACTACATTTACTGGGGACAGGAATCTAGGCACGGCTGAAGAACTAATGTGCATGGGGCACTGTAAAACTGGGTGAACAGCATGTTGCATTTAATAGGTTTCTAGTTTATATACAAGTAAATGTTTTGGTATTACACTATTTTTTTTAGATTAGGCTTAGATAGACAAATGCTTTCTTGCCCTGTCTCACAGAGGCGAGCATTCTTGGAATAAGATGGGCCGTCCTCTCTCCTGAGAATCTGTATTCTGTCTGTATACAACAGGACAGGTTGCCATAAAATATCCTTGGTGTGCTGACCATACACAGTCTGCGGCATGGGTTTAGCAGTGTTGAAGCGTTTTCTAGTATTTGGGTCCCTATAGTTTGTCAGGTTACTTGTCAGTTCTCCTTATTTCTCTGCTCTATAGTAGTACGAGGGACTAGGCGATACATTTTTAGTTTAGTTTACTGCTTGCAGGCCATATCGGTGAAGCTGAATATAGACTTGAGCTGTTCTTGGTTACTTTTTTTGGCTTCCATGTAATTGTTATGGTGTTTTTTTTTTGTTTTTTTTTTTATATAACATGTTTTGTCTTCTAAAGCTTAGATTGTGTCTGTATTACCACATGTAATTTGCGCTGTTCTCTATCCAATTCATCTCAGCGAGTACCATGTTGTGAAGGCAGACTTAATGGTAGACTATGTTCTATAGGATAGGCCATCATTTCCACATCTGAACTTTTAGTGCATATCAATATTCTTCATAGCAAAATAGGGCTGCAGACTTCAGGAAAACATATTAGGACTAGGTTAAGGCTTAGGTTAAGGTTAAGGCTTGTTGTGGCTTTAACGTTATTTGTTGCTTATGTCAGGAATAGCCCCCTGTATATCTGCCCATCTGGCCTCCATTGAGTGTGTATATGGAGTATATAGCGGAAAGTGTTCTACACTCCTCAAGAAGGGGAAGCTGCATATGGAGAGCCCATGTGATTGGGCCCGTAGTATGTCGCAGCCATTTTTTTTGGAGGTATAGGTGGAGATATCTTGCTCTGCTGTGAGGAGCCTCAGCCGTGCCCCAACCTCTCAGTCCCTACACGAAGCCATAGCATTGTGTATAAACTTCTCCTGGGTTGTTGTCTGCTGTACAGATTGGTTTGGTAGGTGTTCGGGCGTCTTGAGATATCTTTGTGGCCAGTATGGTGCAAAGTGGTTTGTGTTGGGCTTTGTTCCACAAAACACATACGGACTGTAGAATGTCTTGCCTGTATTATCTGGGTAATCTCACTCAATAGTCCATTCTTAACTAGGCATCTTGGAGATGATCCTTGTTTTATAGGGTTTGTCCAAGTAACTTTGTGCCTTTCTTAAAGTAGCGAAATTGTGCTGCTTTATTGTATTGCCTTTTTCCATGCCATATGTCCCTTATATCACTTTGCCTATTTAGCAGTCCAGGCTTGTCACTCAGCCTTTATTGAAAGGTAGTCAATTTATGTTTAGTACCGTATGTGGCTAGCAGAAGAGATGTGTGAAGATTATGGTGGTGGGGGAAGGGGAGAGTCTTGACTTCATGACATCTATTAAGATTTTAATAAAATCCAGGAATGTTCATGTAGCCGGAATATTCTACACGCCTCTCGCTGTTTACATGAAGTAAAAGCCAAGTGAAGATGCGATAATGAACATTGCCAGTGCACAATGAACAAACTCTATTACTTTCTAGTTTTGTCTCTGGCCGATAGGGTTAATACGTTGGCAGCAATTGTGTTCTTTTCCCCCAGTGCACAGATTGATACCGTTTTGCCAGTAGATTTGCCAAGATAGAAGTTTCTGTGTGTCAGTGCCGGCTGCGTCCTCCCACTTACAGTGTGTTTCTTCCTCTGTTCCAGCAAGTCTCTAAACCTGACCATACTAATTGCCTGCGCGTTTCTATGTGCAAGGGAAATGACTACCTTATTAGGTCATCGGATCACGTGACTGCCCTTCATGGCTTGCTGTCCCTGTGGATGTAGATGGGACTGCTACATACATGGCTTTCACTATTGTGCACAATATAGCAGAGCTGCATCTGCTTTTGTGGCTCTGATGCAATCCTGTTATATGGGATGATGAGTGTTTGCCTATCAGGGGTTAGTCCGACATTCAGGCAACTGGCAGTTCGGGCAGGGGGTGAATCCCTCATATAAATGGTCATTGGTTGTCTGCTACATTTCATTTTGATTTATGTGGCATAGCTAAGGAAATTGGGGGATTGGGTATGCAATTGATTTTCCACTTCTGTCCCTTTTTCATGTTTCTTAGTTGCAGTATTTCAAGGCGGTATTCACAAACTACTACCACAGTAGGTTTGCGACAGTGCTCATAGTTAGGTCTTAATATAAAGACTTTTCTTATGTGCCCCATTGTATGGACCACTAAATAAATGAAATCTACTTGTGGTCATGTGCTCTGGATTATTGTAAGGCTCTAGATATGAACTGGTTTAAAAGGTGGTGTATATACATAACAGTGGATGGGTATTTACATCTGAAGATGCAAGTTGATTCTTCTGATCGCAATGCAAAATCTTTAAGAGACCCTGTATTTGTCAGTCACTGCTCCTGCATGCCCAAGCATATTCCCCCTATGATAAGGAGTTAACTTGTAAGCTTTTTACTTGTAAGGAGGTCTTTTCTGTATATAGTAATGGCAATTTAGTTTAACCTTTATGCACTTTTTAGGCCAGGGTCCCACATGGCATAAATGCTGCAGTTTGTCAAAACAAAGTGGATGGGATTCTTGCAAATCTTATCCCCACTTTGCTGGAAAATACATGCAGCAGAAACGCTGTGATTTCCAAAATGTTGCCGTTTTGGAAATTGCAGAAAATCTGCAGAACTTTCTGCACAAAACCTCTTTCTGTGATGAGCGTTACGGGATACCACGTGGGCCTTAGTCTAAATGAGTTTGTTGACGATTAGTGAAAATGGGCCCACTGTGGAAAAACTCCAGATTTGAGCTGCTGGGCCTGGTTGTGTATACAGAGCAGGGAGCAATAAGTGAGATCTCTGGGTTACTTTTAGGGATCCTGATGCGATTGTTCCTAACATTTAAATTATTTTGGCTGATGCTTTCTTAGGATCAGATGTTTTTTGGTTATTGTAGATTCCAGCTTTCTTTCGTACATTTAATTGGTAACCTGCTTATATTCGCTTGTCCTTTTAAAATGAAAGGACAAAGCAGCACTTTTAATAAGTCTACAAACCAAACTGTCCTAGCAACCAATCGCAACACACCTTTATGTTTCAGGAGCAAGCTGTGCTGTGATGGGTTGTGTGGCCAGTTTTAACTTTAGTCCAGTTTAATAACACTACCCCAAAAAGTCAGGATGGGCTTGTAATGTAATTTATATGTATTTGTTTTTACAGAGAGAAAAAGATAAAAGTTCAAGATATAAAGAATAACATTAAAGAGGCCATTGAAGTAAGTAACAAACCAGATAAATCATGCACTATTTCAGATTATTTGAATTTTCTTCCCTTGACTTTAATAAAAATGCCTAAATTTCCTTCTATTTTTAGACTATAGTAACAGCAATGTGCAATCTGTCACCTCCAGTGGAGCTAGCGAATCCAGACAACCAGTTCCGAATTGATTATATCACAAACTTACCGAGTCACAAGGATTTTGACTTTCCATCAGTGAGTATCTGCTTGACCATATGGCACACACAGACTGCACAATTCCTGGCCATACATACTGCTCCCGACTACCCCATGAATAATACACCCGTTTGCCTTAAGTGAATGTGACTTTCTTTGTGTATGGTGGGAGGATAAGCATCTCACAGGCTGCTTATCTGCAGGTAGAATGGCTAAAATCAAGTTCTCAATGGGGTCTTCTTTGAGTTTCTACACACCATAGGTCCTTGACCTACATTAGTGGCTTGCCCATTTAGGATTACGCATTTAAATCTCACCTTGAAAGTTTTTGCCGAATCCAAAGGGCCATGACCCCTGTTTTGGCACTGCTGAGAATAAAGATTTTTTTTTTTTTTTTTGAACTCCCATAGATGTGAATGGAGACCCTAACATGTTCAACCATCTGTCCAATGTCTGCAAGGCTGAAGTGTGACATTTTTATTAAATCTTTTATATTCATATGGATGTCATATGCTCATTCTGTGACCTGTCGTGTTTGTCATCACAATAGGACCCACTTTGAGGAAGTTCAGACTTGTGTGATACTTCTCAGTTTTAGTATGTGACCAGTCCTGAAATATCACATTCTTGATATGTCAGGAACAGCGACTTTAGGAAACCCTTAGCTCATCTATGGGCTATACATGTCCCGTTGAACAAGACGCAGCGGCCTCTCATGTTGACTTTCCACCATAATTGTTGTGTTTTGCCCTTGGTTTTTTAGTGTGAACCCAGGAAACGCTTAATTAAGTTTCCCCCCACAGTGGCTCCTGTTAGCATTTGGAGTCTGAGCACCCAAAAATTGAAGACTTCTGTCTGCTTGCCCCTGTAAATTCTTTCAGTAATATACAAGGCAGGTCTAGTCTGTCACTCTACCCATAAATGGACAGCTCATTTAGTCCTTGGATGTGGTAACAAAAGAAAAGTACAGGATTGTGCAATTCCTGCACTGAGGTGTGATGTGGGAGATTCTTTTCTCCTGCTAACAATATGGCAGGGATGGCTCCCTGCTGCTCCGAAGTTAACCTGTGTATGTACCAGCCTGCTTTATAGCGGAGATTTCACATGTCTTTTTTTTCTGAGTGACTTGTCATTTGCAGTCATACTGACCTGCTGGATGAATTTAACATTGCACGATAAGGCTTAAAAAGCAGCTGATGGATCTGTGCCGTGATCTGTGGTATGGTCTGGGCAATCATTCATCAGACGCAAGTTTATTTGGCATTATCCACTATTCCACTATAGCGCCTTGTCTAACAGGGCAAATCGACTTTGTGATGGTTATCTGACATTAGGTGTCGTCATGCTCATTTGTCTCTTGAGAAAAGACGCAGATATTTTGTTGAAACTGGTGCTTACAGGTATCTAAATTCTCTAGTGCATGACCAGCTTAGGCTAGGTTCACATCTGCATTAGAGTTTGTCTGAGGGTCTGCATGGTGACCCCCAAACAGAAACCTAATCCGCTTAAAGTAGAAACCCACGGACCCCATAGACTCTAATAGGGCCTGCATGGTTTTCTCTCCGCTTCTGCCCGAAAAGAGTGAAATTCAAAGTGTGGAATGGGATCCCTGTATGAAGATCCAATGCTGGTGTGAACTGCACCTTACATGGGTTTTCAGAGACTGAAATATTGATGGCCTATCAATGTATCAGATTGATGTAGTGGGTGTTGCATCTTCTTCCCTATTTGATGGCATCATGTTTATCGTGTGCTGTGCTTGAAATTTGGCAAACACCCAAACCCTCCAGTCTCTTTAGACAGCTGCTCTGTGCATGTCCCAGGTTGGACATCCACTGATCAGATATTGATGACTCCATGGTAAGTATCGGTCATCACTATTCATCTCCTGCAGAACCTCTTTAATACAAGTGGCAGGTAACTAAAACCACTCTGTAGTGTAAAACCAGCTTTTATATTGGTAGTGTCTATCTTGTTCTTGGAGAAGAGAGAATCTGTAGGGTGCATCTAACTTCTCATACGCATGCAGAGAGGATAGATGCTGTTCCGCTTTCTGTAATGTGTACTTAGTTTCTTTCCCATGCATTGGCACTGTTGTTCCTGTCCTCGTGTAGGCCCCATAGCTTCTGTGGTAGGTCATTGAACCTTGTTTCATTTGTATGGTCCCTTGCGTTGTGTATACAAACAAACCCATGATCACACATTCCAGAGTGAATCTTTCTAAGTTGGAAGCTGCACCTTGTCACTTGACTGGCTTTAATATTTCCACAGGCTACATGCTGGCCCTGTCCGTAAAACCTTCAGCCAGCACCATCGCTGACAGTTATCCTCATTTTGAGGGAATTTCCTCATAGCTGTCTTATACCGCTGCTGTCTTATACCGAAGGCTGCTATTTGTTAATATTAAAACTTGGCTGTGTAACTATGACTTGAAGCCTATGCCATAAACTCTATGTATTGAACAGGTTTTTTTTGCAATGTATAGTTGAAGGGAACGTGTCGCCAACTTTGTTACCTTCAGTGATGGACTCCATGATTGTGTTGTACATCATGACTGTCAGTATGCAGTAGTGTTTTTATTCTAATAAATAAATATATGGGCTTCTGAGAAGCAAAGTGCTGTGTGAGATGCCAATCCTCATATCCACTGATTGACTGCCTTCTCCCTAAGCACGGTAATGGTGAGCAAGCCATCAAGCAGTGGTGACTACACATGCTAACAAATAGTCCCACTTTTGTAACGTAAGCTCCTGGCACATACACTAAATAGATCCATACCCCCCAACACACACACACCCATTACTCACTCACCCAATAGAGGCTAAAAGAATCTATGGCATGGCAGTGTTGTTAACTAGAAAAGTGGTATCTATTATGTGTCTGAATTTAAGGATTGCAATCTGTTTTGTATCTAATGTATGCACCATAACATAATGTGAAAGTAATATGCAATAATTGGGTTGAGTGCCACTATTTTATGCTGTCTCCATAAACCTCTTATGCTTGGGGTCCACCTTGCAGAAAAGCTGTGTTTTTGTTGCAGATTTTGCTGCAGTTTTTTGAGCCAGGACCTGAAGTAGATTTTGTAGAAGAGAAATGTATTATTACTTCCTCTATATTTTCCATTCCTTTCAAGCCACTCTTGACTTTCACTTAAACTGCACCAAAATCTGCAACAGAAAAAGCTGCTTTGCCGCATTGCGGGACCTTAACCTTAAAGACTAATTTTCACCTCCTGGGGCACATGCGGTTTTATTCATCGCTAGAAAGCCGACAGGGCACTGAATACAGCGCATTATTGGCTTTCCCGTTCTGTGCCCCCGTTGAAGAGCTATCGGTGCCGGTACCGTAGCTCTTCACTGTCAGAAGGGCATTTCTGACAGTTAGTCAGGAACGCCCTTCCTCACAACAGTGTCTACGGTACCGGCACCGATAGCTCTTCAACGGAGGCACAGAACAGGAAAGCCAATAATGCGCTGTATTCAGTGCCCTGTCTGCTTTCTAACGGTGTATTACACTGCAAGTTCCCCAGGTCTTTAAGAGGGAAATCCAGTCAGTGATCTCATATGTTGATCTTTGAGAATTTTATTAAAGCGATCTCAGGATTTAGACCACCTTCAATTTCTAGAATTAGAGCTCTGATCTTGGAGACTAAACTGTTTGGAAATCTGAGCTCTTCATCTGTGACCCACCTGAGGATATTCTTGACAGGATTTGCTTGGCTTTCTGCTTTGTAACACAAGACTAGGTTATATGGTGACTTTTTCAAAGATCACTGTGTCGTCTTGTAACATCACGACTAATGTAAGTGAATGGGGTTGCATTGTAAATGATCTCATTATGTTTTGTGTGTTTGCAAGCGACTGAGTGTTGTGGTTGCAGCAACCTTGAGGTCAACCCCTTTCACCTGCATTACTGGCGATGAAAGATGCCCTGTAGGCTCAAGGTGTATTCATGTATTAAAAAGTGATGGCTGCAGGTTTAATGTAGTTTTGTATCCCTTTCAGTTTTTGCCATTGCTGAATTATAGCTCCTTGCTGTACAGCTAGTTCTGCGGCGCTAATTTTTGAGATCAATGAGATTTTTAGCAGTCAGACCCTCGCCCACCCTATAGTGATCAAGTATTGTAGCCAATAGTCCATTACTTTATAAAATTAAGCTGCCCCTTTAACACCACAAGGTCTCCATGCTTAGATTACTTTGTCTTTTCCTATGTAACTAGTGCGTATATTTTATGGCACTTAGAATTGTATAATTGTGCTTTGCACCCCAACCAAATTAATGAACAGCGATATTTGCATGTAGAACCAAACCGTACCCCCTTGTGGTTGTCTAACCATAAATTATCATGACTTGGGTTAAAGCATTGCTGCATTCCTCTCCAGAGCTTGGAAAGATTATAAGCAAACGTCAGTTCTCTATGGTGGATCTAGTTTTTCTAAACAATCGCACAGGCTTGTGTATAGGCAAATGTTTGACCCCCTAACAAAGCCACCTTTAGAAGATACCGCACAAGAAAAGATCTAAATCCTCAATTTTCAGTGCGTATCGGTGTCAGGAGCTCTGGGATCACAGAGGGACGTGGCTCATAGATAACAGAAGTCCTGCAGTCATTGATACTCCCATTATTAACTAGCTGCTATAGAACTGCAAAGTTGTAGCCTATTGCTAGATGATTTTTTTTTTTTTTTTTTGCTGTGACACTTGCAGTATAAATCCAAGGCTGAGCCCTGGGGGTTCTGCTATGGTTTGCAGTTTAATTTAACAAAAAAGTGCATTAGTTTTTAAGTTGTTGTGGTTTAATAAAGTACTGGAAAATAGGAACTAAAAATGAAAGGTCCCACAGGTCTTCAAACTTTTTAGGAATGCTCTTTTTTTGTTAGAGAGAGATGGATGGATGCACTCTATCTGCGGCACAGTATTAACCCTGGTTTTAAACTCACCCTAGGAGGGTGAGGGTCCTTCCAATGAGGCAATCTGTCTTGCCTGACATTGCAGCAGTGCAATCCCAATTGTACATACAAGGCTTCAGTTCAATATTTCCTATAGATCCTAGTAATTCTCCAAAACCCAAGTCTATGGTACTTGCTTATCTAGTCCATCAAAGATGAGGGTTCCTGTATACTGTCAAAAATCTACCTTCATCTATATCTTTCATTATGTGATGGGAGATTATGGAATTGATACCCAAAAACCACTTAATTTCCTGTAATAGGTCCCAAAGACTGAAAGGTGTTGCCTTCAGCAAACATTGATAGTGGAGCAAAATGTCGCTTTGTTGTACTATTGGATCATGAAAGGGAGGAATGGGAGTCTCCACCAAAGGACCCTGTCTAACTTGCCGCTCATACACTTTATGCGTTTGTGTGAAATTAGCCTTCCCAATACTTACAACCGTGTGTAGACTGCTGTCTGTGATTGAACGGCTCAACCGTTTCAAGGGGCAGCAGACAAATGTCATCTGTGAGTCGCAGAAGCACGGCTGCAAAACTGGACAGTCCAGTTTGCACACGGAACCGTGTAAAGCGCACTCGTGTGCCGACTGGAATGTATGGGACTTTTGCGCTATCAGGGTTTTTCCTGGATGAACTAGCACACTTTCGTCTGCAAGAAGCCTTAAACAGATCGTTTGACATATAATTCACATTATAGATTGGAAGTCCAGAATTGTATATTTTTAAGGAGCTGGGCAACAATGGAGACACCATACACTTATAAATAAATCCCCCTAGCTTACGGAATTCCCTATAATACTAATTTCAAATAGAGTATACATTATAACCCACCATTCCTATAGTCTCCATCTTCCCACTCCAAGTCTTGTGAATCACAATGTGAGACCAGCTATCTTGCTGAGGTAACAAGTGAGGGAGTTTTAGTCCTCCAGCCTTTCAAGTGCTGAAGCTGGGCAGAGAGAGTGAAGCCAAGAATTTGGGACAAGGCACCCCCCCCCCCCCCCCCCCAATTCCACCTTGGGCCTTTGTAGGGCTTCTAATCCAGATACGATTCTGAAACTTCCCTGAATGTTATGAAAAATTGTAAGGGGCAACCATATTGAAACATTGTGTAGCGGATTTGCGATATCCATGTTATTTTGGTGAATTTCATCCTGCCCACTACACTAAAGGGAGGTTTGCACCAAGCCATTTTTTTCTGAAGCCTATTTAGCAATGGTTCTACATTTACGGACACCAAATCCTAAACTTTACAGTTAACTTGTATACCCAGGTACTTAAAACTGTGTACTGTCTGAGGGTGATCTGCCTTAGCTGTTTTGTTGTGGGGCTGTGGTCGCACCAAAAGGAGGGAGGACTTCGACCGATTAATAGTCAAACCTGGCAAAGAGACAAATGGTCATAATGATCCTCAATGGGAGGGGTGGGGTCAAAGCAACCACAGTGCACAGTGGACCACACAAGTAAATACACTGTATTTGATGTGGCAAAGATCTTCCAGGACCTTAATGCCCTCCACAGTCTGGGGCACCTGAAGGTTTAAAAAAAGTCTCCTAAGGGCTAGTTCACATGGGGTATGTTGGGCTGGATTTTGATGCGGGATCCGTGTCAGAATCCGGCTCAAAAAACCGCCTCCCATTGAAATCAATGGGAAGCGACATGCCCTTTCTTCAGGCGGAATCATCCACCTCGTGACGCCTCCCTCCCAACTAGGCCCATTCATTTGCACTGCAATGGCATCCAGTCGCGGCAAGCCGTTTATTGGACCGGAGTCTGAGGTGGCCTCTGCGTCAAATTCCGGTCCAAAAAAATCACGTGTGAACTAACCCTAAGATTTGTTTTTGCCTATTGGGCATAAAGCCTGTTGAAATAACTCGGGGTTGTTGTTTTTTTTTTTGTTTTTTTTTGAACGTTTTTATGAGGTTTCAGAATTGACAATAATCACATAATTTATAGAATGCAGCAAACTGCCCACACTAAAAGCTGTCTGACATGGAAGTCTCTTGACTAGTCATGAAATCTTTGGCTAGTAGTCCATCCACTCCTGGTGACTTGTGTAATGGGTGTCAGAGCCTTGTCTAAAAACACTGTATTCTCTAGAGATGGAGACAAGGCCAAGGCATGTATCTCCCTGTCAGGGACCTTTCCTGGACATGTGTGGAGCAGTATGTGCATCTCTAAACATTGAACACAATGCATTTTTTAAAATTTTATGTAGACTTTGAAGCTAAAGCCAGAACTATGTTAAAAATGTGGTCTCTATCCTTTTGAATCAGCACTTTTAGGCTAAGGCCATATAAAATAAAATTCTGCAGTATGTTTCCTTAGCCTTACAATAATTTACCCTTTGCTCAAACTGGGGTTTTCAGACATGGCAAAGTTTTGGTTTCATGCAGAAAGTTCACGATTAATGTTAAAAAAGTGTCTGTCTTCCAAAAGTAGTGCCGCACCTGGTTGTGTTTCTGTTTTGTTTGTTTTTTTTCTTATCCCATTGACATTGCTGGGATTTTCTCCATGACTGCACACGTGTGTGTCCCCATACCAGACTGGGATGTAATAGCACAACATTGATGTTCCAATAAGGCAACACAGGTTTGGGTTTCAGAATCTGAGAACCGGGACCTGCCTAGAAGGAGTTTGACCTATGAAGAGAAAAGACTGTCCTTTCATGACTGTATGTCCCATATCCAGATTTATCAAATGGAAAGAGTCTTCGCTGAAACTACAGGAAAAGAGGAAGGTCTTATTCTCATAACAGTATCACTAGATGCATGGGTAAGACTTCATTAAAGGGATTCTATCATTAGAATTCCATTTTTTGATATTAACACATAGGAATAGACTAAGGGCAGTTCACACAGGGATCCGTGTATGCATATTCCGTCGCGGCTTTCCGCTCCGAATTAGGCCTAAATAAATGGGCCTAGTCCGGAGGGTCCTGAATCAGACGCGGCATCCGCCTGAAGAAAGGGCAGCTCGTTTCTTTTTTCTGCTAGCTAGGACAAACCGCTAGCGGAAAAAAGAACTCTAGCGGTCTACAAAGACCTCTATTGTGAGGGAGTGGATTTTGAGGCGATTTCCGTGCCAAAATCCGCCACCTCGTGCTCTGTGTGAACGAGCCGTTGAGAGGCTATTTTTCTCCTACTTTTAGAAGTCTTCTCCGCTCCACTGTTCCGGTGATATTCCCGGTTTTCTGCGGTGTTCAAATGATTTTTCTCGCAGCACTGTGGGCGTCCCCAATGCTGCTTGAAAAATCTCCAGCACCTCCTCGTCTTCTTCTGGAATGCCTCTTTGCTGTGTTGTCATAATTTGGTTTCTTTTTTTGAGGGGGGGGGGGGGGAGTGTGCCCACTTGTATTCCTGTTTATTATGTCTGTGGGCTAGCAACTGAGCAATATTTTGCCTTTGTTTCTAGAAAGTATAAAGAATAGCACCAAGTTACCTGTAAGGCCAGTTCTTATTTTTGTTACTTCATTGACGTCAACCATAAAATTATTAGACTCTTACGGAACATGCACATTAGATTATGAGCGGTTGCGATGCAGCAATCCAATAGATCATTGGATAATTGGTACGCGCTAGGCCACTATCATTTACCACTAAAATGTCCCTTCAGGGGGTAGTTTAGTGTGGAGTCGTGCATGTTGGCTTGCTGGCCTAAAGGGGTTATGTCCCTTACAGAGGTTGTTTTAGTGCCTGTTCGGGATCTGTGATCTTACTTTATCCACTGTCGACATGTTTTTCACGGGATCACCAATTCAGGCAGCCAATGATGGAGTTTATTCTGTTCAGCCAGTGTTAGTAGCCCATCAGAGAATGAGATACCAGACATGTGATGTAGACTGATCTCCGCAATGTGTTCATACAAACAGATGATAAAGTTAGATGCATTTGGCTAGTTTGCTCTCATATTGAGTGACTGTCAGCTGATGGCCACAACGTGTTTTCTGGGAGGGACAGATGATATCTGATCGCTAACAATCGGATATTTATTCACTGCTTGTTGTACTTAACATTTCTGAGAAATTACATAACTTGTAAGTCTGCGGAATGAAAGTTGGATCGCGTACTGAAGGCTTTAGATGCCATGAAGCCAGTATGTAGGACTCCTGTGCCAGCATATAGTAACAGACAATAGAAAATTGCTTAATATTGGCTAAACATCAGCAAATGTGAGCCAATGGGATTTGTCCATCCTTATGCTGAAAGCCAGTGGCCATAGAGGCAAGTTGGGAGTCCTCCTATGATGATTTTCTAGTGGCATCTTATCATTCTGTAAAGAAGACTTGCACCTTGTGATACCAAGCAGCCATGCCTGTAGAATGATGAATATCTGTCCTGGATTGTACTGAAAAAATATAAAAAGCACAGTGTGGTATCTGGTACATTAATGTTATCGATATAGAGTCATAGACAGGAGAAAAATGGCTGCTCACCTTCAGGGGTTGTGATAGGATCACAGCACCCAGATGAATGTATCACAAAGGCGTCACGTAAAGCCAATGGGAGCAGCAGGATCAAATCCGTCTTGAAGACCTGACAATCGAGACCAATAAGGACCCAACAACCACACAAATCTTGCTCAGAAAAGGTATGGTGAAGAGAATCCGCACTCACCCAAAGCTTGGATAAGCGTGGATTCTCTTCACCATACCTTTTCTGAGCGAGATTTGTGTGGTTGTTGGGTCCTTACTGAGCCTGGATTGTACTGAATCACTATTGTAGACTTCGTTGATTTAATTTCTTGCACCAATCCTTTTTTTATGGGTTTTGTCAGTATTCTGCATGAAATCAAATTACAGTCAATGGGGTCTGCTGATCTCCGTGTTTAACTGTTTTAGCAGTGTGCCTTTTCATCGCCCAGGTTTCCTGACGGACCTAGACATCACAGAGCCAGCACTAGGGTGAGCCTAGCATAAGAGGTTACAGCAAATGGTAACACTGGTACTTTGCTTTATGTTTTGGCAAGTGGCTCTCCTGTTGTGGGTGGCTGGAGTCACTGACTAGACACTGTGCCCCTAGCAGAGTGGGCAAGTATTTGGAAAAGGAGGCAAGGCTTAAAGATCTGTGTCAAACTATAAAATCCTAAATGCCGTACATTTTTCACACTTTTCCCTTGATCAATTTCGTATTTATTTATTTTTTTTGTCTGCCTGATCAAGGTATGACCCCACGGAAGCTTACATGTAAATTACCGCTGATTCTCAAAGTGGGCAGTAACCTTTTTACTTGGAGAAATCGGAGCTGGTTTACATATCCGATTCTAGGGGGCCTTACCTCTTAGGCGGAGTGCACACGGGGTATTTTGGTCAGGATTTTGAGGCTGTATTCGCCTCAAAATACTCCACAAAAAGACTGCTCCCGTTGAAATTGGAACAAACGGCTCCCGGAAAAAAGAACAGGCATGCTCATTATTCTTCTTAATCAGCCTGAAGACGCTCCCTCCTCCCGACTAGGCCCATTCATTGGGCTTAATCCAGAGCGGAGTGCATGACGTGGCTACCTGTTTTTTTTTAGTCTGGAAACTGAGGTGGCCTCCACCTCAGTTTCCAGACCAAAAAACCCCATGTGCACTCAGCCTTAGGAGATTGATTGATTTAGGTTCAGAAAGCTTTTGAGTGGCCTACAAATGTTCCATAAAAAAGCATACATACAATAAATGCCAACAAATGCCAAATTTTAAATAATGAATTAGGAGAGTAAGGGTTGGATTGGAGGGGGATAGCAGGAAGGGTTCGACCAAAAAACAAACAAACTGGCGAGAACCACTAAATCTGGCACTTATGGGTTTGTCCATAAGTAGAGTGGAAGACTTAAGGGGGAGGAAGCACTTTGTGCTTGGTGACAGATACGCTAAGATAAAATGTCTCCCTAAATTTTGGCTCCAATTAATAGGTGGCACTGACTAATCACAGTGCCCCTTGTGGAGCAGGAGGGTAATTATTTTTCTTGCTGAGCTGTAGTGGGTCGATTTACAAACTGTTAGTTGTGCTGCAGCCTTCGTAGAAATAATAGCCACATGCAAGCTGCAGAGGGGACCCTGCAGCTCAGTGCAGCCTGGCTGTCCCCATGTAAATCTACCTGTAGCGTACTGCTGTATTTAAGAGGGGGGGAATGACCGACAGAAAGATGTTACTTCGGCACACGTTTAAATTCCTAAGCAGAAGTTCACATAGAAATGTCGAGAGCAAGCTATCCACCTACGCTTTTCAGAACACTCATACCAGTTTAACCAGTGCTGCAAGGTGCCAAACTAGAAACCATTTTGAAGAAAGCATTCTTTTACTGGAACCTCTCTCCCCTCCCAACACACAGATTGTTTTTGTCTTTCTTTTTAATCTGAACTGGACTGTCCTGCACGTTAATCATAGGAACGTTTCCCCTCCCCCTCCCCGCTGTTCTGAACTTTACAGTAGTGTTAGAACAGTACAGTCTGCTCTGGCCTTGCTATTTTATTGGTTATGATCATAATCTTTGCAGCAGCGTTCCCTTGGCACGTGACAAATGTGCTTATGCTGAATGACTAATTCCTATGCCTGAGCCCAGGTGTACACACAGATTATAAACACCCCATAAACAGACTGTGTAATTCTAGTCACCCCTCTCTAAACCTGCTGTTGGTTACAGTCACAGTTTTTAGGTGGTCTCTGTGGATGACATCAATGCCCTGCGTCTCCTTTGATGGGGGATGCATACACTCCACATCCAGATTGTCCAAATGTTTACATCGTTTTGTGATCAAGTATATAGTAAATCATGTAATTCTCTTGCAGGAATTCTATGAACATACAAAAGCACTCTGGCAAGACGAAGGCGTGAAAGCCTGCTACGAAAGATCGAATGAATATCAACTAATCGACTGTGCACAGTAGTAAGTGTATCCTCAACACCACCATGCACATATATTTATCTCAATGCATGTTTGTTTTTGGATCTTATAGGGGTTGTGTTGAGGATAAGGCTTGCCCCTTATCCACCGGGTAGGCGATAAGTGTCTGTTAGTATTTTAGATGCCGTCTGACCAGTCAAAATTTGCTTGTATATATGTATATATATATATATATATATATATATATATATATATATCTCAAAAAGGTAGTGCAGCAACAAAGGAAACAATACAAAAATAAATGCCTGGCTAGGCTTTAACTAAACATATAATAGGTTACCTCCCCTAGAATAACAGAAATCCAAAAAGCCAGTTGAGTCATTCAGGACACAGCTCCAAAAATATGACCTCTCTCTTTGGCTCTCCAGCCAAACTCTTCCAAAGTTTTGCTGTTGGAGCAACTTCTTAAGCCTCCTTGATGAGCAGACTCTCTGCAGCTGAGTTTCTGCCAGGACATCCCCAAGGTGTGGACTGGAGGGGGGTCGAATGACAGGTCCCACTACCAACCTACCTGTCATTCCTAAAAATCCAGCCTAGTACTGAGCATTTACCAAAATGCTCAGCAGACGAAAGTTGCGGTTTGCTTTTAAAATCCATTCAAATGAATGGGTTTTAAAACTGATCCCTGGGAAGCCGCCCCCTGTCCAGTTTCTCCGGGGCTGAGGACAGAAACCCAGTGGAATGACAGCGGACACGGGTGCAAGTATGAATGCCCCTAACCAGGAAGCGTCTCTAAAAGATCACCTCTAAAGACCACCCTCTTTATCTAGAACATGGTTCCTGTGAGAAATTCACCACCCATCTGAGATCTATTTCTTTTCAGTTATGGGTGCTAATCTCAGAGGTTGCACTGTAATGGCAGGGTGTATACTGACTAGTACTGGAGCCAAAGGTTTTAGACCATTAATAGCAGTCTGGATTTCATTGTATAATATGTTTGTTTTTTCCATTGTGGCTCGCCAACCACTATTTTATTTTTTACAATTGTAAAATTTTCCATTTTACAATGACTTCAAAACTTTTTTCTTTCTTTGGTTCCATGGCTGCTTTGGATGGTCTACAAGTGACTCTTTCAGCCTGTGGCATCAGAGATGTAGGGGGCTGTGGTAGGAGGTAATTCAAGTACTAAGAACACAATGGTGCATATTGTTTCAAGATCCTGGTCTTCTTGCGAACGCTGTCCTCCTGCCTCCGCAAATAGCTGACACATTCCGGCAGTCCCACTTGTCACAACAGCCGTGTCTTGTCTCTCTGTTAGACTATTCGTAAACCGGCATACTGTACACGTGTGATTTGGTAATCCAAAACTAAAGTCTTCTAAGATCTAGAACGGTTAGTTTGTGAGGCAAAAACCCTAAAACCATACACGTTGTGCTGTAGCTATTAGTGCTAAGTAACCTATCTTGGGGAAGATTCTTATTTCCAATGTTTTGAGCACAGATCTCGTGTCATGTTTCCAGCATTATGAAAATGGGGAGGAGGGATATATTCCCACATAATCTGCCACCTTGCTTTCTTCTATTGGAGTCAGTCAGGTGGCCCATGTAAGAGATGATCTGGCACTGTGACTAGGAGGAAGATGCCTGCAGCATTAATATGGTTTGTAGCACCTCCTATAGACACTATATCTGTAGCAAAGGCCTGCCTATAGCATACTGTTATTTAAGGAAATAAGACCTGTGTTAAAGGGGAATATATCCCTAAAACAAGTGGTCCGGTTGTTATTAATCCTTATGAATATCTTCCATCTCGTCATCCATAAATTCATGGGATGTCTCCTATTGTGGATGAGTCTTTTCTTCCCACCATCACAGAGCAGCTTTGTTCGGGTTGAGCAGTTTGCCATCCATCAGAAGTGAAAGCCTTTGCTTCCTCAGTTCTACAGAACCTTTGGCCATGGTCCACAGTGCCAGAAGGGATCTGGGAAGTTGTTCATTAGTAATGAGGATTAAAAATGAAAAGGTTTTATATGTATGGGTTGGGGTATACCATAGACTTCTATAGATAAAGATTTGCTTTGAGGAGGAGATGTTTGAATTTACTCTGCCCCCTTCCCCTGCAGTTTAAGTTTGGGGACCCTGCATTTAACATGGATATTGTGAAGCTATGTGCATGGAGGCAGTATTTATAAGTCTCTGAACTGGTGCTGCAGTGTCCTTGGGTAAGGGGCCAAGCCAGTGTTGCTGTGTATTGCAGATTCCTGTTAAACACTGGATACAGAGCAGTGACTTTTGTCCTTGCAGGAGTATCCGATCTGTGTATAAGGAGTGCAGACTTGATTAATGCTGGGCTCCAGTGTCTACAGTTGGTATTTGGGTGGATCATATGCTGCACTGCCCCACATGATGATGTAATGACAGCTGATCACTGCCCGGTAATGCTATTGGCCACTGTCCTCTCCACTTTTCTCTGCTTCCTCCTCGTAGCAGGGCCCCAGCTAGGGAGGCTTCCTACCCTGCAGGCTGTGAGCTTTATGATGCGTGCAGGAGATATGGTGATTTACTGCATTGCCTGTGTCTGCTCTTATCTCTTATTAAACATTTACATACAGCTGACATGGGGCGCTGCATACAGTATCTTTAGTGCACACAGCAATGTTCCTAGTGCTGCAGAGGGTGGATTGAGTGCCATCCACTTGGAGGGTATAATCTCTATTGCCCAGGGTGCTTATCTTATATTGACCATGCTTCCAAATAAACTGCGTTAAAATGCAGCAGGCATCAGTTTGAATTGAGCCAAGAACGTGTGTGTATGTATGTATAATTTCACTTTAATCTGGAATTGAATATTTGTGGGAATAAGGCTGGCTGTGAAGCTAGTGCTTTGGATTGGACTGTTTTCTATCTGGTATGTGTATGCTACTGAAATGATGGGATGTGCATACCTGCATGTTTCCGCCTACTGCGCCCTGGTTCTTTTTGGATTACTTCGAGAGGGGTGTACAATGGTGTAAACCTATAGTGGGGGGTGGGGGTGTATGTGGACTGACTGCTTTCTACATTTTTGTGTTGCCTCTACACTTAATAACCTCCTGTTGTAATCCCAAATGCTATGGCGAAGAAAAGTACTCATGCTTTATACCGCATATTAGGCTTTGTTCACACAGTGCAGTTTTGATGATTAGATGGTGTATTCTTTGTAGGGTGTGCTGCTATGCTTTAAGCTGTTGCTTGTAGGATGTTACTTTTTATTGGTTTGGGGTAACCTTTTTACTGGATTTAATTGGAAACCGATCCCATTCCCCCTCAGCAGCCCTGATGTCTCAAGATGCATGTAGACTGGTTAAGTGGGAAGTGGTGGTGTTTCTGGGACATGAGAAGCACTTGACCACTGTAGTGGGTTCTTAGATTGTGAGACTGGTAAATGTGAGCTTCCCATCCGCTGAGACAGGGCCCCTCCTTCCAAACTGCTTGTGTAAACTAGGAGCAGCAGAGCTATTTATAGCCTGGCTGCAGCGATGGAGGGTGGGGGGAGTGGTGGAGGCTGGGCCCTGGGTCATGGAGGAGGGCACATGAAAGGGTGGTTCCTCTCCTGCTCGCCGCCGGACGTTCTGTGGAGGGGAAATGGCATCAAAATGACTCTCATGGCATTGAATGTGCAGTGTCTTCCCCAGCTATTACATGCTCTGTCCTCAGCCATCACCACCAGAGGCTTTCACACAGCTTTTCTTCTTCTCTGCTCACTTTACACTTACACAGTATATAGAATAAATAGTAATCTGTCATGGAGATTGGCAGGTTTAAGAGCCAGACACAGTTTTTAGTTATATGTAAGACCTGTCTGTGGGCCACTATGTGCAGTCTATTCCAGACTATATTGACTACTTCCAATTCTCATGGATTTACCTTGTTAATGTTTTCTGCTCCATCTTTGTGGTGTCCAGCATGGATGTGACTACATACTGTCATCTCTGGCCCTCCCAGAGGCACGCACTATAATTTTACGTATGGTGAATTTGAGGTTTGCACTTACTTTACAATCCAGAGCTCCTGGACACAACTTGTGAGGAGAGAAGATGGAGGGAAAGCCTACATGCACTCTTTGCAGCAACTGTTTACTGAATTTGCCTGCAAGGACATGGGGCCCCGCTGAGGAATTCATCAGACAGACCTTGCAGGGTAAAGCTTGTGTTAGTCCCCCACCCACCGTGAAAATTAGCACTAGGTTTATAGGTTCTAGTGTCATTCTTATCTGGGGCAGCCGGGCAGGCCCTCTTACAGATTGCAGGTATAATAAAGGTAAAATATTTATTTTAAAAATCTTGGTCCATAGCGTGTAAAAGCCTGGTCATTTTCAGATATCCAGAGCAGCCAGCCATGGGATCTGTACATTGCTTACTCAGACTTTACTCATGTCATTGTATGTGCATGTGGTGGGAAACTCTAGGAAGAGAAGACAGAAGATCAGTGTGGCTATAAAGCAGATCTGTCTTCTAGCCTATAGTTAGAGGGCTTGTCATCCTTCTGTGCAGCTTTAATGCAGCAATGTATTGGACTAAGATTTAAAAAATAAATAACTCTTACCCCCTTCATTCCTGCATCAGCTGCCATGTAATAGCTGCTACACCTGTACGGTCATGTTTTTTGGGGCTGTTTGGCTGCGGTGGTGGCCTGCCTTAACCACAGGCCTCAGTGATGGTCTTTTTGGGGTTGGTTTGTTTGTAATTTAGTCTAACATATTGATCCTTTAAAGGAAGTCTGTCAGATCCAAAATGGCTGCTAAGCCAATAACCATGCCATGTAGGGCCTTTTAATAGTAGTAGATACCTTTTGCCCACAAACTCTGTGGTAGCTTCAGCCATATTCTTCAGAGTGACCTGCTGGGGGAGTAGCATACCAGCCAGGGACAGAAATAGACTTGACAGGCTGGTTAGAAGGGACGGCTCTGTCCTGGGGAGCCCCCTAGGCCCAGTACAGGTGGTGGGTGATAGAAGGATACTGTCCATGGTGAGCTCCATGCAGAAGGACAACTCCCATCCCATGTATGAGACCATGACAGCACTGGGCAGCACTGTCAGTGACTGATAGCTTCACCCCAAGTGTGAGAAGGAGAGCTATCGGAGATCCTTGCCCTGGTGTCAACTATGTGTAGGTAAATCTGGAAAATCAAACCCCACCCCCAGTGCACTTGGCTAATTTACATATAGTACCCATAAAAAGAGGATTCTCTGTATTGCTACATGGGCCTGTAATTACAGATGTTTGTGCTCCTAGTAAAAGCCCACACATACTTCACCTTTTTGGACTGAACCAGACAGGCTCCCTTTTAAAGTAGAACTCCCTCTATAAATCCTCTGGCCTGTTAGAATTGCTTAATGCAAATTGTAGTAATAAATGTCTTACTGGTGGCTGCATTTCTTAATGTTTCCTGGTCCACAACTGAGTCATGTGGCCAATATCGGGCTGGTCCACACGAGGTTCTGCGTCACTTGGACAGATATATATATATATATATATATATATATATATATATATATATATATATATATATATATATATATATATATATATATATATGACACATATTACACCCATGTCACAATTACTATGTGGGGGCCACTGTAAAGCATTATATATACTGTGGGGGTCCACTGGGGAGAGCATTTTAAAGGGTGAGGCTTGTTGAATGGCGAAATTATTAAATAATAAAAAAAAAAATTAACCTTTTTCTTTCTCAATGGGACAGAATTACTAAACTGTCTTTCTGTAAACAAAACTTAATTGCCCCCAGCAACCAACAACAATGCAGCTTATATTTTTCAGCAGCATCATACAAACTGAAAGCGGCTCGGTGATTGGTTATCAGTTTTTGTTTTACAAAGAGAGCCCGTTGACACATTTTCAGTCTTTATATACATCTGTAACCACCTTTTGCATGCCATGCAACATTTACCTGTGTGTATACAATCTCTGGAAATGTGAGCGTAAAACAGGTTACATAATGGGTCTCATGCTTAAGTGAAAATTCAGTGTTGCCTATAGCAACCAAATGCCCACATTTCCCTTAAAGCTCTTCCTATGATGGTCTGACCTAGAGAATGGCTCCCCCATTATAAGAGGTCTTCTAAGTAGACACTGTGACACACAGTGGTGACCCTTGGCATCTGCTGTGGATGTGTAGACTTGTTTATGGGGTTTACCTAAACTACTGTGTTTTCACAGCAAAAAAAGTTACCGTAAGTGAATTGCCACTTTAAAACTGCTGACTGCTCAAAATCCTTGTTGCAGGAGCTGGTGCGAGGGGTCCCATCCCACAAGTGAATGATGTGGAAGCTGCTGCTAGCATTTCCACAGTATAAAGAGTGAATTGTGGGTTTTGGTGAAGGGGTGGAGGGAGCAGTTCAATGGTGTGTCTTTGTTCTGCCGCCTGGCCCCGCTCCAGAGATCTCTCACAAGGTTTCGTGCTGACGAGCTATTTATAGTAATATGGCCCCATTGTCATGACAACAGAGCTGGAGGCCAGGGCGCGGGCAGCTATTTCTGGACCATTTGTAATGTAACACTGGGAAAGTTAGATTATCCTCTCAAACTAGTCCAACTTCAGATAACAAATCTGACTCCCCTTCACTATTCGCCTCCATTCTCACACTGATCTTTGTGCTTCCTCGACTCGCCTTGAAACTTTTTGTAAGGTCCTGGTTCGGACAGGTGATGCACACTTAGTTGGGTTCCTCCGTCTAGGTGCTCTATTGCTATCGCTCGAAGCTGCGGTGACTTAAACTCCAGATAGCTTTGCCCCTCTGCCTCAGTGTGGGAGGAATGTGCGCTACATCCAGTCATATGAATGCAAAACTTCTAGTTTTGTGAACAGATAGGGTGCCGCCCATTATCAGAGTAAAGGGTGCTTTGGTAAAAGGATATTCCTTTTGTGTGCAGACATCTAGTTTTCAAGTACATATACAAATGTTCTCCCTTTGATTGTAATTTTGATCCACAAGCCGTGAAACTCTTCTCCGGTCCGTCACAGTTAGGATCTTTTTCTGACCACAATTTTGTTGTCCCTTCGCCACGTGTATTATACCACTGCTTGTAGACACGTTAAACAGTCCGCTGCGAAACTCCAACAAATCCAGTAACTTCACTCAACGTATATGGCCATGGGCACAGCCATACGCTATTGCCCCTTTTTGCCACTCTGTCACTACTGCCTTATGATCACGTAGAGGCAGTGCGAGCACAGTTGAGCACGTGACTCAACTGCTGCTCCATTTATTTATTTATTATGCTTGCTTATATAGCGCCATCATATTCCGCAGCGCTTTACAAACATTGACAGTCACTGTCCCATATAGGGCTCACAATCTAAATTCCCTATCAGTATGTCTTTGATGTGTGGGAGGAAACCGGAGTACCCGGAGGAAACCCACGCAAACACGGGGAGAACATACAAACTCCTTGCAGATGTTGTCCTGGGCGGGATTTGAACCCAGGACTCCAACACTGCAATGCTAACCACTGAGCCACTGTGCTGCCCCAACTGTACAGGCTTAAAGATTCATCTGTGCTTGCGCACAATAGTGACTATAATTTAAAAAAAAAAAAAAATTCTGATCTTCTGTAGTGTATGTAACTGTTAGACCACAAAGTTTGTGTTAAGCTGGAATTTTTAAATTAAAAATTATGCTTGCATTTGTCTAGGTATTGCTTGAATTTCCATCTTATGATTTCTGGGCTCTTGGTCGCACATGCTCAGTAGCTATGCCTGCTAAAGTAACCTTGTACAGGGACAGTTGGTAAGAATCAGGAAACTCCTTACCAGCCCTGGATACATTAGGTGATTATACGGAGAGGGAACCAAAGAAGCAGCAGCGTGTGCTTATAACAAGCAGCATCTAGTTGTGCTACCGTAGTGTGATTGTTTTCAATAGTGTTAGGGGCGTTCACACTACTGTTAATGTCCGCTGCTGTCTTCCGTTATAGGATGACAGCAATGGACATTAAACTGTCGCAGAGAAAGGTCAGACTGTCTGTTCCCATTGACACTAATGAAAACATGGCGGACACTATATTACATTACTTTGTAATGGAAGATGAACATAAAGTCCTACATGCACAACTTTATCATGTGTTACAAATGTGATGTAATGGTGTCCACCATGTTTACATTGTCAATGGAAACGGACACAGAATCAGTCTTATTGTTCTCTGCAGCAGCTTAATGTCTGTTGCTCTCATCCTATGATTTGAAGAAGCAGCGGGTATTAACAGTGCTATTGTGAATGCCCCCATAGCAGTGTTGAAGGTAGCTCTGTACTGCAAAACTCGTCATATAGCCCTAGACTAAAATGGAAAAGTCAGAAGAGCTGACGGGACCTTTTTAAGATTAGTACACCTGAACAGTGGTGGTTTGCCATATTGCATCTCTCAAAAGATTGCCTGGCTGCACTGAGTCCTGGTAAGTTGTTGTTCACACAGTCTTGTTTGTGCAGCTGGAGTGGGAAGCCATTATCAGCTGTCAATAGTGATCATTAGATAAAGGAGGCTTCCACCCAAAAGTTATTTGGCAAAGATGGAGGTCATGAAGAACTCCACCCTGTATGCGAACATGCCCAGAGACTCACTTTACAGTGATTGACAGGTTAAGTATTTGCACCCAAAGCTGAAAATTGGCCTTTTAAAGTAATAGCCGAAGCTCTTCTACTACTTGTTCTTCAGTTACTTTGTATGCCATTGTGAAAGTGAAAACCTTGTATTTGTTGTGACTTTTTGCTGCAAATTACTACAGTGATTTAGATGTTATTTCTATGCGCAGGACTGTGGAGTTGGAAGGTCTGAATCGGGCTGTACTTGTCAATGTATTCTTTTTAGCAGCATATCTGTTAGCTTATGTATATACACAGTTTATTCTGCCGCATGAATGGTTAATATGATGGGATAGAAAGAAGTCAGTCTTGAGGTTTTGTCTATATAGTATGGGTTTATTTTAACTTTTTTTTTTTTTTTCTCCCTATCTTTCAGTTTTCTAGATAAAATTGACATTGTGCAACAGAATGACTATACACCAACTGATCAGGTAAGTGTGTACATTATGTATTGGCTTGCGTATTGTTTAGGTAGCTATTGGCTGGGATGGATGGTATTTTGACTGATTTTTTTTTTTTTTTTTTTAAATTTACTTTACCAAAAAGCAACCAAAGTATGCGGGTGTCTCCATCCCAACACATTACTTTACCACAATTTTTGAAGAGCTTTAATGGCAAAAATTCTTTAGGCTAGACCTACAAAGAGAAAAAAAAAAAACCAACTAATCTGTACTTTCTTCTTGCTGTAGGATTTACTACGTTGCAGAGTCCTGACATCAGGAATATTTGAAACCAAGTTTCAGGTTGACAAAGTGAATTTTCAGTAAGTAATAGAAATCCGTGCTGCATTGGCGTTTTTATGTGGCCCTTTAAATCACAATTTAAATATACAATTAATAAAGTTTGTCTAAATGAATAGTACAGGCAATAGTAATGTGTAATATATTGCCTCTTTCTGCTCTTAATAGATAGTTTCCCTGCTCCCCCTTTCTTAAAAGAACTTTCACTGAAAAATCGCTATTCTGTCTTAAGATTGACTGCAGACGACTCCATGTCTAGTGAGCAGGAAGTGCAAGAGAAAAGGAAGACATTAGGCTTAGGTTACATTCATATCACATTTCTGATGTCTGTTCAGCATATTCATTTAACAGATTTGTATTTGAATGGTAAAAATTGATATATGTATCTGTTTTTAACATTGTTTTTTTAAAAATAAATAAATAAATAAATAGTCGAACAGGGCCATATCATCCCATATGATGCTCTAAATACTAGTTTGTAGAGATGGGTGAACCTCACAAGATTAAGTTTTGACAAATAATTGTGCGTATCACCCTCCCCAAGTTTATTTCGGGCACTTCAGCATGAATCAAAAATGCTATTACACTCTTTCCCCTCAGACCACAGAGTATAAGTGGGGGAGGCCTGGGGTATGAGTAAAACTAAGTTATACTCCCCTTGATTCACCTCTCCTGGGCGTTTGGTAGCCAGACATCTTTTGGCTTTTTCCAAGCTCCTGGATGATGATGATGCATGCCCTAGGGAGAATGCTGAGCCCTGTGATTGGGACTATGCGATCATGTGGTGCACACTGTGTCAAAGCGCGCCCCATGTGACTGCAGAGGCAAGGTGAGTATAATTTATTTTTTTTTGTTTTGTTTTAAACTCTCCTTACCTGGGCCTCCATCTATACTCTGGGGTTTGAATGTTTGAGTGTAAAAGAAAAATTGTTCCAAATGCATGCACAATCCATTCACATTCATTATACAAGGAATGTAATGTATTAAAAAAAAAAATTAGCAGTTTTTGGGGGTTTTTTGTCTGCCCACTGACAGATACTATTTATACTGTAAAAACATAAATGTAACAGTGAATTAGTGGTATCAATGTACACTTGCTGAAGTTTGAGAAGAATAGAAATTTCTGGTTTTGTCAGTCAATTGATCTGGTGTGGGGGGGGGGGGAATGTATCAACCCATGAAAGGGTACAAATGGATAACGTTCTTATTTTTTATTTTTTCTCCTCTTTGGATGGAACAGAAAACCTGGTAACAAATGGAGATGTGAATTTTGTCTTAAAGGGGTTGTCCAGGCAAAAATGGACAACCAGTTTATGTATTAAATAGGCAGGTGGTCCGGTTTTCTGGGTCCCGTGATGACGTGTGGCGGAAGTCCTAGCCACATGCAACCGCTGATACAATCCGCTGCCTCAGTGAAGGGCTTGAGATGACCTGTGATGTCACAGGTTAGGGACTCTACCTGATTGGCCTCAGCAGTAAAGCCTGGACAACATCTTTAAAGCTTCCTAAGAGACTGCTGAGATTGTCTGCATCAATTGGTAACTAGTATTAATGTTTGCCAATGCTTTAAGTTTGTATCTTTCTTTTAGCATGTTTGATGTTGGCGGACAACGTGATGAACGCAGAAAATGGATCCAGTGCTTTAATGGTAAGATTAAAAATGCCTTGCTTAATTTCCTAAAGTATGATAAAATATCAATACAAAAAAAAAATCTCTCTTGAGAAAAGGTCATGGATTTGAGAAGCTAGGAGGATTACAGATTTTGTGTCTTGCACAGTTAGTCACGTGCTACCCTACACAAAGTGATTGAATTGTATTTCAACCACAACTTTGCTGCAACTGTTTCGTTGTGGCCCTAACCTACAATAACACCTGTAGACGTAGAATGATTTCACCTCACTTGCTAGTTATGCATTTTATTTTGTTCTGTTTCCATGTCCCTACAACCAATCTACAATTACTATGGTCAAAGTAGAACTAATGGTCCAAGGTGCAGAAGGTTTGCTAAGGCCCCACGTAGTGTCTCGCAACAAAAAAGCTCTGTGGGAAAAACCATGGCAGCACCGCATCGCAATTTTTCCCGCAGCGCTTTTCACAGGTTTCCTCTGCAGACCTTCTTCATCAATTATATCTATAGGGAAACCGCCAGCATTTCCATAGATATAATTGACTTGCCGTGATTTCCAAAACTGCAACTGCTTTAGAAATCACAGCGTGTCCGCTGCCTGTATTTTACCGCAGTGTGGGGATGGGATTCGCTAGAAGACCATCCACTACACAGTGACTGTAAAACGCTGCATTTTTTAATGCAGAGTTTACACCATGTTGATGCCCAGCCTAAAGGGGATTTCTCATCAGAGCAAACTACCCTCTATCCATAGGATAGTGAATAACTTACAGGTAAGTGAAGGTTTGACAATGAAAGTGATTGGGCAATCAGTATTGTACTTTGTCTACTTATGATATTCCATTTAGAATGAGGGCCAAAAGTCCTCTATTTTCCTGATCAGCATGGGTCGCACAACCATGATCAGCAATTTACCCCCTTTAATGCTCTGGCAATTTCTGTCCCTGTGCTAACAAACTTTTTTTTTTTTTTTTTTTTTTTTTTTTTTTTTAATAAATTAGATGTAACTGCGATTATATTCGTGGTTGCCAGCAGCAGCTATAATATGGTGATCCGGGAGGACAATCAGACCAATAGACTCCAGGAAGCACTAAACCTCTTCAAGAGCATCTGGAACAATAGGTATTGTATGAACCAGATGACTACCTTTTCCTAGGTGTCTGCTTTATACTTAAAGGAGCTTGTCAATGTAAACATTTTAAGTGTTCTTTATGGACAAATTGCTTTTGACCCCTTTTAATCTGCCAGACTTCAAAGGTGCTACTAAAGAATGGGCCTAGTAGATGCAGCCTAACCTGGTTGGCCCGGTCACTGCTGTACAATATTCCAATACGTGGCCAACCACAGCTTTCACTAGGAAGTTTGTTAAAAGGGTTAAAAAGTCAACTTCTTTTAGCCTAGATCTGCACAGAAGCATGCATAACTCCATCTTGGCTTTATTTTTTTTATTTATTTATTTTGCTAACCAAACTGCAGCTTCTACATAGTTGCTTGACAGCAAGTCACAGTTGTATTTGGCCTTGAGACTTGCTGTCACAAAGTATAGATATAGCCTTAAGAACTACTAACGGGACCCTGCACATCATAAAGCCAGTTACACACAACCGTGTACTAACCAGCTGCCGTAAATGAACAGCATGGGAGGCACATAGGGAACACATGGATATCGTCTACGTGCACCCCTTTTATTCAATGAAAAGGGGCTGCAAAATTGGACAGGAATAGAACCTGTTCCATATTTTGTGGCCCAGACTGTTGGCCCGAGTACAGTGCCATGTATTTCACAGTTATGTTTAGGGGCCCATAGAAATGAAAGAATGTCCGTGTGCTATCTGGGGAAAAACCCGGATAGCACATTGACCATTCATACGGTCATCTGCAAGGTGGCTAACTGATTTTGTTATAGGTCTTACCATAATGTTTCTTGTCTAGAAGGCCGTATCTGTAGACTCTCAAAATAGTCTCCTTTATGTCCATCTCTCTACAGGTGGCTACGGACCATTTCAGTCATTCTCTTCTTGAATAAACAAGATCTACTTGCAGAGAAAGTTTTGGCTGGAAAATCGAAAATTGAGGACTACTTTCCAGATTTTGGTCGATACACCACCCCAGATGATGGTATGTGATTTCTTGGCACCCTTTTGTAATGCATTAATTCAATTGCCATATTCTGTACTTGACGCTGCCCAGATATTTGCTAACTGTACTTTTGGTAAGCAGATTTTCTGTCTTCTATTATTTCAGCAATTCCAGAACCCGGGGAGGACCCGAGAGTCACAAGGGCCAAGTATTTTATTAGAGATGAATTTCTTGTAAGTTATCAATCTGTTTTCTCTTCTAGATTTATGCACTACAAGTGTGTGTGTGTGTGTGTGTATATATATATATATATATATATATATATATATATATATATATATATATATATATATATATATAATGTATGTACATATAATTTTTTTTAATTATTCAATCCTACATACCTAACCGTTTTAAAAGCATAGCATATAATCTGCCAAAATAAGAGAACACACTAAATTTTGCAATAACCGTAATAGACTACATGCTCAAGGTTATACAGTACTATATAAGCGATACTACAAGACCGTACCAACACTGATTCAAGTAAAGTTTTATATCCTGAGCTGTATTGAACGTGACAGGTAAGTGCTGATAATGTTAATATTGTGTTGTGCAGAGAACCTGCGTGTCGCCATTGAACACTGGCACTGAATACTATAATAAAAGCCCCATGAAGTCAAACCTAAGGGCTAGTTCACACGGGGCAAGTTGTCAGCAGATTTTGACGCAAAATCCGCCTCAAAATCCACTGCTCCCATTGACTTCAATGGAAGGTAGCGGAAAAAAAGAAGCGAGCTGCCCCATTTTGCCACAGCTCCGGCCCGGAATGCCGTGATGGGATGCTGGTGCACTGCTATTATTTACTATTATTCCCTTCTATGAAAACCTGGGGTTCTCAGATTTTTATTTTTATATAGAAGGGAATGATCATTTTTAACTGGCTACAGTAAAGGATATTTTTAATGAGGTGTTTTTTTTTTGTTTTTTTTGGGGGGGGGGGGTGTTGAAAGTCCCCTGTTAAGTGCAACAGGTTTTAGTTTTTAAATTGAAGGACTGACTCAGAGGTCAGCAGCCTTTGGCATTCCAGCTGTTGTGAAACTACAACTCTCAACATGCTCCATTCACTTATGAGACTGAGTTACTGATCTTGGACCATAATTGGATTGGTGCAGTTTTGTGTATCTTCCTTCACATAGGTGCTTAGGATTATATTTCAAGTGTGAAATATAGTTTCTAAACAGTTAATATAGGTATGGTAGTGTGTTTTGTGTACATGTTTATAAACCTAAATTATTCTGATTTAAATGTTTATTTTGTTTTTTTTGTTTTCCCTCTACAGAGAATCAGTACAGCAAGCGGGGATGGGCGGCACTACTGTTATCCTCACTTCACGTGTGCAGTTGATACAGAAAATATTCGAAGGGTTTTTAATGATTGTCGGGACATTATCCAAAGGATGCACCTCCGTCAGTACGAACTGTTGTGATGGAGATAATCTAAAAGAAAATTCTGTTCCCCCTTTTTTTTTTCTTTTTTTTTTTTTCCCACCCCATTTTGTTTTTTCCCTGGACTCTTAATTCAGTAAAAATTAAACTACAAAGATCCCCCCACATACAACCATAAAAACAAAAGGGGTGGGGAAATAATCCACCCATGAAGGGATGGAAAACTGTGTGCAATCTCCCCTTCTCCGGCTTGCACCTGTTTTTGTTTTTTTATTTTTGTTTTTTGGTTTAATTTTTTTTTTTTTTTTTGGTTCCTTGCTGTCGGACAATTTGTGGAACTGTTAGCTTGCTGCCCCTTACCCCACTCTGCCCTGAAACAGCACGGGCTGGCGCCAAATGAACCTTTGACTTATGGACTCCCGTACTTAACCCTGATGCCCCACCCCTTTAAAAATGCCAATGTTAAATGCAGTGCGTGTGGAGGATTTTGACTTCATATAATGTATACACATGTGTCTGGAAGAGGTCTGTGCAGTAGGCTGGAGACTGTACTGATTGTTTCCATCCCTCAATACGGCCTAATTCTATTCTCCTGATCTTCACCCATTATATCAACTTTGTATTCCTTCACTGCATTGCTGACCGCCAACTGAGAAAGGACACTTGACTCTTGACTGTAATATTGTGTCTTGATATTACAGAGCTGGGAGGCTCTCTGCCATCACTGGGAGGGCAAGTGGCAAGAGATTTTATGCCTTTAACAAGGGTGCCATTTATTTTTTTTTTTTCCTTTTTTTATTTTTAGAAAAAATAATAAATACTTGGATATGACTTTCAACATATCGACGTATTTATTTAAAAAAACAAAAAAAATCTGGACATTTGTGCTGAGTTAGCCACGCTTTATTTTTTTTTTATTTTATTTTTTTTCCCTCTCTACCCACTTTGTCCTTTAAACAACCTTGTGTGATCTTTAAATCTTCAATCCTGAGCAGAATGTTAGACCTCTGTCCTCACAAACATGATCACTCCCTTTCCTTCTGTACAACACCCTTCACTTTCTTTCATTTTTTTTGTTTTGTTTTGTTTTTATTTTACTGCTGGATTATTCTTTGTACAGAATGTAAAATGTATTATTTTGTACAACTTTATTGAAAAAAAAAAAAATAACTTGTAGAAGAGCTTTGTGCCTTGATTTTGGCTGTGCCCTGTACAATGAGCTAAGATGTAAGTATGTCAGATTACTCTGTATAGCAATGTCACCTTTGCCCCCTTTCCCTGTTTACCTTCCTCCGTTCGCTCAACATGGAGCAAAACTATTTGTAGTACTAGTTATTTTTATTTTTTTTTATTTTTTTTTCCTTCCTGGTTTACAAAAAGCTGTTGAGTAAAAGATACAGCAAATTGTACAAATGTTGCAAATTTAACCACTTTTAAAGTGGGTCTTTATGATGTGACCCACTGTGGCTTCATCGTGCTTTTAGCTTAATCTCATTTAAACATCTATCCAAGTGCAAAAACCTGGCTTGTTTCTACATAAACCAAATTTTGCTACAAATAAGTACTAGTGCTTTTATCCTTCATCATAAAATCTTATTGGCTACTTCATCACAAAACTGCAGACTAACTTGACACCTGTTTACACACACCTGTCGATTACACCGTAGCACTTAAAGAGAATAAAAAAGCATAAATTTGTCTATGTACAATTTAATGTGTTTTCCTGATTTCTAAGATTGGTGGCCTACCCTATCCGATAACAAGGACCCTGCAGATCACTAGTAGCGGGGCCGCTCCTCACTTGTAGTGGTGTATAGGTACTGCAGCACTGCTTCACTGAAATCTATATGGTAAGTGAGCAGTATGGCTCTCCTGCTGACTCTGTACTGGTTATCTGTGGGGGTTCGGGTGTCGGACCCCCCACAGATCTAATAATTTTGGTCCATCCCAAGGATAGGCCATCAATCTTAAAAACCGGGTAACCCCTTTTAAAGGTATAGTTTCACTCCCACCCCCTTCCCTCCCGTTAGAAGGTTAAGTCGTTCCTGGTCCTGTTCCTATAACTCTCATCTCACTTAAATACATCTTTCAGGAAATGTGGCTGTCCTTATTCTTGGAGGTACCCTTTAGACTTACTGTACATATGAAACAGCTGTCAGCCAAATCTGGGTTCAGCTTTGAGCCATCTCTTGCCTTAATGTTAGCATTCTTTTATATTTGGGACTCTTCCCCCTTCTTTGAGGGATAGTTTGGATGTCCCCTCTGTACACACTATCCTGCTGCATAATACCACTGAACACTGATTTTGCCATGGCTTGCAGCATATATGAGGTATGCCATGATACTTTCACAGTTTAAAGAGAACAGTTGGTAGCAGTAAGAGCATGACCCTATCTCCCAAATACTCCGCTAACAGCACTGATCATATATCGGGAGAAAAAGGGTTCGGACAGATAAAATGCAAAAGACCCTTGCTGCTTCTTGACAGTATCCATAAGCTGAGGGTCATAGTTTTTTACTTTTGGATTTAAAAAAAAAAAATAATCTGAATTTCAGGTTCACAGACTTGACTATTTGCCTTGTGCTCACACTGTTCATGGTTGCTTGTTGCCACTACTTTCTGAGCTTTGTACATTGGCTTAATGGTTTTCCTGTTTTACCATATTTATTAGACATGCCCCGTATTATAAATGAATTGTCTGCCCAATTTTCATTCTTCCTTTTCAGCTTAAAACTATGCATCCAAAAACTTCCTTACAGAATTTGTGGGAAGACAGGAACACTCCAGGTCTACAAGATTCCCCAAGAAACATTAAAAAATAAACAAACATTGACAGTGAACATTTAATTGTAGAAGAATCTGCATGTGAGGGGTAGTCAGAAAAAGCCATGTCTGGGGTTTCAATGATGTAGACCACAAACAGGAACTGATGGACCCGTTTCTGCAGCGGGGTTTTTTTTTTTTTTTTTTGTCAATTCACACACCCATCTTGGATTTTTTTTGCAATGCAGGTGGTGAGGTTAGCACACGGTCTTTATACAGATGAGAAAATCCATGAGCAGTATTGCAGCTCCTATGTAAATGGTAAATTGTTCCCTACCTTATACACAGTCCAGTTACATTAATGTGACCACCTGTCAAAATCCAGAATAACCACCTTTCACAGAGCGGACCGCTCCGAGACCTGCAGGAAGATAGGGGTTGTTTACTGGGATGTTGAGCCATGCCAACTCCAGTGTCTTGGCCAGCTGTGCTAGGTTACGCGGTTGAGCATCCATGGCGCAAACAACCCGATCGAGGTAGTCTCACAGATTTTCGATTGAGTTCAAGTCCGGGGAATTTGCTGGCCAAGGGAGTATGGTAAACTCATCTTGTTTTTTCTCAAACCATGCACGTATACTGCGAGCTTTATGACACGTTGCATTGTCCTGCTGGTAGATGCCATCATCCTGAGGAAAAACATTTCGCGTGTAGTGGAGGACACGGTCCGCAAGGATATATGCATACTTGTGTTGATCCATCATGCCTTCCACAATGATGAGTGCACCCAGATGGCTGATGACACGTGCCTTCTGCGATTGGTTATTTAACGTTGATGTCAAAAGTAGGTGGTAGTCACATTACTATAACTGGACTGTGTAGTAGTTGGTACACTGTGTCTAGTCCGAATTATGATGTACTTTATTAGTATTCTTCAAACCAGCTAGTTATAACTGGGCATAACTTGTGTAGATCAGAACAGCAGCCTAGACTACTATTCAAGAGTCATAGCTGCCGAAAATCTACTGGTTACAGAGACCTTCTCTTCAAGAATCCTTCCAGCGATGAAGCCCTGGTTGCCCTCCTGCTAACCTAAAAGGAGCATAGGCATTCTACAATCTATAGCAGACCTGGGCAAAGTCCGGCCCCCGGGCCATATCCAGCCCTCTGACTGATTCAGTCCGGCCCGCACAGCTCTGTCTAGGGAGGCGTGTCTAAGGGGGCGTGTCTTAGTGCCGGCCGAAGATGGAGATGTGGAGCGTGTCATAAAGTAGTGAGAGATGTAAGGTGAGCTGCAGGGGGGAGAGAGAGAGAGAGTGTGTGTCTGTATGTGTGTGTGTCTATATGTGTGTCTGTCTGTCTGTCTGTCTGTCTGTGTCTGTCTATATATATATGTGTGTGTGTGTGTGTGTCTATATGTGTCTATCTATCTGTATGTGTGTGTCTCAGCAACCTAGAGGCAGAGATGGAAGGGGAATGTTATACTAGGGCAGAGATGGCAGATGGAGGGGGGGGGACATGAAATGGGGAAAATAAAGGGGGATATGAAACTGAGGGAGAAATGGAGGGAGGGGGGGGACATGAAACTGGGGGTTGATGAAGAGGGCACTTAGACTGGGGGGGACATTAAACCATGGAGGTAGCTGGAGGGGGACCTGTCTGCCTCTAGTTGCCCCCAGTTTAATGTCACCCTCCAGCTACCCCTACGGTTTAATGTCTGCTTCCCAATTTTAATGTCCCCCTGTAGTTGCCCCCAGTTTCATGTCCCGCTCCAGCTGTCAATTTATTGCCCTCCTCCAACTACCCCCACTGTTTAATGTCCCCTCTAGTTTCCACCAGTTTATACTGAGGCACCAGGAGGGGGACTTAATACTGTGGGGCAGTTGGAAGGGAACATTACAATGTGGAGACATATAATGTACGGGTGACTGTAGGAGGATTATACTGTGTGGGGGCACATGGAAAGATGATTGGGAATGGGCGGAGTCAACGTAGAAGTGGGTGGAGCTAAATTTGCCGTGACGCGGCCCTCTAGCATAGTTTCAATTTCTTATGCGGCCCCATGGGAAAATTAATTGCCCACCCCTGATCTATAGGATAGTTTATGGCAACACCAACTCTTTGTATGCGTATGACATGTTAAGCATGAATGAGATCTCACTATGCTCGCTCTAATATGTGATGTACATTGCAAAATATGTCAGATGGATTTTGAGATGCTAAATAAGCAGCCTATGGGTACTGTATGGAACCGATGGGGAAATTTTTAAATTTTTTTTATTTAAATCTGAACTAATACTTACCAATCTGTGCTCTCTGCCCAATGTACAGTAAAGCTTACGTGAGGCAGATCTTATGGACTTTCAGAGATATTGTTTAATTTTATTCTGTTTATATGTTGCCATGTAGATGAATCAATATAGTGCTATGTTCTAAGAAGGATGCGTTCACATGCCACATATGTATTTTATATTGAGACATCTATCTATTTATTCACTCTCTTGCTAGATATCCACTTCTGTGCCAAATGCACTGCTCTGGGTAATGTCCGGAGGTGGAGCTTGTGGATGAGGTAATCTAGTAGTCCAAAAAAAAAAAAAAAAAAAAAATGCAAAATCCGCAGCACTCAGCTATCTATCATGATGCATTGTAGTTCACTCAGATCACAAACCCCCTTCCCCCTCTGTTTCCTGTGGACCACTAGCCCTGCCTGACTCAGGCCCCCACCCCATCATACTTATCTGTCTTCACTGTCTCTTCTGCTCAGGGCTGGGAGCCGGAGCTGACACCTGTGTAATAGAACGCCGGCAGAAGCGAAAAGAAGCAGCAAGCCTCCCACACATGAGCAATAGAATGACACTATTGTACATGAGTACGAGGCCTCTGCTTCTGCCAGCGTTCTATTTGCAGGCTCCAGCTCCCTTGTGACGGAAGTGATGCCCAGCAGAAGGAGGATGTGAACATTGGTGGGTGTGATGGTGACTGGGGGGGTCTCTGGAAACAGCGGACCGTCACCTGGAAATCAGAAAATATGCCTGAGGTGGTCATATTACCGCCCCAAGCATATGGGTAAATATACTTTGTTTTAGTTTATGCTGGACAACCCCTTTAAGGTTTCACGTAAACTTGATTGTATTTGTCAAGTCTTTTGAAATGCTTTGAATTATACTTCAGTATACTATAGAAACATCTGTAGGCACTTGGAGGGCTAAACTGTGAGAGAATGCCTACTGCCTTACAAAATAGGTTGGTTAAAGGTATTAACCCTTATGACCCCTGTAGTAAATACTGTGTCACTCTGATGAATCTAAAACCAGCATTTTGGTGATCGATATTTGCCATGAAGGACTAAGATGCTGCTTGGCATTGATAAATAGTTTCTTTTGTTATTGCTTTGTTTATCCACAGCCATTGTTTTGATCCTATGGGTCTGTCTCACAGCTAACACGGCAACTTGTGTTTCTAGAAGAGTTGCAAATACCTGGGTACGTAATCATTGGTGTATTATAAATCCATGGAAGAATTCCACTGCTCCTCTACATGGCGATTGTTGTATTAAGGATTTTTGCTCAACTGTGTGTGTTCCAGGATTCTTCTACCATCATTTTTTGAGAGTACAGGAAGAAGCATTTTATTTTTACTCTATAGTCTCCCAGGAACTGCTCTCGCTAGCAGTCATCTCGCTGACCAAGTAAGGCTTGATTGACACGAACAAGTGCAAAATGGCCGTGTAAAAACATAAATTTTTCACGGCTGTATTGCACCCAAGGGGAAGTCTTGTTCACGGATTTTATATAAAGGCAATTTGTCACCAGTGTGAAGATTTTTAAACCAGCAAAACAATTTGATAGGTGCACATGAAAATCTGTGCCTCTGTTGCTTATTCATTTACTGCATATTATGCAGATCCAGTCTGGAGCAATGGTACTGCCCTTGGTGCTCCAAACAGCTATGTGACACACTGATCTAATACACCCCTATGTGTGCTGCTGATTTAATAAGCTTTACCGTGGTTGAGTCTCGTTTAGGGGACTACATTATGTGATCTTCTCATACACTGCAGTACGAATGTACTTTGGCATATTCTGTCACTATGTTGCTCCCAGCCAATCTGGTCCTTGCTCAGGCAGGAGATGGAGAAGTAAAATGGTGAACCAGCATGCCTTGTTCAAGCCCCAGGTTACCATATCAGCGCCTTCCTTATTGAGGCACAAAGGGGGGCAAAATAGTAAGCTCCAATCGTGGGTGCTGATGCTGGGTTAGAGCTGAGCCCTGCTGCCTATGCTGCTAGATCTGCGCCGTTCATCTATGGTGCTAAACATTTAAGGACCTTCACTCTGCACTGTACATGTATAGTGCACAGAGCTAAGCGGTTTTACTCAGCGCCTATAATCATCAAACGACATCTTCAATTTCATAAGTGAGATTGGAAGCTGCTATTTGTTTTTTATTCCAATACACAACTAATGACTTACTGTATGTTTATCTTTGTCTAAAGGTTCAAAGTGGATTTTTTTTTTTTTTTTTTTTTTTTTGGGCAGTGACACCTCTTGCTTTTGGTTCAAAGACAACCATATAATCCTAGTAAAGGACATCTTTCTAGGTCAACTAGTTTGGTGTTTATGTTGAAATATAACTTGAACATTTTTGGGTTTTTTCCTTATTTAATAAAACTCATGGGGACAGTTTTTTTTTTTTTTTGGCTTGTTATATACATACATCCATCTCTCACACTCGCTTACTCTTGTACCCCCAGCAGTTGGTATGGTGAGGCAGTTTCAGCAATGGTTTACTCATACAGGCCTTTTCTCTAGCTACACAAACCTCTGTTTTAGTGATCCTAGTGCCCAGGTTCTGCCTATGCAGAATCTATGCAAAAATAGAAGATCATAGAAGTAAAACTATACCGGATTGCCTAAATTTACACCATTAGTAAATCTGGGCCATTTGGAGGAAAGAAAAAAAAAAATACCCCAAATTTTTCAGTGGCTGATGCCGGATGATAAATCTGGCATATCTTTACAGTGTCTAATCTAAGTTTATACTTCCTTTTAGATTGGCTTAATTTGAGACACTTTTTTTCAACACCATTTTGGGGTGTCATGCCACATTTAAGCTTTCCTCTGTTCCTGAGAGCCATTCCCACGCGTTTAGCAAGTCAGAAAACCTTTAGCCCTAACTAGATGTGCCACATTTCTGCAGGACTCTAGTTGTAACCATAGTCGTACCTCTGGGCTAATGTGGGGCCTGGTGTTCTCAGTAGGTAGCATTCACTTATTTGTTTATTGTGCTGCCAAAATCCTTGTAGTGCGCAGAAAAGAATAAGCAATTCCATCAGAATGTCTAGAACTAGGCTGTTTTTATGTGAATAAATACAGATATGGTTACGTGCTGCGTAAGGGACAGAAGACCCCTAAAGTCCTATTATTATTTATTTATATAGCACCATTGATTCCATGGTGCTTTACATTTGGGGGTTACATACAATACACAGAATATACAGGTAGGTATAATACTAACAATGACCGACTTGCACAGTGGGGTAGAGGGCCCTGCCCGTGAGGGCTTACAATCTATGAGGGAAGGGGGGTAGAGACAGAAGGAGAGGTAGAGACTGTACAGATGGCAGTGCGGTGATAGTGTTATTGGAGGTTGTAGGCCTTCCTGAATAGGTGAGTCTTCAGGGCCTTCTTGAAGCCTGTGATTGTGGGGGTCAGTCTTACGTGGCGTGGTAAGGAGTTCCAGAGTATGGGGGATGCACGGGAGAAATCTGGGAGACTTGTGTGAGGAGTGGATGAGAGCGGAGTAGAAAGTCATTGGAGGATCTGAGGTTACGTGTGGGCAGGTAGCGAGTGATTAGTTCAGAGATATATGGAGGGGACAGGTTGTGGATGGCTTTGTATGTTAGCGTTAGTAGCTTGAACTCAATTTGCTGGGCTATAGGTAGCAAGTGGAGGGACTGGCAGAGGGGAGCAGCCGATGAAGACCGGGGGGTGAGGTGGATTAAGCGAGCAGCGCAGTTTAAGGTGGACTGGAGGGGGGCGAGGGTGTTAGCTGGGAGTCCATGGAGAAGGGTGTTGCAGTAGTCTAGGCGGGAGATTATGAGGGCCTGGACAAGCATCTTGGTAGTTTCCTGGGTGAGGAAGGGGATTCGGTGGATGTTCTTGAGCTGGAGGCGGCAGGAGGTGTTGAGGGTTTGAATATGTGGCTTGAAGGATAGGTCAGAGTCCAGGGTTAGGCCAAGGCATCGGGCCTGTGAGACAGGGGTAATTGTCGGGAGGAGAGGAAGGAGGCTACGGCCGCTAAACAATCTGGAACTCTGGCCAGCAGGGAGGTAATGTCTGGTCCAGAGATGTAGATTTGGGTGTCATCGGCATAGCAGTGGTACTGAAAGCCATGAGATTCTATGAGTTGGCCCAGGCCAAGGGTGTAGATGGAGAACAGGAGGGGACCTAGGACGGAGCCCTGGGGGACACCTACAGAGAGAGGGCGAGGTGAGGAGGTGGTGTGCGAGTGGGAGACGCTGGATGTGCGGTCGGTGAGGTATGAGGAGATCAGGAATGGGCCAAGTCTGAGATACCAAGGGATGAGAGGATTTCTAACAGGAGGGAGTGGTCAAGGAGGAGGAGGACAGAGTAATGGCGCTTGGCTTTGGCGGTTAGCAGGTCATTGGTGACTTTTGTTAGGGCAGTTTCAGTGGAGTGCCGGGGTCTGAAGCCTGACTGAAGTCTGTCAAAGAGCAGGTTGGACGAGAGATGGAGAGTTCGGAGTGGACATGCTGCTCAAGAAGTTTTGAGGCGTACGGGAGCAGAGAGATGGGACGATAGTTGGCAGGAGAGGACGGGTCGAGGGACGGTTTCTTAAGTATAGGAGTGACAGTGGCGTGTTTGAAGGCTGAGGGGAAGGATCCATTGGTTAGGGATAGATTGAAGAGATGGGTTAGGGCTGGAGTAATTACTTCAGTGAGTTTGGGGATGAGATGTGACTGGATCGGGTCGAGCACGCAGGAGGTGAGGTGGGATTTGGAGATTAGGGAGGAGAGTTTTTCGTCAGTGATGGAGGAGAAACAGGGATGAGGAGCAGTAAGTAGTTGGGTAGAGGGGTTGTCGGGGGAGTAGGGCGAGACTGTCTCTGATGGTGTCAATTTTAGTTTTAAAGCAAGAGGCAAAGTCGTCAGCTGAGATAAGTGATGTCGGAGGAGGGGCAAGAGGACGGTGGAGGGAGTTGAAGGTGGAGAATAGCTGTTTGGGGTTGCGAGAGTGCAGATATGAGTGTGGTGAAGTAGACCTAATAATGTGTATTAGTCTGACTAAAGGGAAAATCAAAATTAGTAGGAGACGAGTGCTTCCGATTGTGTGCTCCTTTACTCTTCCTTGTATGTTTTGGCTGACAATATGTATAGGCCCACATGACTGTAATGTGTATTACTGTTGTACTGATCCGAAATGTGACTGGCTCATAAGGTGCTTATGTAAAGAAAAACATTGGTGCATGTTACCCTTTGGCCTCATGCACCAATGTATCACAGCTCCATATAGTGTTCAGAATTGCATGTTAAGGCTCTCATTTTGTAGCTCCATTTCTTTCAGACCTCTAGCGAACCCTGGATGGTTTTCACATGGCTTTGAGTAATACTGTGAAATCTGCACATACCCTTACTGTACATACACTCCTTTTTCGTTTCCCTCCTCTGTCAATTAGCAAGTGATCCGAGTGGGATCCTAGTGTTTATATTGATGACCGATCTTGTCATGGTGGCGTGCTTACAACTCTGTAAGATCTAGCATTTGTCTGCATCTTTAGGATCTAGGATAAGTCACCTTAGAGGAGACAATAAGGAGCTAGAAACTGTTTTTCCTGCTCCCTCTACTGGTGTCTGTTACCATTTACAGTACCTGAGATGTCTATCTCTGAAGGATATATAACCCTATTTTTGGACTGATGTGTGGTTCTGTAAATTTGGTTCACTAGAACTGTAAGTGATTGAAATGCTGCAGAAACATTTTTCTTTAAAATAATCCAACATTTGTAGTTGTATAAAAAAAAAAAAAAAAAAAAAAAAGTTTTGCAGCATTTCAATCTCTTACAACTGGTTGGAGTTGCTTTGTGCTTATGGGATTATAGCGTTTAGGAAGGAGGTGGCTGATCGTATACTTATCGCATATAACTTTATACATGTGACAGACTGCATCAAGTGTGTGGATTTCTGCAAGTTCTATTCAGAAGTATGAAGGAAACCAAATTCTGGGACCATTTTGTTCCGTGCTTGTTGTGTAAATTAGTGATCAGCCTGTTGCATGGAAAGTGAATAACATCGCTGTTCTATTGCATATCCTTTCTGGCTGATGTCTGGTATATGCAAAGAATGCTGAACAAAAAGTCCCAGAATATGGTGTTCTTTGGGTTGTGCTGGAGAAGATAAGCAGCAGTAACCAACCAATAAACCGCTCCTCTGTAGATCCACACTTTTACTCTACAGTAAACTGCACCTGAATTGGCTTTAACCCTTTGTTTGCCACACATGTACTTCACTACTGGACAGCCTTTCCATTTTTCTTATACCCTTCCTCATTCAAATGAATATACCTTTCAATAAGTCTACGTTATGCTCATCTGAGGTCTAGTAAGGGAGGGATTAAAGAGGGTAGAAATACTGATGACCTGTCCTTTAGCTAGGGAAAATACTTATGACCTCTCCTGCAGATAAAAACGCGGTGGTAACGCATCGTGGTTCTTCCCGCAGCACTTTGAACAGAAAGTTCATAGAGTTTTGCTCCGGATTTTCGGTTACAATTATATCTATAGGAAAGCCGCCGGTGTTGCCGTAGATATAATTGACATGCTGCGATCTTCAAAACCGCGCCGGTTTGCACGAATCACATCCACTTTGCAGTTACTATATAACACCGCTGCGTTTCCGTCTCATGGGGCCTCAGCCTAAATCGCTCCTTTGATGCTTGTGCTCAGTCTCTCCTCCTTCTCGGAAATTGGGCCGGGCACTGGTCTCTGATGCCGCATTGTTCAAGTTAACACTTTGGGCATGCGCAATACCGCTTCGGGCAGATCCGACTGTGCATGTCTGAGCAGCTATTTTGATAGACTCCCTTTAAGACTTCTCTTTGTTTTGATCTAATGATCAACTAAAGACACTTCTATGCTTTATGGGATTAAACTGAAATTATACTCGTCTCAAAATTAAGCTTGGGGATCATAAACTTAAAATGGGGGCTGTACTGTGGTCTCCTCTCATAGCTGTGTGATCGGCGTCTACTCATCTACAGCAGTAACTGTGATAAGAGTTTCATACCTGTGGAAAATTCATGTGGTACAGTCCATTCAATCATATCATAGAAGAAAAATTGCATTGTTTCTAGGCTGTGGTCTCAGCACTCTATAATTATACATATACCTACCTATAGTACTGTGCATATGTTTACAATCCCAATGATATTGGGGCATTGTGTAAAACACATAAATAGAATACAATGGCTTTCAACCTATATTCATTTCAATATACTACAAATACAAGATATTTAATGTTCAAACAGGTACCTTATTTTGTTTGTTTTTTTTTCTTCTTTCTCTTCTTCTCCAATCTTCACTAATTTTGAATTTGATGCCTGTAACATGTTCCAAAAAAGCTGGGACGGGGCAATAAAAGACTGGGCAAGTTGTGGAGTGCTTGAAAACCACCTGTTTGGAGCGTTTCAGATATGAACAGGTTAATTGGAAATAAGTGAATATCATGATTCAGTATAAATAGAGCATCGCTGAAAGGTTCAGTTGTTCACAAGCAAGGATGAGGTGCAGGTCACCACTTTGTGAACAACTGTTTGAGCAGATAGTCTAATAGTTTAAAAGTCATTTTTAATTAATCACCTCCTTGCATAGGCTTTAGAAAGGCTATTCCACACTTACCTTTAATATGTAGATTGCCTCAGTGGTTTGTGAATAAGTCTGTTTTTATTCATATGCTAATGAGTTTCCAGCCAGCACAGGAAGTTCCCAGCAGCACTTGTTTCTCCTATTATCTACTGTGTGTCTGCAAACAGGAAGCTGAGTCATCAGCAGCAACCTCCCCTAGGAAGCAATGGCAAAAGGGTGCAAGTTGTATTGTGCACCAGTCTAATTAGGATATGAATAAAAACTGACTTTATTCAGAAACTACTGAGGCAATCTACATACTAAAGGTAGGTGTGTAATAGCCTTTCTAAAGCCTATACAAGGTTGTGATTAGTTAACATGACTTTTCCCAGTGATAGAGCTCCCTTGAGAACAATGTTTCTCCATGTACAATTGCAAGGACTTTTATCATCTACCGTACATAATATCCAAAGATTCTGAAAATCTAGACAAGTGTCTGCAAGTAAGTGACCAGGCTGAAAACAAACATTGAATGTCCCTGACCATTGATTGTTCAGGCGGCACTGCATTAAAAACCAACATCATCCTGTAACTGATATTACCACATGGGCTCAGGAATACTTCAGAAAACCAGTCAGTGAACACAGTTCGTCGCTACATCTACAAGTGCAAGGTAAAACTCTTCCATGCAAGGCAAAAGCCAACAACACCCAGAAATGTTTCTGGCTTCTCTGGGCCCAAACGCATCTGCGATGGACTGACTGACGCAAAGTGGATGTGACCAGTCCACAATTCATATTGTTTTTGAAAATCATGGACCTCGTGTCCTCCAGACCAAAGAGGAAAAGGACTGTCCGAGTTGTTAACAGCGCAAAGTTCAAAAGCCACATCTCTGATGGTATGGAGGTGTGTTAGTGCTTATGGCATGGGTAACTTACACATCTGCGAAAGCACCATTAATACTGAAAGGTACAGACAGGTTTTGGAGGTTTTGCCATCCAAGCAACAGTTTGGGGGGGGGGGGGGGGGGAGGTAATGTTCCTGTTTTTTTTGTGTTTTTTTTTCTTTCCTCCTCCCCCTCCCCCCTTTCAATGTCATGCCACACTCTGCACATTTTACAACAGTGTGGCTTCATAATAAAAGATTGAGAGTACTAGACTGGCCTGCCTGCAGTCCAGACCTATCTCCCATTGCAAATGTGTGGTGCATTATGAAGTTCAAAATAAGACAACAGAGACTCCGGACTGTTGAGTAACTGAAGTTGTACATCAAGCAAGACTGGTAACTAATTCCACCTACAGAGCTTCAACAACTAGTGTCTTCAGCTCCCAAACACTTACTGAGTGTTAAAAAGAAAGATGATGTGACGCAATGGCAAACATGCCCCTGCCCCAGCTTTCTTGGAATGTGTTGCAAAAATCACATTCAATATGAGTGAATATTAGCACATTAAAAATCTTTGCTGTTGAAAAAGATTTGCAAATCCTCATATTCTGTTTTTATGTTTTTTTAACATTAGAAGTTTATTGAAGGTTTTACAAATTTTTACAAAACCGGGGAAGAAGGGGGATGGGGGGGGGGAGGAAGGGGGGGGGGGAATAATAAACAAAAGAGTCAAATAAAGGCATACCATAGGGGTGGAGGGAAGGGAGGGGGTGGGAAAAAAGAATGGGGGGAGTACAAGGTGAAAAACAAATAAAAGAAAAACAATAAACCAAAACAGGCAAACGCTCTGGCGCAGCAGAGCTGAAAACAAAGCCTATGTAAAAATCTCAGAGCAAACAGAAATCAAATAGCATAGGGAACAGGGACACGCGAAACAGACAAAACACACAGGGGGACACTACACAGGGGACACAGAAGGAAAGAGGGAACGGAAGTCGGCAGAATAGTAAAAATGGTTCCAAAGGAGCCAAGTCTGATGATGCTTAGTATCATCTTGTCGGAGCTCGGCAACCAGGGTCTCCATCGTTCGAAGAGCTAGAACCTCATTCAGCCAGCAAAGGAGCGAGGGAGGGGTCGTGGATTTCCACAATCTGGGAATGACAGAGCGCGCTGCCACCAACAAAAATCCGAGAAGTCTACGGGTAGGTTTAGAAAACGTCCGGGAGAACAGGGAAAGAAGGAGCGGGGCCGGGTCGTCCTCCAAGTCAATCCCCGTTACCTGCCGAATAACCTGTTTGACCCCAGTCCAAAAAGGGCATAATAGAGGACACCCCCACCAAACGTGTGTCATCGTGCCGCGGTCGGATAGACATCTCCAGCACCTGTCAGAGGTGGAGGGGTAGATATCATGCAAGAGGGCTGGGACTCGATACCATCTGGAAAGTATCTTAAAATTGGTCTCCTGCGCCCTGCATGATATAGAGAAAGTATGACATGCACGAAATGCCGAAGACCACACATCAGGAGGGAAAGAGGCCCCCAGTTCCCTCTCCCACCCACCAGTAAATGACGGAAGCGAATCCTCAACCCCGTCCAACAAGAGACCATACAGAAGGGAGACAGTGTGGGAGGGAGGAGTGGAAGAGATACAGAGACGTTCGAACAGCGACAAGGATCGATGAAGGTCCCGAGAGGGCCGCAAAGAGGAATAAAAATGAGATAGCTGGGAGTATTGCCAAGAGGAGATAGGCATATCCGAACCAGAGGATTGAATCAAAATCTCAGAATGGGGGAGAAGCGAAGAGGCAGAAGTGACCTGCTTAAAGCGAAGGGTGGGAGAGCCGACGCGATAAAACAAAAAGGAAGAGCCCAATGCTGCAGGAAAGTCCGGGTTACCCGATATGGGCGTCATGGGGCCATCGTTCGTATAGAGGAGGCGCATGGAACTATATCTACGGCACACTCCCATAGTCTGGCATGCTATATAGGGAAGTGGATACCGTTTATCATCGGTCCAGTACTTCTCATGAAGCCAGGGAAGTGCAGTGAGGGGGACAGGGCTCAATGAGTCCTCGAGGGAGACCCAGAGCTTAGTATTGGCCGAATGATGTCAGTCAATAATGCGCGTGGCAACCGCCGCAAGATAGTATTTCAAACAGTCTGGAGCCGCCAGGCCTCCTCTTCGTTTGAAGCGAGCTAGTGTACTGCGAGCAATACGGGAGGGTTTCGAGGCCCAGACAAATTTGGTGAAGGCTTTGTTAATCACCGAGAAAAAACACGAAGGTAGGATCACCGGGACAGTCTGAAAGAGATACAGCAACCTAGGGAGGACATTCATTTTCAATAAATTGATGCGTCCTGTTTTTATGTTTTACATAACGTCCCAACATCATTGAAATTGGGTTGTATGTAGGTCTGCAATAAATGCTGTGAATACATTCAAAAATCGAATAAGTGTTAATAGCTTTATCAATTAGTGTAATGCAAAGTGAATGAACAAAAGAGAAATTAATCAATATTGGGTGTGACCATCGGTTGTGTTCTAAATGGCATCAATTCTTCTTATAGATAAACTTGCACATAGTTTTTGAAGGAACTCATCAGGAAGATTGTTCCAAAAATCTTGAACTACACACATCTTCTGTGGCTGTGGACTTGGTCAAATCCTTCAGCCTGTCCATGTAATTCCAGACAGATTATATATTGAGATGAAGGCTCTCTTGTGGGGTCATATCATTACTTCCAGAACACCTTGTTCTTTATGCAGAAGATAGATCATAACTAGAGTTTAGCGAGTACTATTCAAAACTCCCGTTTCGAACAGCACGTACCCATAGGAATGAGTGGACGCAGCCGACACGCAGGGGGTTAAGCGGCCGACTGCCGGCAAAGTCTGCGTGCCGGCCGCTTCCATTCATTCCTATGGGTGTGTGCTATTTGAAACGGCCATTTCGAATAGTACTCGCTCATCTCTAACCATAACCCATTAAAGACTGAGCAATATTTATTTTTTATTTATTTTTTTTGTATTTCAGTTTTTCCCTCCCCATATGCCATGAGCTGTAACTGTTTTATTTTCTAGTTCATAGTCACATGATGGCGTATTGTTTACGAAACAAACTGTACTCTGTAATGGCACTATTCAATATCCTGTACAATGTACTGGCAAGCTGGAAGCAAATTCAGAATGAGGTGGAATTGGAAAAAAAAAATACATATTTACACCAATTTCATATGGGTTTAATTTTTACAGTGTTCACTGTGTGGTAAAATTATGTTACCTGTATTCTGCGGGTCAGTACGATCACTGCGATACCAAATTTATATAGTATTTGTAATGTTTTGATTTTGACTCGCCAGTCCTGAGTACGGCTGCCGTTTTTCTGCACCCCAGTTCCTATGTTTTCAGCATAGATGATTCATTTAGCATTGTTTCCACATACAGGTAGGTATAGACTTTTGGCCACAATTTATTTATTTATTTTTTTGTGAAGACCACTTTTGGCCAGACTTCTGCAATCACTATATGGCTGTACCTTCATTCCACTAGTTTCTGACCATTTTGAGCTGATGGTATTCATGGACATCTTCCAATTTTCAAAGAGAAGTAAATCTGTGTTTTTCATCAACTGCCCTAAGTTTCCTTGACCCACCATGGCATCTATGACCCTAATGGTGACTGTTTTTTTATGTTCCTTCATAAGAGCTGGAACATTCAGTCTGCTTTGACATCTGCCTAGGCCAGACCTTGCTGCTGCAGTATAACTACCTTATACTTACTCTTGCCATAGTGTCTGTCCTGTGACATGAAATGGTCTTCCCCACTCACCTTTGTAGCTGTTGATGATCAATCTATGTAGGAAAACAAATGCCCATTATTACCTATTTGTTATAATTGGATAACCAGACACTTGACGAATCTTACTAAAGCCCTGACTTTGTGTAAGCGTACCTGGAAGACCTGATGCTGTTCGGAATGCAAAAGGGGGAGGAAGGAAGGAATCACAGCATTTTACAGTCAGAGCAAACTGGATAGGATTCTAGCAAATTCCATTCCCACTCTGCGTAAAAAACCGTCAGTTTCCCCATAGATTTAATAGAAACAGAAAGTCTGTAGAAGAAACTTCTCTAAACTTTCTGTCTAAAGCGTTGCTGGAAGAATCACGATGCGCTGCTACCATGTTTTTTTGTTTGTTTGTTTTCTTTCTCCTGTAGCAGGGTTTGTTTTTTTTTGTTTGTTTGTTTGGGTTTTTTTTTTTTTTTTGTGGTTGCGGACATCATATGCAGCCTTAGCCTTATGCAAATGAGGCAGTTGGTGCACTAGACTAAAGCTCTTGTTTGGAGCATTTCTCTTGCCACTCAAATTACTACCAACTCCTGTCTGCGCTACCCCATATAGTAAGAGTTTATCCTGCCATTGCTATGACATTACCCATCCCATTACCTGAGCCACAAAAAAAGTGTTCCCAAGGCTGAAGGCCCCTGCTTAGTGCACCGTTTGCATAAGACCCCAAAGTTGTTGTTTTTTTCTACAAAAGATTTAAAAAAACATGTAGTTTTGTTTAAAATGGTAATGTGCTTTTTAACATGGTGGTGGCAGATAACTATGCTTGTGGAGAGACGATAAAACTCCTTCCCAACTTCTGCCGTAATAGTATGGCAGATATCTGGTGCCAAGGAACCGTGTGAAACAGAAATGGGGAGAGACACCGAGTGCCAATATAGTGTAGTAGTATGATAATAGCGAGAAGTATTATTCACTATGGTTGGCCTCTTCCCTCTGGATGTTGTGAATAGTTACAACAGCATATACGGTAAATGGCAGCAGCTTTCCCCCAACCCTTAAACTAGGTAGCATAGAAATGTGAAAAGACGTCCCTCGGGATATACCCGACTAGGAAGGGAGGAATGGGGGAGTAGCCATGCACAAGTGAACACTTCTCAAGGATTTTTAAACAGTTTTATTACACACAATGCCTTTCAGACAGAGCCCTTTCTCAAGTGCAATACAAACCGTGCGGTAGGTCTAACCCAATATATGACGTTAGGACAGTCTTTTCTGGTGCCAAGAAAAGCAGTGTTGCTATTCCCAATATCTCTGCATTTCAGTATCTGGACTTCCAAAATATCCTGCTTCCACCACAATATATCTATATTTAATATATGCACAAATAACGCAAATCCCTCAGTACCCCTTTTCTCCTTTAATGGGGGTTATAATATTGATGGCCTATGCTTAGGACACTGGAACGTCTATGAGCCAGTGCTACAGTATGTAAGGTGAGTGAGCATTGTGGCTCCTGGTATGGAAACATTACTAGAAGCTGTGCTGCCTTAGACCCTCACCCATCTAATATTAGAAAGTGGATAATTCCTTTAAATGACCCTTTGTTTGATATTAGAAATAGATGTGTGTTATTAATCACAACGATATTGTTCCAGAATCGGTCTAGCACTGAACTGTGTATTAGACCCCAACTTCTAGAATACATACTAACCTAAATGTCTATATTGAGCTATTGTTTGTGCTAATATTTTAGTGTTCAGGCATATACATATGCATATATTATACGATGAATTCTAAGCAGCCCTCTCCAACAGTCCAAACATTTGGGGGGTATAACATTGTGCACTGTGAGCGGTGGTATTAAGTCTGCCTTTTGTTGGTGCGTATACTGGTATACATTTATTGTAGGTGGCGCACTATGAGGAGCATATAACTATTAATATGGAATGTAGGTTAGAAATATGTAATAATAAATAATATAAGCCACATGTTTCCATTCACTGACAACAAGAGAAGATATTGAAGATGAATGGGAAGGAATTTAAACAAAATAGATGGGGTGGGGGAGGCAAAGGTGGAGCTATTGAAGCAAATCTCCCAGAGACACTTGTCACCGCTCTATGCAGCAGGTAGATGAAGAATAATTCATTGTGCATAGAGATTGCTTTATTATTTACAAGGGAAACTAGTTTTTCAGTCCAACTGTATTCCAGACCGCCTATTTGCGCCCATAAAGTCTTTTAGTCTTCAAAAACATGGCCGCCGCTATTTGTTGAAGACAGGTTTCGATTCCTTAATTATGCCATGTTTCCTCTGCACTTCCGGTGACAACACACGCCATAATATTGCGCCCGGAAACTACGGATAGTCAATAGGGGAAGCCCTGAAACTTGGAGCTATGGATCCTGACTACTTTGTAGGGAGCACTAGCAGCGGAGTTGTCAGCTCTGGGACTATTATTGGAGACTGGGAAGAGAGAGGGGCGGTAAGCTTGTGCAGGGCTATTACACTACTTGTTTGTGTCCTCTCAGCTTCTGGTGCGGTCCTGGTGGGCTAAGAGGAGCTGAGCTCGGGACTAAAGCCGTATGTTTTTCTATGGCAGCCAGTCAGCTGCTTTCTCCCAGTTTGCAGGTCTTGCCTTTGTTAGTATAGCATTGCTTTAGCGTCAGTGGCTTATGTGCAGCACTTTGTCTTCTTACAGGATGAAGAATATGGTGAAGCAGAGGATGATGCAGAGGTGCAGCAGGAATGTCTGCAGAAACTGTCCAGTCGTGACTACATCATGGAGCCTGCTATATTTAACACCCTAAAGAGGTGGCCACTGCTTGTACATCTTCTATATATCCAACTACACCATTTATGAGAATAAGCACCAGTCTGAGAAGAACATAAAGGGGTTATCTGGTTTCTTGTATTGCCTTTCCTTAGGATTAGATCTGTGGAGTCTAACACCTAGGAGGAAGGGAGGACAAGGACTTCTGGACATCTAATATTGATGGCCTATTGTAAAGATAGACCATCAATACTACAAACCAAGTAAAACCTTTCAAAGTTACATAGATGTAAATTAGACATAACCCTTCCTTTTTCATTGGGGCATACACTGAATTTAGTGCTGCAAAAATCATGGCGGTAATAGTAATGTCTATTCTCATATTATTCTAGTATAGAATGAGACACATCAAGTTGGTGCTATTAAGTCCAGATTATTTCTTGTAACTGGGACTGCTATAACAGCTTTGGGTCATAATCTATACACACTATTACATAATGGTCCCTATTTTTTGGGCTGGGGATGTAGAGGTGAATAAATTGTTTCTATATAAAACGGATACAGAAAAATATAACACAATCTTATTTCTGGACTTCCTCCATTATAGGTTAACACTGCAGTAATACAGCACTTTTGTAGTGACATGTTGTAAATCACATGTTTTGATGAAGCCCTTGTCTTAAAAGGAGTTGTGACTTTCCTGTTGTGTACAGGTATTTCCAGGCAGGAGGATCTCCAGAGAATGTCATCCAGCTTCTGTCAGAGAATTACACTGCTGTAGCACAGACTGTGAACCTGTTGGCAGAATGGCTCATCCATTCAGGTACATGGGATTTATTAGTTATTGGAGCTGATCCTAGAAGCGGGCTTATATTAGGACTGTACTCATATGATAGTGGGGGGCAGGGGCAGTCTGGTTGAAGGTAGTAATGACTGTGAGATGCAGTCATGAAATGTGATGGCCATGTAGGTACTAACAAGATGTGAAACCTAATGGTGTAGTATGCACTATGCAGCCATGGCACGTCATGAGAAAGAAAGAAGAAACTACATGTACACCAGGTCTGCTACAAAGAATATACAAAATGGTGACTTAGAAAAAGTATATATAATACATGTTCCAAATTCATACAGTTGCCAAGTGTCACTGTGCTTTGTATTGTATTTCACTTCATGTTTTTTCAGGGGTGGAGCCCTTACAAGTCCAGGAGACGGTGGAAAACCACTTGAAAAGTTTGCTGATTAAACATTTTGAGCCAAGAAAAGCAGATTCTATATTTACAGAGGAGGGAGAGGTATATACCAGTAACCTTAGTAAAAGCTTCCATGATGCTGCTGTAGGGAATATTTATGGACGGGAATATTTCTTTCTGTCCTCGAAGCTGACAGCAAGCAAAGTTCCTCAAAGAATGATGAATTGAAAATCAAAATATTAGAAGTTGCAGAACTTCTCATTTACCTAAACATGAAACCCCTTTATTTTATCCATAGTCATATCTTGCTGTGCTTTTGTTGCTTTTTGGTAATTGTTAGATTTTAGCAAATGGATTGACATGCATATAAGAGTCTCACTGTGTTGTTCCAACTTTGATCTGCAGACTCCTGCATGGCTGGAGCAGATGATTGCTCACACTACATGGAGAGACCTGTTTTACAAGCTTGCTGAGGCGCATCCAGACTGTTTAATGTTGAACTTTACAGTTAAGGTGAGCAACACTCAAGATTTAAATAGGACCTTTCCCTTCTCCTGACATGACTGTCTTGGGAAATAAGAGTGTGCTCCAATTCTGGCGCATCTTTTATTATAGCTCTGTTGTGCAGTTATTCCTTTTAGAATTTTATGAACATAGCTGGGTGTTATAGGATTGGGGAGGGGATGTCCTTTCATAGTATTACACTGTGCAGTGACACACCCATTAGGCAAGGGGAATGGTAACATTGTGAATTAGCTCCTACTGTTTCTCTCTCATTCCTAGTATAAATGTACAACAGTTTTAATAAGGTGTTTACGGAATTATTCCATAGGAAATACAAGTATTTGCTAAAACAGACATGTCAGGAGTGACAGGGCATCTTTAAAACCTAATAAATGTGTTATTTTTGTGAGCGAATAGCAAAATGCAATTTCTGAAAACTCAGAAATCCTCACAGATTTTTCTTGTGTTTTCTAGCTCATTTCTGATGCCGGCTATCAGGGAGAAATCACCAGTGTCTCCACAGCTTGCCAACAGCTGGAGGTTTTCTCCAGAGTGCTTCGTACATCACTGGCCACCATCCTTGATGGAGGAGAAGAGAACCTTGAAAAAAATCTACCTGAATTTGCTGTATGTGTTTTACTTGTAGACTTTCATGGCATGGACTGTACATGAGAAGCTGACTGTTTACACTCTTGTCTCTTCTTTGTAGAAAATGGTTTGCCACGGAGAACACACCTATCTGTTTGCACAAGCAATCATGTCTATTTTGGCACAAGAGGAGCAGGGGGGATCTGCCATGCGCAGGATTGCACAGGAGGTGCAAAGATTTGCTCATGAAAAGTAAGGGCTGTCACTTATACTGTATTTTGATTTCTAATGATAAATGCAACATAATATTTATATACTATGTTTGTGTATGTATAGTCTTTTTTGTGGCATTGACTGCTGGAGTGGTGTATTTGTGCCACAGGAGTTTCAAGGGGATAAATATTTCAACCTAGTTAAGCAAGTTGGAAATAGAAAAGTGTTGAGAAAGTTGGTGGTTTCATATGGTTGCGCAGACAAACGGACCATTAATGTGTCTTAATTATCAACCAAATGAAAGGGCTCTAAGTGATGTATGAAAGCTGCCCACAATGCTCCCTGTCTGGGAAGAAGCAGGCTGTGCCAGGCCTTGAGGGAATAACAACCATATGAAATTGTGGTAGTGGATATACTGGATAGTAAAAAAAAAAAAAAAACACAAAAATGGAAAATCATCATGTCTTCAAGGCTTTTATCTCATGTTCCCAAACAGTCTTTCAGGTGCCCTATCAAGGCACTAGTTTGAAAGGAGCCTATTTCAATTTGCAGATTAGGTTGATCACAGGACAATAGAGAATGCCACTTTAATCTTTACAGTCCAACTTCCTCTTTGTTGTCATCACTTTTAAAGAGGACCTTTCATGTCCTCGGGCACATGTGGTTTTCTATACTGCTAGAAAAGCACATTGTCAGTTTCCCCGTTGTGTGCCCAGGGGGAAGGGGATATCTGTGCAATTACCGATATCTCTTTGCTGTCAGAAAGGCTTTCCTGACAGCGCTTAGTGTCATGGCTGGGCAGTAAGGAACGCCCCCTCTGACATTATAGTACTACAGACACTACTATCAGGAGGGGAGTGTTCCCAGCTAGACTGTCAGGAACGCCCTTACCAAAATAATTGAGTCAAGGATCCATCAACATAGTTACACATCCAACAAACACTGGGAATATTTGAGTCAAGTTTATACAAAAGGACTGGTGCCCGAGGACATGAAAGGTCCTCTATAACACTTCACATGGTCACTACATGGTAGTCCTAAGATTTTCTATTCCCATGTTTAAGAAAATGTGTAAATTACAAACCTCCACAAAGGGATTCATCTCGGACATTTACAAATTAGTTTTTGGTTTTGTTCTAAGATGGGCCACTTTCCCCAGCTACATGGCAATTGATCTGGATGAGGACTTTACCTACAAAGAACAGCAATTTAAGATACTTACTGGTACACACCAGTCCTTTTGCATAAACTTGACCCAAATATTCCCAGTGTTTGTTGGATGTGTAACTATGTTGATGGTTCCTTGACTCAATTATTTTGGTCTTGCCCCAGATTCAGACATTTTGGTCTGAGGTCGAATCCCTAATTCAGGAACTATTCGATCTGCATATGCCCTTACAACCCTTATTTTACAATTTTGCCACATTTGAAAAGCTCAGTGGCAAATGTTTTCACCTTGAGCATTTTTTCAAATGTAATGTTCATTAAACTTTTCAAAGAAAATAACAAAAATAATACAATGTAGCATAAAGGGAACGTGCCAAAATGGTGAGAATACAAATCTGAGTGGATGAACTAGTAGGTCCAGTGGAACTGGTTGAATAAAAAGAAAATCCATGATGGTCTTGACTCCCCTCCAATATCTTGCAGCAGGTAAGTTTTGGATATACCAAAGGTGATAGTTGAATGCGATCACTCAGGACTACAATAATTGGTTCAATCAACAGGTAAGTATTTATTTAATCAAATGACTCGTTTCGGGGTATGGGAGTCGCACAGGATTCTCCACCCCTTCATCAGATCTTGGTTTTTCGGCTGAACAGCATGCAGTAACCTCCAATATCTTCTGAGAGGGCCCAATCCCAGAATATGTGGGGTTGTGTGCCTAGGGAAGAGGTGCATCTCCAGCACGTGGCAGGAATTGCTGGCTTCATGGAGTGTAGGAGGGCAGGAGTGTGATACCAGTCAGTGCATAAGGATCTGATATTGTAAACCCACAAAGGTTTGGGTTTATTAGTCAAGTTGGGTGGTGACACTGTGGTTTATGTAGGAGTGGAGTCTCTGTACTGTATATCATGCAGTGTTATCCCCTGGCAACCCATATTGTACCTCTTATCCTCCTATCCTGTACCTCTTATACCTTAATTTGTATCCACACTAAAAGGGTCTATAGCTATGTAATAAAAAGAGAAAGCACCGCGCTACACCTAGTGCATTATCACTTGGTAACAGAAGATTCTAATAACAAGTGTAGGGATAATCACCTTATTCAGCTGTGATGTGTCACAGCCCAAATATAGCTAGAAAAATAACTATAACTATGTAATGGCTGGATCAGTTTGGATAAACAAAACTCCTAAATGCCCAGGGGTACTTCACCTAACAGATGATGATTGTCATTAGGCGTTTCAGTCCTAGTGAACGGTCTTATTTCTCTACAAGCATCAAGAGAAAATGATCATTTATAGTAACTAATAGAGGGTTGGAAAAAAGACCCCAAATCTAACTGTTATGCATACATTTACTAAATGTATTACACATAGAAGACATGGTTAGTTTTTGTGAATGGTGGACTTTTAGGAGATTTAATACACTCTAGTACTAATAAACATCAACTGTGTGTTTTCTCCTTTAGGGGCCATGATGCTAGTCAGATCACTCTTGCTTTGGGAACTGCTGCATCTTACCCTCGGGCCTGTCAGGCACTTGGTGCTATGTTATCCAAAGGAGCTTTGAATCCAGCAGACATTACTGTCCTGTACAAGATGTTTACTAGCATGGATTCTCCTCCTGTAGAGCTGGTAAGTGTGTGGCGATGGCTATCTTTAGCAATATACTTGTAATTTTCAGTGCACCTCTGATGACCAGAACATGCCAATAGTTAATAGACATGGGACCTACACAATGATCATTCAGCAGGATTTCCGTGTAACAAAGCAAACTATGCTGTTTCTCTTGCCCCCAAGTTATAGAAACCCAGGAACTTCTTGGTAGGGGACAGATTCCTCCCCTAATGAACCATAATATTTTGACATACCACATGAGAAATCATGTATAAAGCTAGCCATACACATAAGATTGGTGCTGGCTCTGATCATTCAGTGGACAGATGACTTCCCCATAAAAATGCCTGTTCAGCTCTATAGCCAGACTGGGGACTGACTTAAGTGGCTTCTTGGCTTCTCAACATCATTTGCTAGATACTTTGCACACACAGCTCCATCTATATTTGTCCTTTAGGTGGCTATACATTTTCTTGTTGTTCCCATATCTTGTATGTGCTGTGTTCATCTGCTCCTTCTCTTAGATTCGTGTTCCTGCATTTTTGGATCTGTTCATGCAATCGCTCTTCAAACCCGGGGCTAAGATAAACCAAGACCATAAACATAAATACATTCATATACTGGCTTATGCTGCCAGCGTGGTGGAGACATGGAAAAAGGTAGGTTGTTAACTGTGTATAGGGGAACCAGAGCACTTCTCTGTACATATTTAAAGGATGAAAAAGTGCTACCAGCACGAAACGGCTCTCGATCTCCTCTCCCAGGCGTGCCTCCTCCCGTATTGTATTTTACAGGGATGTTTGAAATAAAGGTTTGAAATATTTTTATACTTTTCCAATGGTGAGTGCCCAGATTTTTCTATTTGCTGGACTGTCCATGTACGTATTTGTTAGTTACCGGCTTCCACAGAGGTTATATTGGTTGTTTGGAATTTAGAGAGGGTGAGATGGGTAAAGTGAGAGCCCCTCCCAGTACAGCAACATGTATGCTGGCATGCAAAAGTGTTAGGTAAGCATGAAAAAATCTGCAAAGTTAGAATGCATGAAAAATGACAAGTGTTAATGGTTTACACTTGTCAATTAGCAAAATGCAAAGTCAATGAGCCATTGAGAAAGCTAAATTGTATCAGTATTTGCTTTTACCTTTTAAAATTTCTGTTTTTGAAACTATCCTTATTGTCTGGAGTTGCCGCTCTATTCATTTGAATGAGACTGATCTTGCAACCAAGCTGTGAGACTTATTAGTCCACACTCTAACACTAAATCCTAACCCTTATCCTATTGTCTTGCTTACTGCAGAATAAGCGAGTGAATATTAATAAGGATGAATTGAAGTCCACGTCCAAAGCCATAGAGACCGTCCATAATCTGTGCTGCAATGAAAACAAGGGTGCCTCTGAACTTGTAGCTGAACTTGGCACATTGTATCAATGTATCAGGTAAGTTGAGATGGTACAGAGTGATCAGTCGTAGACTAGATCTTGGATGATGATGTTCTAATAACCAAAAGGGCCATTTGGAATTCGCTTTTAATTTTTGTTCTTGAACCAGGTTCCCAGTTGTTGCAATGGGTGTTCTGAAGTGGGTTGACTGGACAGTATCAGAACCTCGCTATTTCCAGCTACAGACGGATCATACACCTGTTCACCTGGCCCTGCTGGATGAGGTAAATACAGCAGGGGTTAGAGGCGATTGCTATATTGTATTTGGTTTTTGTTTTAGCTATGAAAGTGTTTTAGGATGTGTTAGTAGGAGAGTTAGGGCTAGTTCACATGTTACATGAACTCCGCATGTGAACATTCTGTTGCGGCTAGCCGCGACAGGATGCCGGTGCAGTGCACTGGCATCCTGTCACGGCATTCCGCTCCAGATTAGGCCCAAATGAATGGGCCTAATCGGGAGGGAGCCTTGTGCTGCGGACGCCATGGCTGATTCAGCTGCAGGAAGAAGGGGCATGTCGCTTCTTTTTTTTTTTCCGCTACTAGCTATCAGAAAAAAAAAAGCGAGCAGCTCCCATTGAAGTCAATGGGAGCCAATTTTGAAGGAGCCCTTAGTATATGCGACCTGTTTCCACAAGTGAATGGGATCAAAACTGTTAAATCCTTTAGAATAAGACTACCTAAATAAAAAGTGATCTTATAGCATGTCCTTTGATTTATCAAAAGACTGTAAAATTATTATTTTTTTTTTTTTTTAAATACCATGTTTTTTTGTGCATGGAAGTGAATGCAATTTAACGGAAAACTCTGGTATGCCTAGTGTGGGGAATAATGGGGGCGTGCATGAAAAAAATATTACATTGAATTATAGCTGGGCAATTAATCGAAAAATAATCAAAAGTTGGCTCAATCGACATGAACTTGCAGTCATCGATTTCAATTATTTTTCATCCGTGCCGTCCTTTTACACTGCCATTGGTTAAAGAAACTGTTAATAGCTGTAAAATACCTAGTCAGGATTGTTGATATGTCATTAACTGAAACCAAAATTCTGTGGCTTATAAATGGCCCCTCTGGCATGTAAAAAATGGAATATCCTAAATCATTCACTAATCATCATTGAGGTACAATGTTTAGTTGTGATTTTAACTCTGGTCATAATATCCCATCCCTACATTGAAAGCCCATATTTTATATGTTATTTGCCACACTCTTAGGCCTTAACCTAGGCAATCTATCTGTTCTCCCAGGAGTATTCCTTTGATCTAATTCTCTTTATTTTTAATTGGTGACATGATCTGGGAATTCTCACATGATACAACACTCCACCAGTCTGATTTACAGTGTGTAGAAAATAATTGTGTATCCAATTGTAAATTCTTCTACATTTTTTTTTTTTTTTATTGCTTTCACAGATCAGCACATGTCACCAACTTCTACACCCACAAGTCCTGCAACTTCTTATTAAGCTCTTTGAAACTGAGCACTCACAGTTGGATGTGATGGAGCAGGTAAGTGACTCCTTTGTACACAGGGTACATGTTGGCCATTTCTTTTTCTGCAGCTTTGCTAAAAAGTGTATCGCCTAGAGAATATGATGAGTAACTTATCATGTGCACTATCTAAAGGAGATGGACCATTAAGACACTCATTGCCTATCCACATGATTACAGGATACATGTTGCATCATTAAGAATCTGACCTTAGTGTGGCCCCATGACAATCAGAACAGGGGGCTAAAAGTCCCCAATTCCTCCTCCACGTGAATAAAGCAACAGTACACTTGCCTGACTCAGCACGCTTCTATGGGTCTTCTGAAGATTACCTTCATAGCTGTGTATGAAGATCCATGTTTTGGTAACCAGTTAGCCATGCACACTTTTTACTCCTCTTTTACAAACTAGGAGTCCATAGCAACCGTTCTAGGTGTTTGAGCAAAATACTGCGTTGCAGGACACAATGCTTAACTATTTTGGAGTGCGATGATCGGGGGAAAAAAGGTACAAATGCAGTGATAAACATGAGCCATAGTGTCCTATTTAAAGAGGACCCACCACCTTCAGCAAGTCCTGTGATTTATGTCAATTGATAGCTGCTGCCGCACTGATTCAGAAACCGTTAGAATTTTTTTCTGTGGCCCTTTGTTCCTGAGCAATCAATGCTGTTATCTTTGGTGTTTGATATGCTATTCAGGCTCTATACTGTCAGTTATACAGTATCAGGCAAAGGGTGTGATTCCGAGCTCCGACACTGGTATAATCTGTTTGGAGCGCTACCTGGTTTCTCTGTTTGACACTCTCCTTCTGACATTAAAAGCATATCTGGCACCAAAACTTACAGTACTGATTGCTTGTGAACAGTGGGGGCTAGAGAAAAATTCCAACTGTGCCAATAAAATGTAAAGCTTTTTAGAAGAAAAAATAGTGTTTAAAAAGCAATGCCAGAATTGACATTTTAATCCACTCAGAATGAATAACATTTGAAGTTATAGACAGCCCAAAATGATGTAATTAGAAAAATGCATTTCATCCTGCAAAAAAACAAGCCCTTATATGGCTAATTCACAAGAAAAAAAAAAAAAATTATAGCTTGTACAATGTGACGACAACCCCCCCCCCTCCATATCTTTAAGAACATGTATAAGCTGTGTGAGAGTATATCGGAGTACTCCTCAGTCAGCAGAAGTTATTTCCCCCCCCCCCCCTTCCCATCATCGAGCTACTGGGGAAATGGTAGTCAATTTGGGATCATAATTCACTCTGTGCAGCTTACTTATTCACTTTTCACCATCTGCTGTGCATCAATGTCTAGGATACTAATGCTGGCCACAACCCTTGATGAATTGAAGGGTGCAGTTTTCAAAATGGGGTCACTTTAGGGGATTCCACTTTATGGGTACTTTACCGGCTCTGCAAACAAGACATGGTGTCCAGATACCAAATTTCAAAAGCCACATAGCGCTCCTTCACATCTGTACCCTATTGTGTGCCCAAATATTAATAAAACTTGTGAAACAGCTGTGGGGTCAAAATGCTTACTATACCTCTTGATAAATTCTACCAGGGGTTTCCAAAATGGGGTCACTTTTGTCGGGTTTGCATTGTATTGGTACTTTACGAGCCCTTCAAAAGAGATATGGCACCCGAAAACTATTCCAGCAAAATCTGCTTTTCATACCCCAGTGTCGCTCCTACCCTTCCCTGTCGCTGCCATGTGCCCAAACAGTTTTATACCCACATGTGGGGTATTTCTGTGCTCCTTGTGAATGTGTTAATTGTAGGACTAAATGAATTCATTATTGAGGGGGGAAAAAATGAAATTTCTAAATTTCACCTCCATATTGTTTTAATTGTTGTGAAATGCTTAAAAGGTTAACAAACTTCCAAAATGCTGTTTTGAATTATTTGAGAGGGATAGTTTTGATAATGGAGTAATTTTATGGGTGTTTCTAATATATAGGCCTTTAAAAATCCCCTTCAGAACTGAAGTGGCCTCTAACAAATGGTTTATGGAAATTTTTCTTGTAAATCTGGAAAATTGCTGTTACACTTCTAAGACCTCTAATGTTCAAAATAAATTGAAGGATCATTAAATGATGATGCCAAAATAAACCAGATATATGGTAGATGATGATAATGTATTTGGGTGGTGTTATGATCTATCAAAAAGCAGGGCATTTTCCATTCCTCCAAATATTGTGAAAAAGAAAAAAAAATAAAAATAATAATAATAAAAAAAAATATATATATATTTTTTTTTTCTTATAAATTAACCCCTTAAAGGGGTTGTCCCGTCACAAGGATCCTATCTATACTGCTTGTTAATGTGGATGTAAGACTTTTCCTAAATACATTGCTTCAGCAAAACTGCTTTGTTTGTCCACTATATTACTTTATTCTTTTTTTTTTGTGGCCACAGCCCTGACCTAGCTGCTCCTGAGTCAAGTGATGTATCTGCCTCCTCTCAGGGGGAGGGAGGAGGGGCTAAGTGCACGGGAGCGAGCCTGGAGGGGAAGGGGTAGTTTATCCTTTGGGGGAAGGGGCTGCCAATGCAGGGTTAGACGCCGGCACAGGGTTAGACGCCGGCACAGGGTTAGACGCCGGCACAGGGTTAGACGCCGGCACAGGGTTAGACGCCGGCACAGGGTTAGACGCCGGCACAGGGTTAGACGCCGGCACAGGGTTAGACGCCGGCACAGGGTTAGACGCCGGCACAGGGTTAGACGCCGGCACAGGGTTAGACGCCGGCACAGGGTTAGACGCCGGCACAGGGTTAGACGCCGGCACAGGGTTAGACGCCGGCACAGGGTTAGACGCCGGCACAGGGTTAGACGCCGGCACAGGGTTAGACGCCGGCACAGGGTTAGACGCCGGCACAGGGTTAGACGCCGGCACAGGGTTAGACGCCGGCACAGGTGAAGCCAGCAACATCACTATGCTTCTGCCCTGCATGAAGCCAGCAGCGTTAGAAGCGATGCTGTTATTCCGCTCCGGGGTCACATATGCAAAGCCAAGCGGCGAGATGCCGCCGGCCCTGCGTGCGCGCTCATACACCAGTCTAGCCTTCACAATAATAATAATAATAATACATTTTATTTATATAGCACCAACATATTCCGCAGCACTGTACAATTTATAGGGTTCAGATACAGACATACATAACAAAGAACGTCATTTCACACAATGGGACTGAGGGCCCTGCTCAAAAGAGCTTACAATCTATGAGGTAGAGGGGGTGACACAAGAGGTAGCAGGGGCGGCATTGCTTATACAGTGTTCAGACAATTTTGTGCATTAGGAATTGTGATAGGCTTGTCTGAAAAGATGCGTCTTTAGTTTGCGTTTGAAACTGTAGAAGTTGGGAGTTAATCTTATTGTCCGGGGTAGAGCATTCCAGAGAAGTGGTGTTGGGTCTGTATTTGCATTGTGAAGGCTAGACAGGTCTATGAACGCGCACGCAGGGCCGGCGGCATCTCGCCGCTTGGCTTTGCGTATGTGACCCCGCCCACCAATGACGAAACAAAGCCGGAAGACAGAAGATTTCAAAGAAACGAAGACTGGTGAGTATGCGACGTGGGACAACCCCTTTAAGGATGCAGGGTAGTTTGGGCCTTAAGGCTCAGACCCTGTTTTTCAAATATGTGAGGATAGCTTCATAATGCATTTACCTATCCAGGTGATTCCAAGATTTTTTTTTCGTGACACGTTGTAGTTTATGTTGGTGGTAAATTTTGCTCATTATACTTTGTGTGTGTTTGTTAAAAAAAGGACAATGTACTGAAAGTTTCATAAAATTATCAATTTTGAAAGTTTCTGTTATTCTCGTAAAAACAGACAGTCCTATCACACAAAATTCTTCCTAATTAACATTTCCCATATGTCTACTTTTATATTGGCATTGTTTCTTCAATGTCCTTTTACTTTTCTAGGAAGTTAGAAGGCTTATTATAACTTTAGTAGCAAATTGTCAGATTTTCAAGAAAATTTCAAGATTTCATTTTCAAGGGACCTATTTAGTTGTGAAGTGACTTTGAGGGGCCTATATAATAAAAAACACCCATAAATGACCCAATTTTTGAAACTTTAGTCTTCAAGCTATCCAAAATTGTATATAGGAACTTTATTAACCCTTTAGGTGTTCCACAGGAATTAATGCAAAATGGAGGTGAAATTTCCACTTTTTTATACACCTTTTCCATTTCAAACCACATTTTTCTGTAACAAAGAAGGGGTTAACAGCAAAACATACTATAATATTTATTTTTCTGATTCTGCAGTTTGTAGAAATATCCCATATGTGGCCCTACTGTGCAACGTGACTCAATACGTGTCCTCAGAAATCAAAGAGCACCTTTAGGGATTTCGGGCAGCAATTTCATTAGGATGGTTTTTAGATACCATGTTGCATTTACAGAGCCCTAGAAGTATCACAACAGTGTGAAACCCCCCACAAGTGACCCCATTTTGGAAACTGCACCCCTCAAAGAATTTATCAGGGGGGTGTAATGAGTATTAGTATCCCAGACGTGAATGCACAGTGGATGGTGAAGAGGTAATATGTAAGCGGTGCGGAGGACATTGGGAGCACCAAATTCCCTACTAAGTCCCAGTAGCTCCTATGATTGGGGGGGTCACTTTGGGGGTCTCTTCTATTGTATTTTCTCTTGTAAGCTGCAAAACAGGTCTGTACCCTGATATACGCTCACACCGCTTATATTCCCCTCCGGACGCATTTGGCGATTTTTGGGTTTTTTTGTCTTCACATTATTCAAGCTATATTTTTTTATTTTTGTGTTGATGTGGCCATATGAGTGCTTGTATTTTTCCGGGATATGATGCATTTTGTAATGACACCGTTTTTGGGTGCCTATAACTTATTGACTATTTTTTATTAACTCTTTTTTTGGTGGATAAAAAAAAAAAAAAAATCAATTCTGGCATTGCATTTTACTTTTTAAATGGTTTTCCACACGGTGTACAGCATAAGTATCATGTGACCTTTATTCTGCGGGTCGGTACGGTTACGGAGATACCTCATTTATAGGGTTTTTTATGCGTTAGTAATTTTGCAGAACAAAAACCCATTTGGGGACATAAATCAATGTTTTTTGCATCACCATGTTCTGATATGCATAACATTTTTATATTTTGAGGGCTTATTTTTTGCGGGACAACCTGTGCTTTTCATTGGTACTGTTTTTCTGTATATATGACTTTTTGATCACTTTTTATAGCATATTTTCTAAGGTGAGATGGCAAAAAAAATCATTATTTCCGGCGGGTTTTTTCAGTGTTTTTTTTTTTTTTTTTTTTTTTTTTTTTTTCTCGCCGTTTACCATATAGGTGAAATAATGTTTGTTTTATTGTACAGGGTGTTACAGACTCGGTGATACCAAATATGCCTTGTTTTTATTAATTTTTTAGGTGTTTTTTTTTTTTTTTATTTAACTCATTTGATATAGGAAAAGGGAATTTTGGGGCTTTATTCATTTAACTTTTTTTTTTTTTTTTTATTTGTCCTATAAGTATACTTGGGCCAACAATACTCTGATTGCTGGTCCAGTACTATAGCCTGCAATACACGTGTATTGCAGACTATACAGGAAGTGAATCTATGCAGACGCATAGACACACTTCCGGCATCACGGCAGGATCAACCAGGTACGCGGGGGTCCTAGCAGCCCGGGGTCACTAGCCAGATCCCGGGCTGCATAAAATGCATCAGAGCACCCCCCGATCTGACCGAGAGGGGAGATCCACACACAGCACAACTCTTTTGATGTCGTGGACATGTGTCTGCGATATCAAAAGGGAGATCAAAAGGGATAGCGGGGCAGCTCGTCCTGGCTCTCAGCTGTGTAACACAGCCAGGTACTGGGAGTAATGTCGCGGGCACAGCATCTGTGTCCGCGTCATTACAGGTCAGTAATAGTACTGAGCTGAGCGCTAACGTGCTACTTGCAGCGACGTACTATTACTTTGCTGAGCATTAAGGGGTTAAAGTAAAAAAGAAAATATTGATCAATGTTATTTCTACACAGAGACACTTGTGAATTTTGAAAAATAAGGCCTGATCATTAGGGTACTTTTTGGCCTGATACTTAAAGGGTTAAGAACAGGATAGTATCATATTGTATCTGAATTATTACACCATAAGAAGAACTATACACTTTACATGCATCCACTCTATTCAGAAGCTCAGTGTTGGGCCCTTACCAAGATGTCTGCTGATCCTTGTCAGAAATTGTGAGCTAGCTTGTTTTCAGAGCTCTTCCTATCCACTTAGCTGAGCTCCTGGTATTGTATAGACTATTGTTCTACTGCCTAGAATGCAGCTCCCCAGAACCAGCTTTGTGCACTTACAGGGAATATTAGCATGCAAAGTTATAGAGTATGTGTAAAGGTACAAGTTTGCTTGAATTCATCTCTGAAATATCTTTCCTGTGCATGTGTTTTATTTAGCTCGAGCTAAAGAAGACCCTCTTGGACAGAATGGTTCACCTGTTGAGTCGAGGGTATGTGTTGCCTGTTGTCACTTACATCCGCAGATGCCTGGAGAAACTTGATACGGACATCTCTCTCATACGATACTTTGTGACAGAGGTAGATTATTGATCTGTATACAACCCATCCTGCAGTTCTGTTAGCTGTAATGAAGATCAACATTTCCACCATTTGTAAATTTTTCTCATCAGGTCCTGGATGTTATAGCACCTCCGTATACTTCAGACTTTGTTCAGCTGTTCCTCCCTATCCTGGAGAACGAAAGTATAGCTGGAACCATTAAAACAGAAGGAGAACATGATCCTGTGACGGAGTTCATAGGTAGGAATCAGCAGCTCCACCCCTTTAATTTCGTTACTATCCTGCCATAGAGGAAGCAATTCTTCTATGGACACATTCTAGAGAACAAAACATAGATGTTGTATTCATATTATAATTGTTCTGCACAATATTGTCTTGTTTGCCTCTGATATGTGCTGTTTGTAATGTCTCATGGTGGACACTGAAAAGTGGCAGTGTCTTTTGCTTTAAACGTACATTTTCCCAGCCAGCAGGCGGCGCTAGATGACTGTCTATTTGCTAACTGCAATTATTATAGTGAACACAAGAAGGCGCAGTGCACCTTTTTATAAGATTATTTTGCTTTCTAGTCTGTGGTGATTTTAAAACTTCTAATATTTTCTTCTTTATTATTTCAGCTCACTGCAAATCAAAATTCATTATGATAAATTAGCCAGCCCAAGAGAACTGATTCCTGCTGGACGTGAAGTGAGAAGCATCTTCTCCAATATTTTATTTTTTTTAATCTATAATAATCCCAGTATTGTGTTTATATATGTGTTATGGTTTGTTATAATGTTTGCTGTTTAGGATTTTTGTTTTTAATGAAATACAAAATATTTTACCAATTTGGTTTGGGATTCTGTTTATGCTGGAAGAAGTGTCTGTGAACATGTATGAGAAAGCAGCCTTTCGCTGTATATGTTACAATGATGGTTCACTTCACTGCAAATTGTGAAGTTGAGCTTAACCCCTTCCTAGAGTCTGATTATAGTCCATGCAGGCTTTTCCTCCCATTGCAAGCAATGAACAACGTACTGTAGTGTATAGTTCCGAAGTAGTAGAATTGGGATGCCTATATCATATAGATCTGACTTATCCACACTGTACCAGCTCACTGAATTGTAGTTACTTTAACCCTTTCAGGACCAAGCATCATGCTTGATGATTGATAGGGAGGGGTAGGCAGGGGAATGAGTTCTGTTGGCACAGTGTGAATTCAAAGACAATTTCACATTACAATGATCGCTATAAAGGGTTACATTTTGTAGATAAGAGATGATAAAGTCCTAAAACGTTTCCCTTATCACAGTGTAACTCCTGGACAGTAATTTCAGCATGAAGATTCCAGCACTCATCACTCCTACAGGTGCAGTTGTAAATCACAGATGTGTGACTGCAGCACCAGGTATCAGATAAAGCAACTCTAGGGGTTAACAGGGTTTTTTCATGAACATAACCATATTTAGATTTGTAGACCAAAGTTAAATATATTTGCAAAAATGTTTGCTGAGTTTTAAAGGTTTTCTCTAACCATCTTAGTGGTGACAGCCTTTTGCCTTGATCAGTTGCCAGCGGGATACGACCGTTAATGATTTCCTTACTATTGACAGGTTATGGGGTAGGGACACTACATGTATGAGAAGATAATCTGGCCACAGCAAGGAAATCATGACTGGGTTTCAGAGTGCAGAAAGTCCCTGTGTTCATGGTTGTATCCATCAGCAATTGATCACCACTAATATGATTGGTGAAAATTTACCGAAGTTTTTAATGCAATGCACTACAATGCTAATGCATTGCAATACATTGCAAAAATAGTCATTACTTTTGCAGGCTGCATAGAGCAGCCTGCAAAAGAAAAGCACTGCAGCTGGGGAGCCTTTACAGAGGCGCTGATGGGAATCCCCGGCCGCCGGCAGGAGCACGTACATGAAGGAAGACCTTGGCCACCGGACCTGAAGGGAAACTGTGGCCGGCCACCAACAAAAGCGCTGAGGGGAATCCCCGGTAGACTCTGCTGCCTGGATTTCCCCTCAGCACTTCTGCCGACAGCAGTTCCCCTTCAGATCCGATAACCGAGGTCTTCCTTCAAGTACGCGCTCCTGCTGGCAGCCGGGGATTTCCCATCAGCTCCGGAGGCCAGAGATCTCCCTCAGCGCTTGAGGGCCGCATTTGAGAGAGCGGTCGTGTCCGCTCTCTCCTTTCTCCAGGGGCATGGCGACGCCTGCCGCTTCCCCACAGCGGAGGGCATCTCCACTGTAACTCTGCCATTACCACTGTAAGAGTTACAGTGGAGGTGCCGATTCTAATGGCGACCGTGTCTGTAACTACGGTATTACCGTAGTGACCCGAATATAAGCCGAGGCAGACTTTTTCAGCACAAAAACTGTGCTTAAAAACTCGGCTTATACTCTAGTATATACGGTATTTAGATTTGCAAAAATGTTAAACTTTTAATTGTCTAGAAATTTGAATATGGGAAAACTCCTGTACACAATAAATAAGCAAGTTTAAAATTAAGAATTGCCTATAAGCTTAAAGAAAATTGAGATTTTATTTTTAGGAACATACTCTTTGACAAATCAAATTGGCAAATCACTCCATGAGGATAACATTTAAGAGGTTCTGACCTGGAGGATGATTCAAATGATCTGGTTTCCATAGGATTCATGTTAAGTGGATTATTGGCTTTTGCTATGTTTAGAGTAACACACCTCTGCTCCTTGTGCTATGCAGGTACAACATTACCACGTAGGACGTATATTGTCTTTACACAAATTTACGGGTGATTCCCCACCCTAAATATACACAAGTTGTGGAGATGTGGGACTTTATGGGTTAAGCCACACACAGCAAATGTCCTGAACAGGAAAGTTTTAGCAATGTTTTTCTCTTCTACAGAAGCTGCTCAAAACTGGGTGTTTTTTTTTTGCCTGTGCTCATTTGTAGAGTTCTCTGCATTCCCATGACTATTATCAACCTTTGCATTGTATCTATGGGCAGCACTTCTTATTTCTCTCATTCCCTTGTACAGTTGTACGTGTGTAGTAACTTTTCCACCTATTACAATAGTAAAATAAGATTATGTATATATAAGACAATAGACTGTATTCTCAGACTCTTTATCTGCCCTCTGCCATACATTTACATCTGTACCCATACTAGGTTGTTTTAGCTGAAATTCAGTGAGGTTGTATCTCAGAACTTATTTCATTTCCTTGCTAATTTAATTTTTTTTTTTTTTTTGCACAGTAGATGTTCAGTTTATTGCACATAGAATTGAATATTCTTAAGTTGGTCAAGGCTTGCAGGTGAGAAGATACAAAGAAAAATGCACATTAAATCATAGTCTATACAATAAACTTGATTGTCAGCATAGTCAAACATAAGATGCCTTGGCATTGTGTTCCAGTCACTCTCAAAGCAATAAAATCTTAGGTGGTGTAGATCCGACTATAATCAGATTCTGGAAACTACTGTGATTTTCTGTATACAGCTTCTGATGTATACAGAGGTTGTCATTGTAGGCAAGGTGGTTAATGTAGAGTGTAGCAGCCTTGTTGTTGTGTTCATAGTCACGTCATGGCATTATTGTGGGACTATTACGTCTCCATAAACACAGTCTTCTTCAATGGCCAAGTTATAGTCTGCTCCTTGACCTTCCTTGTACTTGCTTGTTACTATTCGCAGCCAGCCTCTCTCACCCTGGAAGGCAATGGACACAATGTTAGATTAACAGTAGCTTGTAGAGGGGCTTCTCCTATTTCAAACTTGCTGGTCTAATCCAGCTCTGATGCCCAATTTGCATTAAGAGGACCTTTTACCAGTTGGGGCACATGCGGTTTTATATACCGCTAGAAAGCCGACAGTACAGCGCTATAGGCGCTACTGTGAGGAAGGGCGTTCCTGTCCGACTGTCAGAAACGCCCTTCTGACAGTGAAGAGCCTACAGTACTGGCACCGATGTCTCTTCACCCGGGGCACACAACATGAAAGCTGATAGTGGGCTGAATTTAACCCACTGTCTGTTTTCTAGCGGTATATAAAACCGCATGTGACCCAAGCGATGAAAGGTCCTCTCTAAGTTGGATTTTCCTGATATTCAAATGATGTAAAAGTGCTTTGAAGTGTGTTTTAGTTTGCCCAGGCGGCAATATCTGTTCTAATGTACCTCTCCTATGTTCCGCCATCCAGTCTTTGTAGCCTCCCCCTGGCGCTATTCCCCCCCACCCCCCCCCAAGAACACCCCTTTTTCTGCTCCTGTATCCTCCACTGCCTTTTTGACGGTATAGAGTCTAAGTAGCATATGGTTGTATTGTCATGGATCTGCCAGTTGGATCTCTGCATTGGGGACATTATGAGCTGTGAGACTGAAAAGACCTGGGCTTCAAGCCGTATGTTACCTGTATACTCGTATACCTTCTGTGACCCAATCCTCTTAAGGCTTGGGTCATAGAAGATATATGCCTTATAAAAACCACAGTATTTTCTGGTGTTTTTAGCAGCAGCTGCTTTCGAAAAAAAATGCTGCTGAATGTCACACTTGAACATTTCGCAATGTCTGCCGCCTTTTGTGTCCCCAGGTTAAAGTTGAGCAACACAAATATCGTGAGAGTGAGTTGGATAACAGATTTTTTTTTTCCCAAAAATCCATAGCAAAATCTGAATATATTAAATGCAGGTTTTGCTGCACATTTCCACCTTTGCATTGCAAAAAGCAAAATCTTTACTGAAAATTCAAAGTTGTTCCTAGTTCTAATGTGTGTGTTTTTTTTTTTTTGTTTTTTTTTTGTTTTTTTTTTAATATGTGAATTTGAGATTTTTGAAAACCCAGCCACATGTATTGTACTGTAATTTGCCGTGGGTTGTGATGCTGAAATCCATGACAATTTTACAATAAATTAACTAGTCACAGTTATAGCTACTATCTAGGCAGCATATTATACTTCATGTGTTATGCTAGAAGTTCTTACCCAAGGATCTCCCCAGGAGTTGCGAACTATCCAATACTCCACTCCATTTTCATCCAAGCCCCATCCAGCTACTGAGATAATGTGATTCACCATCGCTTGTGGCTGGTATTCTGCATACACCCCTCCAGTGTAGGCATCAAGCTTATCGGTAGCCATTATTCCACAGCTGAAGAACACAACAGTAAGGGTTAAATATAACTAATCTCCACAAGTAACAGTACTTACAGTTCATTTACTGGAGAGGGGGCAACATGATGCAGGAATTCTTTGTTGTTTAAATCCCTGCTTCATTTCAACCCCCAACCTTCAAACACTAAGCATAACATGGTTATATCGGCTTTCTAAGGAGGGTTTTTTTTATCAACCTAAAACGGATTTTTTTTATTTTTTTTTTTGCTTTTATAATGTCCAAAAATTATAAAACTACATTATAAGTTTTTTTGGTTTTTTTTATGACGTATTCCAATTTCCAGAATCATTTTTACAATTGTATCATAAGCTTATTGAAGTGCTTTGCACAATTCTTTGCTATATCTATCTTTCTCAGACTGTCAGATATAGCTGGATATGCCTCCTCACCGTTTACAGCTCGTTGCGTAGGTATCAATGAACTTTACTGTCTAAGAGCACTGGACAACAGCAGCCCATGTTCTCAGCCACCTCCATACTCTCCACTGTCCGCTCCTCAGAGTGCTCTTAGTTGCTGAGCTCTGATGAGGATTTTGATCATTGCCTTTAAATGGTCTGCATCCCAAAATTTACCACAATGTGCCTCAGGTGTCAAAAGGGTACCCAGCTTAGGGTGCCTCTAGTATAAGAGAAGGATTTATCTCAGCAGATTGATACTACTCCAGTTAGCTCCTGGTCTGTTACATCCATTAGATTATTGAAAGGTGCCTTTTTTTTTTTTTTTCTTACCTGATGGGTCCATTCTTGTAGATCTCAGCCATCATCTTTTCTCTCCCACTGACCTGGCCGTAGTCTCCAACTTTCCACAAAGTGTAATTGGAGAGTTCGAAGCATTTGCCGAATGTGAGGCAGGTGCCGCACTGGTTGAATTTGTTGCACTCTAAACAGTAAGTAATAACTTGTTATAAATGACTTCACACCCACATAACTTTTACTCATTGTTTTGTATACATCAGACATTTAATACAACATATATTTCAGATGCAGAGTTCATCAAGCCGAGCTTTCCTGAGTATTCCCAAGAAAGACAAATTATTACAACCTATAAATGTTATAGTGCAGAGTGTTAGGAGTTATAGGAGTAATAACTATAAGGCTGGGTTCACACGGTGTATTTTGGACCAAAATTTGACGCGGAGGCCGTCTCATATTCTGGTTTGAAAAATGGATTAGGCCGCTCCGGATTAGGCCCAAATGAATGGGCCTACTGGGGAGGGAGTGTTTTCAAGTGGACGTCTGGACACGGCATTTGCCTGAAGAATCCGGGAGTCTGAGCAAACCACTCGCGGAAAAAGAAATGACCGGTTCCCAATGATTTCAATGTGACACGTTTTTCGGTCAGGATTTTGAGGCAGATTCCGCCTCAAAATCCTAACCAAAAAACCCTGTCTGAACTCAGCCTGAGTTCACACAGAGTTTTTTGGTCAGGAAATCCGCTTCAGGAAAATTCATGAGGTGTTTCTTGATGCGTTTTTCAGGTGTTTCCGCCTGAAAAAAAATCAATGCAAGTCAATGGGAGGCAGAAAATCCGCCTGGAGTTTTTTGAGGTGGTTTTTTTTTGCCAAAAAACGCTGGCAATTTTTCTGCCTCTCATTGACTTGAATTGATTTCCTGAGAGGTTAGAATGGACATTTCTCTTTTTTTGGGCCTAGTCTGGAGGGTGCTGCCGCAAGGCGAATGCCGGGGCTGAATCAGCCGCGGAATCCGCCTGAAGAAAGGGCAGCTTGTTGCTACATATGGAAAAAGTAAGCTAGCGGTCTACATAGATCTCTATTGTGAGGGGGTGGATTCAGCGCCAAAATCCGTCCCTTCTTGCCCCGTGTGAACGAGCCCTAAGGGTTCCTTCTGATAACTACCGTTTTCTTCTGACAGCTAGGTGAGGAGGTGATGCATACTCAGTCCAAATAGTGAGTCAGAGCCTAAGATTACTAGTCTATTGCAAGTTCAGCCTTTGGTGGCTTACACACTGAACAAAAATGGCAATTCTAGTATTTATTATCTATTATTTCCCCCAATCCTCATTCAGCAAGCAGGTAAACTAACAGCTCAGACACGGCAGTTCCCAATATGTGTTGTGTTTTTTTTATTTTGTTAAAGTTTTATTCCTTACACAAAAATTTGAATAAAACATAACTTTACTTTTAATCCTTTTTTCAATCTTACAATTGCTTTTATAATTTGCACCACCTATCATTTGCCTTTGACATGGCCTAATAGGAATGTATTTAGGCAGCCCTGAGGGCTTTCATTAGATTGTGCTTGCAGGAGTTCTGATGCCTCCAGGAAAGAGCTCCTTCCCTCTAAAATCCCTCAAATGCCATAGTTCATAACTCCATGTTTGGCTCTTTGTGCAAAAACCATCTCAAAATTCTCAAAAACTGATTTTGAAAGGTTTGTTTTAAAAGCCATTTACTTCAATGGGTTGTATAAACCATCTGCAGGTCTGCGTTTGGAGCATTTACGTCTGGTATCCACTCTTTTTGGCAGAGAAAATAGTCGAACTTGCAGGACTTTCTCCATCAAAAAAAAAAAAATACCAGACAGACGTGGTATGCGTGTTTTGTGTGCATGTAACAGTTTAACATCTGCACTGGAGACTACATCACAGAAACCATTGAAATCTCCGCCATTTTTTGTTTTTACAATGGCGGACCCCGTTATTGTCAATGGACTTTTCCTTTGTCCATGTGTAACTGCTGTTTAACAGTCCAGAGTATGGCGTAAGTGTCAACCTAGAGTTACAGCCCCTATAACAGCATAAAAGTAATTTGGAAGTCATATTGGGGGCTAAACTCTCTATCTGATAAAATGCTCTTACTCTGGTCCTTTGCCTGGTAGTTGTTGCAGGTTTCATCTGGAATTCCATGTTCATTGGCATACTGCCAGACTCCTCCATGGTCACCACCTTCACAGGATCCTGAATTTCCACAGTCTATCACATTCTGTACAGACAGGTATGCTGATGGCCACGCTCCTTTCCTCTTAATATTAATCCGATCTGAAAGTTAACAGATAACCTCTTCAATTTTACAATGCAGCAAAAGGTGTTGGAGACTGATCTGGACAAATAATGGGCGTGCTTGTGTTTCCCAGATAGTGTGACTAAGTAATCTTATTCTTACAGGTGGTTCAGTGACTGTTCTGCTCTTGATGTCATAGAAATACGTTATTCATGCACGGACTTCCTGGTGAGTTTGGGCTTATTTCATATCTAAGCGAGCAAAGCTGCAGTGTGAAGCATGAATGGAGCACCACTTCTGAGCAGTATGGATACAGATGGATTAGCACATAAAGGGGCTATCCAGCGAGTAATAAAGCTTAGCAAGTGCAAAGAATGCATTAGTAAGCTTTATTACTAGTGTATGCCTAGGTCCCCCAAAGCCCCCCATATTTGTAGAGGGCTCCTGGGAAGGCTGGAGCTCTTATTCCCATCTCCCCTGCAGCTATGCTGACTCTACTGAATGGCGCTGTGGCCTGAGTTGCTGGCAAGCTGGTGACATCACAGAGCTGAAGCACCTGCAGGAGAGACTGAGGAACAAGGGTTTCAGCCTTTCCAGCAAAAGTAATGAATGGAGCATTGGAGGACTGGGGTGTACATTAGTAATAAAGATTATCCACTGTATGAAATGTACGTGTAATTATTCCCCAAATAACTCCTTTAGCCAAATTCTGTAATGGATTTAACAGAAGGGAATTATCTAGGTGCTTCTTTTTGTAGTTTTCATTCCTTTTCAAGCCTATGCAGACTTTGGCTTAAAAAACTGCAGCAAAATCTGCAACAACAAAAAACGCTGCTTTTTTGCAACGTGTTGCCTTAATCTTAAAGGGATTGGCCACTTTCAGACCAATATTGAGGGACATGTTATGGTTTGTATAATAAAAAGTTAGACACTTTTCCAATATACTTTCTGTATCAATTCCAAACGGTTTTCTAGATCTCGGCTTGCTGTCATTCATTCTGTTACTTCTAGTGGATAAAAGTCTGACCATGGTCATGTGATTTACGGTCCATGGTCATGTGATGAGATCTAGAAAACCATGAGGAATTGATACAGAAAGTGTATTAGAAAATTTGGTCTGAAAGTGGACAACCCCTTTAAGCACTATTCCATCTGCATCTATACAAGAGTTTGACATAAGAGCAAAAATATGTATGGCCATTTCCGTCTCTAATTTTTAAAAAGGACCTTTGACCACCTCCACCAAGTCCAGCACTTTGCATCATTTATTAGACTGGACTGGACTGTACTGTACTCACCCTGGCACAGTTGAAATTGTTTGTATAACCCAGACCATTCCCGAGCAATCAGTGCTTTTAGCATATCAGGCACCAAAACTATTTAAACTCTGTAATGCAAAGTGGACGGTGTCAGGCAGGAGCCGACAAGGCGTGTGACTGAGCTCTGACTGTGCCTGCCGCTAGTGTTCTGAATCACACCTCTTCTCATGTTCCTGCCAGACACCTGACCGTAAGGAATCTAAATAGCCTATTGGGCAACAAATCGAGCAGCATTGATTACTTGTGGATAGTGGAAGCTGAAGAATAAATTCCAACTGTGCTGTAATCTGTGGAGGGGCATTTATTAACAGATGCTGAAGTTGGAGAAGGTGGTGAAAGGTCCTCTCTAAAGTGCTAAGCAGCTCGATGATATTGGCTGCTGTTCTGTGTGAGTAAAAACCGTGGTCGACAATTCTGATGGCTGTCTGCAGCACAATACATACAGAAACCAAAGTAATAGAAGATGGAGTGCCTTAATGCATCTCAATCTCTGATGGTCCCGTTGAAATGGAAAGAGAGGGGCATGCGTGTCCATCCACTGCTCCATTCAGAACAGGTAGCTCTACACCCAGTTCTCAGGCATAAGTTGCAGATCAGTGAAGGCTTGAATGCTGTGGACATTATGACCATGATAACTTGGTGTTTAGCAGTGGATGGATACGCACATCCCACTCCATTCATTTTAAGAGATAGTCAAGCACTGTACTATCTTCAGTGGTCCATTTGAAATTCGTGGACTGGAGGGGACATTTCTACATTTATTTGAAATCAGTCAAGCTTTATTGACAAGTAATTGGATAGCCCTATTAATTATCTCAGACCTACCTGCCATAGCACTCGTACTCCCATGTGCCCAGCATGATCCACAGTACTGTGGTATGTGCTGGTTTCGTGTAGAGCTGGCATAGTTGGTCCCGTTTATGTTACGCCAGTCCCAGGCCTTTGGAAGACTTTCCACATGAATGTATTCATGTGGACGTGCGTATGTCCTGTGGAAAAAGAATATGATCAAATCTTAGATATGATCAGTTATCTATAATCCACTATGTTATTTTATGGAATACTGTCTAATCCATTTATACAGGCCACACAATTCTGAGGGGACTTTTAAGGTTCCTTTTGTTGAGTGTAGCAGCTGTAATGTGTATTATAAGGTTCTGCGGCTGAGTTGTTTATATGTATAATACACCCTGCATCTGCTGAAGAACCTCTTCTCTTAACCCTTAAAGGGGCTCTATCATTGGAAAAAGTAATTTTTAACTAATCACATCCTTGCATAGCCTTTAGAAAGGCTATTCCACACCTACCTTTTGTATGTAAATCGCCTCAGTAAATTTTAAATAAATCCATTTTTATTCATATGCTAATGAGCCTTCTCAGTGCAGATAATACTCATTTTCTTCCAGAAAATTATTGCAATCACAAATTCTTTGGTATTACCTTCATTTAATTTGTCTTCAATGGAAAAACACAAAAAGAATTGTCAAAAAGCCAAATTGGATATAATTCCACAGCAAACATAAAAGGGGGTGGACAAAAGTATTGGCACTGTTTGAAAAATCATGTGATGCTTCTCTAATTTGTGTAATTAACAGCACCTGTTACTTACCTGAGGCACCTAACAGGTGGTGGCAATAACTAAATCACACTTGCAGCCAGTTGAAATGGATTAAAGTTAACTCAACCTGTGTCCTTGTGTGTACCACATTGTGCATGGAGAAAAGAAAGAAGACCAAAAAACTGTCTGAGGACTTGAGAAGCAAAATTGTGAGGAAGCATGAGCAATCTCAAGGCTACAAGTCCATCTCCAAAGACCTGAATGTTCCTGTGGCTACCGTGCGCAGTGTAATCAAGAAGTTTAAAGCGCATGGCACTGTGGTTAACCTCCCTAGATGTGGATGGAAAAGAAAATTGACAAGAGATTTCAACGCAAGATTGTGCGGATGGTGGATAAAGAACCTCGACTAACATCCAAACAAGTTCAAGCTGCCCTGCAGTTCGAGGGTACAACAGTGCCAACCCGTACTATCCGTCGGCGTCTGAATGAAAAGGGACTGTATGGTAGGATACCCAGGAAGACCCCACTTCTTACCCAGAGACATAAAAAAGCCAGGCTGGAGTTTGCCAAAAACTACCTGAGAAAGCCAAAAATGTTTTGGAAGAATGTTCTCTGGTCAGATGAGACAAAAGTAGAGCTTTTTGGGAAAAAGCATCAACATAGAGTTTACAGGAAAAAAAGAGGCCTTCAAAGAAAAGAACACGGTCCCTACAGTCAAACATGGTGGAGGTTCCCTGATGTTTTGGGGTTGCTTTGCTGCCTCTGGCACTGGACTGCTTGACCGTGTGCATGGCATTATGAAGTCTGCAGCATAATGTAGGGCCCAGTGTGAGAAAGCTGGGTCTCCCTCAGAGGTCATGGGTCTTCCAGCAGGACAATGACCCAAAACACACTTCAAAAAGCACTAGAAAATGGTTTGAGAGAAAGCACTGGAGACTTCTAAAGTGACCAGCAATGAGTCCAGACCTGAATCACATAGAGCAGCTGTGGAGAGATCTCAAAATGGCAGTTTGGAGAAGGCCCCCTTCACATCTCAGGGACCTGGAGCAGTTTGCCAAAGAAGAATGGTCTAAAATTCCAGCAGAGCATTGTAAAGAAACTCATTGATGATTAACGGAAGCGGTTGTTCGTAGTTATTTTGTCTAAAGGTTGTGCTACCAAGTATTAGGCTGAGGGTGCCAATACTTTTGTCCAGCCCATTTTTAGAGTTTTGTTTAAAAAGATCGATTTGACTTTTTTTTCATTCTCTCTTGTGTTTTTTCATTGCAAGCAAAATAAATGAAGATATTAATACCAAAGAGTTTGTTCTTGCAATCATTTTCTGGAAGAAAACGAGTATTATCTGACAGAATTGCAGGGGTGCCAATACTTTTGGCCAACACTATCAGTTAGTGAGTATTTGGTACAATATAATTAACTTCTTACAAAGGCCATCTGTAACAGATCGGGAAGAGATAAGCAGTACCTATGTGGTGTCGCTTGTCTCTATAACTGTACTGTGCTGACATCTGAATATGATGTTCCCAGAATAAAACATAAGCGCTTATGATTACATTAAAGGAAACTTATAAATCATTTCCATCCATAGCAAAAGGTTTCAACAGACGTTTATTTAAGGAATTTTTGGCATGTGGGTTGATGGAGCTTCAAGTAATTCTAAGAACCTCTTACAGGTGCTATTGACTTAAGACTTCATGATTGTTCAAGGAAACGCCCTGATTTATTTCACAATCTAGTCTTGTGATTTGTGACGGGAACTACTATAAACAATTGTACTTCATTTATATGCCTATGACTTCAGCACTTCCCATATACAAAGAGATATAGATCCTACTGATTTTTTAATATTCACTGACAACCCACAAGCTGGCTTTTCCCAGTGACTGTTCACCTTAACCCAGGGATAGGGAACCTTCGGCTCTCCAGCTGCTGTGAAACTACAACTCCCAACATGCTTTATTCACTTCCATGGGAGTTCCAAGAACAGCAGAGCAAGTATGCATGCTGGGAGTTGTAGTTTTGCAACAGCTGGAGAGCCGTACGTTCCCTACCCCTGCCTTAACCCCTTCCCTTGTTGGAAAGTAGGGTGGTGTGAGCCTCAAGATGCTTCAGCCCTTAATGTATTAATATAGGAAGAAAGGGCTTCCATGCCTGGTGCACACCACCTAGTAGGAATCTGGAACTCCCTCTCCTTGTAATCCCCAGAGATGTTGCTTCTATGATACATTGGATATAGCAATTAATGATGGTCTCTCTGATTGTCTTCCATAAGGATTACCAAGGTGCCTTATGTGTAGCCTCCGATCTATGTAATGAAGAGATATATATTTATTTCAATGAGCTATGTTTATGACAGGTCAGGGAAGAGTATAAGTAGTATAAGAACACAATGTGTAAATGTCATTTCAATCATTTTGTTGTCTTTGTGCTGTGTTGTCTAGTTAAGTACATGTTTCTTCCTAGGGATTGGTGCTTCCACACGTTCTGACCCTACTGATCAAATACCTCCAAAGTGACTGGAGGAAAACACTGGCACTTGACGCTGACTCCGTCTGTAGCACTTATAGTTATCACATGACATGTAGCCCTGATTTATTCAGAAACCCTTAATGGTACCATCTAGTATAATCTTACCTTAGCTGTGCACTATCTAATGAGTATCTTATAGCTGTAGGTATGTCTCCACATTTAATAGGTGAACTTAAATTTCGGTAAATACCACATAGTTATTCTTTCCAAGGGAAGTGGTCAAAGTTTAGTTGCAGCTGCTGTGTCACTTGTATAGCACAGAATAGTCACAACATTCATTTACCGAAAAAGTGTATTCATATTGGTATAGTAAAGGCACCACAGTTACCATACACAACATGACCAAGAATTAAAGGGTCACACATCCTAAAATCATCAGCTTATATAACAGCTTGTACAGTAGGCAAGTGTCTGCACTGGAGCAATGACATATAATAGTGATAATAGGGTCAGGGATCATTCTCCAAATTCCTAGAACACTACATGGCTAACTTTATAAAGTCTATGGGCACTGCTGGGATTTTCACTCACAGCATACATGTCAATGGAGGTCAGTAATTAGTTTCTTCCTTCCCAAGTTATAACATAATGAAATGGCTCTGCTGGGACTTTTAGTTCTACAAGAACAGACTAACCTGGCAGGCTAGGCTATGGTTGTACAATAGCTATAACTTTTAGAGCGAATTCCTTATATTCCACCATATGCGGGACAAATAATAGCTTTGTGCAGCTGTTTCTGACCTGGCAGTGGTACCTACCTCAATCCAAAGTTGCCCCTGACTACCGGTTTGTAGCAGTGGTGACCCTCCTGATAGTAAAGCCCCCCATGAACCCAGGAGATGAGAGCGAAAAGCAGGGTAAGTCTGTACATGGTGCAGAACAGAAGATCTCTCATGTGATAGACAGGAAGGCACTGAGTAAAACACACAGGGAGACACTTCCCCCATTGCTGACTCACTAGCTTTTTTTTTTTTTTTTTTTAATCCTTAAAGGGAGAGCAGATTCTGAGTAAATGGAGGAGGGGACAGGGCGGTGACTGCAGACATCTGGCTGGTACATTGTACACAGGCATTCTTCTTAACAAAGCCTGCATGGAAAGCCTTACTGCTGTGCGCCAGTCATATCACTAGAGGAAATACCCATCTGAGCAGTTCTGCTTGCACGAGCATGTTTGTGCTGGGAAGAAGCTGACTTTTACATACCTGAGCTATGTATAAATATTAACACCGTGATGTAGAGAAGGCTGTTTTGAGCTCAAATCCCCCTTCCCTGTTCCTTGCAAGCCTAATTATTGCCCCTTTAACAGGCAGATCTCTTTGCGGAATACATGGCATCTCTAGAATAGAACAAGGAAGCCTCAGTGCACACCTGGAAATTGTAGGGTGTTTAGGTGACCGGATGACTTTACTCTGTGAGTCCTTTAAATGGCTGATGTACACCATTCAGCCATACCATTGGTAATAAGTATATTGATGTATGGACTCCTAAGAAACGTCTAAGGTGTCAAATTTGCTCTACTTATGCTCTTCTTTAGAACTTGATCAGATGAGCTAGTCTCGGGGGGGAGGGGCCGCCTCAGGTTCTGGACCAAAAAACAGGTAGCCGCGACTGAATGCCGATGCAGTCACACACTCCGCTCCGGATTAGGCCCAATGAGTGGGCCGAGTCGGGAGCAGGGAGTGTCTTCAGGCCGAATCACATGGCAAACAGCCTGAAGATTGAGCATCTCGCTTCTTTTTCCAGGAGCTGACCGACTCTCATTGATTTCAATGGGAGCCGTCTTTTTGGTCAGGATTTTGAGGCGGATATGGCCTCAAAATTCTGACCAAAAAACTCTGTGTGAACTTACCCTTAGACTCACCCCAAACTAAAAACTGCTTAAAGGGGACCTTTCATGGTTTGGAGCACAGGCAGTTCTATATACGAGCGAGCGTACACAGGCCAATAAACAATTATTAAACTTCCAGTAGCTATTCCTGTCACGGTGGACATAAATGAGGAGAGAGGAACAGTTAAAAGAGGACCTTTCATCAGATTGGGCACAGGCAGTTCCATATACTGCTGGAAAGTCAACAGTGCACTGAATTCAGCGCACTGTCGGCTTTCCCGATCCGTGCCCCAGGTAAAGTGCTATCGGTCCCGATACCGTAGCTCTTTACTGTCTGAAGGGCAATCCTGACAGTCAGTCAGGTACGTCCTTCTTCAAAGCAGTGCCTATCGCGCTGTACAGTGTGAGCGGGGAGGAACGCCCCCTCCCCTCCTGATAATACTCGTCTATGGACGAGCACTGTGAGCAGAGGGAGGGGGCGTTCCTTCCCACTCACACTGTACAGCGCGATAGGCAATGCTTTGAAGAAGGACGTACCTGACTGACTGTCAGGAATGCCCTTCAGACAGTAAAGAGCTACGGTACCGGGACCAAAATCTCTTTAACCGGGGCACAGATCGGGAAAGCCGACAGTGCGCTGAATTCAGTGCACTGTTGGCTTTCCATAGAACTGCCTGTGCCCGATCTGATGAAAGGTCCTCTTTTAACTGTTCCTCTCTCCTCATTTATGTCCACCATGACAGGAATAGCTACTGAAAGTTTAATAATTGTTTCTTGGCCTGTGTACGCTCACTGAGACATGACTGTGACAGTATAAAGGTCATGATACATTCTGCTTGTAAATGAGCAGAGTGTACAAGTAAACAATACATAGTACACTATGAAGGCTGCATTCACAATGAAATATAAAAAAATAAAAAAAACTTGATAGTCTTCAGTAGTTGATACCTTTTTAATGGCTAACTAATAATGATGACAGATTACGTTTCGGAACGTCTAGGCTCCTTTCTCAAGTAAATTTAAAACCATTTCTGATGCATATTTATATACAAAAAAGGATAGAATTCTAGGAAGAAGGGGGTAGAGGGTTGTTAGTAATTGGTAGAAACAATCAGTTCTCGGGGTCTCAAGTCAGTGATTTCTGTAAAAAGACATAAAACCATGTGACAAATTTAGCCCACTCTCCAGTGTTTGAAGCAGGGTCATAAATTTACACTCATAAATGCGTCGTTCTCTCTTTGATTTGAAATTCCCTCCCAAAACCAAAACTTTCATGTGATCGGTGATATTATGATCCTCATTGCAAAAATGCTTTGATACAGGAAGGTCAAGTCTTCGTTCTTTAATTGTATGGCGATGTGAATTCATACGCGTTCTAAGTTGCTGTCCGGTCTCGCCAACATACAGATTTTCAGTGGAACATTTGGTGCACATTACCAAATACACTACATTGGGTGTGCTGCAGGTGAAGGTACCTCGGATTTGATATTCCCTGTTAGAGTTTGGTATCTCTATCCTGTCAGTGGTCAGTATGTGAGGACAGGTTTTACACCTTTTCTGTCCGCATGGGAATGTTCCTGTGTTAGTTGGAGGTGACAGTGAGCTGCTGACAACCATATTCCTGAGGTTTGGTGGCTGTCTGTAGCACAGGAGAGGGTGGTTTGGAAATATGGATTTTAGACGGTTGTCTTTTTGTTGTAGTGGATGTAGTTTGCGTGTGATTCCTTTCAGCATCTCCAGGTGTGGGTTGTATGTGACGGCCATGGGCACCCAATTGTTTTCCTTTTTGGTATAGTATTTTAATAAATCCGATCTTGGTATTCTGGTGGCCCTGGTTATTTGGTTATCAATTGTTCTTGGATGGTAACCCTGCCTCAAGAATGTGTTTTTGAGGCCTCCAAGGTGTTTGTCTCTCTCTGCAGGGTTTGAACATATGCAATGGTATCTGATGGCCTGGCTGTAGACAATGGAGTTCTTTATGTGTTTAGGATGAAAGCTATCCCATCTTAGGTAGGTTGGTCGGTCAATCGGCTTCCGATATTGTCTCAATTTTGTTGTCATGTAGCTTGATGACTGCGTCCAGGAAGTTTATTTCAGAGAAGGAGTGATTGAGCGTCAAGGTGATGGTCGGATGGAACTGGTTGAATTGTTCATGGAAGGTTTTCAGCTGTTGTTCAGACCCAGTCCACAGGATTAGGATATCGTCAATAAAATGGTAGTAGGCCAGAGGCCTGGTGGTGCAGGTGGATAGGAAGTCACTCTCAAGCTTGGCCATGAAGAGATTAATGGAGGGAGTTTTCAGCTTCCTAAGGGCTCGTTCACACGGGGCAAGAGGGTGCGGATTTTGACACCGAATCCACCTTAGAATCCGCTCCCTCACAATAGAGGTCTATGTAGACCGCTAGCTTCCTATTTTCCGTGAGCGGTATGTTCCCACTCACGGAAAAAAGAAGCAAGCTGCCCTTTCTTCATGCGGATTCCACGGCTGATTCAGCCGCGGCGTCTGCCTTGCGGCAGCAACCTCCAGACTAGGTCCTGTGACTTTCGGAGGCTTCCTGCGACAAAATCCGTACCAAAATGCACCATCCTGTGCCCCATGTAAACTAGCCTTAACACCCCCAGTATTGAAGCTCATTACGTCAGGTGCTTATGTTGGGACCCTGCTGCTGACATCACCAAAATCTGATTCACACTGCAGCTAAGCAACAGCCCCAGTCTGAAATAAAATCAGCAAGTAAAATAACTGGTGAGGGACTGACACATTGTAAGCCCTAATGGAGCACATGGGAAAATGTAATTTTGAATGGAGTGCCCCTTTAATAATATCATAAATATCAAGCATGAATGTTTCTCTAGTAGACATTATTTCAGTTACGTTTCATGTCTTTCTTACGTACTGTCTTAAAGGATTTGCCCCAATATAGACATTTATCCCCTATCCATAGGACAGGGAATAGGTGTGGGGTTCGATTACTGGGTCCCCAGCAGTGATCAGGAGGATGGAGGACTGAAAGTCCCCCCCAAGGTATCCTTGTGAATGGAACATCAGTGGGCTTGCATGACCGGCACTTCAATCACTTCTGTGGGGATGCCAGAACTGTAACTCTGATAGCGTTCGCAGCCCCATACATGGAACAACCCTTTTAAGACATTCTGTTATAAACCCGTAAATATATTTTTACAAGGTTCCCATACCTATTGCATGTAAGGAGAACTTGTTACTTCATACACTGAGTTCAGGAAGCTTCAATACAGCAACTGAGAGTATGGCTGCTCCATTGTTCAGTCCAAGTTTGGAAATATGGCTGTTTTTTTGTTTTGTTTTGTTTTGGGGGGTTTTTGCAGAAATTGTGCCACATCTAACCACAGATTGTGTAAGGAATTACAGTTCAACTTCATTTAAGTGAATCTGACTGAATTACAATACCACACACAAGATACCTACCACCTTAGGAAAGAACTATATTTAATAGTGATGCCTTCCCTGCCATGAATCAGGATATGTCCCCGTTGCAGTGAAAGGCCAATGTCCATTGGGATTGGGACTTTTTTCCCGTGCTTTCAGCCACTGATTCTAACATTTAGCCATCAGACACCCTTTTTGTTTCTGGAAGGATATTGTATTCCGTGACCATAGAGGGGTGATGTCAGTGAGTTATATTCTCAGTAACTGGTGTGTGTGGATAGAGATAACGCAGCGCTGATGATGCGGTCTGGGCTGTGGGTGGGGCTTATTCTATGGTTAATCCAGTCCGACTGTTCTGTAAATTCAACCTCTGTGCTTTGGAAGTCTGTATAATAGTAACTCTCCTTAAAATAAATAAATAATTATATATATATCCTCTTCGTCTGATTTTTGGTGAGACCTGTTTGACCTGTGCCCAGGACTGTAGTTTCCTGGGTTTCTTAGTCTGTCTATTGGCTAGGTTCCCACTGCCTGGAGCATAGGTGTCTCGTGAGCAGGGCCCTTCCTGCTATGTGAATTATTTTCATACATTGTAGGTCTAATACTTTCCCCCTACGCCCAACAGCAGCACAACTGGGGTATTCCTGCCCCTATGAGCTGTTAGCACAGGTGGAATTTTTAATTACCTAACAGCTTTTGACCTCTATAAGAGGCCGGAAGACCTGCTCCTCCCTTGTGTTTTTTTCTGTCCTGTGGGACAGGACAGGTGGTCAGGGGGGAGCAGGTGTTCTGACCTCCTATAGGGGTCCACTACTCTCCCCCACCGGTACCTGACAGCAGAAGATCTTTTTTCTGGACATCCTCTTTTTTCAGCAGAGGTCCCCTTCTCCCGGCGGGGACCCTGCCGGCTCGTGCACGCTCCTGTCCGGCTGGCACGCCGGGTCGGGGCTTCCCCTAGGAACGCTAGACCTAGGAACCTTTCTCAGGTTCCTCCGGTCCGCCGTCTAACAGGGTCCGCCGCACAGGCGCAGTGCGCGGGTCTCGTGGTGGACAGGAAGAGAACAACCCCTAGACACGAGCATTGCACGGTAGTTCGGGAGGGGGTCCCCCGGTCCTGGGGACCATAACTGGGTCAGATCCCCCTCCCCCTGTCTTCTCCCCTCCCCTTTTTTTCATGAGATTCTGGCTCCGTTGTAGCCCCTGCCCCTTGGGCGGGGCTCAGGGCAAAACCCCGCCCCCTGGCCTATTTAAGTCCCCTTAGAGCTTCAGTTAGTGCTTGTCGCTCCGGTTGCAAGCACATCAGTTGGTGAAGCTCCCTGGTCAATTTCTGTGCTGGAGAACTGTCTTCATTGACTAAGAATGTCTTCTTCTTCCTCCACTGTTCCGCCTAGAAGGAAGGCTACTTCCAAAAGGAAGCATCTGGCGTGCGCTTCTTGTAGAGTGCCGCTGCCTGATGACTCCCAATATCGCTTCTGTCAGGGGTGCAGGGCCCCCTCTGTTGAAACAACTCCCATGCGAGAGATGGTGTCCTGGGTGAAGGGGTACGTCCAGGACTCCATGAAAAGAATGGAAGCCGTCTCCCTGGCCAAGAGGCCACGGCTGGATTGCGAATTGTCCCTGGAAAAGCTGCGCCTCAGGGATGTGGAGTCGTCTTCTAGTACGGAGGAGGAGAAGGAGATTTTTCCCCTGGACAAAATGTCCAGAGTATTCAAGACCCTAAGAATCAGAGACCGGGAAGGCGGGGAAGGCTCTAGCCGTAGGTCTCGTACCTTCAGGCCCTCTTCGGAGATGCTCCGCCTGATGGAGGGCGAATGGAGGCACCCGGAGAGATCCTTTGCGCCATCCACACGCTTCAAGGCACTTTTTCCCGTCTCTGAGAGTCAACTAAAGGCGTGGGGTCCCCCGCCAAAGGTGGACGTCGCCGTGGCCAAGTTATCAAGGCGCTCCATCCTTCCATCAGAGGACGGCTCGGGCCTCAGGGACCCCATGGATCGCCGAGTCGAAGGATCTTTGAGGCGTGTATATTCGTCCGCCTCTGCCCAGGCCTCTTTGGGCATGGTCGCGAATGAGGTAGCAACTGGCTTACGCGCAGAACTGTCATCCCTGGCCAAGGACATCGATTCCGGCGTGGATCGTGATGATCTCCTCGCGGCAGTGTCCAACATCACGCTGTTGGTGGATCACCTGACAGAGGCTACCCATTTTCAAACCCGTCTGGCGGCTAGATCCATGGCACTGGCTACTGTGGCTCGCCGACCCCTATGGCTGAAGCCCTGGAAGGCTGACCTTACTTCCAAAAATAGCCTCTGTGGTCTCCCCTTTGAGCCCGGACGGCTGTTCGGAAGGGAGCTCGACCACATCATGGAAGGCTGGGCCGACTCCAAGGGCAAGAACCTGCCACAGCCCCTTGAAGGTCGGAGTACCTCCTTTCGAGGAAGAGGCACTCGAAGAGGCACCAGAGGCCAGCGGCGATCTGGGAAAGGAAGAGGTCGGGGCTCATCTCGTGGCCGTAAGAATGCCCCCTTCTAATTCCCTCTCAGTACACCCCCCCCTTCCTACTCCCCCCCCCCCTCCCCTGGGGTGGGCGGTCGTCTTTCCCACTATGTGGAGGCCTGGCGGCAGAATATTCGGGACCCCTGGGTCATCCAGATGATCCAGGAAGGTTATAAAATTAATTTTGTTTCCCAGTCGCCAGAGAAGATGGTAAGAACCCGCCCTCTTCAGGGCCCCAAACAACTTCATCTGGAGAAATTGATTCAGGAGTACGTGGACAAGGCCGCGCTAGAGATGGTTCCTCGCGCAGAACAAGGCACAGGCGTCTACTCTCCAGTCTTCTTGGTCCCCAAGCCATCAGGCGAGTGGCGTATGATCATCGATCTCAGGTATCTGAATCACTTCATCCGCAGGCTGCGGTTTCGCATGGAAACCATAAGGTCAGTACTACCTTTCATGCACCCTGGAGATCACTTCGTCACTCTGGACCTGAAGGACGCCTACCTCCACGTACCCATCTTTCTGGCACACCGAAAGTTCCTAAGGATTGCCGTAGACATACAGGGGAAAGAGGCGCACTTCCAGTTCGCAGCCCTCCCGTTCGGCATATCCTCCGCCCCCCACACCTTCACAAAGGTCATAGCTCCGGTCGCTGCCGCCCTGCGCCTTCAAGGCATATTCATAGTCCCGTACCTGGACGACTGGCTTCTGAAGGCTCATTCAAAGGAGGTTCTTACCACGCAGGTGCAGACCGTCGTAGCTCTACTAGACAAGCTGGGGTGGCTGGTAAACTGGCAGAAGTCAGTGATGGTGCCATCAACACGAGTTCAGTTCCTGGGACTTATTCTAGACTCTCTCAACATGACGGTCTCTCTACCCTCTCCTCGCAAAAGGAAAATTGCTCGGGCGGCACATCATTTGTCTTCCACACGGAAGGTCACCATCAGGACGGCGATGAAGGTCCTCGGATTGATGTCTGCTGCCCTAGATGCAGTTCCTTGGGCCCTATGGCATATGCGCCCTCTACAGAACGAGATCTTGAGAGTCTGGAATCACAGTCCTTCAGGTTTACAGAAGCCAATCCAGTTAACCATCAGCACCCGGCAAACCTTGCCCTGGTGGACCCATCTGCGAGATGGGAAGTCCTCGGTCCAGCCCGCCTGGACCCTGTTGACTACAGATGCCTCCCTCACAGGCTGGGGAGCTCATCTGGGGGAGACCCCGGTTCAAGGTACATGGAATCAGCGGGAGAGGACGCACTCATCCAACTGGCGTGAGCTTACCGCAGTTCATCGAGCCCTTCTGTCATTTGCACCACTTCTACGAGGGAAAGCGGTCACAGTAAGATCAGACAATCTGACGACAGTCCACTATATCAACAAGCAGGGAGGAACCAGGTCCCCCTCGCTCATGCAAGTCACCAACCTGATCTTCTCCTGGGCAGAACGAAACCTCTCCCAGCTGGCCGCGGTACATATCCAGGGCCGCCTGAACATCCTAGCGGACCAACTCAGCAGAGGCCGGCCGACCGCAGGCGAATGGTCCTTGAACCAGGACATCTTCCACTACCTGACCAGGAGGTGGGATCTCCCCGAGGTGGATCTGATGGCCACCCAACACAATGCCAAAGTAGAAAGGTTTTGCTCCCTGTACCGGGAAGACAACCCTTTGGCTGTGGATGCCCTGTCAATACCATGGAGGTTCGAACTGGCATACGTGTTCCCTCCCATCCCGATGATACCGAAGGTATTGGCGAAACTCAGGCAGGACCAGACTTCGGCAATAGTGATCATGCCGTTCTGGCCAAAAAGGGCATGGTTCACCGACCTTATCCTTATGAGTCGGGGGAACTACTGGAGGCTTCCACCAGTCAGGAACCTGGTGTCACTGAACAGTCAGCCGTGCCTGGGCCTAGACAAATTCAACCTCACTGCCTGGAGGCTAACCGCGCCATACGCGCAGACAGAGGATTGTCCCAGGGAGTGCTAAGTACCTTAGCCCATTCAAGAGCAGAGGCAACCAATCAGAGCTACCAAAGGATCGCCCGGATATTCCGAGATTGGTGTACAGGCAGCCACCGCGATCCAGACAGAGATGCAGTCCTAGAGTTCTTATAAGAACGGCTTGGAGAGAGGACTAGCACCTGCCACCCTCAAGGTTCAAGTGTCAGCTCTATCTGCTCTCCTGGAGACACGGTTATCACAAGATCCTCTTGTCAAACAGTTCCTTAGGGGGGCTGCCAGGCTCCGCCCCCAGGTACGGCCCCCTGTCCCCAGGTGGGACCTGGCCGCGGTTCTACAAGGGCTATGTGCGCCCCCCTTCGAACCATTATCTGAAGTGGACTGGAAGTACCTGTCATTTAAAGTGACCTTTCTGTTGGCAATAACCTCCGCCAAGAGGGTTGGCGAATTGCAGGCTCTAGCAGCCTCCGAACCTTTCATAACTTTCTTTCCTGACAGAGTACAGCTAAGGTTCGTACCAGGATTCTTGCTGAAGGTACCCACACTTCAGAACACCAATCAAGTGATCACCCTACCGGGGTTCTTTCCCTCCCCTGCCACTGAGCAGGAGGAGAAGCTACACACACTGGATCTGGTAAGAGCACTACGTATCTACCTGGATCGTACAGCACCGTTCCGAAGATCAGAGAATCTTCTGGTTAATGTGTTTGACCACAATAGAGGCGCTAAAGCATCAAAGGTAACCCTGTCGAGATGGATCAGAGAAGCTATCAGCTGTTCCCTACGGGCTCAGAATCTTCCTGTTCCAGATTTCCTACGAGCCCATGCCACCCGATCAGTGGCGACATCATGGGCAGAGACACGGTTCCTCTCTCTGGAGCAGATATGTGCTGCAGCCTCATGGAGCTCACAGCTGACTTTTGCCAAACACTACAGATTGGACTGGCGTACGGCCGATGCTACAGCATTTGGGCACTCCATCTTGGCATCAGCCTGCCAGGAGGTCCCGCCCTAGGGGAGATAATACTTGCTAAATCCCCAGTTGTGCTGCTGTTGGGCGTAGGGGGAAAGAAAGATTATGAATGATAATCTGTTTTCCCTTAGCCCAAACAGCAGCACAAGGCTCCCTCCCTAAGAGGTGCTATTGTACAGATTTTGTGTATGTGTGTGTAGCTCTTGGCATAGATTGCTCTGTATATCATACTTGTTACTAACACAAGGGAGGAGCAGGTCTTCCGGCCTCTTATAGAGGTCAAAAGCTGTTAGGTAATTAAAAATTCCACCTGTCCTAACAGCTCATAGGGGCAGGAATACCCCAGTTGTGCTGCTGTTTGGGCTAAGGGAAAACAGATTATCATTCATAATCTTTCTGTCTTGTCCAAGTACCCAGTGATTTGTAAAGTGCTGCAGAATATGTTGGTGCTATATAAATAAATTATTGATGCCAGAATCCAACAGAACATGCTCTGTCTGCATCCGTCATTGCATCATATTAGTTTATTAGTTAGTTTTTGAGTCCGTTGATCTAATCCTATGACAGATCAAAGCAAAGGATAAACATATGGTTACGTGAAACTAGCCTGATCCTATAGTTGTGAGGGCGGAGGATGACTTTATGCATAAATTAATAGATATGCCATTCTGGACTATCCACCTGTTTATACAGTGATTCAAGCTATGCAATGACCTTATATTCTGCAGCGCTGTGCAATTTGTAGGGTTCAAATACAGACAGAAAGATAAATTACAAAGAAAGTCAATTCACACAATCGGTCTGAGGTCCCTGCTCACAAGAGCTTACAATCTATGAGCAATAATATTGACCCCTACAAAAAGTATATACAATTACGAGAGATGAGCGAACAGTGAAATGTTTGAAGTTCGATATTCGAGTAGCCCCTCAAAACTCGATTGTTCGAACGAATATCGAACCCCATTATAGTCTATGGGGAAAAAATACTTGTTTAGGGGGAAACCAATATTCGACTTAGGAGGGTCACCAAGTCCACTGTGCCACCTCAGTAAATGATAACACCTCTGGAATGCAACTTGGACAGCAGGGGAAGCATGTCTGGGGGCATCTAACACGCCAAAGTCCCTGTATTACACCACTAATAATGCGGGAGCTGACTTTTCCCCATAGGAAAGCATTGGCCAGCGTTGATTGGCCGAATGCCGTACAGTGAACAGCATTGGGCCAATCAACGCTGATTCTGCCGGAGGAGGCAGAGTCTAAGATCGGTCCACAGCAGTCTCCATTGTGGTCCGATCTCAGATGTAGCAGAGTTGACAGAGCTCTGTACATCTCAGATGTAGCAGCATTGACCGCACAGCACTGCTACATCTCAGGAATAGCAGAGTTGACAGAGCTCTGTACATCTCAGGAATGGCAGTGTTGACAGAGCTCTGTACATCTCAGGAATGGCAGTGTTGACAGAGCTCTGTACATCTCAGGAATGGCAGAGTTGACAGAGCTCTGTACATCTCAGGAATGGCAGAGTTGACAGAGCTCTGTACATCTCAGGAATAGCAGAGTTGACAGAGCTCTGTACATCTCAGGAATAGCAGAGTTGACAGAGCTCTGTACATCTCAGGAATAGCAGAGTTGACAGAGCTCTGTACATCTCAGGAATAGCAGAGTTGACAGAGCTCTGTACATCTCAGGAATAGCAGAGTTGACAGAGCTCTGTACATCTCAGGAATGGCAGAGTTGACAGCTCTGTACATCTCAGGAATGGCAGTGTTGACAGAGCTCTGTACATCTCAGGAATGGCAGAGTTGACAGAGCTCTGTACATCTCAGGAATGGCAGAGTTGACAGAGCTCTGTACATCTCAGGAATGGCAGAGTTGACAGAGCTCTGTACATCTCAGGAATGGCAGAGTTGGCAGAGCTCTGTACATCTCAGGAATGGCAGAGTTGACAGAGTTCTGTACATCTCAGGAATAGCAGAGTTGGCAGAGCTCTGTACATCTCAGGAATGGCAGAGTTGACAGAGTTCTGTACATCTCAGGAATAGCAGAGTTGGCAGAGCTCTGTACATCTCAGGAATAGCAGAGTTGACAGAGCTCTGTACATCTCAGATGTAGCAGCATTGACCACACAACACTGCTACATCTCAGGAATAGCAGAGTTGACAGAGCTGACTTTTCCCCAGAGGAAAGCATTGGCCAGCGTTGATTGGCCGAATGCCGTACTGTGTACAGCATTCGGCCAATCAACGCTGGTTCTGCCGGAGGAGGCGGAGTCTAAGATCGGTCCACAGCAGTCTCCATTGTGGTCCGAGCTCTGTCAACTCTGCCATTCCTGAGATGTACAGAGCTCTGTCAACTCTGCCATTCCTGAGATGTACAGAGCTCTGTCAACTGCTACATCTGAGATCGGACCACAATGAAGACTGCTGTGGACCGATCTTAGACTCCGCCTGCTCCGGCAGAACCAGCGTTGATTGGCCGAATGCTGTACACTGTATGGCATTTGGCCAATCAACTCTGGCCAATGCTTTCCTATGGGGAAAAGTCAGCTCAGGAATAGCAGAGTTGACAGAGCTCTGTACATCTCCGGAATAGCAGAGTTGACAGAGCTATGCCTCCGTTGTCGTAGTTCCTGTCCCACCTCCCCTGCGTAGTTATTGGTGAAAAAAAAATGCCAGGGAAGGTAGGAGGGGAATCGAATTTTTAGTGAGTTTGCCACGTGGTGTTCGACTGGAATCGAACATCTCAAACAGCCTGATATCCGATCGAACATGTACTCAGTCGAACGCTGTTCACTCATCTCTAACAATTACAAAAAAAAGCAAGAATTTACAATTTATTTATTTATTTATTTGTTTGTTTGTTTTAAAACAGGAACAAAAAGTCGCACAATAACAAAACAAAACAATAAAATAAGGAAATAGAAATAGGAAAATAAGGAAAATAATAAACCCAACAAGTCTTTCCTTGGGCGCCTTTTTCGTCTTACTATATGCTGCATTCAGATAAATATTTATTATTAGGCTATATTGTTGCAGTTTTCGTTGTCTTTTGAAGTGTTTAACAATATGATTTAGTATATTTTGTGTGCTGTGTAAAAATGATGTAGGTGTCAGCATTCAGGAATGCAAAGACGCAACCTCTATTAGAGTCTAAAAGTCAATACAAAAAAAAATGGCCCTAAATTTTCTGCAGGGTTCTGGCATGTTGTTGGCACTCTGTGAATAACATAACCCACCCATACACTATTCTATAGTCCTTCTGGTTGTACAGAGATAATAAGGCTCAGGGTGACGTCAGCACCAGTATATAAGCTCCTGTAAAGTTTTGGTGCGTCACAGAATTTGAACTACAGAACAGATCTGACTGTTTTTCTCAGAGTCCAGAATGCGTGAAATTGTCCATCTGCAGATAGGGCAATGTGGCAATCAAATTGGATCAAAGGTGAGCGACTTCTATGACCAACATAAGTGATAGTGACAGCTATACAGAGAGATGATATAACAGTCACTCTATGTGGGTTATAGGATTATTAAAATAAGGAATGCTTATCTGGTATTTGTTGTTTTTTGTTTTCCATTGTATGTAGTCGATATGGGTGTAGCAGAGCTGAATTTGCCATCAGACTTTATTTGCCATTGTGATAACACAGCTGTCCTATGTAAAGCCCACAAATAAGAAATCACCATGTCACAATGAGCTCTGCCAAATAACAAACTGGGCCTGTGAATAGAGATGTCCTGCCTTGGGATAAAGGGGATGTAGGATGTTCTGCCAGTGGGATTATCCCTCTCTTCATATTGAGAAAATAGAGAGTGTGATGGGTGTGGGGAGGGCTGGTGGAATAGCTATAAATTGAATTAGCATTTGGCCGACAGCTACCTAATGTATGTGGTAGAGATGGCGAACATTTGAAGATTCATTTTGTTTTGATTTCAGGTAGTTCAATCCAAAAATTTGTTTTGGGGTGAACTGGAGGTGCTATTATTATAATTTGGGTCTCTTCAGACTTCGGGGTATATTAAGTAGAGGTGTGTAAGTAAGTATACATTTATACTTACTGTTCCTGGGCATCCTCGTGGCAGCCAGTGCTTACTCCCTTGGGCTCCTCTTCCAGCCTCCTGGTGGACATCATGCACCCTGGGGATCACATGGGGTGCGCCAATGTCATAGTGTCCTCATGTGACCACTAGGCCCAATTACCTTAGAGATCCTTCCAGCCAGGGGAGCTTGATATCACCCATGAAGACAATAAAGGACCCTGAGGGAGCATAAGGGAAGGTCTTTATAATTGTTTATTATGTTTCTGCACCTCTAATTATTATAGCCTGGCATCTGAAAAGACCCCAAAGTATGATAGTGGTTTGTGAGTGACATATTCCAAAAGTTTTGGTTTCTGATCGAGCCTGAAACTTTTGGAAAGTCTGGGTCAAATCTGATTTTCTTCAAACTTGCTCACTCATCTCTAGTATGTGGCCATCTTTAGATTGCTATAGAACTTCCCTTTCTCTCTATAGACTGACAGTATGGCAGCGTCCCTCAACCTGCAGCTACAAATTCTATCATACAGCTGAAGAGCCACAGGTGGAAGACCATTGTAATATAGTCGCCATATTGTAGAAACTAGTGGCTGTCAGCTATATGGTAACTTTTTTTTCACCATATGAAACACATCGTGCAAATTACTTTCTCTACATAAGTGTTCAGTGTACGAATGATGCGGCCGCTAAGATCCACCAAGGGATGAAAATATTACACTATGAGCCTGGGAAGGAATTATACCTTTGTGTAGCTTTTTCAGTCTGCATTACCTTTTTGTTTGCATCTTTCACTCCGCATAGAGGAAGATTTGGGTTTCGTTCAGCTATGAGTATTGTACATGGCTGACTGCACAAGGATGAAAGCAAATATCTAGTAGATAAAAAAAAATCTAGTGGAGTAAGGAGCCAAGATGAGGGGGGGCCCAGTAATCCAAGGCCGCTTACTTGCTTCACTTACAGACAGATTTTCCATTCAGTTACAGTATCTACTTTCTTACTATGTAATATTCCTTACAAGTTTTGAGATCTCCGTAGTCACTGACTGGTAATGACCAATCATTTGCCATCAAAACTGGCTCCCTATTCAACCAAGTCAGTCTGTTATGTTGCAGGTGGGATCATTCATAGACACAATCCCATGGGTGATTGATCTGCAAAATGGTATGTGTAGGGGAAGCTTAACATGAACATTTAGCAAAGATAAGCATGCTGTTTCAAATAGGAAAGTGTCATGCTCTTCTGCCATCTGACCAGCTTTCCACTGTCTATAGTAAGTCTACTATCACCTTCATGATAGTAAGTAGAGTAAGTAAAGTAGCAATGGGTGGCCTGTATGTAAAGTAGTTACAACCTTACCCCTATTCCGTGACATGCCCATAGGTTTCCCCATGTTATAGAAGAGAATGGTATCACTATATGTCAGAGGTGTGGACAGAAAATGTAATTGTGTGATGTATTGGTACTGTACATAGTTGTCTATGTATATAAATGTATACTCGGTTGATACCAGTAGTGGAACCTTCTTGATGCATTTGGTTTTGTACCTTTTTGTATGTTGCCCTGTATATAAGTTAGTAAAGTGAAGGATCCAGATCTTGGTGAGGACTGGTAGCTGAGGGTGTGTCGGAGGCTTCAGACTGTGGTGTGTTGTGGAAGGGACTGATAAGGGCACTTGGGCTGGTCTGCAGAATGGAGATGAAGATACAGTCTTCCAATACTGTGGTATTCCTCTTTCCTGAGCTCTATCAAAAAACTACAGCCTCTTCCTTATGTAGGGTTCAAGGAAAAGGTTGGTGTGATAGGGTCTTCATTACTATGAAGTCTAAAATTAATATCAGGGAGTTCTGTTTGAGTTGCCCATCAGCTTCAAATATACTTCTTATAGGGTTTGCCTGGAATATAGAAACAAGGCTGCTTCTCTGCCAGAAACCGTGCCATACATGTCTCTGCATGTTGCGATTAGTAACGTAATTCAGGCTACGTTGACATCTGTGCTGGAGTCTCATTTGTTACACTGGGTGTATTCCCATTTGGAATTTAGTGGATCATATATGAGAATTGCTGAATTCTTGGATTTTAGTAGTGCTTTTAATATGAATTGATCAAGCTTGCTTAAGCTTTTTAAGACGCTGTTATATGGCTTCTTGATAAGGTGGGTCTCTGGTCGTCTGATTTTTTTTATGATTTTGTGATGAATCAAAGATGGCGATGAACGGGAGTATAGAAGTGAATGAGTTTGTGCAATGGTGTAAAGAGAATGGTTTGCTCTTGAATATCAGTAAGGCTAAGGAGATGTTTATTCATTTTGTTTGGACTTTTAAGATGGATGGATTTTGGTTCATTTTTTGTTTTTATGGCCTATTCTTAAGATAGGTCATAAATATCTGACCGCCAGAAGGTCCCTGTATAGTGCCTGGGTGCCTATACTCCAGCTCCGCCCCCTTTTGAAGTCAATGTGAGTTGAGCTGCCGTACTCATGCCCTGCCACTATACAGGGCACAGAGCCAATTACTGCTGGCCCCATGTAGTGTACACTCACCGGCCACTTTATTAGGTACACCATGCTAGTAACGGGTTGGACCCCCTTTTGCCTTCAGAACTGCCTCAATTCTTCATGGCATAGATTCAACAAGGTGCTGGAAGCATTCCTCAGAGATTTTGGTCCATATTGACATGATGGCATCACACAGTTGCCGCAGATTTGTCGGCTGCACATCCATGATGCGAATCTCCCGTTCCACCACATCCCAAAGATGCTCTATTGGATTGAGATCTGGTGACTGTGGAGGCCATTGGAGTACAGTGAACTCATTGTCATGTTCAAGAAACCAGTCTGAGATGATTCCAGCTTTATGACATGGCGCATTATCCTGCTGAAAGTAGCCATCAGATGTTGGGTACATTGTGGTCATAAAGGGATGGACATGGTCAGCAACAATACTCAGGTAGGCTTTGGCGTTGCAACGATGCTCAATTGGTACCAAGGGGCCCAAAGAGTGCCAAGAAAATATTCCCCACACCATGACACCACCACCAGCAGCCTGAACCGTTGATACAAGGCAGGATGGATCCATGCTTTCATGTTGTTGACGCCAAATTCTGACCCTACCATCCGAATGTCGCAGCAGAAATCGAGACTCATCAGACCAGGCAACGTTTTTCCAGTCTTCAATTGTCCAATTTCGATGAGCTTGTGCAAATTGTAGCCTCAGTTTCCTGTTCTTAGCTGAAAGGAGTGGCACCCGGTGTGGTCTTCTGCTGCTGTAGCCCATCTGCCTCAAAGTTCGACGTACTGTGCGTTCAGAGATGCTCTTCTGGCTACCTTGGTTGTAACGGGTGGCTATTTGAGTCACTGTTGCCTTTCTATCAGCTCGAACCAGTCTGGCCATTCTCCTCTGACCTCTGGCATCAACAACGCATTTCCGCCCACAGAACTGCCGCTCACTGGATGTTTTTTCTTTTTCGGCCCATTCTCTGTAAACCCTAGAGATGGTTGTGCGTGAAAATCCCAGTAGATCAGCAGTTTCTGAAATACTCAGACCAGCCCTTCTGGCACCAACAACCATGCCATGTTCAAAGGCACTCAAATCACCTTTCTTCCCCATACTGATGCTCGGTTTGAACTGCAGGAGATTGTCTTGACCATGTCTACATGCCTAAATGCACTGAGTTGCCGCCATGTGATTGGCTGATTAGAAATTAAGTGTTAACGAGCAGTTGGACAGGTGTACCTAATAAAGTGGCCGGTGAGTGTATATTATGGGTGTTGGGAGCCGATCTGCTTCTCAACCCCCATGATCAGATATTTATACCATATAAACCAGTGGCGTAACTAGGAATGGCGGGGCCCCGTGGCAAACTTTTGACATGCCCCCCCCCCCCCCCCGACCAACGCCAAAGACCTCGACCAACTGAAGCCTCCTCCCGCATTTCTGTGCACACTATAATGCCCCATAGTGGCCCCTGCACACAGTATTATGCCCCATAGTGGCCCCTGCACACCGTATTATGCTCCATATTGGCCCCTGCACAAAGTATTATGCCCCATAGTGGCCCCTGCACACAGTATTATGCCCCATCGTGGCCCCTGCACACCGTATTATGCTCCATATTGGCCCCTGCACACAGTATTATGCCCCATCGTGGCCCCTGCACACCGTATTATGCTCCATAGTGGCACCTGCACACAGTATTATGCTCTATTGTGGACACCTATGAACAATTATTATAATCAGAGACCCAGGGGGGATAAACATATAAAAAAACACTGTTACTTATCTCCTGGCTCCACTGCATTCTCTGCCGCTGTTGGCCATCTTCAATGACATCAGGGACGTCATGTGCATGGGGGGCCTGCGTCACGACACATATGGACGCAGGTCCCGGTCATGTGACGTCACGCAAGTAGGCCCGAAGCATGCCCGGAGCGTGGAGAGGTAAGTCACACTGTTTTTTTCTATGTGACTTTATGTTCCGTTACCTCTCCTGGTCCTCCGATCATTATACTCGGTAAGTAAGTAGGGCCCGTTACCGGTAACGGCCTATAAAAAAAAAAAAAAAAATTGCATCGGTAACGGCTGTCTCAGGGTCCTGTGGCAGCTGCTACCCTGGTAGTTACGCCACTGATATAAACCTAAATCCTGGACAACCCCTTAATTGTTAATCTGATGATACTCGGGTCTTTCAGTGTTGGGGAGAGGACGCTGTGCTTACCAGTGCATTGTGTTAAGCAACTGTCTGCCGGGGAGGATTTGCTAGGACAGCAGATGTTAATGAGATAAGGAAATTAATGAGAAGAGATGGTTCTGCTGTTTGGCATCTGTAGATAGACTGGGAGGAGATAAAACATGTAAAAACATATATTAGCCAAGTTCTGCGCAATTCTATCTAATCAATTGGATCCTTTGCTTGAGTTGGTGAATACACAGGGCAGAGTCTTTAAGGGTCCATTCACACGGAGGAAAATGGTGAGGAATTTGGTGTGGAATTTCAGCGCTGGGAAAAAGCCTCTCATTGACTTCAATGGGTTCCTTTTTCTGCTAGTAAAATCCTGACCAAAAAAAAACTCAGTGTGAACTCAGCTTAAGGATGCATTCACACAGAGGAAAATAGTGCTGAATTTTCTGTGGAATCCACGTCAGATTCAGCGCTGAAAAAAACGCCTCCCATTGACTTCAGGTTTCTCAACCTGAACTGTCAGTTTAATTAAGTATTAGATTATGTTGCAATAAAAGTCTAAATAAAGGGGAGGGGGGCTAGGTGACACAGACATGCTGTTGCTGCTATGAGTAAGTTTTCTATCTCACATCAGTGATTTATTCACATAAATTGTGTTCAGTTCCTATAACATTGTATATGGTGCTGCTGCTTCTGTGTGAGTGAAAGTTAGGGAGTTGTCTCCCGATTTCCTCATGCGCTCGGATTAGACATCAAGCCGCAGCAGAGACTTGCTAATAATACAGAATCACGTCCTTTTGTGTTTGGATAAATATGCAAAATACTAGCCAGAAATAGTGTTATTCCTCATATGGCACCTAACCTTGGAAATCACCTAAAAGTTTAGGTTTGGGTTGTGCCAAGTTGATAACTTGTCCCCTATCCACAGGATGTACCAGAGCCTGAATGGAGGAGCGATTGCACAGAGGTGTTACTACTCCATTCATCTCTATAGAACTATTAGAAATAGCAGAAAGGCACAGAGATGTAAGACAAGACATCAATAATATGCTCATTAAAATGTATGAGATATATAACAAACTCAAAACAAGTAAACTGAAGAACTCCATGCCCTGCAATTTGTCATTGAAGACAATCTGTAAACCTCACATCATGATACAATGTCACAAGACAGACAACCTGACAGAAAACAAGTACCGTATTTTTCGGACTATAAGACGCACTTTTTTTCCCCCAAATTTGGGGGGAAAAGAAGGGTGCGTCTTATAGTCCGAATGTGGCGCCTGGCACCCGCTGTACTAGAGAGGCGGAAGCCGGCAAGGGATAGACGCCGGGGCCTGAGACATCGCTGCGCTCCTCTGCCTGCATGAAGCCAGCAGCAGGAGGAGTGATGCTATTCCGCTCCTCTGTCCCCCCGCCGCTGGCTTCAGGCAGGACAGTGGAGCGCAGCGATGTCTCAGGCCCGGCACCTGTGCCAGCGTCTATCCCTCCCCTGTACTAGAGAGGCGGATGCCGGGTCAGTATCGGTGGCCCCTTCTCCCCCGGACCGGCCCCGTACCTGTAGAGTTGCAGGCCGGCTCCTGCGCGGCGATATCGCAGGAGCCGACCTGTTCGGGTGACAGCCGGGAGCCTAATGAGGCTCCGAGGCCTGTCACTGCTGTATTAGTATTGCGGCTGGTCTCTATGACCAGCCGCCGTAATACTAATAGACAGAATGTCCCATAGACGGCAATACAGTTGTATTGCCGTCTATGGGACTTGCAATCAAGTGACCGCAGGTTCAAGCCCCCGGGGGGGAATAAAATAGTAAAAAAAAAAAAAAAAAGCTTTAAAAATATAAATAAAAGTTCTAAATCACCTCCTGTCCCTAGAAAAAAATAATAATTTTATATATATATATATATATATATATATATATATATATATATATATATATATGTATATCATAAACCACCGGGTTTTTTTTCAATACAAGGTGATCTAAGCAATAGATATTCCCCAAAATGGTATAACTAAAAAGTACAGCTGGCCCCACAAAAAAAAAAACACTCTATGCATCCCCGTACAGCTGCAGGGTCACCTGTCAATGTGGCCTTGCAGCTGTTGCAAAACTACAACTCCCATATATTAAATATTTTACCATTTTTTGCTTAAAAATTTTTTTTTCCCTATTTTCCTCCTCTAAAACCTAGGTGCGTCTTATAGTCCGAAAAATACGGTAGTTGTAGCGAAGGACATGTTATAATCCTTAGCAGAATAGGAGGTGAGAAGTGTCTGGGACCCCAAATGTAACCTTGGCAGGCCAGCCTCAGATATGGACTATACATTCTTAAGGAATTACACGGTTCAATAGTCACTTCCAGGCTGAACATATAAGGGGTCTTATCTCCATCCAGCGCAAGGCAATTACTTTTCGGTTCTGGTGAGCAAACAGACAGACGGCTGAATTAAATGGATTTTGGGAAGATAGTATGTGTGTCAGAAGTTCTGTCTCCTCTGTCCACAAACTCTGAAGTTTGCTGAAAATTTGCTGGGATAAAGGAACCTCTTGTGATGGCTCCATTCCAATATTATATTCATTTTATCAAATTATTTTGGTTCTTACAATTCGGCCATAAACTTATCTACATAGTTATTTGTTATGTTATATGAAAGGCTTTCTAGATCTCCATTACACTTGATCCTTGTTCTGATATTCTTGGGTGGCCCCTATTTTTCCTCGTAGTTCTGGGAAGTGATAAGTGATGAGCATGGTATCGACAATGGAGGAAACTACAGAGGAGATTCTGACTTACAGCTGGAGAGGATCAATGTCTACTTCAATGAGGCTCACTGTAAGTGTCTCTTCATATTGTCCTTTATCTTTATCTCATGACATTGTTGATCCCAAGCTATATTTCTGCCTCTTTCCATAGCTCAAAAGTATGTTCCTAGAGCTGTGCTTGTGGATCTGGAACCTGGCACTATGGACAGTTTGCGCTCCAGCACTATTGGACCTCTGTTCCGCCCTGACAGCTTCATCCACGGTAAGATAGATGGATACATGGTGTACTAAGTGTATGCGAATATAAAATTCACTGTGGGATCTTATTTACTCAAAGCCAATAAGAGTTCCCCGGACGGAGTAAATAGACATAAAATATAACTTTCAACTTTATGGTTTCAAACAGGTAATTCCGGAGCTGGCAACAACTGGGCAAAAGGGCACTACACCGAGGGTGCAGAGCTGATAGAATCGGTGATGGATATAGTCAGAACAGAGAGCGAAAGTTGTGATTGTCTTCAAGGATTTCAGTTGGTACACTCTCTTGGAGGAGGAACTGGCTCAGGAATGGGCACTCTCCTTATTAACAAGATTCGTGAAGAATATCCAGATAGGATAATGAACACTTTCAGCATCATGCCTTCACCCAAGGTATCAGACACAGTGGTGGAACCTTACAATGCCATTTTATCCATCCACCAACTTATTGAGAACACAGATGAGACCTTCTGCATTGACAATGAGGCTTTGTACGATATCTGCTTCCGGACTCTGAAGATGTCCAACCCAACGTATGGTGACCTTAACCATCTGGTGTCCATGACCATGAGCGGAGTAACAACCTCTTTGCGATTTCCTGGTCAACTCAATGCCGATCTCAGGAAGCTGGCTGTCAACATGGTGCCTTTCCCTCGTCTTCACTTCTTCATGACTGGGTTTTCTCCTTTAACATCTCGAAAAAGCCAACAATATAAAGCTTTAACAGTACCTGAGCTAACCCAGCAGATGTTTGACTCCAGGACCATGATGACTGCCTGTGACCCACATCATGGCCGCTACCTGACAGTGGCTGGAATCTTTCGTGGTCGAATGTCCACCAAAGAGGTGGATGAACAGATGTTGGCTGTGCAGTCCAAAAACAGCGCCTACTTTGTGGAGTGGATTCCCAACAACGTCAAGGTTGCAGTTTGCGACATCCCACCCCGTGGTCTCAAGATGGCTTCTACCTTCATAGGCAACAACACTGCCATCCAAGAAATATTCAAGCGCATTGCTGAGCAGTTCTCAGCCATGTACCGAAGGAAAGCTTTCCTTCACTGGTATACAGGAGAGGGCATGGATGAGATGGAATTTACTGAGGCAGAATGCAACACTCATGATTTGATTGCAGAATATCAGCAGTACCAGGAAGCCACAGCAGATATGGAAGATTATTTTGAAGAAGAAGTTGAAGAAAGAGAAGTTGTACAAGTAACAGAGACTGTGCAAAAGCATTATGGGTAGAAGACTTGATTTCATTAAGAACAATGAAGAGTTCCCAATAAAACTTGTGCTGTAATAACTATTGAGATGGCCATAATGTCGTTGCAAGTCTTGCCCTGACCATTGGTCACATGATTAATAGTATCATGACTCACTATAATGTAGTTTGTTCAGGTCAGTCGACCCAAAACTTGCAGCTTATCTGAATGAGACCAAAGCCTGAGGAATATCACTTATTCCTATTAAAGCTCTAAATTTATATATTGATAAGTTAGAAAATGAGATGAAAACATTTGCAACATGGAAGTACAACTTCCGGTATTCCCTGAACTTTGTAAAAACCCTATACCTTATTTTATGTATATGAATGACATCTGAGACATCCGGGGGGGCAAAATGGCTGCCCTTTTAAGGAAATTCCCTGATTCAGAATCCCAGGTTGTGTTATATTCTGTTAACCTGGGTGCAATGGCTTCTGCATATAATGGAAGCCATCATTTTCCCATAATGGAGCTGTTGGATTGTTCCATAGTTTTGAGGTTAAAGAACCTACAGATATAAACAGAGCCAACAGAACTAATAGAACAGTCCCAGACATGTCATCCACAAATCTGCTGTATGTGGATATATCCTAAGGTGGATTTTGTAGCAGAAATTTCAGCAGTTTTCCCCATGTTAGTGGTATGGCACAAGTGCCCAATCTGACTGTACATAATAGAGGTGCTTTATATCCATTTCATTCTTCTCTCTAAACCTAAATGCCAACACATTGCCTTGTCCTGGATAATTCTGATGTGCTGCCATTGACGCCTCTGTACTGCGCACGTCTGACCACCACCACTGTGCTACTCATGTTTTCCATGGCACATGACAGCAAACTGTTTGCTTTCTTCATGACCTGTCTTATAATTGTATTTTTGGTTCCTAATATGTATAATAAACAAATTATCATTTAATGAAGTATACTACAAAATATCCTTGTAGGTGCTCACGAACAAGACATTGACAAGACAAGGCACACTGATCTCATCTCAACGGTCAATCCAGGGATCAGCAACTTCCAGCTGTCAAACTACAATTCCCAGCATGTCAGACCTGACAAACTGTGGCTTTAGTTTAAATTCATGGTAGACTCTAAAAACACTTTTTTTTCACATTCATAGTTGCACGTAGATACCAAAAATAGTAAAAAAAAAAAAAAAAAAAAAAAAAAAATAGGCTCCTGACTATGTGTTGAGCATTTTGATACTTAACTTGTATAGTCTCAGGTGTATAGGGAAGCTTTGGAGATGTTATTCTCTTTCATTTGGAATATTTTTTTTATTTGTGTATGTACATTTCTTTGCTCCATAATAGGTCCCCCAAGGAGGCCAAAAACACTTCTGGAGGACATTCACATGATATTTACTATTTAGTTTTCCACCGTAATGTAGACATCCACAGGAACCACAGTTACAAGGGAAAACTACTTTCTACAGTGACAACAGTTTTTGGCATAGCAGATCTGGGTTTGCCAAAGTCCAGCAGCTCTGCCAGGGTGGAAGGCACCCAGCAATGTCAAATCCTCTCGTTATACCTTATCTCTGCATAGTTTCATTTCTGTTACTGGCACACACTGATGTGTGAATAGGCCAAAGTCCTAACAGACAGTGATGGAAACCCGACAGACAGTGTCCGGCTGTGAGCGCTGGGGAGTGTTTTGAGCTCTCCACGACGAAACCGTTTTGTTTGTTTTTTTAACCGGACACAAAGTACAGCATGTCCGACTTTGTGTCCGGTTAAAAAAAACGGTTTCACTGCTGAGAGCACAAAGCGCTCACAGCCGGACACTTTCCAAACATTTAAAAAATGAATGCAGGTTTCCGTCTCCTGTCCAGTTTTGGGCAGGAAACGGAAACCTGCGTAACGGAGGCCGAGGCGCAAATGTGAACCTGGCCTTACTTAGAACACGTCCACTCAATGGGCTTTTATGTAGTAGCATTTTCCTTGAAATAATCTACAATTCTATGATGCTCACTGTACCCAACATCACATGATTTGCTGGAAGTCTGTAGAGACGACACGTGATACCACAAACTAAATCTCTTCTTACTCACTTCTGTTATTTTACATCATATAACACGCACACAGCATTGTGACTGATAAAACAAGAAGTGCAGACAAATGAGCCGACCATAAGACAGTATCACCCACAACCTTCCTCTACACTGGTTCCCTTTTTCAGATATAACAGGTGACTGTGGATGGTTTTGCACTTCAGTATATACAATAGTAATAACAGTCATTACATTTCATATCCAAATTTTCTCCCTAAAGTGTTTGAATAGACTATTCTCTAAGGGGAGTTCACACTGCCGTTGGTGACAGTTAGTAGTTTTCGCTATAAGATTTTAACCAGTGGCGTAACTACCATAGAGGCAGCGGAGGCGGCTGCCACAGGGCCCGGGCCACTACCGCTGCGTTATTTTTATTTATTTTTTTTAATAGGCCATTTTGGGCCCTATTCACTTGCCGATCCTGGCTGGGCCGGGATCGGTAAGTGACACCGCGGGCCCCACAAAGACTATCATTATACTCGGCGGTCTTTGCAGACCCCCGAGTATAATGATCGGTCGCCCGGGAGAGGTAAGGGAACGTAAAAATCACTGTTACTTACCTCTCCACGATCTTGCCAGGCCTCCGTCCTACTTGTCTGACGTCTCTGATGTCACATGAACCCGGCCTGCTTCCCGGGTCATGTGACGTCCGACGTCATAGAAAAGGGCCGACAGCAGACAAGACAGCGTAGGAGCCGGGGGACAGGTAAGTAACAGTAATTTTTTATATTTTTATTCCCCCAGGTCTCCAATTATTATACTCTGGGGTCTGAAAAGACCCTAGAGTATAATAATTGTTTATGGGTGTCCACTATGGGGTATAATACTATGTGCAGGGGCCACTATTGGGGATAATACTGTGTGTAGGGGCCACTGTGGGGTATAATACTGTGTGCAGGGGCCACTATGGGGGATAATACTGTGTGTAGGGGCCACTGTGGGGCATACTAATATGTGCAGGGGACACTATGGTCTATAATACTGTGTGCAGGGGCCACTATGGGTTATAATACTGTGTGCAGGGGCCACTATGGGTTATAATACTGTGTGCAGGGGACACTAAGGGACATAATAATGTGTGCAGGGGCCACTAAGGGACATAATACTGTGTGCAGGGGCCACTATGGGGGATAATACTGTGTGCAGGGGACACTATGGGCTATAATACTGTGTGCAGGGGCCACTCTGGGGCATAATACTGTGTGCAGGGGACACTATGGGACATAATACTGTGTGCAGGGCCCACTATGGGGGATAATACTGTGTACAGGGACCACTATGGGACATAATACTGTGTGCAGGGAACACTATGGGCTTTAATACTGTGTGCAGGGCTTACTAAGGGACATAATAGAGTGCGGAGGAGGGGGTTGGTCGAGGTCTTCGGTGTCGGTTGGCGGGGGGAGCCCCATGTCAAAAATTCACTACGGGGCCCCGCCATTCCTAGTTACGCCACTGATTTTAACAGACATAAATTTGTTAAAAATCCCATTGATTTCAATAGGATTTTATCTGTCGTCCATCAATGTCCGTTTAAACCAAATCCGTCACATGTCCGTTTTTTTTTGTGGACATAATAATGTGGGGTGCAGGACTTTTATGTCTGTTCAAAATAACGGATTTATGATGGACGGGAAGTTTCCTTTAATTTTTTAATTTTTTTTTAACACCAATGTCTATGGGTGATGTTATTACAGACAGTGTAAAAACAGACACATTCATATCAGTTAATGTCTGTTAATGACAATTATGATAGGCATCCATTTGTTTTTTTTGTTTTTTTTTAGCAGAAACTATCATAATGGACGTCCAACAGTAGTGTGAACACCCCCTAACAAGTACTGTGCACCTCTCGAAAGATGATAAAAAACTGCTGCAATGAAACTTATGTGACCTGATGAGTAAATATTATGTAGGGAAAGAAACATGGTCACCCAACACAACCCTAAGCACAGAGAAAAAGCAGAAGGGCAAAAAAGTGAAGCAAAGGGAAACCATCTTCTGAGCTACATCCTGTTCTATAATTCACAATAACATGCAAATCTGTTCTCCAGGATGTAATCAGGAGAACAGTGCCTCTGTTTGCTGCCCTCTAGGGGCAGCCCCCTTAACATCATGCATAACTTGTTTAAACAGAGGCCCTGTTCTCCTGAATACATCCTGGAGAACAGATTTTTTTACCCATAATCCATAGTGGAGCAGAAATGGCTTGTAAGTCTCCGTACGCCTGTGTAGGTGCACACTCTCCCTAATGAGTCTGATTATCCCCTGCTCCTGGTCTATAGTCTCTCGCTCTGCTAAGCTAGTATCCCTACGCTATGCTGAGGAGGTCCAACAGAGCGAAACAGTGCTGTCCATAGCTGGGAATCTGTTCCTTTTAGAATAGAAATACTAGTTTGGCAGTAATCTCTGCATTATGTTATTAGGCTCACTAACTGAGTCATGCATGATGTTAAGGGGGCTGCCACTAGAAGGCAGCAAACAGAGGCACTGTTCTCCTGATTACATCCTGGAGAACAGCTTTGCATATTTTTTACTCATAATCCCTAGCGGAGCTGAAATGGCTTGTAAGTCTCTGTACGCCTGTGTTGTTCATATTTTGATTGTCCACCTCAGACGGTGGAGGGAGGTGCTAGCGGTAACATTGCAATAAATGCAATGCAGTAATACTCAATGCAATACTCACAGGAGACGTCTTCCCACATTTCCCATCTCTTCCCTTTGGACCGCCATGACCACTTCTTCCAGCTCTGACTTGACTCTGTAAAGTTTGAAACACAGACATCTTTGACTCCTCACTTCTCCACGCACCCAACCCCTATATATCCGAAAGCGACCTCTGCAGTCTATATTATGCCCCACAGTGGCACAATAGACTGTGGGGCATAATAGAGGTTACAGGGGCCACAGTGGACCCTTCATGCTCTATTATTCTCCACAGTTGCACACCTGTGAACTATTATTATACTCAGGGGTCTTTTCAGACTCCTGAGTATAATAATCGCAGCCCTAGGGGAGATGAGGGAACCTAATAAACACTGTTACTCACCTCTTCGGGATCCATTGTTAATCCTAGCAGGCTTCGGGCCTATATGGTAATGCCCAGATGTCACGTGGTCTGGAGTATTACCATATAGGCCCAAAACCTGTGCTAGCGGTCCCATACAGGCCCAAAGCCTGTGCTAGCAGTAACAACCTGTTGCCATACAGGCGCAAAACCTGTGCTAGCATTAACAGGCTATTACTACTAGCACAGGTTTCGGGCCTATATGGTACTGTTAGCACAGGCTTTAGGCCTATATGGTAATATCCCAGACCACGTGACATCTGACACATTACCATATAGGCCCCCGTCTGATAGCCTTACAAGCGGTAAGCCGTCTGGGACTGCAGTTTAAAATCGGGACTGTCCCGCGTGATCTGGGATGGTTGGGAGCTATGCTGGTTGCTGCTGCATCCTCTGTGTATGTTTACATGCTGTTAGCTTCCTGCTGTGCAGCTTCCTGTGTAAGCTGCTGCACTAACTTCCTCTCACTCAGGCCCCCTCCTCCTCTCTCACTCCGTTACAAAACCTTCCATGTCACTAAACTAATCCCTCCCACCCTGCTTGTGTCACTAAACCTAGCCCCTCCCACCATCTCCTCTCTCTCTAGCTAGCTATTCCGCCCACTACTAGAAGACAGGAAGAGGGAGAGGGCCCGTTCCCCGGACACAGGAAGGCTTGGTAAGTAGTGCGGGGTGGAGGGGAAAGAGAGATGGTGACGTTCCATTTTGGAAGTGGTAAAATGGAACGTCACCGGATGATTAGAAAGTGTCCTTGCAGTGGTTCATGACCACTTCAGGGATATGAGTAATTATAGATTTTTTAATTTGATGTAAATTAGAAGTTAGGTGGGGGGAGGGAGTTTAGTTTAGGGGTTAATTATTAGTTTATCCTGGACAACCCCTTTAACAGCAGCTGCCAGGAACATTCTCCTGCCTGCTGTCCCCATCCCTTACACCAGTGGTCCCCAACCTTTTTCCACCAGGGACCAGTTTCAGCAAGACAATTTTTCTATGGCCCGGTTGGGGAGGCAAGGGGTGTGGATGGGGGTGGAGAAGGGGTGTGGTTGGGGCAGGGTTAAGCATGGGGTTGTAGATTAGAATCATGTACATATGAAAACACAAGAGAAAGTGCAAACTATATAATTTTTATTATATTTAATGTGACTCAAGTCACCATAAGGCAGAATCAGTGGGATTTTGGGCAGAGGTATAACTAGGAGTTCAGCACAGGGAGGTGCTAAACACCTCAGTGGGCCTAAGTGCGCCTAAGATGGCTACTGCAGGTTATGAATGCTATGGACACTGCAGGTTATGAAGATGGCTACTGAAGACAGACACTGCAGGTTATGAAGATGGCTACTGAAGACGGACACTGCAGGTTATGAAGATGGCTACGGATGACGGACACTGCAGGTTATGAAGATGGCTACTGATGACAGATACTGTTATGAAGATGGATACTGATGACGGATATCACTCCTAATGCTGCTATTAACTTCACTACATCCTCACTACAGCTACATTACACGTCACAGGGACAAGTGACGTGTAATGTAGTTGCCCAAAGTTTGGTAGGCGAGTGCGGGGTGGAGCCAAGACCCGCTGCATATCCTGCATAGTACTAGAATCCCGGACATACAGCGGGTCCCGGCTCAACCCCGAACTTTGCTCGCCTTATCCCGATGAGCTACAACCAAGCGTCAGTGTTGTGGAGCCGGCTGGCGGGTCCTGACTCAACCCCAGGCACTCTCCACAGCAGCTGCTGACTCCTCGCCACCGGTACGCGGACCGCTGCAACATGCCCCGCGGCCTAGTACTGGTCCGTGGACTGGCGGCAAGGATCAGCAATCGTCCCTACTGCCTGTACAAAAGCTCGCATGTATGAAGGCAGCAGCGATGATACCAATTCCTGCTGCTGCTATTGCTGGGGATCGGAGCTTGGAGAGAACTCCTCTTCCTTTTGGTTTCGGGCGGAACCTTTCTCTGGCGGGCGGGTTGCCGGCCGGGCACCTTTTGCAGTGCGCCCGGCTGGATTTCCGGGAGGCCACGCATGCGCAGTAGCTCTTGTGCCGCGGCTTCTCCCTCCTGGCTCCTGAATGGAGACTAGGAGCTTCCTAAGTCCCCAGGCCATACTGGGGCTTGGTTAGATGGCTTGTTTCCCCTTCTCCCCCTGGCCGGGTTTTTTTTTGGGTCCTCCGGTGGGAGAGGGGCGGAGTTTGCGCTTGCTCCGCCCCCCTGCTGGTGCAGGCTTTCATAAGCTCCCTTCCCCCACTCCTCTATGCTTGTCCACACTCAAGCTTCTCTTGCTCTGGGCCTGCTAGCAAGCTCCAAAGCTCCCTTTTTGCCTTATACTGAAAGTAGGTGGTAAGTGATTGGACCTACCATGTTGTGGGGTAAGAAGGTAACACATATCTTGTTGTTTTTCTTGCTAGATGTCGTCTTCCTCCTCCTCGGTGGACCCCAGGAGGAAATCTGCCTCTAAACGCAGACATCTAGCCTGCGACAAGTGCGGGATTCCCCTACCAGATGGCTATGAATATCGGCTCTGCCACGGTTGCAGAGGCCCACCATCTGAAGACACACCCCTTCGGAAGAGGAAATGGAAGAGGAAATGGAAGAACCGGAGAAGTCCATCTTCCTCATTGAGAAGATGCCCAGATTGCCCAAGACCGTGGGGTCCAGGGACCGTGCCGGGCATTCGTCTCAGGAAGGGTAATCCAGGAGACCGAAGTCCTTCAGAGCCAACTCGGATTTGGTCCATAAAATGGAGGCGCCCGGAGAAGGCATTTAACCCCTCTAAGCGGTTCAAGACCCTATTTCCCATCTCAGAATCGCAACTGGGCTCCTGGGGGTCTCCCCCCAAAGTTGACATGGCAGTAGCCAAGCTGTCCAGGCGCACGGTGGTCCCGGCCGAGGACGGCTCCAACTTACAGGACCCCCTGGACCGTCGTGTGGAAGGTTCCCGGACACGAGTATACACAGCCGCCTCTGCTCAAGCTTCGGTGGGGATTTCTGCCAGCAAAGTGATAACAAGGCTCCGTTCTGACCTCTCCTCACTTGAGCGGGATATAGATTCAGGGGTACACCGTGACAACCTGCTGGCCTCGATGTCTGACATCTCTCTGATAGTTGACTTCCTTGCAGAAGCAGCATTTTATCAGACAAAACTAGCTTCCAAGGATATGGCTCTGTCGACTGCGGCCAGGCGTCCGCTATGGATAAAGCCGTGGAGAGCGGACAATGCCTCTAAATTCAGCCTGTGTGCCTTACCCTTGAGCCTGGCCGGCTATTCGGGAGAGAATTGGGTCGGATAATGGAAGGTCTCTCGGACGCAAAGGGGAAGAACCTCCCTCAGCCCTCCGGGGCAACACAGAGGTCATCCTTTCGCTTCGCGGGCACAGATCTACAAAAGGAGCATCTCGCGGACAGAGTCTCCCCGGTACCCGGTCCAGAGGTGGAGGGTCCTCTCGAGGCCCTGACAAAAGAAGACCTTTCTGACTATCCCACCCCCTCCCCCCGCGCTCCTGCAGTGGTAGGCGGTCGCCTCTCACATTACGTGTCCACCTGGTCCCGTCTTATTCAGGATCCGTGGGTCCTTCAAGTAGTCAAGGACGGATACAAGATCAGTTTTTCCTCTCCTCCACCAGAGAAGTATGTAAGGACCCGCCCTCTTCAGGGCACCAGACAACTTCATCTAGAAAAGTCCATTCAGGAGTACGTGGACAAAGCCGCACTAGAACCGGTTCCCCACGCAGAACATGGTCAAGGCGTCTATTCTCCGGTGTTCCTGGTACCAAAATCATCAGGCGGATGGCGCATGATTATCGATCTCAGGTATCTGAATCGATTCATCCACAAGGTACGATTCCGTATGGAGACCATCAAGTCGGTCCTTCCCTTCCTACACAACGGAGACTACTTCGTCACCCTAGACCTAAGGGATGCATACCTCCATGTACCCATTTATCCTCCTCACAGGAGATTCCTAAGAATTGCTGTGTACCTAAACAGAAGACTATCTCATTTCCAGTTTACGGCCCTCCCATTCGGCATATCCTCGGCCCCCAACACCTTCACAAAGGTAGTGGCTCTGGTCGCAGCCGCCCTGCGCCTCCAAGGGATCTTCATAGTCCCGTATCTGGACGACTGGCTCCTAAAAGCCCGGTCAAAGGAGGTCCTCGCCACACAGTTGGATACCACAGTGGCTTTTTTAAATGAGCTGGGCTGGCTAGTAAACTGGCAGAAGTCAGTAGTGGTTCCATCTACCCAGATTCAGTTCCTGGGGTTTATCCTGGATTCTCTCAGTATGATGATCTCCCTGCCTCCTCCTCGGAAGGAGAAGATTGGTCGAGCAGCTCATCACCTATCCATTACCCAGAAGGTTACCATCAGGACAGCCATGAAGGTCCTAGGTCTCATGTCCGCAGCCATTGAGGCAGTTCCGTGGGCCCTGTGGCACATGCGCCCGTTGCAATGCAAGATCCTAATAGTTTGGAACCACAGTCCTTCTGGACTACGGAAGCCTATCCAGTTTACCATTAGAACCCGTCGATCACTGACTTGGTGGTCTCATCTCCAAGACGGGAAGTCCATGGTCCAGACCTCCTGGACCCTGTTGACTACAGATGCCTCCCTCACAGGATGGGGAGCGCATCTAGGGGAGACCCCGGCACGAGGTACCTGGAACCATCTGGAGAGAGTGTAATCGTCCAACTGGCGCGAGCTTACTGTAGTTCACCGTGCACTTCTGGTATTTGCACCCCATCTTCAGGGGAGAGCTCTAAGAGTGAGGAGGGACAATCTTACAGGGGTACGGTACATCAACAGGGGGGAACCAGATCCCCCTCTCCTGCAGATGACGGACCTAATATTTTCCTGGGCCGAGAAGAACCTGTCCCAGCTGTCAGCGGTTCATATCCGAGGTCAACTAAACATCCTTGTGGATCAGCTCAGCAGAGGCCTAGTGACGTCAGGCGAATGGTCCCTGGATCCGGACATCTTTCACCATCTCACCGAGATGTGGGGTCTCCCCGAGGTAGATCTGATGGCCACCCAATACAACGCCAAAGTGGAGAAATATTGTTCCCTCTACCGCAAGGACAATCCTTTGGCGGTGGATGCCATGTCAATACCTTGGAGGTTCAAACTGGCATATGTGTTTCCTCCGATCCCCATGATTCCCAAGGCATTGGCGAAACTCAGGCAGGACCAGACTTCGGCTATAGTGATCATGCCGTTCTGGCCAAAAAGGGCATGGTTTACCCACCTCATCCTAATGAGTCGATGGACCTACTGGAGGCTTCCATCAGTCCAAAACCTAGTAACTCTAAACAGACAGCTCTGCCAGGGCCTGGACAGGTTCAACCTCACTGCCTGGAGCTTGACTGCACCGTATGCAGAGGTAGAGGATTGTCCCAGGGCGTTCTAAGAATCTTAGCCCACTCAAGAGCTACGGAGTCTACTAACCGCAATTATCAACAGATCTCACGGATATTCCAAGATTGGTGCAAGAAGAAACAGCTCAGCAATTCTGCTATCGAGTCTGTCTTGGAGTTTTTACAAGGTGGCCTGGATAGGGGGTTAACTCCAGCCACTCTGAAGGTTCAAGTTTCAGCTCTTTCCGCTCTTTTAGGGACCAGATTATCTCAAGATCCTCTAATAAAGCAATTCCTCAGAGGGGCTTTGAGGCTCCGCCCCCAGGTTCATTCACCGGCTCCCTCTTGGGACCTGGCTGCTGTTCTACAGGGGCTTTGTGATCCCCCCTTTGAACCCTTGTCGGAAGTAGACTGGAAATACCTTTCCTATAAGGTGACCTTTTTGCTGGCAATAACCTCCGCCAAAAGGATCAGCGAATTACAGGCCTTGGCGGCCTCCGAACCATTCATCTCTTTTTTCCCCAATAGGGTACAATTAAGGTTTGCCCCGACGTTTTTACCAAAGGTTCCGACCTTTTCTAACATAAATCATGTGATTTCTCTACCGGCCTTTTTTCCTCTCCCACTTCCGAGAGAAAGGAGAGGATGCACAAACTGGATTTGGTCAGAACACTACGTATCTACCTGGACAATACGGCCACCTTCCGAAGGTCAGAAAACCTGTTGGTTAATGTCTATGGCCATAACAGAGGCGCTAAGGCGTCCAAAGCCACCTTACCAAGATGAATCAAAGAAGCCATTTCTTGCCCTCTCTGCGCCCAGGACCTACCGGTACCAGAGTTTGTACGTGCACACGCTACAAGAGCCGTATCAACCTCCTGGGTGGAAAGACGTTTTCTCTCCTTGGAGCAGATTTGTGGTGCCGCTTCCTGGAGTTCACAGCTCACCTTCGCCAGACACTATAGGCTGGACTGGCACACTTCAGAGTCCGTAGCTTTCGGACAGTCTGTCTTGGCATCGGTTTCCCACCCTAGTGGGAGTTATACTTGCTGAATCCCCATTTGTGCTGCTGTTGAGCGTAGGGAGAATGGAAGATTATGAATGATAATCTGTTTTCCCTTAGCCCAAACAGCAGCACAAGACTCCCTCACATTACTATGTTTGAATGTTCTCTATTGTGTTTATATTGTTATACTTTTGGACTAACACAAGGAGGGGGAGGTCTCTCGGCCTCTTATAGGGGAAGAAGTCTGTTAGTTAAAGGGGTATTCCCATGTACATAATCATATCTATATTTGTAGATAATTAAAAGTTAACCCCTTAGCGACCCTTGACGTAACTGTACGTCATGGGTCGCATGGGGATGTATGGAGCGAGCTCACACGCTGAGCTCGCTCCATACATGGCAGATGCCGGCTGTATAATACAGCCAGGACCTGCCACTAACAGCAGCGGTCGGTGCCCGAGCCGATCGCTGCTGTTAACCCTTTACACACTGCGGTCAAACGTGACCGCAGTGTGTAAACGGCGCCGGCGGCACGGGCGCCGCCATGTTTCGCCGATCACCGCCCTCCTGAACGTCACATGAGGGCGGTGATCGGTTGCTATGACAGCCGGAAGCCTATTGAAGGCTTCCAGGCTTGTCTCTGCACTAGATCTATTAGACGATGCCAGAGGCATCGTCTAATAGAAGTGCTGGGATTCTGCTATTCACTGCAATACTGTAGTATTGCAGTGAATAGTATGAGCGATCAGACTCCCTAGGTTTCAAGGTACCTAAGGGGTCTGATCATAAATGTAACAGAAGAAAAGAAAAAGTTTTTAAAAGTATTAAAAAAATAAAAAAAATATAAAAGTTCAAATCACCCCCCTTTCCCTAGATTAGCTATAAAAGTAATTAAAGAACATTAAACATAAACATATTAGGTATCCCCACGCTCCAAAATGCCCGAACTATTAGAATATTAAAACATTTATCCCGTACTGCGAACGGCGTAGCGGCAAAAAAAATAAAAACAGCCAAAAAGCGTTTTTTTCAACACTTTGCCTCCTATAAAAAATTGAATAAAAAGTGATCAAACCATCAGATCTTTCCCCAAATGGTATCAATAGAAACGTCATCTTGTCCCGCATAAAAAGACACCACAACCAGCTCCATACATGGAAATATGAAAAAGTTACAGGTGTTAGAACATGATGACACAAAATTTTTTTTCTATTTTGCAAAGTTTATCATTTTTTTAAAAGTATCAAAACATTTCAAATACTATATAAATTTGGTATCACCGCGTTCGTACTGACACGTAGAACACAGGTAACATGTCATTTGTACCAAACAGTGAACGCTGTAAAAATTAAACCCATAAGAAAATGGCGCAAATGCATTTTTTCTCCAATTGCGCCTCATTCTGAATTTTTTTCCAGCTTCCCAGTACATTGCACAGCATATTGAATGGTGCCATTACAAAGTACAATTTGTCCCGCAAACAATAAGCCATCATGTGACTCTGTGAACTGAAAAATGAAAAAGTTATGGCTCTTGAAATGTGAGGAGGGAAAAACGAAAATGCGAAACCAAAAAATGGCCTGGTCCTTAAGGGGTTAAACATTTTTGCAAATATAAGTAATTAAAAATTCTGCAGAGTTTTAAAGCTTTTCTCTAACTTTCTTAGTGGTGACAGTCTGTTATCTTGATCGGTTGCCATGGATACGACCACTAATGCAGAGACTTTCTATGGTCTTGGACTTGCCAGGAGCCAAGCTATGATTTTCTTATTGTAGCTGGGTTATCAGGCAGGGACACTACATGTATCAGAAGATATCCCGGCCACAATAAGGAAAATCATGGCTAATTTTCTGACCTTAAAAACTTTTAGTCGTCTACAAATTAAAAAATAATTATGTAGATGGGAATACCCCTTTAATTAAAAATTCCACCTGTCCTAATAGTACACAGGGGCAGGAATACCCCCGGTTGTGCTGCTGTTTGGGCTAAGGGAAAACAGATTATCATTCATAATCTTCCATTCTGCCTGACTAGGCTAACTTGCAACCTGGACACTAGGAAGCAATGCCTCACAATTCCCCCATAGTGCCTCCTCCCCTCTGGATCTGTTTTCATGGTTCATAAGAAAGAGATTGTGTGAGTGATCTGGAGCAGCAGTGTTTAAAACATCCGAGAGCCCCGTGCCGGGTAAATATGCCTGAGGTTTCAGAGGCTGTTGTCTCCAAATCTATTCTACTGATATTATACAGTCACTACTAGGTCCATGGATAAGTTGTAGGGCTAGTTCACACGTGAGCACAGGGGAGGTTTTTGACAGCGGATTTCGCGTCAAAAACCTCCCCTTTACAATGGTGGTCTATGGAGACCGCCAGGCTTCTTTTTTCCGCTAGCGGCGGGCTGCTGCTAGCGGAAAAAAGAAGCGACATGCCCTTTCTTCAGGTGGAAGCCGCGCGGCTTCCGCCCCCGGCAGCACTCTCCTATGCTCAATGCTCATTCATTTGAGCCGACAGCGGAGGGGAAAGCCGCGACCGCGATGGTCGCGGCAGGCGGGTTTTGACCAGAGAGAGACGCCGCTCGCCGTGTCTCTCTTGGTGTCAAAACCCACACGGGCAGTTCACGTGTGAACTAGCCCTTAGTCCTGTTAATATGATCAGACAGATTTCATATGGATGCTCGTTATTAATGTTTTATAAGGATAATGACATATACCATAATCGATCTTCAACTATGCAAAATAAAAAAACATTCTCTTTGTCAACCGTAACCCCGTAACACTCAGCTCTGTAAGGGTATGTTCACATATCAGTATGCCATCCGTCCGTTTGAATTCAGCTTGACACTTCAAAACGGATTGATACACATACTGATTGTATACTGACACCTTTTTATGCTGATAGCAAACGCTCTCAGTCCCCTAGAGCAGGCATGTCAAACATGCAGCCCTTTACGGCATATCTGCGGTCCGCACAAAAGTGTCAAACTTTGTCTCTACAGGAGAGAGGAGAGAGAGAACTCGGAGTCGTCGGAGAAGGTAAGTTTAATGTGTGTACACAGAGGTGGAACATGAAACTGAGGGCAGATGAAGGAGGGGACGGCGTGACACTGGGGGCAGAGATGGAGAACACGGCATGACACTGGGGGCAGAGATGGAGAGGACATGAATCTGGGGGCAGAGATGGAGGGACATGAATCTGGGGGCAGAGATGGAGGGACATGAATCTGGGGGCAGAGATGGGGGACATGAATCTGGGGGCAGAGATGGGGGGGACATGACACTGGGGGCAGAGATGGAGAGGACATGAATCTGGGGGCAGAGATGGAGGGGACATGAATCTGGGTGCAGAGATGGAGGGGATATGAATCTGGGGGCAGAGATGGAGAGGACATGAATCTGGGGGCAGAGATGGAGAGGACATGAATCTGGGGGCAGAGATGGGGGGGGACATGAATCTGGGGGCAGAGATGGGGGGGACATGACACTGGGGGCAGAGATGGAGAGGACATGAATCTGGGGGCAGAGATGGAGAGGACATGAATCTGGGGGCAGAGATGGAGAGGACATGAATCTGGGGGCAGAGATGGAGGGGACATGAATCTGGGGGCAGAGATAGAGGGGACATGAATCTGGGGGCAGAGATGGAGGGGACATGAATCTGGGAGCAGAGATGGGGGGGGGCATGACACTGGGGGCAGAGATGGAGAGGACATGAATCTGGGGGCAGAGATGGAGGGACATGAATATGGGGGCAGAGATGGAGGGACATGAATCTGGGGGCAGAGATGGAGGGACATGAATCTGGGGGCAGAGATGGAGGGACATGAATCTGGGGGCAGAGATGGAGGGACATGAATCTGGGGGCAGAGATGGAGGGACATGAATCTGGGGGCAGAGATGGGGGACATGAATCTGGGGGCAGAGATGGAGAGGATATGAATCTGGTGGCAGAGATGGTGGACATGAATCTGGGGGCAGAGATGGAGGGGACATGAATCTGGGGGCAGAGATGGGGGGACATGAATCTGGGGGCAGAGATGGAGAGGACATGAATCTGGGGGCAGAGATGGAGAGGACATGAATCTGGGGGCAGAGATGGAGGGACATGAATCTGGGGGCAGAGATGGAGGGACATGAATCTGGGGGCAGAGATGGGGGACATGAATCTGGGGGCAGAGATGGAGGGGGACATGAATCTGGGAGCAGAGATGGAGGGGACATGAATCTGGGGGCAGAGATGGAGGGGGACATGAATCTGGGAGCAGAGATGGAGGGGACATGAATCTGGGGGCAGAGATGGAGGGGGACATGAATCTGGGAGCAGAGATGGAGGGGACATGAATCTGGGGGCAGAGATGGGGGGACATGAATCTGGGGCAGAGATGGAGAGGACATGAATCTGGGGGCAGAGATGGGGGGACATGACACTGGGGGCAGAGATGGAGAGGACATGAATCTGGGGGCAGAGATGGAGAGGACATGAATCTGGGGCAGAGATGGAGGGGACATGAATCTGGGGGCAGAGATGGAGGGGACATGAATCTGGGGGCAGAGATGGAGGGGACATGAATCTGGGGGCAGAGATGGAGGGGACATGAATCTGGGGGCAGAGATGGAGGGGACATGAATCTGGGGGCAGAGATGGGGGGCATGACACTGGGGGCAGAGATGGGGGGACATGAATCTGGGGGAAGAGATGGGGGGGACATGAATTTGGGGGTAGAGATGGAGGGACATGAATCTGGGGCAGAGATGGGGGGGGACATGAATCTGGGGGCAGAGATGGGGGGGGACATGAATCTGGGGGCAGAGATGGTGGGGACATGAATCTGGGGGCAGAGATGGAGGGGACATGAGTCTGGAGGCAGATGAAGGGTGTATATGTAAACAGATAATTTTCTTTTATGAAACTAACAAAATCTTCTCAGAGAACAAGGCTGACTGATCACCACTTATAATCTAAAAAAGATTGAAAAAAATGATAGCAAATAAATGTTTAGTTTTTAATTGCTGTATTTTTGTTAAATATATTAGTTGCTGTTACATATTACTACTTCATATCTTGTTTTCATGACTGCTGTTAAAATACGTGTGTGGCATTAGCTACTGTGTGCGGCCCTCGCAACAACCTCTTGTTACTCATGTGGCCCTCAGGGTACCCTGAGTTTGACATGCCTGCCCTAGAGGACAGATAAGGGGATTAAAAGTAGCAATTGTAAACAGAGTAGAGATAAGGAGGACATAAGGACATTTATTATATCTCCTTCTCTTTACTTTGTTTACAATTGCTACTTTTAATCCCCTTATCTGTCCTCTAGGGGGCAGACAGCTATCAGCATAAAAAAGGTGTCAGTATGCAATCAGTATGTGCATCAGTCCGTTTTGAAGTGTCAAACTGAATTCAAACAGACGGATGACATACTGATGTGTGAACACAGCATAATAGTATGGTGCTGAAAAACCACAGGCACAGGAGCTGTACCTGCAGCATTACTTCTGGAACTTGGCTGTGTAACGCTGCCGGAGTATCTTAGCGATTAATAGCGATCACCGCGTCCAGGGGCAAGAGAGCTATGGGATCGGTTCACCACTGCCTGAAACCCCCGCAAGAAGAATGAAGTTTAAAAATTAACTAGATAATAGAAAGTTTTTTAAAACAACACCTTTACATTTAACCCCTTCCCACCACAGGCGTTTTTTTTTATAATTTGTTATTTTCGTTTTTTAACTCTCCGCTTACCAAACCCCATAACTCTGTTGTTATTTCGTATGCATAGCCATATGAGGGCTTTAATATTTGCAGGACAAATCGTATTTTGTAATGGTACCATATAATATGTGTTTATTTACTTTTATTTCAAATGTAGGGTAGAGGGGGCTCCCACTTTTGAGCAATAGAAATGGAGTGTCTGCTTCAGCACTAAGCCAGGACTATATGGCTCTTTTATACATGCGGACTGGCGACAAGGAAGGAGGAGGAGCTGTTCCCCACAGAAGAAAGTCTAGACAAGAAGAAGATAGTCAAGTATGATGTAGTGGATATGGGGGGGGGGAGAAGTAGTAGTGATGATCAGTTTCAGAAAATATGGATAACTGAGGAGCGTATAATACAGTGGGGTGGGGGGGGGCGTACTGAGGAACGTATAATACAGTGTAGTGGGGGCGTACTGAGGAGTGTATAATACAGTGGGGGAATACTGAGTAGCATATAATACAGTGGGGGGCCTACTGAGGAGCGTATAATACAGTGGGGGGCCTACTGAGGAGCGTATAATACAGTGGGGGGCGTACTGAGGAGCGTATAATACAGTGGGGAGGCGTACTGAGGAGCGTATAATACAGTGGGGGGCGTACTGAGGAGCGTATAATACAGTGGGGGAATACCGAGTAGCATATAATACAGTGGGGGGCGTACTGAGGAGCGTATAATACAGTGGGGGGGCGTACTGAGGAGCGTATAATACAGTGGGGGGCGTACTGAGGAGCGTATAATACAGTGGGGGGGCGTACTGAGGAGCGTATAATACAGTGGGGGGCGTACTGAGGAGCGTATAATACAGTGGGGGGCGTACTGAGGAGCGTATAATACAGTGGGGGGCGTACTGAGGAGCATATAATACAGTGGGGGGGCGTACTGAGGAGCGTATAATACAGTGGGGTGTGGGGGTGTACTGAGGAGCAGATAATACTGTGTGTGTGGGGGGGGGGGGAGGGGGGGAAAGACGTACTGTGGAGCATAATGTTTTTTTTAAACTATAATTCGGCCCTCCAGTGGTTTGAGGGACAGTGAACTGGCCCCCTGTTCGAAAAGTTTGAGGACCCCTGTTTTAGACTATCGTAGTAACAGGATGACTCCCGCAAACTCCCTGATACAAAGTGTTTTTTTTTCTGTTTTAACTTTACTTTGGGAGGAGGGAGGAGCACATCACAGTGCAATCAGAATCCACTTTATAATACAGTGGAAACCCAGTAGCTACGGCGGCTGCCATCTTTAAAAACCCAACATCTGCCATAATATCGCAATTGTTGGGAAGGAATTAAAACACACATCATGTAGAAAAATATAAATAAAAATAAACCAACATGTTAGTTTTCCCCATGTGCCCCCAGTATCCAAAAATAGCATTATTTATCCCCATACAGAGAACGCAATAAAAAAATATATTACCATAATGCGAGAATTAACGTATTTTGGTCACTCCATTTTCTACCAAAAACAGTAAAAAAAGGGATCATAAAGTCTTACAAACCAAACATTCATACCAATAAAAAGTACAACTAGCTATGCATATAAAGAGCCCTTGCTTATCTTCACCAACAAACCAGTATAAAAGTTAGTTGTTGGAATACTGTGACCCCAGGAAAATTGTTCATTTTCAAAAAGTGACGTTTTATTTGTAAAAGCAGTAAAACCAATATTGCAAAATACCGTCATTTGTGCGACGGGCTGCATAAAGCAGCTCATTATACTGTACAAATGAATGCCAGACAACCTGGGAGCCTTCAATACCAAAATGTGTGGGAACTGATCGTCGGCTTTAGCATTGGGTCTCTGCTGTATAATACAGCAGAGATTCAGCAGCTATGGCAGCCGCTCAGCTCCTGAGCAGCCACCATATTTAAATACCTGACATTCTCCGTACTATTATAATACACATTATGAATGGGTTAAACCATAAAAATAAAAAAAAAGTCAAGTTCTATTTGTGCCCATTTTCAAAGATACCTCAATACACTGAAATGAATGAGGGATCCATGAAAAGATGCACTTTTCATGGTAGTTTTGCACATGTGGGCAAGTCCATGCTTATACATGGGCCATATCTACACAGTTTTTTCTAGATTATTAGATCTGTATTTGCTGGGCTGTCTTGTTTTTCCCTACTGTATTTTTCTAACATTAGAAGTTTTTTTTTTTTTTTTTAAAGAAAAAAAAAAAAAAAAATCAAGTGATAGTGTGCCAGTGAGAGTCTGCAGGATGTATAACTCCCTTCTCCCATCTGCATGAGTTCCTGATAAAGTAATTTTTGCCAGGAAAGTTGTGGACTAAGTTGCCTCCAGTAAGACTAGAATTTGCAGGTTTTAGGACTTCCTTGCAGTAAGAATGAGATATACAGGAGACATTTACAAATAGTTATCCTACTTTATTATTATTTCATTCAGTCAGTTTAATTTAGAACGGGAACAGTCACATGTTCAGACCAATCAGGAAGCGGCTCCATGGGAATCTTCTTGTTTCAGCAAGGATTTTCTGATGTCGAGGATCTGAAAGACCAGATATAGAATATAGCAAGCACACATTAAAAATGGCAGCTTCACACACTGGAGGTATATGACCTGCACTTCACAATTCAGCAATGACTTCAAGACAGGGCAGCAAACTTTTGACTTGGATACCCCCACTTACGGCATAGTGCCCCCTTTCCTGGCCCCCATACAGTATAACACCCCATTTACAAACACTATATGGCCTCCATACTGTATTTTGGCCCCAAGAAACTAACATTATACTCTGGGGTCTTTTTATATTAATCAGAGGCCCAGGGAAGGCGAAAAACACATAAATCAGTGTTACTTACCTATCCTGGGCTCTGTCGCACTACCTGATGCTTTCCGCCCTCTTCAATATCAACAAAGATGTCAAAGGGCCAGGTCAGCGTCACGACGCATAATAAAGCCGGCCTGGGAGTCATTCTGGATGTCAACTAAGTATATTTTTGATAGGTGTAGCATTGGTTTTTATTAGAGATGAGTGAACACTGTTCGGATCAGACGATCCGAACTGCACGCTCCCATAGAAATGAATGGAAGCACCTGTGACGCCGGCCGCCGGCAAAGTCAGCGTCACAGGTGCTTCCATTCATTTCTATGGGAGCGTGCTGTTCGGATCAGCTGATCCGAACAGTGTTCGCTCATCTCTAGTTTTTATGTTTCCTCACCTGCCCTGGGGCTCCGATCATTATATAGCAGTATCTGTTGGGGTTTGCGGGCCCATTGCCTCATTTACTGATCCCTGCTACTGCTCACAGCCGCTTTCCATTCTGCCCTGCGGGTGGCCCAGCCACATGATATGGGACACAGAAGAGAAAGCGAAGGAGCGGGATCGGTAAGTAAATAGGGCACATTACCTGCTGGAGTTACTCCTAATGTCCCAGGCCATGTGGCATCCGCTACCCCAATTTGACAGAACTGGATGACAACTTTCAGCTGCAAAATACAGGGCCTTCAAATATGAAATCTATTATAAAAAAAACAACGTAATGACCTATATTTACTGCTCATGCATTTTGAGTTTGACCCAGCACTTACAGCTGTAAGGATACTCACCCATTTCACTCTTTCTTTGGTTTGATGATCCTCACGTTGGCAGCTGCCACCTTCTCGGCCTCTGCCTTAAATTGTGGTTTCAGAGCTGCTCTCACTGCCTTGGCACATATCTGAGAGTAGCGGATGTAGCTGTGAAGAAAGAAAGAACTTGTAAGAACTGAAATGCCCAACCCCAAATTGCATGATCATCATTGCAGAGCCACTGTACCCTACAAATGTATATAGTTTAGGACATGGATGTGCAGTTACTTGTGTCCTGTGTCCATAAAGCAGTGTAGACCGCGCATAGTACATAAAAACAAACACCTATACTAATCATGCTGCCCCTCCAGTACCAGCTTCTAAACTGCCGCGTAGTAATGACGTGCTGGTTGTACAAGTGATCACTGCAGCCAACCACTAACATTACTAGTAATACATGTACTGCTAGCTAGTGACTGGCAGCAGCAGGGAGTGGGTTTTCTTTAAAGTATTACCACATTTCCTGCTCTTTGACATTTTTTATTTTTTTAAATCCTGGACAATCCCTTTAAAGGGGCTCTATCAGCAAAATCATGCTGATAGAGCCCCACATATGCGTGAATAGCCTTTAAAAAGGCTATTCAGGCACCGCTAAAGTTATATTAAACTATCCCCCCCCCCCCAGTTTTAAAACAATACCCTAAAAAAGAATGTGATCAACTTACCCATCGTGCACGGTGGGCGGGCATTCAGGGTCCGCCGTCGTCTTCATCCACGCCTTCTCTTCCTGCGATGTCCTCGATTCCTGTCTAAGTCGCGAACTGACATTGCTAAAAAATGTCCATGCTGCTTCTACTACTGCTACTGCGCCCAGGCCATTTTTTTTAGCAATGTCAGTTCACGACAGGAATTGAGGACATCGCAGGAAGAGGAGGCGTGGATGAAGAAGACGGCGGACAGCGTGCACGATGGGTAAGTTGATCACATTCTTTTTTAGGGTATTATTTTAAAACTGGGGGGTAGTTTAATATAACATTTACGGTGCTTGAATAGCCTTTTTAAAGGCTATTCATGCATATGTGGGGCTCTATCAGCATGATTTTGCTGATAGAGCCCCTTTAAAGGCAGAGTGCTACTGGCTGTGCCTAGACTTGTCTCTATGAACACCTAGTCACACTGCCCCACATGGTGTGCAGGGCTCAATACTACAGTCAGTGGGGAGTAGTCACAGAAATAGAAGAACTGCAGAGAGGGCACAGCATGGCCGTGTTATCGCCATAGCTGCATTGAAGCTGCAGAAGACCAGTGGAAGTACATACTGGCAGCCCTCCTCCATTTACCCTCCACAATAACACCCACCACCCCCTCCTCGCCGCAGTATTACCACCGTTGCGTCACTCAGCCCTTACTTGATTCCAGCTTGCCTCCAGTATGCCACCATGATTCCTGCCGGTTAAGATTCGTTCACTGACCGAATGGCAGTGACAGTAGAAGGTCAGGAGGAGAATGCGACCGGAAAGAGAGAGTTACGATGTCAGAAACCAATCACAAGAGAGGACACCGGCTACTAGACCAATCGAAAGCTAGTCCTGCGTTAGCCATTCATAGATAGTTTCCGGTTACAGTCAACCAATCAAGAGGAAGTATGCGCTTCGTGCGTAATGTCCAGCCGATTTTTTTTTGTTGTTGTTAAAGCTTTATTGATAAACAAATTGCAACATGGATTACGTCCGTCATTTTGTAAAGTATAGCATTGTAAGGACCAATTCAGACTTCAGTGTCATGTTAATAAAACGCGAAATACGCATTATAGGATATAATATTGTACCTTTTCATACATTTTTTCATCTCCGCCATTTACAATATCTTAAATTGCTGTTCGCAAAGTAAAATCCTAAAGGGGCGTGGCCTATGTAAAATCTCCGTATTCTCAGGCCGGTATATTTGGCTGTGTATACATTGAAGGCTAGCATTCTGCTGCAATAACATGGAAAGCTGGAGCACTTGGGGGAGAACGTCATGTGTATGACATGTGACACACGGTGAGAAGTAGCAGAGTCTACAGTCACATCACAAATGGCTTCTGTAATAACTTATTTCTACTGAGGCGTTTTGTACATGATAGCAGCAGCACAGTGTCAGGTATATTTTGCACAGTCACCGATTACAGGGTCCATTCCTTTGAGTTGCTAGTGCCAGAGGGTCCCAAGGCTACTGCATCATAAAAGACTGAGCAACTTTGCCATTGCACCATGTCATCATGTGTCATTCACTAATATTGGAGTTATATAAGTAAGGCTATGTTCACACGACTAAGGTAAAAAAGAAAAAAAAAACTTGGTGTAAGAAAGGTTCAAAGCCATCTTGCATCCGAGGGGCACCCATAATCCCCCATACACTTAAAGATGTTCTCTGGCTCCAGTGGTATTATATTCTGCTAGAAAGCTGACAGTGCACTGAATTCAGTGCACTGCCTATTGGACTGTACCCACCCTTCTGTCAGTGGAGATTTCTCTGGCATTGGGGCACATACTAGCAAAGCTCACAGTCCACTGAATACAGACCAATGGACATGAAAGGTCCTCTTTAAATGTATGGAGAGGGCCATGAAAAACAGTAAAATAGAATATGACATTTTCAGGCCTTCAAAATAATGGTAATGTCAATAGCCCCCATTTATTTGAAATTAATTTAAAAGGGCTCTATCAGCAAAATCATGCTGATAGAGCCCCACATATGCGTGAATAGCCTTTAAAAAGGCTATTCAAGCACCGTAAATGTTATATTAAACTACCCCCCCCCCCCCCCCCCCCCCCCCGTTTTAAAATAAAACCCTAAAACAGAATGTGATAAACTTACCGAACGTGCACGCTGGGCGGGCATTCAGGGTGCGCCGTCTTCTTCATCCACGCCTCCTCTTCCTCTGATGTCCTCGGATCTCATCCTCCTCCGGCACTTGCGAACTGACATTGCTTAAAAAAAATGGCCTGGGCGCCTGCGCAGTAGCCGTAGTAGAAGCCGCATGCTACTGCGCATGCGCCCAGGCCATTTTTTTTTAAGCAATGTCAGTTCGCGAGCGCCGGAGGAGGACGGGACCCGAGGACATCGGAGGAAGAGGAGGCGTGGTTGAAGAAGACGGCGCACCCTGAATGCCCGCCCAGCGTGCACATTCGGTAAGTTTATCACATTCTGTTTTAGGGTTTTATTTTAAAACGGGGGGGGGGGGGGGGGGGGTAGTTTAATATAACTTTTACGGTGCCTGAATAGCCTTTTTAAAGGCTATTCACACATATGTGGGGCTCTATCAGCATGATTTTGCTGATAGAGCCCCTTTAATGCTGTCATGCGATTGAACAAACACACACATCACACAGCAATCACTGTTGTGTAGATATAGCTTAAAGGGGTTGTCCATGCAAAAATGAACAAGACTTTTAATGTTTAAATCAGCTGCGGGCAGTGAGAAGAGAAAAAAAAATGCATACTCACCTGACCTGTCCCCATCACTCCAGTGTCCTCTCGCACGTCCCGGTTCTTCTGCTTCAGTGGCGTCTCCCAAGTTTCTTCTGGAGTTATGCTGAAGCCACTCATTGCCCTCATCGGTTATGTGACTGCTGAGGCCAATCAGCAGCACCAGGAAGAGGATCTGTGATGCCACAGGTCGAGACATTGCAGGCCCTTGGCCTCAACGTTCACAAGTCTGATGAGGAGAGCAGAAGTATCGGGATGTGTAGGACACTGGAGTAACAGAGACGTGTGTGCGTGTGCGTGTGCGTGTGCGTGTGTGTGTGTGTGTGTCATTGGCTGACTAAATCAGTAGCAGCAATAATAATAATAATAATAATACTGGGACTTGAGCGTGTTAGATGCACCCAGGCATGCTTCCCCTACTGTCCCAGTTGCATTCCAGAGATGTTGGCATCATTTCCTGAGGTGTCATTGTGGACTTGGTGACTCCAAATGGTTGAATTTTGGTCTCCCTGAAACAAGAAAGTTTTTTTCCATAGACTATAATGGGATTTGGGTGTACTGGAATGGAATTTGGAATATTTCACAGCGAGAGAGAGAGAGCGCGAGCGATTTTTTTTTTTTTTTTTACTTTTTTCACTGCCCCCAACCGATTTTAACATTAAAAGTAAGTAATTTTAAGTAAAATAAGAGAATAGGGTAATTCTACTTTCTTTTTTTGAGAGTATAGGCATGTTCAGGATCACAATGCAACTCCATTAAAGAGGACCTTTCACTGATTTGGGCACAGGCAGTTCTATATACTGCTGGAAAGCCAACAGTGTGCTGAATTCAGTGCACTGTTGGCTTTCCCTATCTGTGCCCCGGGTGAAGAGTTATTGGTCCCGGTACCGTAGCTCTTTAGTCAGAAGTGCGTTCCTGACAGTCTGTCAGGTACGTCCTTCTCCACAGCAGCACCTATCGCGCTGTACAGTGTGAGCGGGGAGGAATGCCCCCTCCCCTCCTGAAAATACTCGTCTATGGACGAACACTGTGAGCATAGGGAGGGGGCGTTCCTCCCCACTCACACTGTACAGCGCAATAGGTGCTGCTTTGAAGAAGGATGTACCTGACTGTCAAAAACGCCCTTCTGACTATAAAGTTCTACGGTACCGGGACCGATAGCTCTTCACCCGGGGCACAGATCGGGAAAGCCGACAGTCGCTGAATTCAGCACACTGTTAGCTTTCCAGCAGTATATAGAACTACCTGTCCCCCCAGACCTTGAAAGGTCCTCTTTAATGTACAAAATTTTATTTACTCTAGCCTGAGATAAATAGCCTTTATAACACATGGTAAAGAGGCACACATTTTTTTTTTTTTTGGTGGGGGCTACTTGTAATAGGATGCCAATGCCCTTTTTTTTAAACTTTATAAATGAAGAACACACTACAGACCCCTTTATACCTTATGGGGGTTATTTACCAAATACACCAGTTCTTGGCAATATTTTGAACCTTCTGTGCACCTACTTTTCTCACCAAAAATCAGTGTCAGATAGTGAATTCTAATGTACAAAGAAGAAAAAAAAAGCACACACACTTCACATATATCAAAAAGGTGCGGCACACACAAAATTCAGGTGCTGAGATGTTGATAAGTGTGCCCCATTGGGTTCCCTCAGTCCTTTAGTGTTTGCTATTTTCAGTCCATTTTCCTGGTTCTCCATTAAACCAGAACTGATCGCCCAGTGCTGTGCAAATGTGAACATAGCAATAAAGAAAATGGTGTTTCAAACAGCTGAAGAATTTGTTAAAATGTATCAGTGTAGAGAATAGTTGCCAGCTTATAGTGCACATACACCAGTTCTGTTGCAGAGTTTACTCCAGGGTGGTTTCGGTTTTTTTACGGAGTTTACACCAGGGAAGTTTTGTTTTTTTATGGGGTTTACTCCAGGGAAGTTTTGTTTTCCATATAAAATTAAAACTGTATGAACAGGACAAGCAAAGATTTGAAACAAACCAATGCACAACTAGAGCTTTTACTGTTCCCTGTAGTGATGAGCCTGGCCATTTATAGCGACTAGTTGTACAGTGCTACTTTCTGAAATATTTTAGTACTTTTATTTTTCTAACATTTTGTATAGCAGTGTCCTGGACACACATAGAAAGGCTTATTAACCCTTATGTACTATCATGCTGTCCATCAATGATATGTGCATGATAGTGGTGTACGATAGACACCATGATGGTACTTAAGGGTTAATGACACTTTCATGAAAGGCTTTCATTTAACATTGATAACATCTGTAATGACCCATAGATCTCAGTATAACCATACTTAACACGCCCAAGCCCCATGTCCTAAATACTCTCCTATACTGTACCGGTTCTCTTCAGTCCCATGCAACTTGGAAGTTTTTGGGTGGCAGCACCAGGGAGTATGATGCATGAAGCAAAACAGGAGTTTCTGCAGCTTCTCACTTGGGTTCTTTATATTTAGGGGATGAACATTGAAGGAGTTCTGATCTGAGTTTGGTGTTCTTTCAAGAGTCTGTTTTGTGGCGTCAGCTTCTTTGACAATTGGAAAGCTGGCTAAAATGCCTAGTATTTGTCCATCTTCGATTAGAACGACCCTAAATATTGGGATAAACTGATCTTATCACTGTACCTTGCCATGTTGTACAACACACCCACCATTTTGTTCCCAATAACAACAGAGACAGTGTTTTCCATTTCCATTTTTACTGGCATTTGCTTGTCGAAATGACATACATTACATGAACAACAAGGTTAATATAAAAATAAACTCAGGAGTGCTAGACGTACAAAACGTATTTGTTTAACCCTTATTGTCTGTACAGGTAAGGCCATGTTACATTTCTCTCACACAAGCAAACACAATATTATGTAATTTTCCTAAACCAGTGGTCTCAAATCTGTGACAAAGTAGCTATTGAACCACAGGCTCGAGTCCACTGATTAAAACAGTACTTTAAATCTATCTGGCCCAAGAAAAAAGGCTTGTTCTGCCCTAAAGTCCTTCACATAACTTTCATGTGCAGTCATATCGGGCCTCAAAGCATGCAAAATAACATTACTGCCCATAGCAACTAACCAGCGCTCAGCTTGCTCTCTTGTAAAAAGAAAAGCTGAACTCAGATAAGCTGCTATGGGCAACAAAGACCAATGTTCTCTGAGACAGTTCTGAGACACCAGGCAGAGGCAGCCATTTTGTCCCATCAACCCTTATTTTGATCCACATCATACAAAGGTAGACATACAATGGCTGTCACATAGGCCACACACTAACTACATAAATCACAATGAATTTTTTTTTGTGCATACCAATTGTGTGTGTGTATGTTAGAAACAAATAAAAATGGAGACTAAAAATACAATTTTGCGTAATGAAATGGTTGACAATGCTTTGGCCAGCTCCGCACATGGCTTTCCTTTTGCACTTTTTTTTTTAGGTTTAGCCAAATGAAGCATGAAACATTGGATCACCAGTTTTTACTACTGGTCCTACTATGGAGCTGTATAACAAAATGGTTGGAATCATGGAGGTCTCAGAGCAGTGCACATGCTCCGTCACCACTCCATTCATTTTCCTGCTTGCCACAAACGCGTTTCGGTGGAGAGTCCACAGAAACATCCTTGATATGGCACTACAGAAACCAATTTTATCTATAAGAAATTCTAGCTACATTTTCTAGCAGCGTTTTGTCAAACATCAGAACTACTGCTGCGGTTTCATTTAAGCAATACTGCCAAATGTAAACCAGGCAGATGAGAAATTGCACCAGGTTTTCTTATGCCCAGAAATCTAAATGTTCACATTCCAAATCTTATCCAGCCTAAATAAAATATCGTCTTTCCCATAGATTAGCACAAAATTCTTACTCTAATACGGTCCCTTAGCTTTTCATGTTGAGCATGATCAAATCTGCATAAAAAGCTGATGTTACAGGAAGGGTAAATGCAGACATTAAATCGAATGCACATTGTAACCCTACAAACATGGCTGCCATTCATTAATAGAATGAGCAAGTGTCACATCTGGGTATCAAATATTAGGGCTGATTTGTAATAACAGGTGCAAATAAAACAGGTGAAGAGCTGCCGTATCAACCAATAAAATCTCTTTCTGAAGTGTACTAGAAAAAAAGTGATTGGTTGCCATAGGCAACACCAGATTTAATTGCATTGGCCTTTTCATTGGCCAGTATAGCTGCTGCCTGAAGGAACATCGTGACAAAACAGAAACTGGAATCCAGGGTCACCTCATATAATGTCTCTATAAAGCCTGTCTGTAATGCAACCCTCAATACAATCCAACCACGTTTGAATAACAAATGTAGCAGAGCTGAAAGTGTCATTTACCAAGTTAAAGGCTGCAACACTTGTCCCCAATGATAATGCAGGGTTAAGACAGTGGATTCATTTATATCATGATGGGTTGTAACAAAAGACTAACTCTGCTACACGTATTAGACATGGTGTGTAGGTGTAGTGGCCCAAACAGTGTCAAAATGCCATTTTATTACATTGCAACCTCTGCCAAGTAAGACTGTGTGAGCTTGATATGGATACTTTTTAAGGGGCGCTGGTTTAACATGACCATTGGTCCAATAGTGGCCATGAAGCTGGTGCGATAACATCACAACTGTGCTGACACTGGAAAACTGGTTTATTGGGAAGGAGTCCGTGCTACAGTTATGAATGGTCACTTCACAGGCTGGTCCCTGTATTTTCTTGTTCCCACTTCTCTCCAAACTTCAATTTGAAAAAAATCCTACATAATAGAGTTACATTCTTAAATAAGAATAAATAGATTATGTGCACGGAGAGACGCTGCAGCCTTTCCAGTATAAACACCTAGTGATGGGGGAGGATGACAAAGGATCATTCCTCTACATAAGCTGCAGCTGCCATGCTCGTTCTGATGCTTCCTCTGGTTGTTGATTTCAGATCACCCAGTTCAGTGTTTAGTTTACCGATGACCCATTCCATAGCATCCCGGCCCTGCAATTGGAAAAATATGACATGGTGAATTACTCAGAATCCCTGTGACGTTCTGAATAAAAAAAGACAAAGTTAGAGGTTTCAGGGTTAATAATCTAAAAACTAAAACACTCATTCTAGGCAGCCTGAGCTTAAAAACGGAAAAAATAAAAATTGCTATATATGGGATCTTGAAAGCATTGAGAATGTAGCGCTACAGAAATATTATATTTTCTTATAGCAAAGGAAAATTTTGCAGATTGTATAATGCTATGTGGGTAGGGAAGGTACAACCTTTTTACATTAAAGGGACTGTCTCATGATTACAGCCCCAGCCCATATACGGTACTTCTTTAGAATATATGGATAATGGGATCAGAGGGCCAGTACCCTACTTGAGACACTTCTCTATGGGGAAGAAAATAGAGAAAGAGTCCTCTGTGTATTACTTGGAAAGCCCCAATCTAATAGCTTTTTAAGTAATATTACTCCTAATGAGTCTGCTGAATGGAAAATGTCTGGCTAGGGCCATCTGCTTGTCAGCTATTTGTAGACGGTGCCTGCTTTGGTTCCAATTTGAAAGATGAAATCTCTGAATGAACTATGTGTACCTCCCACAAACAGCAGCTGGGTTCCATCTGTACATATTCCAATATTGTAAATGGGCTCAGGTACCGCTGCTTACCTTGTTAGCATTGCTGGATATGGTGTTTGCCATCATTCCTTCCAAATAGCTGCTTAGACTGACTCCTTTTACAGTTATAATAGCTTCCTGGGTGAGGACAGTTCTAAAAACACAGAAAAGGATTATGTAGACCTTAAAGCTGCACCGCTACAGAAGTACTGACATTACACAGTTGTCAATGGAATCATTTGTTTGGCTACTATGCTACAGTCTGCAATACTATTTCATTCTTGTGAAGGAAGACATTATAGTAGGCATCATCCAGCCTGTGGTTCTATACGGATCGCACAGCTGCAACTATCATGCGGAGAACTCTAGGTGTAAGGCTGTCTTCCCACACAAACATAGTAGGGTACAGCAAACTTACTTTTTGTTGTCCTGAGGATGTGGCTTGTAGACTAGTCTTTCGTCCACAGAGATCATGTGTGTGAAGGTGATCTGTAAGTGCAAGTGGAGGGAAGAACACAAAAGTGAAACTCAATAAAACTCCTAGACTGTGAACATATAAAAGGCCAATAAAACTTCTTTACATACGACCTCTGGACTCCAGGAATCCGCAGAGTCCACTATTATTTTGTCATATTCAAAGGAAGCAACTTTCACTTACATTACTAGACTTCAGTTCCATTGTCTTGGTCGCAGGGTCCACCACAGAATGTTCCTGGACATAGGTCTTTGTTCTTGATGCCCCAATAATCTAGAGAAGAATCCCACAAAGAATCGCTCAGTTAGCGCAAGTAAAACTTGTCCTGCCAGTATATAATCCCCTGCAGCAACAATCATCTCAACGCTCCCACTCTTTAGTACTCAAACAGTTAAATAAAGCCCCAGCTCAGTCTGCATTTACAATGCACAGTCTTTGCTGATACAGCCACTTCTTTGTGCCTGGTAAAGGTCACTGACTGACAGCACAATGTCACTCAACAAGCCCCATACTCAAGGCTCTGGGAGGGAAGTGTAACCTTGATGGGAATGATGGAAATTCACACACACAACACTTACGGATTTGACTAGGCCAGGCATGCCCCATTCTGTGCTGAGGAGTCGGTGACTGTGTAGTTTCCCTTTGCCATCTACATGTCTTTGCAGTACGTCCACGCCAACCACATTTGGATTCATTGGGTTAGGATATTTCTGCATAGCGGCAGTTGTAACAGTTTCCCATGGGTGGCTGTAATATAAGAGGAAAAAAAAAAAAAAAGGTTTTAACCAAAAGCCTGGAAGGATCCTAAGAAGCATGAGGCCTAAAGGTTATTAAGCTGCTCAAGCATTGTAAGAAACAAAACACTGGGGCTGCTCAATTAGGACACTCTCCAATAAAGTGATCCTATTAATTTGTTTCAGTCATCAGTGGGGGTTTAGGACCTGGCCCCCATAGATTAAAACTTCTGACAAGTCACACGTAAAAAAATATATATATATCTTTATTGAAGTACTATAAGACATAAAATAATGACACGGATACAAGGATGATAAAAGTCCTATGAAGTACCAGAATTGATGCAATTGTGGAGTATACAAGGCTAGGTATATATGTAACACGTAACAACAGTGTTAATAGGCAAGTATGCAGGATACACAATCTAATAACCGTATTACAAGTTTCCTGTCCTTAAAAAGGTCAGAAAAGACTAACAAGGGTTCATATCAAAGAGTAATCAAACACCAAAGTGTAGCCACAAAAGGTATCCCATCATAACACCCTATTATAAGGTAAGAAGTTATAGTAACATACCCTGTAATACAACACCCACAGTGATGCAAAGAGATGGACTTGGCAGAGGTAGTGAAATGCCACCACAACTATCCACTATTCACAGGGGAAAGCTCTCTCCTGAACCCACCTGCATGTCCTGCCCCCTTATCACTTCTATGGGGCTACAATCTCCAGCAGCCCTATAGAGGTAAATAAAGGATTGTTCACACAAATGAACGGGTGCTTCACTGACAAGAAGGACTCAATGGAGACTTTCTGCTCCCTGTTCTCCTGATTGTTGGGGGGCCCAGCAATCTGATCTTTGTCCTTAACCCCTTTAAGAACACAGGACCTGGCTCTTTATGACATTGTATTTTATGGAAATTCCTGAGTTTACAGGTCTGTTTGCTATGTACGGATTACTATACCAGGAGGAGCTGCTCTGCCCTTGTAGTACAGCCTTAGTCATTTCTGAATGTTCAGTTCTTTGCAAGCTATCTAAAGTATCAACAGCAATTCACATGCATAAGGTATTTTGGGAGTATATAAATAAGCAAGACATCTCCCTTACAAATGCAATGAGGCTCTTATGCTAAGTTCACATTAGCATTTGCCATTCTGATCTTCAGATCCACTTGGGAGACCAGAAGAACGGAAACCTAATCCGTTTAAAAAGTGGTTACACACGGTGAACCCCATAGCCTCTAATGGGGTCTGCCGGGTTTCCGCCCGAAAAATCCAGAGAAAAGTGCTGCTTGCAGGACTTTTCTCTCTCCATTTTTTAAATGGATTCTGGGAGAGAAACCCCGAGTGTAGAGCAGGTGCAGGTATGAACCCAGCCTTACATGTACAGAAGATTGGCCCACAGACTACTACATACTAATCGTTCAAGGGTGGTGCTACATGAGACAGGTCATCACTGGAGATAAGAGCTTCCTGTAAAATAGGAGAACTGCAGCGTCGCAGGATTTCGAAACCCACATGTAACCGGAAATATCCAGGCAAGGCCTAATGTCTACAGAGACATGGCCACAAGACAGCATTACAGAATACTACATGTAATATCGGAGAAGTTGAGTAATTGTACTGGAGTACAGGTTATCTGACTCTGCTCTCAGTCACTTCACACAGCAAAGGCCAAGGGTGGTTGTACTATCCTACAGCAGGATCACGGTCATCCCATGTGGTGAAATCTTTCATTCCACAATCACATTTTACTCCAAAATCAAATTCAATATAAAATACCAGACTGAACAACAGAGCAGATACACATACATTACTACACTGTATCCCTTCTCAAGTCGCATAGTGGTGCAGCAGTGGCATGCATAATGTAATGGAAAAAAGCTTGATCAGGAGGTAGCTGGCAGTCACTGGGAAGCAACCGCTTTCCAGTACTAACACAAAAAGTATGCCGGTCCCATGACCCCTACCCAACATGGCTGCTAAACTGCAAGCACGCACCCTCACATGACACCTACACCGACCAGTGTTAACCTCTGCACTGCCAAATATAGCAACTTTTAGCTTTAGCATATGTGACATGTGAGCACTCATGCAAGTAAAAATAACAGGGCATTTATAATGGTGACACTTCTGACCTCACAGACAAGGCTTGACAGCTTGCAGTCAGGGCTTATATGTTACTATGACATAAAGTGACAGTACCAACAAAAGCACTGTTAAACCAGTTATATGCTGCTGTAGAGGAGGTTAGTGACATAGTGCAATTGTGCTGCTGAAAAACCCAACCTGTATTCTAATGAGGTGTTTGGTGCTCTCAAGGCGAAGCACCTTGATGGAGCACCAGGTCATTGTAAATCACGGTCCATAAAACAGGTCATTCTTTCTGTTTTGGAGCATGGCAGCCACAAAAGAAAATGGGTGCTGCAGCAGGTGTGGCCTTTCTCCAAATGAACCAAACAGCTCATTTGTATCTGGAACACAAGTTTAATCTCAGCTCCACGACTGCACTTTGGCATAAGAAAGGTATTTACTATATCACCAATTAGCCCTACATGGTATATAAGTTGGTTAGAAAGGATGTTGGTGATGGAAGACTCCCTTAAACGCCATTCTATTGTGCAGGTGCAATGCGAGCTATTCCTCCTTGTCATTGGTCAGTTCAGGTTAACAGCCAGAAAAATCCTTGCCCCCCAAATCACTACTTATTTCCATGTATATACATATGTTATAGGATGGGTCTTGCATAAGCTGCTGACATTAGGATGACAGGCCCATTAAGACATGATATTTTTAGATTCTCATCTGATATTCTGATACAATCTATGGCTGAAATCATAAACCTATCTGATAATCTCATTTATTAGTCTATAGCAGACATTCACGTAGCTGCTCTGGTCCACGTGCTGACATGGACTAACCAGTTAAGTAGAAGCCTAGGAATGTTTCAAGACAATTACACAAGATGGATACAGCTCAATAGGACAACACTGTGTGCATAAAAGGTCTGCAATGAGTCAGAAGGAAACCTTTCAACCTCTCTGACATGTAATTAAAGCAGGCAGCGGAACTGGTGCTTCCCAGCAGTGCACTGCAAGTCCCAGCATGCTAGAGCCATTCATAGTTGGAATAAATAGTTTATGTACTTGACTATAAGACTATTAAAGGGGAACTATCATTTCTCACGACATATCCATGCATTCTATATGAAATCATTCTGCAGCAGGGTATTTTCACACGACGGATTCCACTTCAAAATCAGCACCAAATGCTGTCAATCTGCCTCTCATGGTTTTCAATGGACCACTCATCTGGGGATGATCAGAGACTGTTTCGAATTTCCTGCCTTGGGAGGTGGAGGGGCATAAAAGGAAGAGGAATTCAAGGAACGTGAATGTACCCTTTTCAGTTCTGCACGGTGCCATTACTCCTAAAAATGAAAACTTGGTGTTGCTGTTCCCTTGATCAACGTATACAACTCCAGCAGGAGAAATCAAAAGAACATTTTTCTGGATTCTGTCAAGTGACTGGGGGCATATATATTATAATAAAAATATATCTTATAGACCATAAGCTCTTCCTGCTGATATATGTTAAACATACATATGAATATACCCCTAAGGCAAAGTTGACATCTGTCGGGCATTTGGTCGTAGGAAGAGAAAAACAAAATGTAAGATGGTGATGGATAATGACAAATAATAAAGCCGTACAGATCCCAATAACCATAACGGGGGTCAGTCAGGTTTCCTTGCATGTGGTTCATTTTCATCCAGGATTTCTGATAAAAACTCAAAACAGATGTGAACGTAAAACAGGTGTAAATTCAATCCTACATTTCCAGGAGTTACATAGTTGATGAGGTTGGATAAAGACATTAGTCAATTAAGTCCAACCTATAAGTATACAAAAAAAAACAAAAAAAAAAAACAAGAAACAACTCTGGACTAAATCAGACAAGTCAAAACATTATGGACAGCTATGAAACTTATTAGGATAGGTTCACATTTCTGACAACGCGTCAGTTCCACTATAGGAACAGAAAAACAAAAGTTACAGGGTCGGATCAGTCATAATAAAGACATGAACTGTGCCCCATGGATCCCTTTGACCAGACCTGGGCAATGTATGGCCCGTGGGCCATATCCGGCCCCCTGACTGATTCAGTCCGGCCCGCATAGCCTGACTAGGGAGGCGTGTCTTAGTGCTGGCAGGACAGTGCAAGAAGATGGAGAGGCGCACATGCGTGTGTCCTAAGGTACTGAGAGGGGAGGGAGGGGGATGTGAGATGCAGGGTGGAGTGTGTGTGTGTGTCTCAGTAACCCAGAGGCAGAGATGGAAGGGGAATGTTATACTGGGGGCAGATATGGAAGGGGAAGTTATACTGGTGGCAGATATGGTGGGGGGAAGTTATACTGGGGGGCAGATATGGAGGGGGCATGTTATACTGGGGGGCAGATATGGAGGGGGCATGTTATACTGGGGGGCAGATATGGAGGGGGCATGTTATACTGGGGGGCAGATATGGAGGGGGCATGTTATACTGGGGGGCAGATATGGAGGGGGCATGTTATACTGGGGGGCAGATATGGAGGGGGCATGTTATACTGGGGGGCAGATATGGAGGGGGCATGTTATACTGGGGGCAGATATGGAGGGGGCATGTTATACTGGGGGCAGATATGGAGGGGGCATGTTATACTGGGGGGCAGATATGGAGGGGGCATGTTATACTGGGGGGCAGATATGGAGGGGGCATGTTATACTGGGGGGCAGATATGGAGGGGGCATGTTATACTGGGGGCAGATATGGAGGGGGCATGTTATACTAGGGGGCAGATATGGAGGGGGCATGTTATACTAGGGGGCAGATATGGAGGGGGCATGTTATACTGGGGGGCATGTTATACTGGGGGGCAGATATGGAGGGGGCATGTTATACTGGGGGGCATGTTATACTGGGGGGCATGTTATACTGGGGGGCATGTTATACTGGGGGGCATGTTATACTGGGGGGCAGATATGGAGGGGGCATGTTATACTGGGGGCAGATATGGAGGGTGCATGTTATACTGGGGGGGGCAGATATGGAGGGGGCATGTTATACTGGGGGGGGCAGATATGGAGGGGGCATGTTATACTGGGGGGCAGATATGGAGGGGGCATGTTATACTGGGGGGCATGTTATACTGGGGGGCAGATATGGAGGGGGCATGTTATACTGGGGGGCAGATATGGAGGGGGCATGTTATACTGGGGGGGCAGATATGGAGGGGGCATGTTATACTGGGGGGCAGATATGGAGGGGGCATGTTATACTGGGGGCATGTTATACTGGGGGCAGATATGGAGGGGGCATGTTATACTGGGGGGCAGATATGGAGGGGGCATGTTATACTGGGGGGCAGATATGGAGGGGGCATGTTATACTGGGGGGCAGATATGGAGGGGGCATGTTATACTGGGGGGCAGAGATGGAGGGGGGGTGTTATACTGAGGGCAGAGATGGAGGGGGGGACATGAAACTGGGGGAGAGATGGAGGGAGGGCATGAAATGGGGCAGTTGAAGGGGATATGAAACTGGTAGAGAAATGGAGGGGGGGACATGAAACTGGGGTAGATGAAGGGGGCACTTAATTAAACTGGGGGGACATGAAACTGGGGACAACTGGAGGGGGCATTAAACCATGCAGGTAGCTGGAGGGGGACCTGTCTGCCTCTAGTTGCCCCCAATTTAATGTCACCCTCCAGCTACCCCTACGGTTTAATGTCTGCTTCCAGCTGCCCGAGTTTAATGTCCCCCTCTACTTTCCACCACTTTAAACTGGGGCACTAGTTTCAATTTCTTATGCGGCCCCATGGGAAAATTAATTGCCCACCCCTGCCTTTGACCATAATGCAGTCCCTGGGTTTTTATTAGTGAGCCCAGCATTTTTAATGAAATCTGAATTGTAGATATGATCCACTTTTTATGAGGTCATGGGTGACCTAACTAAACTTGTTGGAAGAAAATAGCTAATTTATTCTGAGAAATTCTCACGGTTTTTCTTCCCGTGTCAGATTTCAAGAAGCTCACTATAAGACATTAGTCCAATTGCATAGGTCCTCAGAATGGTTACAGGCTCATCAGTTGCCAAGATCGGACAGATGTTGGAGGTGCTAGAAACACAAGGGTTTGCTGTTCCACATCTGGTAGTTTTGTGAGAGAATCCGGCCCTACTGGGGTGGGATTGGGGACCCCATACATCAGGTAATTGCACGCCATATAGGGCTTCCTCCTGAAGCAGTTATCCTTTTCTGTCTCACTATGGACTTTCAATCTTCCAGAATTGACCAGGCCACCTTCTTGCCTGAGGTAGCTAAACTGCTTACCCTAAGGTCCTGACTACAGCAGGATGCCCCCTCCCCCATTCAGGCCTGGTTGGACAAGGTGAACCAGATCAAGCTGGTCAAACAGAAACACAAAGCATTCCAATGGTTTGGTATGCTCTTCCCCTCCCCCCCACACTTAGGCACAAACTTCACTTAGTATAATTGGAATACTTCCCCTGAAGGTTTATCAGGATTACTTTTGTGTCCCTCAGGAACCCCCACCCCACCCACACTGCAGGCTCATGTTCCATGGCATTGTTCTATGCTTTTTTTTCATAAGTATTGCCCTGTATCTTCCAGCATATATGTATGTTATCTGTTGTCATTACTGTAGAGATTTTCCTGCACTTAATGTTGCTTGTAAAATTGCAAGAAATCCTAATAAAATTGAGAATTAAAAATAAATAAAAATCTGGATTGTAGCCTCCAATGCAGATGTGACCCTAGGCTTAAAGGGACACTAGGCCTAAATATTCGCTTACTGTTGTGTAGATAAAGGCAAGATGTCTTCCCCGTTATCAGTATAGGAACAGACTTTTTACTGTGTTAGCCATCATCTGCTGTATAATGATTTAATGGGAAGAATACAGAGACAGTCATAGGGGACGAAACTCAAAACTATAATAATAATATTACAGCACAGGCCAAATACTTAAAGAGGTATTCCCATGAGCATAATCATATCTATATTTGTAGATAATAAAAAGTTAAACATTTTTGCAAATATAAGTAATTAAAAATTCTGCAAAGTTTTAAAGCTTTTCTCTAACTTTCTTAGTGGTGACAGGCTGTTATCCTGATCGGTTGCCAATAGTTACGACCACTAATACAGAAACTTTCTATTGCCTGTGACTTGTCAGGAACCCAGCTATGATTTTCTTATTGTAGCTGTGTTATCAGGCAGGGACACTACATGTATCAGAAGATATCCCGGCCACAATAAAGAAACCATAGCTGATTTTCTGACATAAAGCTCCTGCATTCATGGTCGTATCCACTGGCAACCGATCAAGACAAACCACAAGATATTTAGAGAAAAACTTTAAAACTCTGCAAAATGTTTATTTATATTTGCAAAAATGTTTAACTTTTAATTATCTACAAATGTAAAAAATAATTATGTACATGGGAATACCCCTTTAAGTACTAAGGGGTGAGAGCTCACATATGTATGTATAGTAAGATCACAGTGGTCTGCAACCCCTAATTCTCCAGGTATTATGTAAGTACAAGCTCTAGCACAGCATATCTGGGGTTCTAGTAGGAACCAATGCTCTGGTGTTACGTCATTGTTCTCCTCCACTGCCTGTGTACATTGTCTGGAATTAATCAGCCATAGTCTCATACATTACATTGGGCACTGTGATATTAACCCTGTCTTACCAGTGCCCATACATCTATCACATCACTGCCTGTGTACACTGTCTGGAATAAATCAGCCATAATCCCATACATTACAGTGGGCACTGTGATATTACCAATGCCCATACATCACATCACAGCCTGCATAGTGCACGAAACAATATAAACGGAGTAAAAAAGCTGCAGTCGCCGGCGTCACGTGACATGACTCCAGCTGATAGTTGCGCAGTGGTAGTAAAGCCACCAATGGGGGAGAATAGAGAATGACTGCAGTTTGGCGGCCTCCACCATCTAGGCCCGGCTCACATCTGCTTCTGAGATTAGGGTCCACTCTCCACATGAACTATACGGAGAGAAGAGTCGTACAAGCAGCGCTTTTCTCTCCGGATTTTTCCTGCAGAAACCACACGTCCCCATTAAAGGTGTCCGCGGGTTTCCTAAATTAGAACATGCCAATAATTAAAATGATAATTCAGATGGCAGTGTAGACAACCAGCGACCCATCCGATATTAGGAACTACAACTCCCAGCATGCCGGAGCGCTATACCCTGGCTATTCTAAATAGACTAGTGCCCGCGGGACATTCTGGGATTTGTAGTTCCTCCAACCCGCCGATTACTGAATCTAGAACATTCTATTCGCGGAGCGGGCCCACTGCCCTTACTGAGCCCTCACACAGACTGCTGAGACCACGTCACCGACAATATAACACCCCCAGTACTTACTCGAACACGTGTTCGGAGGTCCAGATCTTCATCTTGCCGGTGATACGCTCTCTCCGCCCGCTAGACACCAAGTGACCCGACGCTAGATCAGTACGCAGTCCAGAGAGGCGCGGCAGCCAATCAGGAGGCCATAACGTCATCAATTGCGTTCCTGATGTGCGTCACGTGGCCCCGCCTCTGAGCCGGCTTTGTTAAAGGAGCAGGAGGTGACCTTCATGTGCCGGTCACGTGGATCACCTCGACCTGTTCTTGTTCACTTTTGTAGGCGTGTGATACTGAACAAACAATGAGCGGACAAGAACACTGGAAAATGATAGACCTAACGATATATTGTAATACAGGTTCCTAGGGAGAGACAACTGTCTGAGATGCCTGTGGAGTCGGAATTTAAGGGGTGGTTCTTGATATCATGTTTTATAAGATGAGCCCGGGGAAGGTGAAAAAACCCCATAAAGTCATGTGGTGTTCACACTACCGCTGCTGTCCGCCCTTTGGGTTTCCATCCTAATCCCGGAAAACGGCACAGGAGACGGCTTCTCGGCGGTCAGATTAAAAACGCATTCATTTGAATGACTTTTTTAAAGCAAACTGCTGGTGTCCGTATGCAGCCTCTCCGCGGGGAAACCGTTTTTTTTTTTTTTTTGCATGGACACAAAGTCCTGCATTTACGACGAAAAAAACAAAAAACGGTTTCACCATGAAGAGGCTGCATGCGGACATCAGCGGGTTGCTTTAAAAAACCCTTTCAAATGAAACCCAAAGGGCGGAGAGTGGCGCAAGTGTGAATGCCGCATCAGATGTTCTTGGTGCTCCAATGCCCGTCCTGCTGCTCAGCAGTCTTGTTTGACATAAGTCCCCACTGCACTGAGGTCAGTCAGCAGTCTAAGTAAAGGAAGCGGGGGACATCACTGTGACGTCTCGTGTCCTTGCCTGAGCTCGGTGATTGGCCCCAGCAATCACGTGCGGTGTGGAATTCCGCCAAAGCAAGACTGTGGAGCAGCATGACCGGACCGCGGTGGGAGACACCAAAGCACCATTTACTTTCATGGGAATTCAGTTTGTAGATTCTTAATAAGTTATAGGATTCTTAGTGTTTTTGACTGACCGTGGCTGTCCGTGACAGTCCGAGTTGGAACCACAGTCAGTGGGACACATTTATCAACATGTTTGCTCCTGATTTTGGTGTCAGCTGCGCCTGTCTTTCACCTTTTTACCATTACACCGGATTTATGAAGCATTTGCACTTTTTTTTTTCGTGAGAATTCCCTATCTGCCACTGTGATTTTGATGAGAAAAGTAGGCATGGCTGCCTAGATGAACGCGTTCAATAGATTTATTATTTGTGCCTTAAAAAAAAAAAAAGCACATAAATAGGCGCAAAACCACTCTACTAAGGGCTCGTTCACATCTGCGTCGTCGGTCCTTATTGCAGGTTTCCGTTTCCTGCATAAAACAGATGCAGGAGACGGAAGCCTGCAGGAGACTTTCTCACCCATTCATTTGAATGGGTGAGAAAGCTGTCCGGCCGTGTGCGGCAGTGAGCGTTTTGCGCTCTCCGCCGCGAAACCGGGTTTTATAATCCGGACACAGAGTCGGACATGCAGTACTCTGTGTCCGGATAAAAAAAATCCGGTTTCGCGGCGGAGAGCCTAAAACGCTCACCGCCGCGCACGGCCGGACCCGATCTATGGTTTCCGTCTTCTGCCATGCAGAAGACGGAAACCATAGTACGGAGACCCCAGACGCAGGTGTGAACCCAGCGTAAGGGAGTCAAATAAAAAACAATGCAGACTACAGGACGCAATTGCACAAGCATAAGACACACAACACTATGCAAAGCTACCAGACTTAACACTTCAAACAATTTTAAAAATCATATTAAATTTCTTGTGTCAAATCCTAAAGTGCATTGCAATGCCAACTCAAGTGGATAATTGTACGAGTGCAGACTGCATCAAGAATGCAGAGCAGAGGTGTAGCTAGTGTGTGTGTGTGTGGGGGGGGGGCACAGGGTGCACTGGACCTGGGCACACTCTTCTTTTACAAAATTCTTTTTCATTTTGGATTTGGTGGCCAAAGTATGCACAAATACAGAAATATCAGAGTAGGATCTCTCTGTATCGGACAACCTGAATAGATTTGAAGCCATCTATGCAGATCCAGAGGACCTTTCATAGTTTGGGGCACAGGCAGTTCTATATACTGCTGGAAAGCTGACAGTGCGCTGAATTCAGCGCACTGTTGGCTTTCCCGATCTGTGCCTGGCTAAAAAGCTATCAGTCCCGGTACTGTAGCTCTTTACAGTCAGAAGAGCATTCCTGACAGTCAGTCAGGTACGTCCTTCTTCACAGCAGCGAATATAGCGCTGTACTGTGTAAGCGGGGAGGAACGCCCCCTCCCCTCCTGATAATACTCGTCTATGGATGAGTATTGTGAGCAGAGGGAGGGAGCGTTCCTCCCCGCTCACACTGTACAGATCGGGAAAGCCGACAGTGCACTGAATTCAGCGCACTGTCAGCTTTCCAGCAGTATATAGAACTACCTGTGCCCAAATCGGTGAAATGTCCTTCTTAGATACTATTCTGTTCTGTGTCTGCACCTGATTTCATAGCCCTGCATAAAAAGTGCTAGAATTCTGGATAATGCCAGTTTCAGTTTCCCCATGAATAGTGCTAGTCAGAATAGCTATAGAATGGAGTAGCTCCTTAAGTAGGAGCCACAGACACGATTTCTTCAGCGCTGCTCTAGGTGTGCCGAACGTCTATGGAGAAAATCACGCTCACCTGCAGATTTCCTCCACTTCAAGTTTATGCTTAAAACATATAGCTCTGCCCTTTACCTTGCCAAACAAGACTATTTCACCGCCCTCATCTCTTCTCTCTCAAGCAACCCTAAAAGGCTTTTTGAAACCTTTCACTCCTTACTCACACCCAAGGTGCAGACGCCATTCACAGACCTTAGTGCTGATGACCTGGCCATGTATTTCCATGATAAAATTGATAAGATCCATCAGGAAATTACTGCCCAAGCCCCAGGTGGCATTGACTCCCACACCTACGATAGTACTGATCCCCTCACCAGCCGCACTTATGACTGTCCATTCTCATCTTTTGAACCTGTCACAGAAGAGGAAGTTTCCCAGCTACTTTCTTCATCTCGCCCCACAACCTGCAGTAGTGACCCCTTCCCCTCACACCTTCTCCAATCTCTGTCCCCTGCTGTCACTACTTACCTTACTAAAATATTTAACCTCTCTCTCTCTTCTGGAATCTTCCCATCCTCCTTCAAGCATGCTGTTATAATCCCGCTACTGAAAAAACCCTCCCTGGACCCATCCTGTGCTGCTAACTATCGACCCGTCTCTAACCTCCCCTTCATCTCTAAACTTTTGGAACGCCTGGTTTATTCTCGGTTAATCCGTTATCTCTCTGCTAACTCTCTGCTTGACCCCTTACAATCTGGTTTCCGCGCTCTGCACTCTACTGAAACAGCTCTCACAAAAGTCTCTAATGATCTACTAAAGGCTAAATCCAATGGTGACTTCTCTCTTCTTATTCTTCTGGACCTCTCTGCAGCTTTTGACACTGTTGACCATCAACTTCTCCTCACTATGCTCCGCTCAGTTGGCCTCAATGACACTGCGCTCTCCTGGTTCTCCTCTTATCTCTCAGGCCGCACTTTCAGTGTATCATTTGCGGGCTCTGTTTCCTCCCCTCTTTCCCTTGCTGTTGGGGTTCCTCAGGGCTCGGTCTTCGGCCCCCTGCTCTTTTCTCTCTACACAGCCCCCATTGGACAAACCATCGCCAGATTTGGCTTCAGGTACCATCTTTATGCTGATGACACCCAATTATACACATCTTCCCGTGACATCACCCCTGCACTCATTCAGAACACCAGTGACTGTCTCTCTGCTGTCTCTAATATCATGTCCTCGCTCTATCTGAAACTAAATCTCTCTAAGACTGAACTACTACTGTTTCCACCATCTAACAGATCTGTCCCTGATATATCCATTGCAGTCTCAGGCCTTACTATAACTCCTAGGCAGCATGCCCGCTGCCTTGGGGTCATATTTGACGCAGACCTTTCCTTCACCCCTCATATTGAATCACTCGCACGTTCATGTCACCTCCACCTCAAAAACATCTCCAGAATACGCCCTTTCCTTACCAGAGATACACTAAAGACACTTATTGTCTCTCTGATTCATTCTCGCCTTGACTACTGTAATTCCTTACTAATCGGTCTTCCCCTCACTAAACTCTCTCCTCTACAATCTATTCTGAATGCAGCGGCCAGGCTCATCTATCAGGCTAGACGCTACAGCGATGCCTCCGGTCTGTGCCAGTCGCTACATTGGCTGCCTATTCATTATAGAATAAAATATAAAGTTATTACTCTCATCCACAAGGCTCTCCATAATGCCGCACCTCCCTACATTTCTTCCCTCATCTCTGTCTACCGCCCAACCCGTGCTCTCCGCTCACTCAATGACCTAACACTTACATCCTCTATTATCAGAACCTCCCATGCTCGTATACAAGACTTCTCCCGAGCTGCACCACTTCTCTGGAATGCTCTACCCCGGACAATCAGATTAACTCCCAACTTCTACAGTTTCAAACGCAAACTAAAGACGCATCTTTTCAGACAAGCCTATCACAATTCCTAATGCACAAAATTGTCTGAACACTGTATAAGCAATGCCGCCCCTGCTACCTCTTGTGTCACCCTCTCTACCTCATAGATTGTAAGCTCTTTTGAGCAGGGCCCTCAGTCCCATTGTGTGAAATGACGTTCTTTGTTATGTATGTCTGTATCTGAACCCTATAAATTGTACAGCGCTGCGGAATATGTTGGCGCTATATAAATAAAATGTATTATTATTATTATTATTATATTATAAGTAGTCATATTATTATTTATATAGCACCATTAATTCCATGGTCTGTACATCTGAGGGTTTACATACAGTACACACAATATAAAAAACAAATATAATACTAACAATGACCAACTGGCACAGTGGTGCCCTGCCCTGGATGCCGTTATAATTACAGCTAGCTGGCATTCTCCAATAAATACTGCCAGCCAAAAGGTCTTCCTTGATAGTTGTAAGAGGGATTCAAGTTTTATGTCATTTCAATGTAATATGGCTTATATACACATATGACATTTAGTTTTATGCATGTACTCGAGTATAAACATTTATGTTGTGTCTCATGTGGGTAGGTGTGTGTGTGTGTCTATCTATCTATCTATCTATCTATCTATCTATCTATCTATCTATCTATCTATTATTCGTGTATCTTTTATTTAGCTATCATTTTAATCATAGTTAATTTGTCCCTATAATCTTTATTACTTTGTGGTGGGTGGGCCTTCCTGCTCAGCTTGTCTGTACCCTTTGTTCTGGGCATTCCCATGGTTATTGCACTATTGAAGTGTTAATTCACATTCCTTTGTACCAGATTTAATTGTCTCGGGGTCATTTGATGTGGAGTTCAGACAATGAAAGATACAGCTGGAACTAGCTGTCCACTCAGATAACTGCCCTTCCCTTGGTTTTGGAGGACACAGGAACCCCCATGATCATGAAAACAAGGATTCTGTGATACCCCATTTAAATGACATGATGCCTCTTAATGTCTATGAAACTGAACTGAGATGGCTCATTATGGCATTTGGCTTATTTATCAGTCCCGCAAGCTTTGAGTGGAGTAGCAGCGCCCATACTCAACCAATACTCCATTCAAAACGGAGAGACATGGAACCCTAATCTTTGTAATGTGATTCTGCCCTTAGTGCATATTCACACTACTGTGCCACACAACTTTTTCACAGCTGAGTTTGCATCTGAGAATTTTTATTGTGGAATAACTTTCCATATAAAATAGTTGAAGGTAGATGTATAGATATTCTGTAATGACCTGAAGAAATTTGATGTGCAAAATTCCTTCAGTCATCACAGAGATATGTAGGGTGAAATGTTTATCATTCCCTACTAGTACCAAAATCTTCCAAACTGACTGGAGTGAAACATTGCGTCACCACAGATTATATGGGCCTATGGTATTGTCACATCAGATATAAATGCCATTCTGCCTGCTTTCCACAACAAAACAAGTGCTGCTACATTTTTGTCAACACTGCTTAGTCATCAAGAGGCTGGATGGAGGTGTCACCATAGTGCCTGTCACCTGGATCTCCAAGAAGCAGGTGATGACAGATCACAAGGATGTATATTTCCTGATAAATATTAGACAACTGGGGGAAATTCTCTTTACAAAAAGTTATGCAACTTTGTAATATCATTTGTGTTTTAACCCGTATGCCTTATTCACACGTCAGTTTTATGTTTATGATGTTCATGTTATCCACAGACTAAAAGCCAATCCTGACCTCATCTTGCTCAGTAATGTACAATGTATCAGTGTAGTTCAGAGCAGGAGCATAAATTCAAGCACGTGGACTACGATGTAAAATATATTATTAGGCCACCACATACCTCCTGCTGTGTTTTAAGTCTGGAGTCTTATTGTACTGCAGAGAGGCCTTAGGGCCCCCTCAGCCTCCCAGGCCCGCTACCAACTACCTCTGCACCTGTTGTAGCTTCGCTCCTGGTTCAGAGCTAGCTGCATGGATTGTAGGAGAGAGAGATGTGTTGATGATGTGTTTAAAGGGATCCTATCATTCATTCACTTTTTTTTCTAACTAACACGTCGGAATAGCCTTAAGAAAGACTATTCGTCTCCTACCTTTCGTTTTCTTCTCCGCGCCGCCGTTTGCCTAAAATCCCGTTTTTTCTCGGTATGTAAATAAGTTCTTTTGCATCACTGGGGGTGGGCCCCAGCATTCAGACAGCACTGGGGGCTGTTGTTCCTGACAGTCTGTCAGGAACGTGTTTCTCCACAGCAGCGCCTATCGCGCTGTACTGTGAGAGTGGGGAGGAACGCCCCCTCGCTCTGCTCACAGTGCTAGTCCATAGACGAGTATTATCAGGAGGGGAGGGGGGTGTTCTTCCCCGCTCACACAGTACAACGCTATAGGCGCTACTGTACAGAAGGACGTTCCTGACAGATTGTCAGAAACGCCCTTCTGACTGTGAAGAGCTACGGTAACGGTACCGATAGCTCTTCACCCTGGGCACAGATCGTGAAAGCCGACAATGCACTGAATTCAGTGCACTGACGGCTTTCCAGCGGTATACAGTCCTATGAAAAAGTTTGGGCACCCCTATTAATCTTAATCATTTTTAGTTCTAAATATTTTGGTATTTGCAACAGCCATTTCAGTTTGATATATCTAATAACTGATGGACACAGTAATATTTCAGGATTGAAATGAGGTTTATTGTACTAACAGAAAATGTGCAATATGCATTAAACCAAAATTTGACCGGTGCAAAAGTATGAGCACCTCAACAGAAAAGTGACATTAATATTTAGTAGATCCTCCTTTTGCAAAGATAACAGCCTCTAGTCGCTTCCTGTAGCTTTTAATCAGTTCCTGGATCCTGGATAAAGGTATTTTGGACAAACAATTCAAGTTCAGTTAAGTTAGATGGTCGCCGAGCATGGACAGCCCGCTTCAAATCATCCCACAGATGTTCAATGATATTCAGGTCTGGGGACTGGGATGGCCATTCCAGAACATTGTAATTGTTCCTCTGCATGAATGCCTGAGGATTTGGAGCGGTGTTTTGGATCATTGTCTTGCTGAAATATCCATCCCCGGCGTAACTTCAACTTCGTCACTGATTCTTGAACATTATTCTCAAGAATCTGCTGATACTGAGTGGAATCCATGCGACTCTCAACTTTAACAAGATTCCCGATGCCGGCATTGGCCACACAGCCCCAAAGCATGATGGAACCTCCACCAAATTTTACAGTGGGTAGCATGTGTTTTTCTTGGAATGCTGTTTCTTTTTGGACGCCATGCATAACGCCTTTTTTTATAACCAAACAACTCAATTTTTGTTTCCAAAATGAAGCTGCCTTGTCCAAATGTGCTTTTTCATACCTCAGGCAACTCTATTTGTGGCGTACGTGCAGAAACGGCTTCTTTCTCATCACTCTCCCATACAGCTTCTATTTGTGCAAAGTGCGCTGTATAGTTGACCGATGCACAGTGACACCATCTGCAGCAAGATGATGCTGCAGCTCTTTGGAGGTGGTCTGTGGATTGTCCTTGACTGTTCTCACCATTCTTCTTCTCTGCCTTTCTGATATTTTTCTTGGCCTGCCACTTCTGGGCTTAACAAGAACTGTCCCTGTGGTCTTCCATTTCCTTACTATGTTCCTCACAGTGGAAACTGACAGGTTAAATCTCTGAGACAACATTTTGTATCCTTCCCCTGAACAACTATGTTGAACAATCTTTGTTTTCAGATCATTTGAGAGCGGGCTGTCCATGTTCGGCGACCATCAAACTTAACTGAACTTGAATTGTTTTGTAGAAAGAAATGGTCCAAAATACCTTCATCCAGGATCCAGGAACTGATTAAAAGCTACAGGAAGCGACTAGAGGCTGTTATCTTTGCAAAAGGAGGATGTACTAAATATTAATGTCACTTTTCTGTTGAGGTGCCCATATTTTTGCACCGGTCAAATTTTGGTTTAATGCATATTGCGCATTTTCTGTTAGTACAATAAACCTCATTTCAATCCTGAAATATCACTGTGTCCATCAGTTATTAGATATATCAAACTGAAATGGCTGTTGCAAACACCAAAATATTTAGAACTAAAAATGATTAAGATTAATAGGGGTGCCCAAACTTTTTCATAGGACTGTATAACACCGCATCTGCCCAAATCCATGAAAGGTCCTCTTTAAGCTGTGAGTATTCAATAACTGCTGCAGTATATCAGATAAAATGGGAAGCGTTGTTTCCACCTGCATATGCACGCCCCCACTCCCCATGGAAAATTCCTTGGTTCCCATGTGCAGCGTCTAGGACAGGGAATTATATTTAGACATAGTGTCCCTTTGCATTCATTACAGTGCACCAGTGATACAGGCAATACCCTTAAATAACTACTAATACTGCTGGCTGCCAAGAACAGGGATCCACCCAAGTGAAGATGACGCAACACACTGGACTGGATTGTGTAACTGGGTGAGAGGTGACAGTCTGTTCTCAGCCTTTAACTTTACAAGTGTCAGGTGATAACCGGCATTTTGCGAACATACAAGGTGACACTCTATGAGGAATGGTTTCTGTCCTTGATTTCCAGGGACTCTACCAGATCAAGGAAATTTATTTCTGAATGTAGTATTGCATTATGGTCATTCAGCCCAACGGAACAGGAGCTGCTCTTACAGAGTGGGTGTATGTTTTGTTCTGGTTTCCTGGTGGACTCCACTCGATGCCACCCTAATAGGGCATATCAATAGGCGTTGTCATCTTGGCACAGCCCCTTCAGAGGTAACAAGAAAATATTTTCTCACAAGAAAATAAAACTATTTTTTTAAGCCGTTTTTTTCTTTTTATGACTATTTAATGATTTTTTTTTTAAACTTTCCATGTCACTATATTTTTTAAAAAAATAATATATCCTATATATTTTACTCTGTCCACTAAGCCTAGTAATACTGTAAAACTCTTCAATTCTGTAGGGATTTTCTTTGTTTTTTTTTTGTTTTTTTTCGTTTACATCACAGACAAGACAGATAGGATTACAAGGAAACATAACTCTCCTCTTTACACAGAACATGAAAACTCTCCCACAGTCCGCAGTGAGTCAGCTCCAGTCAGTTGTTGGCTATGGCCATAAAACTGATGTAAAGCATATAGCTAAATGCTGTTAACAAAGCAGAGGAGAAAGGTAGACAAGGTGGCAGCCCCAATAATCATGTGCAACATATAGAATAATAAATCTGCTGTAAATAACAGCAAATAAGAGTAAAGTGATATATTTTACTATTTCTGGTCTTAATAAAGGGTTGAGGGGATATCGTCACTCCATAAGGAGAGAACCACCATATAGGTGTGTGGAGTCTTTTAAGCCATGAGTGCTCCACTGCAAAGGAACATGGGAAGAATATGCAAATATGACTTCCATGACTTCCATGATGTAATTAGGAAGCCAGTGCCTCAAGTATGCCCACCAATAGAGGGCGCTGACTGAGAATGTGCAAGTCTGTCTTCCATGATTTAATTAGGAAGACAGAGTCTCAGTCAAGACATCCAATAGAGGGCGCTCCCTATAACATCAAGCTGACCTTCTCAGAGGGCTTTGTTTGCAATGATGTCGGGATTATACCAGATACAGTCTTCTCACACCAATAGAACAGTCACCGAAATCGTGAATGTCCCGAGGAAATCGGGACGGTTGGGAGGTATGCTCTGTGTCCGGTTTAAAAAAAACGGTTTTGCGACGGAGAGCATAAAATGCTCACCACTGCTCACGGCCGGACCCGCTCTGACAGGTCGTAGACCCGAACGCTAGTGTGAATCCGGCGTAAGCTATGCAGGTGACACAGGGCATAACTAAGCTTCCCTTCATTCCCATTTCCTGCCAGCCCCCCAGAAAGTAAGTATGCCCCTTACTGTGCCACAGCTTCCTCACACAGAATCCCTCCTTGAACGTGCAAGCCGGTCGCCAAACTTGCCGCGAGGAGTTCACTCCTCCCACTGAAGGGGCTTTATAATAAGTCACCCACCACGGTGGTACCATGCTTCAGGCCCACTGTGGAAGGGTAAGTCTCTTAATAACTGTCAGCTGCAACTTGGAGGTATGAACCCATTTATTGTTATATATATGCCCTGAACCATTAATTTGTTTGTTATTAGAAATGGTTTATGTGTGCTACATATATCTTACATATATTTTATTAACAAAGACCTCAGGACCGTCTTTTTAATTAAGTTTCTAACTGTTTATATGCAGGTTTCTGCTCAGCCCTTACACTTATAGGTTTTTTTAGAGACATAGCCTCGTTATTACTGTTACACATACCCTTTATTACATTGGTCAGTACCACCAGAGCATTCCTATTTTGGTATAACAACATATTCATGATATTACCCATCTATTTATGGGTTTTACCTATGCATTACAATATGTTAATGAGTCTTTATGCATCTTCTTTTTGTTCATTTAATTTTATTCATTCCATTTTTGGTGTTTGCATGTTTTATTTAAGAAATTTATACACTTGAGAAAGGGCTTCCTAGCCAGAAACGCGTTGTGTATCTGTTCATAATAAAGAAGTTTTTCATCCATTACCACGGAGGGGCGCTATGTGTCTTTGGCCAAATCCTGTGAGGAGGCTGGTCCGCTATTTCTTGGTTACTTCACGTCTGCGTGACGGTTACAGCTGCTGCTCTGTGCTGGGGCCCCACCAACAAGCATCTAGGGTGTTGTGCCTGTACACAACCCCACCAGGTGAGGGCGCATTTGTCTTATTTAATTACAACTCGCCCATTATTGTGGGTAATGCACGAGGGTCCGCTCGGTGTGGCTCTTTTTCTTTTTCCTTTCCTTACCAGAGATACATTAAAGACACTTATTGTCTCTCTGATTCATTCTCGCCTTGACTACTGTAACTCCTTACTAATCGGTCTTCCCCTCACTAAACTCTCCCCTCTACAATCTATTCTGAATGCAGCGGCCAGGCTCATCTATCAGGCTAGACGCTACAGCAATGCCTCAGGTCTGTGCCAGTCGTTACATTGGCTGCCTATTCATTATAGAATAAAATATAAAGTTATCGCCCTCATCCACAAGGCTCTCCACAATGCCGCACCTCCCTACATTTCCTCCCTCATCTCTGTCTACTGTCCAACCCGTGCTCTCCATTCACTCAATGACCTAAGACTTAGATCCTGCATTATCAGAATCTCCCATGCTCATATACAAGACTTTTCCTGAGTTGCACCACTTCTCTGGAATGCTCTACCCCGGACAATCAGATTAACTCCCAATTTCTACAGCTTCTAGCGCAGACTAAAGACACATCTTTTCAAACAGGCCTATCACAATTCCTAATGTAAACCCGTCTGTACCATAATTAGAATCCCTAAAATGAACCCTTCTCTGTTCATGCTCCCCTATTACCCCACATGATATGATGCAGTTTCAGGCTAACTTTATATGTCTTGGCACCATCTGCGCATTAAAGGACACAACTGGTGACGGCTCATACAGTTTTATGTTTGTGTAATGACAGTATCCTCTATTACAAAATTGTCTGACCACTGTATTAGCAATGCCACCCCTGCTACCACTTGTGTCACCCCCTTTACCTCATAGATTGTAAGCTCTTGCGAGCAGAGCCCTCAGTCCCATTGGGTGAAGTGACTATTTCTTTGTAATGTATCTTTTTGTCTATACTTGAACCCTACAAATTGTACAGCGCTGCGGAATATGTTGGCACTATATAAATAAAATATATTATTATTATAGCCCAGCTAGACTGTCAGGAATGCCCTTCTGACAGTGGGCAGAGATTGCTGCCATTATAATGGCACTGATATCTCCAGCCCTGGGGCACATAGCGGGAAAGCCAACAGTGTGCTGAATTCAGTGCACTAGAGGCTTTCTAGCGGTATTTAAAACCACATGTGCCCGAGGACGTGAAAGGTCCTCTTTAATATCTATCTCCTTTTACTATCCATTTCACATGTATGTAACAGCCAATCTCTGCTCTACTATTATAGTAACATGTCCTACTAATACCCGGTAACTGTAATTAAAAACTGGATGCAGTTATTCAGCAAAAAAGCGCCATGTAGACCCAGCCTCAAGATTAGAAGAGGGAAAACTGCTGGTTTTATTTTGGTACATTTTAATATATGGGTTACTTTACAGAATATAAGGCTGGGGCTACACTGGGATTTTAACTGTGACTCCCATCGCCCAATCAAAGATTGCCAGATCACCACACGATTCCATATCTCATGTTAGTGAGGTTTATACAGTGGAGACTCAGCAGTAACGCGATCAGAGTTCTCTCTAACTATGGGAATTTAGAGCTGCTATTCTCCCCCATCCCCCTCTATGCCATATCCCACCCCCCAGGTACCTTTCAGGATAGTGCCCACAGACATAAACACAGAAGTCATTCTGTTCCTATGACAGCCAAAGGTCACAATATGGAAGGCCTCAATATTTAAGTAGTGACTTTCCTATAGACTTCAATAGAGTAAGTACTATTGCAGTCTCTGGAACAAGTGATCTAATGATTACAGGTAAAAAAAAAGCTTTTAAAAATATTTAAAAAAAATTAAAAAGCAGAAAAAAATTTCTCTTGATCTCTAGATCACAAATAAATATAAAACAAAAATAAACATATCCGAAAGTACCCAAACGAAATATTTATCTCATACGGCGAACACAAGTAGTGGTATAAAGAATTTTTTTTTTCTGAGTTGTTTATTCCACAATTTTCCCTCCACCCCAAAATATCAAATAAAAAGTGCTCAAAACATCAGTCACTCCCCTCCCAAAAAACTATTTCCATATCTTCTGCCACAATAAAAGACACCTTACGCACCCCCATACACAGACACATAAAAAAGTTACAGGTGTCAGAATATGGCAACTGAAATATTTTTTGATTTTTCAAAGTTTTGGGTATTTTTTTATTTTTGGATTCTGTACAGGTATTAAAATATGACAAACAATATAAATCTGGTATTGCTGTGATCGCGCCGAGCCAAAGAACATAAGGAACGTGTCATTTGTACCAAACGGTGAACTATGTAAAATACAACCCGTAAGAAAATGGCAGAAATGTAGCTTTACATATATGGTCCTGTGAATGGAAAAATAAAAAAGTTTGGGCTTTTGGAACGCAGTGGTATAATAATTAAAAGTTAGTCAAGGGTTAATAATAACACATACATGTACCACTGAAACGTAATGATTTGAACTGTACTACTCATATACTCGCCTCTATAAATGCTATTTAGGATACAGACTGTGGATGTTGCTTTGCACCCATAGATTGTAAGCCCTCGCGGGCAGGGCCCTCTACCCCACTGTGCCAGTCGGTCATTGTTAGTATTACATCTACCTGTATATTCTGTATATTTTATGTAACCCCCAAATTGTATGTAACCCCCAAATGTAAAGCACCATGCAATTAATGGTGCTATATAAATAAATAAATAAATAAATGATAATAATAATCATAATAATAATAATAATAATAATAATAATAATAATACTAACAATGTACAGGTATATGTGAATTGGTTGGCCAATACATGCGTAGCCTGTAACCAAGAATCATATTGAGTTAGCTGCCCCCTGCTGGTAATCTGTGAGTATAACATTTTCCTCCTCACCAGTAGCATGCTATACCTATAAATTAGGTAGGCCAATAGTCTGTCTGGTAGCAGGCACACCGATTAGTTGTTGTGCACCTTCCCAATGTCAACACCTTTCCTTTGCACTAACCTTTTTTTTTTTTTTTTTTTTTTTAAACCATCTGGTGACATCGTATTCAATACAACTATCCAAATAGGTTTCTTTTTTTTTAAGGATCACAATGTAATTTTTTTTTTTCATTTCAGGGTCTGAGATTGCTAGGTGGGGTGGCATAGACACATAAGTCCAGTTTCTTTTATCCCAAAACAAAGGTAGAGTTTATTTTCACTCAAAAAGGTAGTGCAGCAACAAAAGGAAACAATACAAAAATAAATACCTGCCCGGCTAGGCTCTAACTAAACATAGAATAGATAAGCAAAAGCACTGATGCAAATATTTAAAACATAACATTTATTTATATTATTTAAAAAGGTCCCTTCAAACAAGGTCCTCCTATTAAGACCATATTCATGAGTAGTCACAAATACAATAGACTCAAAAACATACACCGCTCAATTCTCACCAATGCAGCAGAGTCAAGATCCGTCTCTCATATAAAGTAATTTAAAACGCTATCATAGACATCATGTGGTAGTCAGTTAGCTGTGCTTAACTATGTCAGTCTAGTCTAGTCTCACCACTGTGAGCAGACAGTGTAGTATTTGGATATTTCCTAGCAATTCAAAGTCCCCTGATGAGTGGCGCAAGACGGTGCCAGGAAACGCGTAGGGACTAGGGATCTATATATGTAATATACCAGGGACATATAGGGGCAGCTGTGGACTGCCCTTGTCAGGGCGGGAGTTACTTGGGCTCTGAGGGTTAACTTTAGGTGGCATTACAGGTAAAAATCCTTTGCTGGACCCTTGACCCTATCTGATTCTCCCACCTGTGAGACAACCCTGGTAAGACCGTTTTAAATTACTTTATATGAGAGACGGATCTTGACTCTGCTGCATTGGTGAGAATTGAGCGGTGTATGTTTTTGAGTCTATTGTATTTGTGACTACTCATGAATATGGTCTTAATTGGAGGACCTTGTTTGAAGGGACCTTTTTAAATAATATAAATAAATGTTATGTTTTAAATATTTGCATCAGTGCTTTTGCTTATGTATACTATAATCTGTTGCAATTAGTGTGCTATTTTAAGAGCTGATAAGCACATTATAGCTCCAATTTTGCTTTATTTGGGTAAACATAGAATAGGTTACCTCACCTAGAATAACAGAAATCCAAAAGCCAGTAGAATCATTCAGGACACAGCTCCAAAATTATGACCTCTATGTCAGCTCTCCAGCCAAACTCTGCCCAGTCAGCAGATGGCAGTTTCTCCCGTTCGGCCACTCTCTCAAACACAGTCAGGAAGGCCGCCACGTCATCATCTGGGGTCATCTTTTGCAAAGCTCTTTGCACAGCCTACTTCTCATCTCTGTGCTCCACAGGTCTGTATGTGGGTAATTTTAAACAGCTTGCATAGCTCTTTCATCACCTTTGACATGAAGGGAGTTCCTTGGTCAGTCAGTATCTCTTTAGGTATGCCTGTTCTTGAAAACATATAGAATAACTCACGGGCAATACTCTTTGATGTCGTATTACACAAGGGAACCGCCTCAGGATAGCGAGTAGCGTAATCTAAGACAACCAGAATATATTGGTGACCTCTAGCTGACTTGACTATTGGACTGACCAAGTTCATACCAATCCTTTCAAAAGGCACTTCAATGATGGGCAGGGGAACCAAGGGACTATGGAAATGTGTGGCTGGGGCATGTGCCTGACACGTAGGGAAGGACGCACAGTAGTCCTTCACTTCCCTGTACACGCCTGGCCAATAAAATCTTTGGAGAATCCTCTCCTGTGTTTTCTCTGCCCCTAGGTGTCCCCCAAGCACATGATTATGGGCCATATCAAGTATCATACGGCGGTATGGCTTTGGTACAAGAAGCTGCTCCACAATTTCCCCATTACTTTTTGCAACCCGATACAAGAGGTCATTATTCATAGCAAAATGTGCTTGGGGGACACCTAGGGGAGGAGAAAACACAGGAGAGGACTCTCCAAAGATTTTATTGGCCAGGCGTGTACAGGGAAGTGAAGGACTACTGTGCGTCCTGTCCTACGTGTCAGGTACATGCCCCAGCCCCACAGTTTATAGAATGGGAGGAAATCCACGCAAGCACAGGAAGACCATACAAACTCCTTGCAGATGTTGTCCTGGCAGGATTTGAACCCAGGACTCCAGTGCTGCAAGGCTGCAGTGCTAACCACTGAGCCACCGTGTTGCCCCTCTTTGCAATAACTTTTACACAGCTCCCTCATTGTCAGCCGCAGTCAGACTAAAGAGATTTCATTCAACTATTGCCGTCACTTGTAGCATGTGCTGCGTATACAGTGATAACCTCAGTCATGAGGTCATTGTCAAGGTTTCATATCAGACTGGTTACGTCCAGCACCATGGAATACTATGTGAGTCTGTTCTAGAATGGACTTCAGGATAACATTCCCGATGAATAGATATTGGTATTACTTAATTATTACTAATTAAATAAGACATATCGCTGGGTCTGAATGGAATACATCCAAAAGTCTTGAAACTATTATTTACTGATTGACAGTCCTTAGTTTCTAATATATAAGGATTCGCTATGGATTATATCTGTTCCACAGAACTGGTGCATATCAAATGTGATGCCAATATTCATAAAGAGGTCACAAAGTGAGCCTGGAAACGGCTAGCGTTGGATGGAGGGGGCAGATTTGGAAATTGCACCCGGGATTAGGAGTATCAGGCTTTTAGCCTAATGACTCGAATGCGGGTAGTTCCATTGGTGAATCGGCATGCTGCGCTGTGCAAGCTGATACTGCTGGTTCTTCTCCTACCTTTAGAAGTCTTCTCCGCGCAGCATCCCCGCGGCGTCTTCCGGCTTTCATCCGAAACACATAAAGAACTCCATTGTATACAGCCAGGCCATCAGATACCATCGCATATGTTCTAACCCTGCAGATAGAGAAGAACACCTTGGAGGCCTCAGAAACACATTCTTGAGGCAGGGTTACCATCCAAGAACAATTGACAACCAAATCACCAGGGCCACCAGAATACCAAGATCAGAGTTATTAAGATACAATACCAAAAAGGATAACAATCGAGTGGCCCTGGTTGTCACATATTATCCCCACCTGGAGACGCTGAGAGGTATCACACACAAATTACATCCACTACTACAAAAAGACAACCGTCTAACATCCATATTTCCGGACCCCCCTCTCCTATGCTACAGACAGCCACCAAACCTCAGAAATATGGTGGTCAGTAGCTCACTATCACCCCCAACTAACACAGGAACATTTCCATGTGGAAATAAGAGGTGCAAAACCTGCCCCCACATACTGACCACTGACAGGATAGGGATACCAAACTCGAACAAGGAATATAAAATTCCAGGTACCTTCACCTGCAGCACATCCAATGTAGTGTATTTAATTATGTGTACCAAATGTTCCACTGATAATCTGTATGTTGGAGAGACCGGACAGCAACTTAGAACGCGTATGAACTCACATCGCCATACAATTAAAGAACAAAGAATTGACCTTCCTGTATCAAAGCATTTTTGTAGTGGGGACCACAACATCACCGATCACATGAAAATTTTGGTTTTGAGAGGGAATTTCAGATCAAAGAGAGAACGACGTATACATGAGTATAAATTCATGACACTGCTTCAGACACGAGTGTGGACTTAATGCGTCACAGAGTTTCATGTCTTTTTACAGTAACGTGTGAACTGATAAGGACCTGTAAGTGTTTACATTGTCTCTACCAATTCCTAACAAACCCCCCCCCCTTCCTCCTGAAATCTAACACCCTTTGTGCCTGCTCTGTATATATATATGCTCCTTCAGAAATGTTTTTAAATTTACTTTGATAAAGGAGCCTAAGTGTTCCGAAACGTCAGCCATTTGTCATCATTATGAGTTAGCCATTAAAAAGGTATCAACTACTGAAGATTATCAAGTTTTCTTGTTTTTTATATTTACAAGAAAATGGCCGCTTTGACTCGCTTTTGATCGCCCGCATCAGGTAGCGGGGGGAGGGTGTGCTTCTATATATATTATGTCCCACAGCGGCCCCCTGAAACCTCTATTATGCCCCACAGTTGCCCACCCAACTCTATTATGCTCCATAGCCGCTGTGGGGCATAATAGTGGTTGCAGAGGGACACTGCTACTCTTTTACTCTAAAAAAAGGAAAACCCCCTCCCCCCGTTTTTATAACATACCAATAAAACCGATATGTAAATGAGCCTGTCTGTGCACCCTGGGCGTTCCTCCAAGCCACCGTGCACCCCCCGGCGTCATACCTTGAAACCAGCCCATCTTTAGCTTGCGCGCCAAAAATTCCTCCTCCTCTCCCCCAGTAACCGCCTCCAGCGTCTCTCATCTCACTCCTGTACATTGAAATCTCTCACATGCGCAGTAACACATCCTTCTGAGCACTACTGCACATGCCCAAGTGCCATTTTCTTGTGGACAGATGAAGAAAGCACACAATAAATGGTGATGAGAGACACTGGAGGCGGTTACAGGGAGAGAGAAAGAGGAATTTTCGGAGCGCAAACAAGATGGGGCGGTTTGAAGGTATGACCTAGGGGAGTGCGTATAGGTTTCTGTTTGGGGAGTGTCCAAGCAGACTCCCTGAACAGAAACCTGAACGCAGATGTGAACCAGGCAAAAGCATCACATTATAAAATACAATTTTCGTATGTATAATGGTAGACATGTATAGAAGCAAATACAGATAGATAGATAGATAGATAGATAGATAGATAGATAGATAGAGTGTTGGCCAAAAGTATTGGCACCCCTGCAATTCTGTCAGATAATACTCAGTTTCTTCCAGAAAATGATTGTAAGCACAAACTCTTTGGTATTAATATCTTCATTTATTTTGCTTGCAATGAAAAAACACAAGAGAAAATGAAAAAAAAAAAAAAAAGTCAAATCATTGATCTTTTTACACAAAACTCCAAAAATGGGCCAGACAAAAGTATTGGCACCCTCAGCCTAATACTTGGTAGCACAACCTTTAGACAAAATAACTGCGAACAACCGCTTCCGGTAACCATCAATGAGTTTCTTACAATGCTCTCCCGGAATTTTAGACCATTCTTCTTTGGCAAACTGCTCCAGGTCCCTGAGATGTGAAGGGGGCCTTCTCCAAACTGCCATCAAGAGATCTCTCCACAGGTGTTCTATGGGATTCAGGTCTGGACTCATTGCTGGCCACTTTAGAAGTCTCCAGTGCTTTCTCTCAAACCATTTTCTAGTGCTTTTTGAAGTGTGTTTTGGGTCATTGTCTTGCTGGAAGACCCATGACCTCTGAGGGAGACCCAGCTTTCTCACACTGGGCCCTACATTATGCTGCAAAATTTGTTGGTAGTCTTCAGACTTCATAATGCCATGCACACGGTCAAGCTGTCCAGTGCCAGAGGCAGCAAGGTAACCCCAAAACATCAGGGAACCTCCGCCATGTTTGACTGTAGGGACTATGTTCTTTTATTTGAAGGCCTCTTTTTTCCCCCTGTAAACTCTATGTTGATGCCTTTTCCCAAAAAGCTCTACTTTTGTCTCATCTGACCAGAGAACATTCTTCCAAAACGTTTTTGGCTTTCTCAGGTAAGTTTTGGCAAACTCCAGCCGGGCTTTTTTATGTCTCTGGGTAAGAAGTGGGGTCTTCCTGGGTATCCTACCATACAGTCCCTTTTCATTCAGACGCCGACGGATATTACGGGTTGACACTGTTGTACCCTTGGACTGCAGGGCAACTTGAACTTCTTTGGATGCTAGTCGAGGTTCTTTATCCACCATCCGCACAATCTTGCATTGAAATCTCTCGTCAATTTTTCTTTTCCGTCCACATCTAGGGAGGTTAGCCACAGTGCCATGGGCTTTAAACTTCTTGATGACACTGTGCACGGTAGACACAGGAAAATTCAGGTCTTTGGAGATGGACTTATAGCCTTGAGATTGCTCATGCTTCCTCACAATTTTGCTTCTCAAGTCCTCAGACAGTTCTTTGGTCTTCTTTCTTTTCTCCGTGCTCAATGTGGTACACACAAGGACACAGGGCAGAGGTTGAGTCAACTTTAATCCATTTCAACTGGCTGCAAGTGTGATTTAGTTATTGCCACCACCTGCTAGGTGCCTCAGGTAAGTAACAGGTGCTGTTAATTACACAAATTAGAGAAGCATCACATGATTTTTCAAACAGTGCCAATACTTTTGTCCACCCCCTTTTTTATGTTTGCTGTGGAATTATATCCAATTTGGCTTTTTTGACAATTCTTTTTGTGGTTTTCCATTGAAGACAAATTAAATGAAGATAATAATACCAAAGAATTTATGATTGCAATAATTTTCTGGAAGAAAATGAGTATTATCTGACAGAATTGCAGGGGTGCCAATACTTTTGGCCAACACTGTATGTAGTGGAGTGTTCTGCAGACACTCTTCTTAGCTGCAGTAGTGCGGTATCTCTGGGTGTAGTGAAACTGGCAAACAGCGTAACACACTCTTCTGTGCAAACTATTATACAGAAATATTCTCAACTCTTTCAAGGCCTTGGAAAGCTGAAAGACTTTCAAGTGAAATTACACATTGACCAGTCAGTACAGCCGTCAGTTCAACCTCACAGGCACATCCCATTCCATGTCCGCAAGCTGGTGGAGAAAGAGCTACAAGACCTGGAGACAAATGATGTTATTGAACGTGTGGAGGGCCCAACTCCCTGGGTCTCACCAATTGTTGTTGCGCCTAAACCTAAGCAGCCTGGTAAGATCAGGTTATGTGTGGATATGCGACATGCCAATCGAGCCATTCAAAGAGAAAGGCACATTACGCCTACCATTGATGACATTCTCACAGATCTAAATGGTGCAAAAATACTCTCAAAAATTGATCTAAAATCTGGTTATCATCAACTTGAATTGCACCCAGACTCCAGATATATCACAACTTTTAGCACTCATGTTGGTCTAAGAAGGTTCAAGAGGCTGAATTTTGGCATTTCATCAGCTGCAGAAATCTTTCAGAATGTTATCAGGCAGGTTCTTTCAGGAATACCTGGAGTCCTCAATGTTAGTGATGACATCCTTATCTTTGGCACAACCCAAGAGGAACATGACAATCACCTAGAACAAGTTTTTCAGAGACTGCAAACCTGCAATTTAACTGTAAATCCATCGAAATGTGAGTTCAACCAGACGTCATTGAACTTTTTTGGCTACATTTTTTCTGAAAATGGTGTTTCTGCAGACCCTGAGAAAGTAGCTGCCATAACCTCTGCTAGCCAGCCACAAAATGTCTCAGATGTTCGAAGTTTTCTTGGTCTGGTCACATACTGTGGACGATTCATACCTGATCTGGCTACTGTTTCTGAACCCCTACGACAGCTCACTAAAAAGGATACTCCTTGGTCATGGACAATTGAACATCAATCAGCATTTGACACACTAAAGTCCAGTCTGACTAGTGACACAGTCATGGCCTATTTTGACCCACTAAAGTCTACTGAGCTCATTGTGGATGCCAGTCCTGTAGGCCTTGGTGCAATTGTAACTCAGGTGTCCAAAACTGGCAGTATCTCCACAGTCTCCTTTGTGAGCAAGGCTTTAATAGAAACGGAACAGCGCTATTCTCAAACTGAGAGGGAAGCTCTCGCAGTTGTATGGGGATGCCTTCATTTTCATCTTTACCTCTTTGGTCGTCCTTTCACAGTGGTCAGTGATCATAAACCACTCATTCCAATCTTCAATAAACATTCATCAAAACCACCCCCAGGACTTGAACGCTGGCTACTCCGCCTGCAGAACTATCACTTTCATTTGAGATATGAGGCAGGAGCTGGGAACCCTGCAGACTATTTTTCAAGACACCCTTCACCACAGTCTACCAAAGACGACTTGCCTGCCACTGTCTTAGCTGAGAAGCATGTAAATTTCATTGTTACACATTCTGTGCCAAGAGCAATGACCCTAGAAGAAATTAAACATGCAGTGGATTCTGATCCGCAACTTCAGTTGGTAATTGACACTGTTTGGTCTAAGAACTGGAACTTTTTTTCTAGTTGAGACTCGTCTTCAACCGCAGGGCCAAACAGCATATTTGCAGGCCTTCTTTCATGCAAGACAATCTCTCTCTGTATCTGACTCAAACATACTACTACGTGACAACCGCCTGGTCATTCCTCAGAAACTTCAGAGTAGAGTGATCGATTTGGTCCATGAGGCCCATCAAGGTATAGTTAAAACAAAGCAATTACTTAGAGAGAAAGTATGGTTTCCCGGACTAGATAAACAAGTGGAAGCACTTATTGCCACATGTATACCTTGCCAAGCAACTACGGTGGACCATAGCCGAGCACCAGTACAAATGACACCTCTGACAGACAATCCGTGGACTGCTGTGAGGGTTGATTTCTGTACTTTGCCAGATCATTCCTATTTACTGGTTGTCACAGATGATTTTTCTAGGTTTCCAGTATTTGAACCTGTTTCCACCACCTCTGCAAGAGCTGTCATACCAAAACTGGACAAAATCTTCTCTGCATATGGCATACCTGAAACAGTGAAGACTGACAATGGACCACCTTTCAATAGTGCAGATTTTCAGTCTTTTGCAACTTATCTTGGTTTTAACCACAGGAAAATAACTCCTTACTGGCCTCAAGCCAATGGTGAAGTGGAGCCAGGGGTGAACCTTCCCCTTTCGCCGCCCGAGCTAACTGCAGAAAGCCGCCCCCCCCCCGCCGGGAGGAGGGGGCGGATCGGGGGCGTGGCTGGGTGGATCGAGGGCGTGGCCGGTGGATCGGGGGGAGTGGCCGGGTAGATCGGGGGCGTGGCCGAGTGAAGGGGCGGGGATTAGCCCCGTTCGCCGGCAGAGAGTAGGCCCGGAGACTGCGTGCTCTCTGCCTGAGCGTGAGGGGAGGCTGCCGGAGCAGCGCTGCTCCAGTGGCCTCCCCAAACCACCGCTTGGTGCTAAGCCAGTCCAGGACAGCTTGTCCTGGACTGGCTTAGGTTAGCAAAAATGCCGCCCTCCCTGAGGCCCTGGCATAGTGCGGCCTGAAGAGCTCGCTTCAGGTCGCCTCATGGGAGGTGTGGCACTGCATGGGCCCCACAAGCACTATTATACTCGGGGGTCTTTTCGGACCCCCGAGTATAATGATTGGAGGCCCGGGAGAGGTAAGATAACATTAAAAACTGTGTTACTTACCTCTCCAGGCTCCGGGCAGGCTTCGGCCTACTTGCGTGACATCATATGACCCGCGACGCAGGGCCCCGGTCACATGACGTCCCGGAAGATGGCTGACAGCGACAGAGAATACAGGATAGTCGGGAGATAGGGAAGTAACAGTAGTTTGTTATGTTTGTATCCCTCTGGGTCTCCAATTATTATACTCTGGGGTCCCGCCATTCCTAGGTAGGCCACTGGTATTACTACAAAGCACACATGGTACCTCCAACAATCACAAACTGACTCCACAGGGGTGCGTTTTATATATCCTTCGGATCTATCTGGGTCTGCTGTGATGTCTAATATGGCTTCAGGTAACCTAATCTAAATCTTTGGTGATTTTTTTGGACCAGAAACATGTGACTATCCATGAACTGAAGGGTGGTAGCTATTTAGGTGAACGGTGTATGGGGAGTTATGGGGGGTGTATCTATTTATTTATAGACAGAAAGTATTATACTTTGATAGTTTCTCCCCATTACCCTGTTCCTCGGATTATTTGGAATTTATACTGACTTATCTCTGTATTGCTCTATTCTGGTCCATAATTGATATATGAGAACACATGTTTTTTGGTTACTGAGAAATATTTGTTACCATCTGTGCCAGCACCTGTTAGATTTATCTGTTTTTTCTCTAAAGTGTCTTATTGTGTCTTTGGCATATGTTCCATCTGTTGCCCTGCTAATTTATTGGATTGTGATTTTATATTTATGATAAATAAATCTTATTGTTTTATATATTGGTGACTTTTTTGTGGCTTTCTGACTGTTACTTTTTCCTATAGTTCACTGGTATTACTACAACATTGCATGCAGTTCTTTAGCTACATAAGTACAGTGTAAACCCATCCTTATTTGCCTATTCATATTTTACCTAGTGTGCCATCTGCAAAATATATCTACATATTTATTTCTATCTCTTTATTCAGATATGATGCATCACAAATGCATTACACCAATGCAAATCTATAGGTTTGTGAAAAAAACTGACATCCATGTGCCATCTGTTTTTCACGGACCAAGAGACTTACAAAGTATAGCAAATAAAACCAAACTGTGTGGCTTTGCCATTACAACATGACCAGTATATAAATGCAGCTGAAATGAATCGGTGTCTCACAATGAAAAGAAAGCACTGGCGGCCTAGGACTGGATGCAACTATAACCTTTGAACTACTTAGTCAGTGACCAATGTGAAGCACCATTAAAAAAAGAGATTGTGTAACTGCTGGCTCTTGCATGATACCATATTCTGGAAAGAGGCTGCAAGTGAAGCGTCACTTAAAGAGGACCTTTCATCATTCTTATGGTAGAGTTGGAAGGGACCTCAAGGGCCATCGGGTCCAACCCCCTGCGAGTGCAGGTTTTCCTAAATCATCCCAGCTATATGTTTATCCAGATTCCGCTTGAAGATTTCCATTGATGGAGCGCCCACCACCTCCCGTGGCAGCCTATTCCACTCTCTCACTACCCTCACTGTCAGAAAGTTTTTCCTAATGTCTAATCTGTATCTCTTTCCCTTTAGTTTCATCCCATTGCTTCTTGTACTTCCTTGTGCTAATGAGAATAGGGTAGATCCCTCTGCACTGTGATTACCTTTCAGATATTTGTAGACTGCTATTAAATCTCCCCTCAGCCTTCTCTTCTGCAAACTAAACAATCCCAGTTCTTTTAGCCGCTCCTCATAGGACATGGTTTGCAGACCTTCCACCATTTTGGTTGCTCTTCTCTGGACTTGCTCCAATATATCGATGTCTTTCTTGAATTGAGGCGCCCAGAACTGTACACAGTATTCCAGGTGTGGTCTGACCAGGGAAGAGTACAGCGGAATAATGACCTCTCTTGATCTAGATTCAATGCTTGTCTTAATACATCCCAGAATTTTATTAGCCTTTTTTGCAGCAGCACCGCACTGTTGGCTCATGTTGAATTTGTGATCTACTATTATGCCCAAGTCCTTTTCCCCTATGCTATCACTTAGTTCTATTCCTCCCATACTATATATGTTTTTTACATTTCTGTTACCCAGATGTAGAACTTTGCATTTGTCCCTGTTAAATACCATTTTGTTCGCCTCAGCCCATTGTTCCAGTGTGTCTAAGTCCTTTTGAATACACTCTCTCTCCTCTCTAGTGTTGGCTATTCCTCCTATCTTCGTATCATCTGCAAATTTTATGAGTTCCCCAATAATTCCATCGTCCAGATCATTTATAAAGATATTAAAAAGTACTGGGCCCAGAACAGAGCCCTGCGGCACCCCGCTTTTGACTTTCTTCCAGTTCGATGTGTAGCCATTTAGTATTACTCGTTGTGCCCGATCATTAAGCCAGTTGTGAATCCACCTAACTGATTTTTTGTCAAAGCCATACTTAATCATTTTTTCAATAAGAAGGTTATGTGATACTTTATCAAATGCCTTACTGAAGTCAAGATATACTATGTCCACGGCATTCCCTTGGTCCAACCATTCAGTGATTTTGTTGTAGAAGGAAATCAAGTTAGTCTGATAAGATTTATTGGTCATAAAGCCGTGCTGGCTCTGGTTAATTAATGCCTTCCCATCCAGGTACTGAAGTAAATGTTCCTTGACAATTTGCTCAAAGATTTTTCCTGCTATCGAGTTCAGACTTACCGGCCTGTAATTTCCTGGATCGTCCCTTTTCCCCTTTTTGTAGATGGGGACAACATTTGCCCTTTTCCAATCTAAAGGGACCACTCCTGTTTCCCATGACTTACCGAAGATTATAGCAAGGGGTTCTGTTATTTCCTCTGCTATCTCTTTCAGGACTCTAGGGTGTAAATCATCTGGTCCTGGGGACTTGGTTTCCTGTAATTTGGCTAAGTGCTCTCTTACCAGACCTTTGCTTATAGTCAGCTTGGAGTCCTCCTTCCCCTCATCTCCATCACCATTAATGTCGATATTTCCATTAGTTTCTTGGGAGAAGACGGATACAAAATATGAATTTAGTAGCTCCACCTGCTGTTCCACCATGTTAACTGTTTCTCCTTTGTCATTCTTCAGGACTCCAATGGTCTCCTTCACTTTTCTTTTGCTTTTAACATATCCCCAAAATCCTTTTACCTTACTCTTTGCCTCTTTTGCAAGCTTCAATTCGTGTTCAGCCTTAGCTCCTTTGATGCTTGTCTTGCAGAGTCTGCAGACTGCTGTGTACTCTTCCTTAGGTATAGTTCCCATCTTCCACTTTTTGTATGTTTCCTTTTTCCTTTTTAGCAGGTTATGTAATTTTTTGGTCATCCATCTTGATATTTTTAGGTGCTTCCCATTTTTCTTCCTTCTAGGTCAGTGATGGCGAACCTTTTTGAGACCGAGTGCCTAAACTGCAACCCAAAACCAAATAAATTATCACGGAGTGCCAACACGGCAATTTAACCTTAAAACTCTGTGGGTCCACAATTGCGGACCCACAAATTACAGTCATGTGACTGGGGCTTTACAGATCTTGTACTGAAAGGTAAAGGTCTCTGCATTCTGTACTTTTAAACAATTAATTTTCACTATTTACATCGCACAGGATCTGTTTTATAGTTACCGTGCAATGTTATTACATCCTGTACTAATTTCACGTCTGCTATAAAACAAATACTGTGTGATATACATAGTGAGGGGACCCCACACAGTACAATCTGCCCCTCAGTGGCCCCCCACACAGTACAATCTGCCCCTCAGTGGCCCCCCACACAGTACAATCTGGCCCACAGTGGCCCCCACACAGGATTATACCTGTATACTCCACAGTAGCCCCCTCCCACACAGCATGAACTGGTCCACAGTAGCCCCCTCCCACACAGCATGAACTGGTCCACAGTAGCCCCCTCCCACACAGCATGAACTGGTCCACAGTAGCCCCCTCCCACACAACATGAACTGGTCCACAGTAGCCCCCTCCCACACAACATGAACTGGTCCACAGTAGCCCCCTCCCACACAACATGAAATGGTCCACAATAGCCCCCTCCCACACAACATGAAATGGTCCACAGTAGCCCCCTCCCACAGAGCATGAAAGATCCACAGTAGCCCCCTCCTACACAACATGAAATGGTCCACAGTAGCCCCCTCCCACACAACATGAAATGGTCCACAGTAGCCCCCTCCCACACAGCATGAAATGGTCCAGAGTAGCCCCCTCCCACACAACATGAACTGGTCCACAGTAGCCCCCTCCCACAGAGCATGAAAGATCCACAGTAGCAGCATAAAATGGTCCACAGTAGCCCCCTACCCGCACAGCATGAAAGTCTACAGTAGCCCCCTCCCACACAACATGAAAGGTCCACAGTAGCCCCCTACCCGCACAGCATGAAAGTCTACAGTAGCCCCCTCCCACACAACATGAAAGGTCCACAGTAGCCCCCTCCCATACAGCATAAAATGGTCCACAGTAGCCCCCTACCCACACAGCATGAAAGTCTACAGTAGCTCCCTCCTACACAACATGAAATGTCTACCGTTGCCCCCCTCCCCTGACAGTGCAAACAAACACAATATAGTTACCTGAAGAGCTGCCGGGTGTTCTCTCTTCTGTTCACTGCGCGCGCTGATGACTTACGTCATCACGCCCGCGCTTGTTCAGAGGTCACACTCTGTAGTCAGTGTAGGCCGCGTAGTACGCGTGGCCTACACTGAGCTACACTGACAGCTTTCAGCTGGATGCGCATTTGCACAACCAGCTGAAGGCATCGATCGCTCACTAACGGGGAATCCTGCATCGGATTCGCCGTTAGTGAGCGATCAGGGCGACAGCACGCGTGCCAGCAGAGGGGGCTCTGCGTGCCCTCTCTGGCACGCGTGCCATAGGTTCGCCATCACTGTTCTAGGTATTGTTAGTTCCTGTGCTTTAATGATTTCCCTACGGAAGATTTCCCACCCTTCATGTGCATTTTTGTGCTTAAGAATTTTGCACCATGGAATTCTGCTAACCCTTGCCTTCAGGCTCTTGAAGTCTGCCCTGCTAAAGTCGAGCCTTGACGTCTGTGTCAAATCGGGCCCATGCAGTTTTATATACTGCTGGAAAGCTGACAGTGCGCTGAATTCAGCGCACTGTCAGCTTTCCCGATTTGTGCCCTGTGTAAAGCGCTATCGGTCCCGGTACCGTAGCGCTTTAGTGTCAGAAGGGCGTTTCTGACTGTTAGCCAGGAACGTCCTTCTGCCTCGCGGCGCCTATCGCGCTGTACTGTGGAGCGGGGAGGAACTTCCCCCTCCCTCTCCTGATAATACTCGTCTATGGACGAGCACTGTGAGCAGAGGGAGGGGGTGTTCCTCCCCGCTCCACAGTACAGCGCGATAGGCGCCGTGAGGCAGAAGCACATTCCTGGCTAACAGTCAGAAACGCCCTTCTGACACTAAAGCACTACGGTACCGGGACCGATAGCGCTTTACACCGGGCACGGATCGGGAAAGCCGACAGTGCGCTGAATTCAGCGCACTGTCAGCTTTCCAGCTGTATATAAAACTGCATGGGCCCGATTTGATGAAAGGCCCTCTTGAATCAGAATCATTCCATGCACTTTGATTACAGCTTGGAGCAACAATGGTTGAGACAAACACTAGGGGGCAGCAAAGTTCTTCAGTAACTGACAAGACGCATAGCACTTCTTTTGAATTGTTCCTTTAATTATACTCGATTTACATTAACAATATTACAGGGCACCGCTCATCACTTGGACCCTTTTAGAAAGAGGTCACACAGTAAAAAAAACCACCTCTCCGTCTATAATGGTAACAATAATAAACATTTATCCACTATATTATGGTTTAAAACTCTCTTTAAAAAGTACCTATGGCAGTATTTTCTGGGATTTTAGTGTTGACAGTCTATATTTAGGTTAGTTTTTCAATATTTGATCAGCTCCTGGCACGCGTGCTGAACTGAAGGGACTATGGTGCACTGCGTCCCTGACACAGCATTGTACATATGTCCTTCATTCAGGAGATAGACCGATGCCTGGAGTTACTATTAATCAATGAAATCACATTTCGTGACTGGAGCTATTAGAACAATTTTTTTTAAGGGATTTCATATCCAGACACGTTAATGCCCTCCAGTGACTTTGCTATGAACAATGATGTCAGTTTTTCCTTTATTAAACATGAATAACTCAATATGTTACTTTTAACATCTTAGACAGTTCCTTTTAGTTAAAGGCTTTATCCGGCTTCTAAGACTGATGGCCTATCCTTAAGATAGACCATAAATAATAGATCTGTGGTTTTGGCTGCAAGGACCACCAGAGATTGCTAATACTGAGGCATTTCGGGAAAGCCATGTTGGTCACTGGCAGCACAAACTGTAGCAGCTAGTGTAAGTACTACAGAGACTTCAATGGGAAGTCCAGTACCTACACTTGTCACTACAGTTTGTACTGTGAATCAGCAGTGCAGTTCTCCCACGCTGCCTAAGTATCGTTGATCTGCAAGGATCCCAGGAGTTGGACCCCCGCAGATCTAATATTCACCAAAATTAGACACCTTATAATCCCTTTAATACAGGAGAAGCTAGCATAAAGGGTTCAGTTCCCTTGTACCCCCCTTAGGGCAATTGAAACACTGCATGGATTCCATTAAAGTTAATAGTCTTTCATGTAATGCAAAGATGGACCAAGTCCTTCACAGTGAGTGATGCTCTGTGTAGTCACTTTAAGAAATCAGAACACACTTATTATGCTTAGGCCACACATGGTATAGTCACTAGAAGAGCAGCAGTACTTGTGTGCTGAATAGGATTTTAAAAATGGGATTTTACAAAACTTTTGAACCCATAGCAGGCTGATTTGAAACCATAGCAGGCTGATTTGAACCCATAGTAGGTTGTTGTGGGTTTTGCAAAGATTTGCAACTGAGCAGGTCCACTGAAGGTTCATGCACTACGTGTGCCCTAAGGCGGCATTCACACGATGTAACACGGCGTTGATTCTGGCACGATAATTCGCGGAAGAATCAGCGCTGCAAAACAGAATCCCATTGACTTCAATTGGTTCCATTTAGCGTACGTGACACATTGAAATCAATGGGAGGCTTTTTAACCCATTGATTTCAATGTGTTACACACATTAAACGGAACCCATTGAAGTCAATCAGCGCTGATTCTGCCGCAAGTTATCGTGCCAGAATGAGCGCCGTGCTACATTGTGTAAATGCCCCCTTAGCGTAAAAGGGTATAGAAATACGGGGTTATCTAGACCATATAACCTCAAAGAATGGCTTGAAAAAAGGATCTGGAAATTTCTAAAAAAATCAAAAAACGAGAACAAAGCAAGCAAAAGGGGAGGGGTTACCAATAAAAATCAATAAAAACAGAACATACATTTTCCTACAAAAAGAAAATGATCTTATATGATTGGTTGCTACTACTTTAAATTTTTTTTGTAAATCTCCCTCATTCTGTTATAAATGTCTGTACAGGATTAGCCATTTTCACAGTTGTGACCACATTTTTCATTATAGTCATGTTCCAACATAAAAATAGCCGTTGACAGTGTGCTGAAATACCAGTTTAGTGATGCCAGGTGGTGACTCCAGTTTACAAGAGGTTAATTTCTAGACAAAATCCAGAGTCATAACAAAAAGCTTGCAAGAGCTGTTCCCCTCAATATCCTTGGTGCTTGGGAAGGGGTAGGGTGGCAACTGTTCCCTTAAAGTCTCATTGAGTTTGGTCATCAAACAGGTTAGCCATTGCCACAGCTATCTGAAAGGGTTAATCAGCCACGGTTGTCAGTTCTCATTAGCCATCTCATTGAGAGGGCGCAGTGTGCCTTGGTTTCTATTTTCACGCTTTGAGCTGCAGACACCCACTGAAAAGACCCTGATTCAAAACTGTGTCACTGGGACCCTGGTTCCCACAGGGGATGGGACAAAAGCTCAACAGGAAAAAGGTGACGTACTACGGCTGTGATCAGGGACCACCCAGGTGATGATGATGGAGAGAGGGGACGAGCAGCTACAGGACAATTAAAAGAGCAATTATTGTGCGGGCTGTGTATAGGATGAAATCAGCTTCCTATAGGATGTTAGTCATCTCCAGGAAGCAGATGAAGACCCCGTAAAGAGCTCGGAGGCAGACTAACCATCTGTTTCTCCAAGACTGGTACCTGGACATGTGCCAGCTATTAGGGAAGCTAAGGGGATCTAGCTCTATAGATACAAGATAAGTAGATTTGGATCGCTGGCAGCTTACAGATAAACAAAAAAGCTCAACTAACAACTCAAGAACTGCTGTCCTAGATGTTATATGTGTAGATGGCGACTTTAAGACAACTTGGTCCAGCTCTTACCAGGATAATGTGATCCTAATGGCTAGGGACCTTACTGCAACTTTTAGTCAATATGTAAGATTCCGTCTGCTGCCTTAGCTCTAAATCTAAACTTACAGTTACTGAGCTTATAGTTTACAAAGATAAGTAATAGAGATGAGCGAACACTATTCGAAACTGCCGTTTTGAATAGCACGCACCCATAGGAATGAATGGACGCAGCTGGCACGCAGAGGGTTAAGCGGCAGGCTGCCGGCAAAGTCTGCGTGCCGACTGCTTTCATTCATTCCTATGGGAGCGTGCTATTCGAAACGGCAGTTTCGAATAGTGTTCGCTCATCTCTAAAAAGTAACTCTTAGTGTGCTGTCTGAAGGGGTATTGTATACAGGGAGTTACTAAGGCTAGGTTCACTAGGTTGAATTGGGTCGACTGATGTCTGTGTGTAACTGCTGTATTAGCCGTACCCTTGTTCAGGTCCCCCAGCAGAGCCAAATAATGGAGAGTCAGGTGCAGATGTGAACCTAGAATAAACCATGCATGCTCTGCTAAGAATTCTGGGAAAATAATACGCAAGTAACTATTTTTAGTGGAAAAAGAGGAACCTGCTGTAGCACTATCAGTTTCCATCATCTCCAGAGATTTTGATGTTCCTTTGTCCACTGTGCACAACATGAACATTACCAAAGGATTTTGGGCCTCAATGTAGGGGCCAGTGTGAGAACGCTGGGTTTGCATCTTAGGTCATGGGTCTTCTAGTAGGACAATGACCCCAAACATACTTTAAAAAGCGTCCAGAAATGGATGAAAACAAAATGCTGGAGAGTTCTGACGTGGCCAGCAATGAGTCCGGATCTAAATCCCATTGAACACCTGTAGAGAGATCTTAAACTTGCTGTTGGGAGAAGGCGCCCTTCAAATACGAGAGACTTGAAGCAGTTTGCAAAAAAGAGTGTAGCGTTGAGAGGTGTAAGAAGTTTGTTGATGGTTATAGGAAGCGATTTTCAGTTATTTTTTTTTACAAAGGTTATGCAACTGAATATCAAGTTGAGAGTGCTAGTAATTTTGTCCATCCCAAGTTTTGCATGAAATTGTATCACTTTTGGCTTTTTTTTCCCTCTGTTTTTTTGTGTTGTTTCAATACACACAAAGGATATAAACATGTGTATAACAAAAGATGTAATTGAAATAATTTTCTGGAAGAAATACTTAATTTTCTGGAAGAATTTCTGGGGCGCCAACACTTTTGGCCATGACTGTAGATATATTTATAAATGTTATTGTTTCAAAATGTTACATATGTTAATGTTTTATTTACTAACAGTAGAAAAATAAGAATACTAACATACATTATAGCAACTCAGCAAATGCCTGAAGGGCAATACTTTGGCCTCTATTAGGTGAATGGAAGCCTAATGATAAGTTTGAGGTATGAACTTCCTGTGCATATGGCAAAGGGACATTGAAAAGTAGAGCGTGAAAGCTGCATAATACTTGGAGGTATGTAAAGGATATGAGTTATTATATAACATTCTGGCACAGGTCAGACACTCCTGACTTCGGAGGTTTGCTATCTTGTAACTACGTCCATCAGATTCCCACATCACAGCTTATTGCTGAAGTAAAGAAGCTTTGGGTGGAGGGAGCTGTGCTGACCTCGAGCTAGGAAACATGGAGGTGCCTCAGTTCTGATCTGAGATAATCTTCCCTTCTGCATTTTAATTTCCTTGGACCCTTCCAAACCAGACTTCTAATAGAGAGACCAAGTAACCCACTGCCAAGTCCACAGGGGAGATGTCTTAATATTGCAGGAAGCGATGTAACCCACCCCAGATGGACTTAATTCTAGAGTTACAAATTTATTCTTAACCCCTCAATTCCTGGCAGAGCGCTAAGCGATTTAGCTATGCAGACATTATAACCATATTCTCTAAGACAACTGTCTAGAAACACAATGACCTTGTTACTGAGAGAGCTCTTACTAAGACTTGGTATCAGAGGAGAAGAAGTAACAGAAATATTACCCATTACAGGGAAGTGAAAGTCAGAAACTGTTATCCAATAATTCTACTAAATTGTGTGACCCAAACATAGTGATAGAAAGGTTCTGGCCCTCCTACTGACCAAGAGTCTGGTAGTGGTTATGTTCTTGTACTCAAGAGGCAGTATTATAGCGACACTATTCTTATACATTAGGGGAATATTATAGTAGTCCTATTCTTATCATAGGAAGCAGTATTATAGTTGATATGTTCACGAGTAAATAGAGGGCAGAAACTACAGTTAACTATATACATGTACGTAGGATGCCGAATTATGGTAGTCTTATATATATCTATATATCTATATCTCTCTCTCTCTCTCTCTATATATATATATATGAGGTTTTACTATAGTAATTCTAAACTTGTACATAAGATGCTGTATCATGAGACAAAGGAGACTTTGGAGTATTAGAGTACAGTTGTGGCCAAAAGTTTTGACACAGGCACAAACTTTGAAAACCAAAATTTGTATCAGTCATAGAACAGATGATAGAACTGATACTTCTTCCTGGTTTTCGACATCAATTGGTGGGCGGGGTTTCATATGCAAAGCCATACTGTCCGACTATCTCCAATTTAGCTCCGACCCCAAATTAGCATGTAGCTCCGCCCACCACATGGTGTGATCCTATGGAACGACTGAAGGGCCTGTGATGTCATCAAAGGTCCTTGGATTTAGCTTGTTCTATATAGAGTCGGCTAAGGGACCAGGTCCTTCTGTCCACTAGCTTTTCGCCTGCTCTATGTAAGAAAGCTAAATCCTAGTGAGCAGAGGGACCAGGTCCTTTAGCTCACTAGGATTTAGACTGTTTTATATAAGAAAGCAGCACTCATTTCCCCCCTCCTTTATCTGAGAGCAGGAAGCTAGGTCACTTGTGTGGTGCAGACACAGGAACAGTTACAGACACAGGCTCGCTCCCGTGCACTTAGCCCCTCCTCCCTCCCCCCTGAGAGCAGGCAGCTACATCACTTGACATTTGAGCAGATAATCCCAAGGGCCATAGAAACAGTGTCAACAATGAAGTGAATAAATTAAGATAGTGGACAAACAAAGCAGTTTTGCTGAAGCAGTGTATTTAGGAAAAGTCTTAAATCCACATTAATAAGCATTATAGATCGGATCCTTGTTATGGGACAACCCCTTTAACTACCCCTTTTCATTCCTACTCTTCTACAAGATGCCTTATTTATGACTGGTTACCATGTATATATACTGTGCTCTATATGCTTTACTTGCACTTGGAACTGTTTCATTTGCTACTATTTTACACTACTGTTTTGTTTCTGTAATTCAATAAATACCTTTGAAACTATAAAAACTGAAGCAGTAAACTTTGTCAAATACAAACCTTTGGGTACAACTGTGGTTATATTCTTGTGCGCCAGGTAAGTGCTATTGTAGTTATACTCTTGTCCAAAGGGAGCAACATTATAACAGTATTGTATAACCTAATAAATAGCAAGACTCCCTCCTTTTATAATCTTATCACTTATTGATCATTGACTAGTGTAAAATTAATAGACTACTTTTTCATATATATTTGTTTTTAGTAAATCATTTAATTGTTTTAACAATAAGTTGAGGGTATCCATGGCCAACAAAAGTGTAGGGAGTTGGAGGAAGAAAGTAGTTTATTTACCATTAAGGACATTCCAGAAGGCAAAGGTCAGATAGCAGGTTGCTCAAGAGAGGTTCAGGAATGATTGCTTCTGAGAATGTTGCAAAAAGTTGATACATCAATGTCAATAGACTGAATGTCAATCTGGTAAATTAAGGGCCTTATAGTAGGGAGGAAAGGGGAAAGATAGTGAGGGTTGGGTTGGAGAATGAAGATGTGCAGACCAAAAACAACCCTGTTGTCTTAAGGAAGTAAGATCAATTAGGGCAGGGGAGGCGACGATGAAAACCACAGACTAAATCGAAAAATATACATGGTATGCAGTTACATATGAGCATCACCAGCTAACATCTGCTCCAGATTAATGGCCTATCTTAAGGGCATGTCATCAATTTTAAAAAGGAGGATAACCCTTTCAATTTACAGTGGAAAAAAGACATATTGATGTAATATTAATAGGAGACTTTCAGTAGATTTTATTCACAGACCATAAGTTAAATGCAACAATCAATATCAAAGATTCCCCATTCCTGCCAACATTAACTCTGCATGTACCAACGCCAAAACCCAAACCACATGGTTAACAGTCTAAATGGTAAAGTGTATCTCCCCAACAACAATCTCAAGTATGATCCAGAATTAAGAGGAACCTGCCAGTAGAGTTATGCTGCCCTATCCAGCTCGGCTTGATTGACAAGTCTCTTCCTATATGCACATTAGAAGAGACTTGTAATTGAAGACCAGTGGGGAGAGGATTGTCACCCTGTGGACATTACTCCTAGCCTCTGGCTCTTTGTAGCTTTCTCTGAAACATTGCACTGTTCTTTGTAATAAGGGAGTATGTCAGTATTTTATGCTACCTGTGGTTTGGGGGAGAATGAATCTACCGGCAGGTTCCCTTTAAAAGTTTTATACATTCTAAACCCACCGCCATTATCATAATCCTGCAGGATTAACAGTGTTGTGCTCATCAATAAATTACATTCATACCAATTTGTAGCTTCCTTTATGTTTTTTTATGGTATATATAACATGGATGATTGTGATTGATCTAAACAAAGAATAGCCAATAAAATAGCAGCAGTCAGAAGCCTGCACAGAAGCAGATGTATATGTCTATCTATTGTTAATCATATACAGATCTTATTACTTGATCCTTAGTCACAGTCTGTTATAATCCAGAGCTGCATTCACAATTCTAATGTTTTTAACTGGAAATGGCATCTTTATCCAAACTGACTGAGCACCTAAAATGGGAGCAGTTTGTACAGGGATATTAGTCTAGTATTAGGAATGTAGTTTAATAAAGGGAAAGCAAGTACTGTAGAGACACTAAACAAGCAGGGCATGCTTGGATAGTTCATCTCTAAGGTTGCAGGATGGCAAGTGCAGTCAGGATCAGTACAAGATAGGTATTGTATATACATCGGGATTACACCAGCAGAATTGTGAAGACAGCCCTGGAGTATATAATACAGGATGGAACTCAGGATCAGTACAAGATAAGTAACGCCATAAGCTATGTATGTATACTGATTCCACTGTATACATAATTGTAACCTATATGTCAATGAAAGAACATATGAACAACTAACAACTCATAAAAATCTATTATACATGTACACTCAGTGGTGCTGCCGCCCTTACTCATCGCTATAAGAATGGTGCACACAATGTCTGCTGCAGAAATGTAGCAGCACCTCAGGCTGGGTATACCAATGCTTTCACTTAAGTTGGGCTCCTCCTTGTTACTGTCCACACAGTATTGCTGGGTACCATGCAGCCAGTAACAAGAAATGGTCTATAATTAGAGTCTCATTGACCTAAGTATCAGAGCACCCACTCTTGAGCGTGGTTACAGTGCCGCAGTAGACATCGAGCGACAACTCAAAGGGCATAGTTGACATAAATTGACTTAATTCATTTGTTATGGCAAGCTCAGCTGTACTACATTTGCATCTGTGGTAAAAAGATGGAAATCCACAAATCAGAAAATTCATTGGTTCAGAATAACAGTGCAGTGTGCCTTCTGTAGGGAGGTGAATGCTGGGCTATTGAGATCCTCCGGTAATCTGCTTCTAGCAGAGGGCTGGGATATGAGACAGGCTTATCTAAAGTGGACAAACCCTTTAAATTACTTATCTAATATACTTCTGCTTAGGGAACATTTAGGTTTACAAGAAACTCTGTTTCCAACAGCAACCACTTAGAGCACAGCTATGACTTTTTTTTTTTTATAGTACGCTTGAAAAATAAAAGCTGTGCTGTGATTGGTTGCTGTGGGTATCAGGAAGTTTTCCTATATCTGCCCCTTGTTATCTGGAATCCAGTGTAATGATGTGCTGTTCAAAATAGTATCGCATGACTACAGAAGCCAACTGCTGCCATGGAGCATGATATCCCCATGGACCCTTGAGGCTGGCCCTGTGATCTTGTGTGCCATTGTCAATAACATGTCGTAACTCTGCTAACAGTGGGTATGACATCACACCTGGGACAAGAGGACTCTTCTACATTTACAAAAAAACAGCATGGAAGGAAAAAGAACAGGTTACACCCAACATGTTAGACTGCATTACATACAGCATTCTTAAGAAGTTAGCTTTAAAAATCTCAGTATACATTCTTAAAGAAATAACAATGAAGTAGCTAACATTGCAAATCTGTGTTGTGTTGTGTTGTTCCCCTTTTATCTTTCATGGAAACAGGCTGACAATAAATTGACAAATGGGCATTACTATTTCCCTTTTCAAAAGGAATGTCTCTACACCGACATGACAGACTGGACATTGTACAAACATACCCCCTTAAACAAAGCAATGACAACACGCAATGGTAAAGATACTCATACAATTCCAGAAGGAATGACAGGAACGCATCTCTAAGAAAATATGTTCGATTGGTTATATTATAGGGAACACAAGTAGTTATTACCCACAGATATATGTGGCTGCTCAGCCTTTTGTGAACCATGTGTTCTAACCCAAGCACAAAGTGAAATGTGTCAATGCCTGATGCTGAATAACTTCCTCCAGTAGTAGTCCCAATGCTTGACTTGAAGCTTCACTGTCTATGAAACCGTTGCTTTCACAAGTCCTGGTACAATTGTGACATACACACAACAATCGGCATGTAAATACAACAATACACTAAGTCATTAAACAGATTTTCTTGTGTATACTGGTCCTAGTCCTGGAGGCAAAGCAAATAAAACTTGTTTAATCCTTCCCCAATTATAACCTAAACTTCTACACAGGAACCCGTGATACGAACAAGGCCAAGATGGATCCATTACCCACAGTACAGGAAAAGAATGTGGGGTTGTTATTAGCAAATATTATTATTAATACACGGTACAGTCCACAGTTCCAATGATACACAAGGTAAAAAAGAAAGATGTCATGTTAAACTTCACAGTCCCATAGCCATGCAGCCAGCCGTTACCCAGAATTCCTTTGCATAGGCTGCTTTAAGGCTATAAATTAAGGCAGGAACTAGGACCAGCTTGAGGTACATTCCTGCTGGGTAAAGCCATGTCCCCAGTATGTAAACATAAACAGGATTAAAAAAGTATAATAAAAAATGCCAATATTTTAATATTGGGGTTAACATTATTTGTCAATTTAAATATGGATGGCAAATAGGAGTGGTTCTTGTTGGTAATGACCTCAAACCCTTGCTGCAGCACAGGAGATTGGTGCACGTGAATTTGCCAATACAGTTGTCAAGGATACAAGCTTTGATATTATGCAGAATGTTACCACTAGGTGGAGTCAGAGAGCTCTTCTCAGCTAGATTAGAACTGCAGAATGGGGACCTGAAGAAACCAGGACTAAAACTGGTGCTCTGTTGTACCTCCCTTCGGCAAGAGGGTAGGGGTCCTGTGTTCAATTAAACATTTTTCAAATATTTTCAAAAAAATTTATGAAATAATTGGTTCTAAATCTTGATTTTAGTTGCTCTTCTTTTTCTTCTTCCTTTTAGAGGGACGTCCAGAACCTGTGGAATAAGCATTAGGAATTAAGAAGGTGGCAAACATTTCTACACAGTATGTCGGTGCAGGAGGGAGATGCTGCTGATGTACATATAGATACAGATCCACAAAAAAAATAAAGAGTCTGCCCTGCTCATTCAAGTACTGTGGCCCCTTAAAGGGATCCTATCACTCAGACAGTCGGAATAGTCTTAAGAAAGGCTATTCTTCTCCTACTTTTCGTTGTCTTCTCCGCGTCGCCTACAATCCAGTCTTCTCTCCGTATGCAAATGAGCTCTCTCACAACACTGGGGGCGGGCCCCAGCGCTCAGACAGCACTGGGGGCATTCCCCAATGCTGCGAGAGAAATCTCTCCAGCGCCGCCTTCATCTTCGTCAGCAGCGTCCTCTTCATTCTCTTCTTCCAGCGGTGGGTTGTAACTTCTAGGCCTTGGGCAGAGCAGACTACACATGCCCACAGGCCACGCGAAAATGGGCGCTTACAATACTGTGCAAGTAGCCATTTTCTCGTGGCCTGTGGGCATGCGCAGTCTGCTCTGCCCGAGGCCTAGAAGTTACAAGCCACCGCTGGAAGAAGAGAATGAACTAGACACTGCTGATGAAGATGGAGGCGGCGCTGGAGAGAGTTCTCTCACAGCATCGGGGACGCCCCCAGTGCTGTTTGAGCGCTGGGGCCCGCCCCCAGTGCTGTGAGAGAGCTAATTTGCATACCGAGAAAAAAAAAAGGGATTGTAGGCGAATGATGGCACGGAGAAGACAACGTCTGAGTGATAGGATCCCTTTAATAAAACCAATCGGCAGGGACATTGATCTGATGTTAGAAAACCCCTTTAAACCACTGATCACCCTAACAATATTTGGTATTGAATTAATGATGTGGTCATCTAGTCTTGTTTCTATGGTAGCATAAATGAATGTAGAATGACTTACCCCAGCGTAGCCGTGTCAGCCACTCTCCCAAACAGTAGAAAATTAGCATAATTAAAAATGATGATGCAAAAAACACCAGCATTCCTACTACATCCAACTTTGCCAGGATGGGATACACCCAAATATCTGCTGCATAATGCACCCAGTGAACCCTGTGCACAAAAGGATAAAAAAATATTAACACAAGAGCAACTGCAACTATGTCATTATAACTTTACAATGTGCACTGCCTGCGGTTAAATGGATCCCCAGATATTTCCATAAAAAAAAAAACCAATCACTGCTTTCAAAATCTATGCTTGCTGTCAGTGAATGTGGTTTACATACATAAGCTGGAAACTCCTCCCTGACCTAGTCCTGCTCATACAGCTGATGGGTTTTGTAAAATTTTTGTAGTTCAGCAAGAGTAACCTCTCGCTGAACTTCAAAAATTAAACAAAAACGTTTTCATTCACTGACGGCTGCCAGTTCATGTATTCAGGCGCTCAACCCACCCTCTTTTTTCCCCACTCTTTTTTTTACTGTCTGTAAAATTCAGGACATCCAGGGCATGGAGGATCTAACCGCGTCTCTCCAGGATGCGCACAAGTCTTTCATGGACGCCTGGACACTGTGGATTTTCTTCCAGGGTGCTCGGACCTATAGAGAGCTGGTGAGTTGAATTCCAGTCCGTAGTTCTCTCACTTGGGGAATGGGGGCTGTGGCCACTTGCTCACCCCCACTCTTTTTCTCTCTCATATTCCCATTCTTCTTTCTTGTTTTCCCCTCCCCCAATTTCTTTCTTCCCTTACTTCCCCTTCTTTTCTCATCTTCTCCCTTTTGCCAGCTTTGCCAATGTCATTATGAGTTTTCTCATCTGTCTGTTTTCTCACTGCATTACTGTTGTTGTCAGTTATTTGATATGTTTATTGAACCTGTTCTGTTTTTGTATTGTTTGTCTATTCGCTATAAATAAAGAATTAATTATATATATATATATATATATATATATATATATATATATATATATACACACATACTAAAAGGGTACTGAAGAAAAATGCAAAGTATATCAGAAATCTTTTTCAATAAAGTTTTTTCAATGTAAATTGAGACACTGTACAAAACTTGACGACACTTACAGGAAAACATAGGTACTTACTTAAATATTTTCTGTCTTCTTCCAGGGCTGGCTTCAAACTTCTAGGCATGTGCAGTCGGCTCTGCCATCGGGCCTCGGGCAGAGCCGACTATGCATGCCCGCGACAATTTTTTTGTGGCCGCTTACCCCAGCTTACTGTGTAAGCAGCCACAAGAAAATAGCCACTTACACCAGTTTACTGTGTAAGCGGCCACAAGAAAATTGCTGTTGGCATGCGCAGTCGGCTCTGCCCGAGGCGCGACGGCAGAGCCGACTGCACATGCTTAGAAGTTTGAAGCCAGCACCGGAAGAGGACACAGGGAGAGGCCGTTCCAGGTGAAGATAGAGGCGTCGCTGCAGATTTCTCTCACATCATTGGGCACACCCCCCAGTGCTGTTTTAGCGCTGGGGCCCGTCCCCAGTGCTGTGAGAGAACTCATTTGCATACCAAAGAAAACTGGGATTTCTACCAAATGGCAGTGCGGAGAAGACATCTAAAGATAGGAGAAGAATAGCCTTTCTTAAGGCTATTCCTACATGTTAGGAAGAAAAAAAGAATTGAATATTATTGATCGAATCCCTTTAATGTGCTATTTATGGGTTGAGAATTAGTCAAGGGATATTCATGCTGCAGACACAAAACCCTGGTTAAGTACAGTCCTCCATTGTAAACTAAACATCTTATTAAATAGGTTGTTCAGGATTAGAATACAGGGTCTTCTACTTTTCCAGGAACTATAACACTCTTATTCATGAGGCTTGTTTGGTATTGCACCTGGGCCCTATTCACTTATATTCTGTAATACCAGACACAGTCCATTGAAACGAATGGCGCTATTCCCTGTCTAATCTAGACAACATAATTAGAAAATAAGTACATACCATGACAGATATGCAACGGCAAACACTACCAGGACAGAAATGCCATTCTTCTTATTTGGGTATTGATGTGAACATGCAAAGAGTTCAATGACGATAAGCGGAAGGATAAATGTATGCTGAAAATAAAAGAGAAGGATGGTAATACGTAATATCACACACCGAACTACTACTAGGCAAGATAAAACTTTCCAAAAGAGAACCTAGCTTTTTCTCCCCCCCTCTCTGTAAACCTTAGCAAGTAGCAAGCTGCAAGTTTGCCATAAAGGGAGGGAGGTGGAAACTGCAAAATGTATTCAATAGTTTGTGTGAATTGTTTGGGTTTTCCCATGAACATAACCATACTCAAATTTGTAAACAATCAAAAGTTAAACACTTTTGCAGATATGAGTAATTAAACAATTTGCTGAGTTTTAAAGGGGCTCTATCATTGGGAAAAGTCATTTTTAACTAATCACATCCTTGCATAGCCTTTAGAAAGGCTATTCCACACTTACCTTTAGTATGTAAATTGCCTCAGCGGTTTCTGAATAAGTCCGTTTTTATTCCTATGCTAATGAGTTTCCAGCCAGCACAGGAAGTTCCCAGCAGCACTCGTCCCTGCTATTATCTCCTATGTGTGTGTGCAAACAGGAAGTTGAGTCGTCATCATCATCATCATCAGCAGCAGCAGCAGCAGTCTGTGTTGTATACACCCATAGTAAACAATAGCAAAGGGGGTGCACGATGCATCATGCACCCAGCCTAATTAGCTTATGAATAAAAACGGACTTCTTCAAAACCGCTGAGGCAATTTACATACTAAAGGTAGGTGTGAGATTTTAGAGATTTTTTCTAACCGATGTTAGATAGTGTTGACTTTTAGTTTTCTAGATTGGTTGCCAATGCATATGACCATAAATACAGGAACTTTCTATTGTCTTGGTCTTTTCAGAACCCCAGTCATGATTTCCTTATTGTGGACAGCTTATCAGCTAAGGGATAGGACATGCATGACAAAATAACCTGGCCACAATAACTGAGTTTAAGAGAAATTTCCCACAATTATTATTTATATTTGCAAACATTTTTAACTTTTCATGGGTGACAAACGTAAATAAGGTTATGTTCACAAGAAAACCCCTTGACAGGGGTTTAACTGCATGGAGGTAGTGAATCTGCCTAGTACAGATGTGCACAGTTTCCATATGAAGACATTCTCTTACAGGATATTCATACAGGGAATGCATCCATGTATACAAAGTCTGTTAGAACATGTCACAGCTCTGTATCTCTATATGAAATAGGAGCTCTATACAGGTATGGTTGGGGCCCCCCATGCACTTCTAATATAGGATTAAGGCTATAGACATCAGTCCGTAGATATAGGGGTCAGATTTATTAAAGCAGTCTAAACGCAAAACTGTTGTACCTGACCACAGCAAATGTTCTTATATTCACCTGTACCTTTCATTTCTGAAAAGTTTTTAGACCTTGGGGGGGTGGGGTGGAAGAATAAAAAACCTTTAAAGGGAGTCTGTTACCAGGGTGAGGCATATTAAACCAGCAACAGTCACATAAGTCAGGCTCAACCACTTCTCATTGCTGAGATATTCTTTTTTATTTCACCATACACAAATAAGCAGACTTTAGCACAGATGGCGGCAACGTTGCTTTAAAGTGCTGCGCCCCACAGTGTTCTGTGAATATGATATCACAGAGCCAGGTGAGATTTCAGCATAACTCACAGGCCCGGTCACTCAAAGAAAGGAGGGGGAGGGAGAGGAAAGAGTATTAAAGCAGTATGGGGGATAGCAGTTTTAAACAACAGAAACGTCTTCACTATTCTGGAATGCTTATTTATGTACTGTGAAACAAATGAATATCTTAACAACGGAGATATAAATTTCAATATGGAAAACATTAAGGTGAAAATAACATGGCATTACATTAAGGGCTAGTTCACACGGGGCAAAGTGGTCAGGATCTTGACGCGGAAGCCATGTCAAAATACTGCCTCCTCCCATTGAAATCAATGGGAGTCGGTCATTTCCTTTTTCCGTGAGTGGTTTGTTGCCGCTCGCGGAAAAAAGAAGCGAGCTGCCCTTTCTTCAGGAGGATTCCGCGGCTGCTTCAGCTGCCATGTCCGCCTCACAACACCGCTCTCCGGACTAGGCCCATTCATTTGGGCCTATTCCGGAGCGGAAAGCCGCAACGGAATGTATTCACGCAGAACCCCATGTGAACTAGACCTTAGAAGAGCCTGCCATATCTAACCGCGTTGGTGACAGACTCCATTTAAGGTTCACCTTGGTGGTCTCTTTAATCGTCCTCTATTCTTTTAAAGAATTGACCACTGATGTTATATTTTATATTCACCCACATCTGTGGATCTTGTGGATTTGTGATATACAAATATGTCTAACATTACGGATCCTCTTAATAATGCAGAATCACAGGATAGTCTTACCATGGCATGGTTAAGCCACTGTGGTATGATGCTGTCCAGTTCTTTAGGGTACACCAGCTCACGATCATAGGCGTAAATACTCCAGAATGAAGTAAATACAAACTGGAAAATAAAACATAAAAAATGAGTGATAGTGATACGTCACATTCTAGAGAAGGAGTGCCACCTTGTGGACAAACTCCACAGAAGTTAAACTATGTAGGAAAACTGACAAGCTTACCACGCCAACTGGGAATGCTAGTGTAGCAAAGATACAGTCTTTTAACCGTCCCAAAACTGAGCAGAATCTGTTCCGATTGGAGAGGCAGAGTTGGAGTAGATCACACAACAGGCAGACACCAAAAAAAGCAGTCTGAAGAATCTGCGGAGACATTAACTTGGTTAAAACAGAAAAAAAACAAAGTATGTACAGTAGTGCAATGGAAACCCGTTCATATGTATTGCTTTACTCTGAGATCCACATGCAAGCTTCATGGTCATTGCAAAGACTTCCAGGACCTCAAAGTCTGCTACCAATTTTCTCCAAAGGTACTTTCTAAAATCCTCTACAAACATCCCTAAAGGGGTTGTCTAATGAAGAAAAATACTGTCTACATGAGAAAATATGGAAGTCACATAGGGGTCCCCCGCTCAGAATTCCCTTCTATGAGTCAAAACATACAGCCATTGATTTGAATGACTGCTATGTAATACAGTATTTCTAACACATGGACACTACCTTTAATATTGAGTTATCAATATATACTCTACCAAAGACATCAGAAAGTCTCTTAAGTGACGTGTGTGCCCTCTCTGTGTTCTTCTGATCAGCCAAGATTGAATATACCTAGCTTTTAGCATAATGCAATAGGACTTCCCTCCTCTAATCTATGCATGGAGGAAAACTTTAATGGGAAAGTCTGTGACTACGTTATGGCAACTTATAGATGCTCAGTCCCCCAATTATAGAAATCTACAATGTTACATAAGTGTAGTAAACACCAACTAACTGGAACGCAGGGGTTACCTAAACACATGACTGTCAAGGTAGATGTAAGTTTCCACCACTTGGATTCCACAAATTCTCCCAATGTCAGATATCATCACAAATCATCAGCTCTGGACAGGACACTGCACCCAACCTACACTGAAGGATTAGATACAGGTGTAAGGAGCATTTCACATGAGTGCTCTATGATAAACTGGGATCAGTCGATGGTGATGGAGGCGCTGACAGTCTCTGGATTAGAAGGGATTTATCTATCCTGCTCAGGGCATCCATTAGAAAAGATAAACTCACTCATAACGGTCAGTGACATAACAGTCAGAGCAAGTCTCATCCGGTATTACTCTAGCATGTCTCCACCTTGGCAAAAGTGAAGCCCCGTTACTCTAGCATGTTTCCACCTTGCCAACATGCATTATTGTTTTATATAATAAACAGTAGGCACCTATCAATAACGCTGAAATTTATGATGTTGATATACTTCACATTATGAGATTTTTAGCCCAAAGATCCATGATGGCAAGCGCAGCTTTGATCGAAACTTTGGTGTGAGACTTGCCATCTGCTGCGACTGTGGCAAAAAAAGAAATGCAACTGATCATCCTGTGAGGAGCCACGAATCTCTCCCTCAATTACAGCATTTTTGGCTGTCCTCCACTTCTTGCACTTGCTACAATGGAAACCTTCGTAATCTTTCTGATGCATACGCTTGGATTGCCTGCTAACTGTTCCAGTGCAACGAGGGGTGCCAAGAAAACACTGTTCTTGTGGTTGTTGCTTCTGCTGCTCGGAAAGAAGTAAGCCATTTTGACGAGTGTTCTCAGAAGCTGCCAACGAAGAAATTGTTGTCCACTCCAGCATGCCAAATAAAAAATAGCTTAATTAGCTATGACTAAGGGATAGATTTTATACTCCCGAAACACGTAGCTCTTCCTTCTTTCTGGTTTTACCATGGTTGGGACCCATACTCATTTAACTTTTTAATTTTTTCGAATTAAAAGTTATTTTTTACTTGGCATGCTGGAGTCGATAACAATTTCTTCATTTGCATCTTCGAGTTCACCCCGTAGCCACAGTCCGGGGTTCCCTCCATGCAGCCCATTGCACTTGTTCATGTTGGCACATCGGTTTAACTACGTTCCAAGGTGGTAAGAGCTTCACAATGTGCTTTTTTTTTGTATATGTTCTCAGAAGCTAGCTCCTCAGTGGATATTAGAGCACAAAGCTCGAACATATGAGGATCTTGCAACGCCATTTTGGCTGAGTCACAAAACGGTATAAGCCACAAAACAATATTGTACATCATAAATGGCCGAACTTTATTGATACATTAACGTGGATACATTTTTGCCAAGGTGGAGACATGCTAGAGTAATACCGCCTCATCCACCTCAAAGTAGGAACTGGGGTCCTAAAGAGAAATCATTGCACTGAAATGGGCTCTCTGGAGCTTTGTATGCGATATGCATTCACTATGCAATGATACAGAGTGCCTCAATCCAGATTTTCAGCCCTGATTTTTGGGTGTGCATTAGCAACTATACAATGGGCTGAGAGCCTTGCATAGTATCCTAACTGTTAGAACAGGATCTACTGTATATGCAGCACTTGCGATAGACCCTATTATAGTCTATGGAATCTGCAGGTAACCACTGTTTTAGTGGACTCAAACAACGGAGAGCCCTGGACAAATGTGTAGTCTAAGTTTAGTTTAAAAAAAAAAAAAAATCTTTTTTTTTTTTTTTTTTAAAAGACTGCCTAACTGATTATGTCAGAAGGGCCAGCTCTGTCCTGGGGAGCCCCCTGGACCCAGTACAGGTGGTGGGTAACAGAAGGATACTGTCCGTGGTGACCTCCATGCGGGAGAACAAATCCCACCCCATGTATGAGACCCTGATGGGACTTGGCAGCACTGTAAGTGACCGTCTGCTTCACCCCAAGTGTGAGAAGGAGCGTTATCGCAAGTCCTTCCTTCCAACTGCGATCAGGCTGTATAATCTACATCAGACCAAGTGAAGATCACTCCGCACAAAAAACTTATAATGATTATGACTATGAAGTCTTCCTTCTTTCTTCTTCTGTTCCTTAGCTGCTATGGACTCCTAGTATATCTTCTCAGCATATGTGTGCCTACATCTGTAATATATTAGGCTGCATTCACACAGAGTAACGTTGGCGTTTTTTGTGCTTATTTTGGCACATAGCGCCGCGTTTGCGCCGTTTAACGCGACCGCAAAATAGCGCGGCGTTAACGCGACGCTATGTGCCAAAATAAGCACAAAAAACGCCAACGTTACTCTGTGTGAATGCAGCCTGTGTATTATCCTGTATCTGTATTACTATGCTGCTGTAACATGCTGAAATTTCCCCACTGTGGGACTGTTAAAGGATTATCTTATCTATTACTAGGATGAACTAAAATAAAAGACACAGCTAGTAACAAGAGTGGTCGGACAAAGGTTAATGCTGGCCATAAATCTGACTTCAAGGTTATTCTGGAGTATACACTGAATGTACACTATGAGCAGTGTGAACAGAGTCTAATATCACTAGTTCTCCGTAATCTGATGCAATGTTCCACCCTAATAAATGCTGATAAGTCACCTTCGCACACAGGCAAAGTCCCCACTGTCATTGTGATTGGGATCTTTCCTACTGCCAATGCAAAAGTCACATACAAGTTCAATAAAATAAGCAAAAGTGAAATTCTTTAAAGGGTAGATATGCTGTAGCTGCTGGGGAGTCCCAAAAGTGGATTTCGCTCCTATCAATAGGATGGCAGTACGGCAGCACTGCTCCATATGACATACTTGTGGTGGTCTATGGTGGCCCATTCGGCATCTCTGTCATACAGCATGTCACCACCGTATGCCTCACTATATCTGAGGAAACTGCATGGAACCATAGAAACCAATGAATGATAACATGTGGCTCCCTGATAAAGCGGTGAGGATGAGGTCCTGCAACTGCTACGGATGGCACCCAAGGCAGCCTGCGATTATTGTCAGGAGTCACATGACACTGCGGTCACCTGGTCAGAGGGGATCAGAGGAGCAATTCCATAAAAAAATTCTATGAAATAAACATTGTAACAACATTGTTCTCCCAAATACTAAACAACTGCTTGACTCAATCAGTGTGGACATGCTGGACACAAACAGTTTGCAGAAATCTGGTCCTGTCATTCATTCTTCCTCTTGGGTCATGTCAGGTCCTTATTCCCTGCCATATCTCACCTGGTTCAGGAAGGTAAGGTACTTCCACCTGCCTCCGTAAGTATTCGCTCCATGAGTCCGATTAGAGCCAGTCACTTCCAGATTCTGCCATACCGCGAAGATACTCCAGGCCAGAAAACTGAAATGAAGGACAATCGCCGGCGCCGCCATCTTGGTGAAGATCTCAAGGGGCCAGCGCACGGAGGGCGTCCCCTTGTTTGACTTCCGTCAGTGAAGAGTGCGGGCCGATGGAGATCACACAGTGACACAGACGGTATATTCTTTAGTGCGGGAACAAGGTCCACAATGACTGCAGAGATTACGAACACTAGAGGCCAAAATGTTTTCTTCCATATGTCTTCCCTTTCACCAGGAGGCGGCCATGATGTAGGAGACCAAACCTGTCACAATGTGCGCAATTTTCTCAAATTGTATAAACCTGGTAGAGAGTTTTGGTGAGACATGGGTGAGAATCACACTGTGGTAATATTTTAGTAAACCTATGTGTAATCTAAACAATTAGCCTGAAAATGTAGAATTTTTAATTGCTGCCAGGTAAATTTGCTCCTAGCATAACATTGAATGGGGTTGTTCAGAGAGTCTTATTTTACTTATTTTCTTCAGGTTTTTTTTCCAAAGTTCTACTTGGGGTTCTTACCCTGGGTCATGTGATCTGTACCAACACCTGAGTCGGGTCCTTCCTTCACAGAAAGCTGTGGGACTAACATATAGACAACCCCCTATAGCCCAAATAACCTCAATAGGACCAGAGCTGCACTACTGGTCTACAGGGTCTGGAGCAATGTGCATCCAATTCAGTGCTCTATATACTACACAATTCGTATGCACTTCTGATAGGCTCTTCCGTGTGGGGCGGTTGGCTGTTAGCCCCCACCTGTCAGATATTTACAATAAAAAAGCCAAAAGCCAAAATAGTGTTCCTAGGGAGTCAGCTCAACTGTCCAGTCCAGCCCATGGCATACCTCCCAACTTTTGACAAACATAAAGAAGGACAAAATGTGGCAAATTGGCTCTGCCCACTTTTATGTAGACTCCGCCCATTATCATTCATTTTTCATGTGCCCCCACTCAGTATAACCCTCCTATAGTCACCCGTACATTATATGTCCCCACATTATAATGTTCCCTTCCATCTGCCCCACAGTATTAAGTCCCTCTCCTGGTGCCTCAGTTTAAAATGCCAGAAACTAAAGGGGGACATTAAATTAATGTTGGAGGGGGGCAATAAATTAATGGTAGCTGGAGCTGGACATGAAACTGGGGGCAACTAGAGGCAAATGGATTCCCCACCAGCTACTCCCACAGTTTAATGTCCTCCTCCAGTGATCCCCATTGTTTAATGTCCCCCTCCAGTTGTCCCCATTTTAATGTCTCTCTTAATGCCCCCTAGTTTAATTGCCACCTTCATCTGTCCCCAGTTTAATATCCCCCTTCATCTGCCCCAGTTTAATATCCCCCCTTTGTCTGCCTCCAGTTTCATGTCCCCCCTCCATCTCTTGCCCCAGTATAATATCCCCCCTCCATCTCTGCCCCCAGTATAATGTTCCTCTTCCATCTCTGTCCCTAGGTTAATGTTCCTCCTCAATTTGTCGTTAAAGTTTATAACATAAAAACACTGATACTCACTTTTCCTCGATCTCCTGCCGTTCTGTGTACAGTCTCAGCTTCAGCACTGAGCTCCGGCTCCGGGCATGATGTGATGACGACACTCACATCGCGTCTGGAGCCGGAGCTCAGAGTTGAAATAGGAGCTCCTACTTCCTTCAGTACTCTGGACGCAGATGAGTTGAAACCGGGACATACATCCCGCCGTCCGGGACTGCGGGACATGACCCTGAATTTGGGAATGTCCCGCAGAATCCAGAACGGTTGGGACGTATGCCATGGAGAGCACATCTCTGGGCTGGGCATTATTCCACAGAGAGGGGCTGTTAAAAGGTGTGTTTTGGTGCCATGTGGCTCAATGTGGAAGGTCCATATGTGGTGGTAAGTTGGCCTGTGTGATTTCATAGTCCTGGATTTTGTCCATTCAAGGAGTTTGGTTAAACCAGAGGCCAGAGTGGGCTCGATTATCGGGGGAACATCTATAGGCTGAGAGATGGGAAGATGGAAACGTAAGGGTGAGATGCAGTACAGTGAGTCAGTTGTGCTTTTGGAGGAACCACAGGTGAGACTCGTGGGTCAGTTCTGGGGAGTCTCCTGGGGCTTTGTGAGAAAACCCATGAGGTAATCCAAGGTGGGTTGAGTTGTGTAAGGCTAAAGCCTAGTGTGGCATCCCGCAGCAAAAAAGCGCTGCGGGAAAATCTGCAGCAGCAACACATTCAGGTGTGGCATTTATTTTTTCAAGCAGAAAAGAGGCAATTGCTTGTTCTTAACATAAAAGGGGCAAAGTGCACTTAGGTCATAGAGGGACAATTAAACTAACATGTGCAAAATTTAACGAGGAGGTGCGCCTACGTCTTAGAGACACCACAGTAAAATCAGTCTAAAAAAAAAAAAATATATGGCCAGAAAAGGAGCAGATGATAATTAACTTTTTACTTTATTTCCATGATGAAGTAACATTAAGTTCTTCAGCTAGTAGATTTCTAGGAGATAATATGTAGTTTCAAGTCTCCAACTTTTGGAAGTATCCCAAAAACATTTTAGCAACTCTTTGGTGGACTGGAAGCAATATTTTACAAAGAATAGAATGGGAGCCATAAAAATGTCACCTCAGACTTGCACATTAACGCCAACCCAATTCGTATTTCATGCAATTTTATTTCTTCCTTTTTCTGGTTTACTAGTTGTCTATGAATACTGAAATGAGAACTGTTTAGTTTTGCAGTTTACCAATATGCTTCAGATTTCAGACTTTTTCAAGGTTTCTGTTGACTGAATGGAAATATTTGCGTTTCTAAAGTTTACGTCCACATGTGGAAAACCTCTGAAGACTATATAGTTCTCATAGCTGTAGGTTTGCTATAGTTGTATTCAGTTTATGCAGTATTCTGTGAAGCTCTCTTAAAAATGTACAAGCCCTTAGCTTTCTTCATCATGCCATATTTGCCCTCTGGTGACACTGCAAGGAAATTGAACACTTATTGACTGGTTTCCCCACAGATTAAAGGATTTGTGGAGGGAAGAATAACATTAACCAGTGCACTTCCTGCACTGGATAAGTTTATTACTAATATATATGCCGGTCCCCTGAAGCTCTGACTCACAGTCACATTACCAACCTGTTCTCTATGGACGTGAGTGATGTCTATGGACTTGGAGCAGCAGTACAGTGGAATTGGTGACATCACATACAGCTGGAGCAGCAGCTGAGGATGCAACTTGCAGAACTTTCGATCATCTGCTTTATTCTGCAAATGTAATCATTGTGGCTTCAGGGAACTGCTTATATATTAATAATAAAGCTTATCCAGTGCAGGGAATCAACTAATAAGCTTTTTTTCCCCTGCATAACTCCTGTAAAGAAGCCTTCAATTGAAAATAAAGAATATGCCCCCAGCCACTTTGAAAATAAGCTTGTGTAATGTTGATGAATAACTAAGGCCCAGTTCACATCTGTGTTTGGGATGTCCACTTGGGGACCCCCGGACGGATACCTATATACATTAAAAAGCGGTTACCAAAAGGAAACCCTCGACCCTATAATGGGGTCCATGTGGTTTCCGCACAGTGTTTGCATGAAACACGCAGAGAGAAAAGTGCTTCTTGCAGGACTTTTCTTTCCATATGTTTGGTGTGGATACTGAGCGGAAACCACATTGACCCCATTATAGTCTATGGGGTCCATGAGTTTCCCAGGTAACTGCTTTTTAATGCATATAGGTTTCCATTTGGGAGTCCCCAAGCGGAAACAGAAACCTGAACACAGATGTGAACTGGACCTTACTGACAGCTTTTAGTGTGAAGTCATATGCCTCTTTCCATATGCTCCTCTTGGAAGCACTGCCATTCCTTTTACTCCTATGTTATATACAGTGGGGGAGATTTACTAAACAAATGCGTCAGACTGTGGCATAATTTGCACCAAAAACTGTTGATACATGTGGTGCAAGACATATCCAAGTGATTCATTGTATGAAAAGAGACATGGCTTCACTGGAAACGGCATGGCTTATTGTGAAAGTGGGCGTGATCTAAATTGTGGTACCTTGAGCCAATATATTGGTGCCTTTTTGATTGGAATCTAAGCCAACTAGTATGAGGTATAAAGTTAGATTGGACCTAACCTAACTATACACCACATTTATCATATAGTATAAGACACTGACCCTGATATGACTCCCATAGACTTGCATTGATAGTTTCATGCACAAGTCTTAATAAAGGTCCCTACAGACTCACAGACAGCAAAGCTCACATATAAATCAGGCACACTTCAGCGTCAGAATGGACATCTATGCCAGTTAGGTATTATGAATATACTGAGGTACCCCCAGCACGCGATGCTCACATTCGCACAATTTAGTGAGTGAAGAGCAGAACGCAATTGTGTAACACGTTTGGTGAAAGAAAGGGACTTGCACTGAATATGTACCACAATATTATTGCTCTATGCCAGATTTATGATTGTTAAAGAGGACCTTTCATCAGATTGGGCACAGGCAGTTCTATATACTGCTGGAAAGCTGACAGTGTGCTGAATTCAGCGCACTGTCAGCTTTCCCGATCTGTGCCCTGGGTAAAGTGCTATCGGTCCCGGTACCGTAGCGCTTTAAAGTCAGAAGGGCGTTTCTGACAGTTAGCCAGGGATGCCCTTCTGCCCAGCAGCGCCTATTGCGCTGTACAGTGTGAGCGCGAGGAACGCCCCCTCCCTCTGCTCACACAGCTCGTCCATAGACGAGTATTATCAGGAGAGGGAGGGGGGAGTTCCTCCCGGCTCCACAGCACAGCGGGATAGGCGCTGCTGGGCAGAAGGGCATCCCTGGCTAACTGTCAGAAACGCCCTTCTGACTGTAAAGCGCTACGGTACAGGGACTGATAGCGCTTTACCCGGGGCACAGATCGGGAAAGCCGACAGTGCGTTGAATTCAGCGCACTGTCAGCTTTCCAGCAGTATATAGAACTGCCTGTGCCCAATCTGATGAAAGGTCCTCTTTAAATGTTCCCCACTGTGTGCATCAGAGCAGCTTGTGGTCCAGCAGAGGGTCACTTTGTAAGCAAGCCTTTTTTTTTTTTTTTTTTTTTATGTAGATTGTGAGCCCCACATAGAGCTCACAATGTACATTTTTCCCTATCAGTATGTCTTTGAAATATGGGATGGAAATCCATGCAAACACGGAGAGAACATACAAACTCCTTGCAGATGGTTTTTTGCCCTTGGCGGGATTTGAACACCAGGACTCCAGCGCTGCAAGGCTGCAGTGCTAACCACTGAGCCACCGTGTGGCCCCGTAAGCAAGCCTTTTAAGAAGTAGGGATTGTCAAATGCAGAGCTCCTTTGTCTTCTGCTGCCGTTTTACATGCAAGGTGGGGTCCTAGCAGGAGGACCCCCTGTGGGGAGATCTTGCAAACAGCGGTTATCCAAAGGGGACACTGTGTTTCATTTTGAGTTTTAACATAATGTACTTCAAAATTCAGCATCTGAAAAAATTCTGATAACCTAGCACTTATTTTTAGCACAGGGCTGCATCTGGACATGAACAAAAAGGCTGAGAAGAAATGAGGAGGGACTAGGAGATTTAAAAAAGGGATAACATTTTTATATCAGAATTTAGGCAGTTTTTCGATGATTGTCTGATAATCCAGATTGCAGTATTTGATAATCCAGTCACCTCAGGTCCAGTCACTTGAATAAAGAGATTCATCTTAAAGGGGTTGTCTATGATGTAAAACAACCCATAGGGCAGCCAGGGGGTGGTGTCAGAGGTCCATCTCCAACAACTGCTGAGAGATCACTGACTGGTCTGACTAGTCACGTGAGACCAATGGTGGACAATGCAGCACAGGAGACGGGTGAGTAAGCTTTGTTTTTCCTTTTACACCCCCTCCAGTAGTTGCTCCAACTCCTTTAATGATGTCAACTTCACTTTTTGTAAGATTATTTGTGAAAACTTCATTGTCAATGAGCATTTGGATGCGTTGCTGGTGAAAATACTCATGTCACTTTAAATGTCACCCAAGGACAAGAGCAGATGTAAACACTTCTGGAAAATGTGCAAGTCACCATACAAAGTTGAGCCTTGTGGTTTCCCCTTTAGCCTTAGGTCACTATAAGGAAATAAACGTTCTTCTCTGTTTTTTAATTTCCCACCAGAGGAGCGGCTTTATTTGCTCTTCTAATTTAATGATCCAGCGATTGCTGACATGGTTGCCATGGAAGTAGCCTCCCCTGTTATCACCAGCACAAACACGATGCGTTACCATAGAGGCACCTGTCACGGGAGTATTGCAAGTAACACAAATGTGAGCTGAGCCCTCAGGTTTTGCTCAGCCAAGCTCACGTGTCTTCTGAATGACAGCAAATCATCATGTAGCAAGAAGGAGATTGCAAAATACAATAACAATTACTCCCGGCCGTGTCTCTGTTCTGTAAGGGTCAACCTGATTTTTACATCCTGAATATAAGAATTTACCTTTAATCAATGCAGTTAAGTGTGCAACTCCTATGGACTGCTATCTGTATGCCAATATTATATCACAAACCATGAAGTTACAACACACAGACCTCTGCGTACCCTAATGATTATAATGGGGTCCGTTATTTTTAAAGGGGCTCTATCATTGGGAAAAGTCATTTTTAACTAAGCTCATACTTGTTTAGCCTTTAGAAAGGCTATTCCACACCTACCTTTTGTATGGTATTCCCCTCAGTGGTTTTTGAATGAGCCTGCTTTTATTCATATGCTAATTAGCCTCCAGCATGCACCCAGAAGTCTCAGCGAGCACTCTCTGCTATGTGTGAGAACAGGGAGGCTGTTGATGATGATGATTACTCATAAGCCTTCGCTGCTCTGACACACAGCAGAGAATACTCACTGAGACTTCCGGGTGCACGCTGGAGGCTAATTAGCATGTGAATACAACTGGGCTCATTCAAAAACTACTGCGGCGATTAACAAACAAAAGGTATGTGTGTGCTTAGTTAAAAATGGGTTTTCCGAATGATAGAGCCCCTTTATACTGAATCTAGTGGAGGAAAAAATCTTTTGCTTAAGGGTACTCTAAAGGTTGAATGAAGGGATGCATTATGTATTGTTATAATTTTAGTATGGAAGGCACAGTTCTTCTTTTTGTTCCATGGAAGAAATTGGTCAGCTAGAAACGCTATATATTTTTGCAGAGGTTATTTTCAACCCTTCAGAGACCCTGAAGGGGCCAACTAGGTCTCTCCCCATGATTCCGGCTCAAAACATGTCTCCGCCAACCATCCACTACTTCATCCATCTGGACCATCCAGGGTTACACACCACTGAAAGCCTCTGGAAGATCCTTTTTCTTTCTCATATTGCTTGAAATCTGTGGCCTGCTTAATGATGTGGAAATTCCTTCCACAGAAAAGCAGCTTTCTTATTTCTGATTTCTACTGGAGCCATTCTTGACTTTGGCTCAATAAAAGGCTGCATTATCGGCTACAAAAAAAGCTGCGTTTTGCAATTTGGGACCTCAGCCTAAGGGTCCATTCACAAAGAGGAAAATGGTGAATAATTTGGTGGGGAATTTTCCACGCTGAAACCCCCCCCATTAATTTCAATGGGTTCTGCTAGCTTTTTTTTTCCACTAGTGGACTTTTTCGATAAATTTCCAATAGGTTTAATGTCTGTGGACTGTGGGACCCTATCCAGAACCTCTACTTCATTGTCATTGCACCATTTCTTCGCTAATCTTGATGTATGAGTAACTCATCTTGTAGGATTACTTACATATAGCTCAGCATTGCGACGACCATTGATCGTGGTGAAGTATCCAACACCTTTGGCTGTGAAACTCCCTTTTCATCAGGCTTTTTACACCAAACTTGACAGTTCCTTCAATTTCTCGATCCGTTAGATCTCTTTTCCCTTGTTTCTTCCAGATCCAAATGCACCCATCAGAGCCATGTCTATTAACTTTTGTCTCATGACTTCAAAACACCGTTTCCAATCTTCTGCTGTCCACTTTTTGTACTTTTTTGAAAACTAGAGACAACTCTTCATATGATGATACGGTGCTTGCAAGGATGTCTGTGATTTCACTAGTACAAAGCGTATGAGCCACCTCTACTGACATGTTTTTAGTGCCAGAACTGATAGACCTTGTGATGAGCCATCTTGTTTTCAACGATATTTTGCCTTGACACTTACCTTTTGGCTTTTGAATGTATTGACGGACTTTATTTTGCATATTGAGCTATTAGGGAAAGTGAGAACAGGTTGTAGTTTGTACTATACAAGAAAAAAAAAATCCACACCCAGAAACAAAACAGTAACAATGTAGTTACGTGACAAGAATCTGCATAACTAATCATATGTTAAATAGTCAAATTTATGTATGAGATAGCCAAGATGACTGTGTATAAAATGATTGTATTCTCACATTCAACTCTATAATGGATGAGATTCTTCAGTAGTTGATACCTTTTTAATGGCTAACAAAAATGATGACAGATTGCAAGCTTTCGATTTTACTAGGTCTCTTCATTAGGCAAGGTATGACACAATTTCTGAAGGCATGCATACATGCCTTCAGAAGATATATTTTTCTTTATAATGGATGGTGAGATGTGGAGCCTGAAAGTCAAAAGTTCAAAACTCCTTTGCTCATCAGTGTAAATCTTTATGACTCTTAAAACTGATTTGTATAATATTTGGAACACATAGTCAAAGATTACTGCTTCTCTCTTTTTTACCATAAATTCCTATATGCAGTGGCGAAACTACCGCCATAGCAGCAGAGGCAGCTGCCACAGGGCCCGGTACATTAGGGGCCTGGTGACAGCCGCTACCACTGTATTTTTTTTTTCTTAATAGGCCTTTACGTAACGGGCCCTATTTACTTACCGATCCTGCCAGGGTCGGGATCGGTAAGTGACACCACGGGCCCCACAAGCGCTATCATTATACTCGGGGGTCTTTTCAGACCCCTGAGTATAATGACCGGAGGCCCGGGAGAGGTAAGAAACAAAAACGCTGTTACTTACCTCTCCATGATCTGGGCAGGCTTCAGGCCTAGTCGTCTGACGTCTCATGACCCCGGCAGAGGAGGACTGCAGCAGAGTTGGGAGATAGGTGAGCAACAGTGTTTTTTTCAGTTTTTCTCCCCCTGGGTCTCCGATTATTATACTCTGTGGTCTGAAAAGACCCCAGAGTATAATAATTGTTTATGGGTGTCCACAGTGGGGCATAATACTATGTGCAGGGGCCACTATGGGGGATAATACTGTGTGTAGGGGCCACTGAGTTTCATAATAGCGTGTAAAGGGGCCACTAAGGGACATAATACTGTGTGCAGGGGCCACTATGGGGAATAATAGAGCGCGCAGGAATGCATAGGAGGGGGCCGGTCGAGATCTTCGGCATCGGTCGAGGTCGGGGGGTGGACCCTATGTCAAAAGTTTGCCACAGGGCCCCGCCATTCCTAGTTACGCCACTGCCTGTATGTATGACTTTGGGTACATGTAGACTCTTTATCATACTAAAGTCTATATTGTGAAAACTCTGTCACTTAAAAACCTTTTCAAAATCTCTGCAGCAAAATGACCACCTAAGATGTAGTTGGAGCAATTTAATCACTAGAGAGAAAATCGCTTTTATGCTACTCTATGGAGAAGAAATCCCAGCACATAGCAATTAAAAAGAATTACTAGATGGTCACTTCATGCAGGGATTTCACCGTAGTCCTCAGATCTCTCCAGCAGACTACAGTGATTTGAAGAAATTTTCATGGTACTCAAAACATTTTCTACAAACAGCATTTTTTTTTTTTTTTATAGTGTGAGTGTAATTGTGTAAGAAGCCATTAGTTTAGGTTATCCTCAGGGTGCCCATACGTGGTACACCAGAGCCACAGATTAGATTTTTTTTTTTTTTTAAAGTTTTGGGAGTGATCCCTGTAAACATGGAGAGAATTTAGCAACTCCAACTTTTTGTTTGTTCCCCCAATTTTTTTTGTGCTGTTCAGTGGCCAAAATGGGTGCTCATAAGGACTAATCAAATAGCAGCATGGGGTTATTAATTATTATGTCCTTTTAGACTGGGACCCACATTGCGAAAATGCAGCATTCTAGAGTATCTTCAAAGTGCAGGGAAAAAAATTGCAGCGAAAATCTGCGTTTTCAAAAACTCTTGCCTTTTTAAAAAGGAGGAGATCCCTCAGGAGTACCATCCGCAACCTCATCAGGAGCATGCCCAGACATTGTAGGGAGGTCATACAGGCACGTGGAGACCAAACACACTACTGAGCCTCATTTTGACATGTTTTAAGGACATTGCATCAAAGTAAGGATCAGCCTGTAGTGTGTTTTACCACTTTAATATTGGGGGTGACTCCAAATCCAGGCCTCCATTGGTTAATAAATTTGATTTCCATTGATGATTTTGTGTGATTTTGTTGTCCTCACATTCAACATTGTACAGAACAAAGTATTCAATGAGAATATTTCATTCATTAAGATCTAGGATGTGTTATTTGAGCATTCCCTTTATTTTTTTGAGCAGTGTATATTAAACACTGTAGTGGCATTTTTACAAAATGTGCTGTGTGTGAAATGACCCTAAGGCTGAGACTCCACGTTGCATAAACTCAGTCTTTTTTTAGTTGCAGATTTTGCTGCGTTTTTTGAGCCAAAGTCAGTAGTGGATTGAGCAGAGGAGAGAATTAAAGTATTTCCAACAAAAATCAGTGTTTCTACAATATAGGGCCATACGCTAGGTTCACACTAGCATTCAGGTCTTCGTCTTTCAGGTTCACATGGGGAACTTGTCTGCCTAAAGGGTCCCCACGGACCTCATGGACTATAATAAGGTCTACTAAGTTTCCACCATTTTATACTGAAAACGACAGAGAGAAGGATTGTAGGTAGAATCTGCGATGGAGTGTCCTACAGAGATGTTAATCCAACCTCAGCCTTTTCTTCAAGCTGCACAAAGTGATGGCTATCACTCACTGATAGGTGGGTTTCTGAGTGCTGGTATTTCCCCCAGTTTTGAATGTAAAGGGGCTGCAGCAACGCACTTCCAGCCACTGTAGCACTGACCTTGAATATTCTTAGGACCAGATGCCATGGCAGTCAAATCCTCACCTATCAGAAAGCAATGGCATGTCTCAGCCCCATTGTACAATGCTCCCTTTATGGCCTACTGGCTATAAGAGGACGCATGTCATGACTGTATTGACAGTGTACCAGTGCTTTACACGTGTGCTATACATCTGTAAACTTACAGGACCATAGAATTGTCACTTTTACATTCTTTGGTTGTCTTGTAGCCATGGTTACCGAAATGTAGACATTCGAGTGGAAAAGAAAAAAAAACTGTTTCCGTGACAACTGATGAAAGCATAACTGCATGAAAGCAAAAAAAAAAAAAATATAAAAAATAATAATGCAAGAGCTGTATCTTTTTAGAGAGAAAACAGGGAAGAGAAGGACTTAGTATCACGCCTTGTGTCGGATCACCGGTGAGTCGTGTATTTGTCTGTCTTAATCTGTCTCTTGTAACTCTGGGCTGTGGCCGGTAATGTGCTGGTGGTACAGCAACCTGGTCATGTGCTTTGGGCTAATTCCATACGTTTTCCTAGAATTGGTGGTGAGAGATTCATCATCCATGTTCTCCTGTGAGTCATAATTTGCAGTCTCTGTTAAAACATTGTAAAAATAGATGGTCGAATAGATTAGGAATATGCTAGTATAGGAAATGCATATGATAGATCAGTGCTATGCATGTGGCTCTAAAGAAAGGGACCAAGTATTATAACAATATCCTCCAAGACAAGGGCCTTTTTGCATAATTTTCATTGTATTAGTAGATACAGCTTGTTTTATATTAGACGACTTTCAGCTCGAAAGGGATAGGTTGCACCCAGGGAACAGTATAGGTGCCAGTCAGTATAGTAGTATATACAACATTTTCAATTTAAGTTTGCTAAAGATGTAACATATTGATGAAAAATGAAGGACATTTGGTCCTCTTGCACCTTAATCCTTGTGTTACAGGGGCAGGTTTGTTGTGCTGTGCACTTAATAATGCCGAGCCTAACAGCATAGACTACCATAGTAATGGAATGAAGATAGGCTTACTTTCACCCATGGCATCAAACCCATGGTTTCATACTCCTGCTATTGCTGACAAGACGTATCCCCATTATAATTATAACTTTATAACCAACGGTTGTAGCTGTTGCACAAAATAGACCTACAAAGTAGTGCCTGATGGAAGGTCATCCTATTCATGGAAGCTCACCATCTCGCACTTACAGCATCTACCTTTGCTTCCCTTCCTCTTCTTAAAGATTCTTCTTAAAGTTACTTTCCAAGGGTCCCCTTCTTCATTCTTATATTTTCTCACCATTAGATAAAATACTTGCCTATAGGGAAATACTTGTATTGGCATCTTCCTGTCTACCACCTGGGGAGTTCAGAAATCTACTTTTATTAGGCTTTTTCACATTAAAAACACACACATATAGATGTAGATTAAAGAAGCAAAACATGGTTAAGCCCCAAATCATACACTTGACATCTAGCCAGCTGCTGGTGACCTCTTAACCAAACAATTATTCTGCATGAACTAACAGATAACTCATCATAAGACAGATGGACCCGGGGTCACTCCCTACACATGGACATAACTCTCTGTAAGAATGTAGTATATACATCTGGGCTCCCACAAAGTAAGACATCTGAATACAGCCACTGAGGAATGTAATAACATCCTTTAATCTTGGTCTTTACTTAAAAGGGAAATTCAATCGTAATAATCTAATGGTTCACAAATACATCTCATATCAGAACTGGGCTTTTTAAAGAGCTCTCAAAGCCCTTTTCCACTGCTTAAAAATGTATTTTACTCGAAATCTGTCAAAAGTATCATTTTGCTCTTAAATTGCAGCCTGTGTTATACTCCAGAACAGTGTTTACAATTATGAAGGCTTGTGAGATGGAATCTCCTTGCATTCCATACTTGTGTCTCCACAGAGACTGCACCTATGGTTTTTATTCTGGGAAGAATATCAGCTACTTCTTAGTAATGTGAAAAGAAGAATATTACTATCATACTGCACAATAAAGGCTTATCCAAACTTGGTAGGGGTGTGTTTAATAACAAGCTTGTTAACAGTTTCCGATAGCAGTCATAGCGTATTTTCACATGGCGTAAACTTATTCCGCCGTGTGACTTCTCAGCGCGGCTAGTTGCAGTTGCAGTGCATTGGCATCCCATCGTGGCATCCCTCTCCTGATAAGGCCCGAATGAAAGGGCCTAATCAGCAGGGAGTCTCGAGCCACGGACACTGGGGCTGACTTAGCCACGGAATCCATGGGAATATAGTGCATGGTATTTCTTTTTCCCGCTAGCTGAAAAAAATCACTAGTAGGAAAAAAAGTGAGGGACTCTCATTGAAATGAATGGGAGACAATTTTGCAGGTGGATTTTGAGGTGGATTCCATGTCAAAATCTGCCTGCAAAAAAACTTTGTGTAGTGAACATAGTGAACATACTCATGGAGTTGTAAGTGCAGCTCTGGTGTATAAAACAATCAGGAGCTCATTAGTAATATAATTTATATACAAAGGGATTCAATTTACTACCGTATTTTTCGGACTATAAGCCGCACTTTTTTTCCCCAAAATTTGGGGGGAAAAGAAGGGTGCGTCTTATAGTCTGAATGTAGCGCCTGGCACCCGCCGTAATAGAGAGGCGAATGCCGGCAAGGGATAGACGCCGGCACAGGTGCCGGGGCCTGAGACATCGCTGCGTTCCTCTGCCCTGCATGAAGCCAGCAGCGGCAGGGGCGATGCTATTCCGCTCCTCCGTCCCCCCGCCGCTGGCTTCATGCAGGGCAGAGGAACGCAGCGATGTCTCAGGCCCCGGCGTCTATCCCGTGCCGGCATCCGCCTCTCTAGTACAGCGGATGCCGGGTCAGTATCGGTGGCCCCCCCCCCCCGTACCTGTAAAGTTGCAGGCCAGCTCCTGCGCAGCGATATCGCAGGAGCCGACCTGTTCGGGTGACAGCCGGAAGCCTAATGAGGCTCCAAGGCCTGTCACTGCTATATTAGTATTGCGGCTGGTCTCTATGACCAGCCGTAATACTAATAGACAGAATGTCCCATAGACGGCAATACAGTTGTATTGCCGTCTATGGGACTTGCAATCAAGTGACCGCAGGTTCAAGCCCCCGGGGGGGAATAAAATAGTAAAAAAAAAAAAAAAAAAAAAAAGCTTTAAAAATATATAATAAAAATATAAAATAAATAAAAGTTCTAAATCACCTCCTGTCCCTAGAATTTATATTATATAAAAGTAGAAAATCATATATCATAAACAACCGGGTTTTTTTCAATACAAGGTGATCTAAGCAATAGATATTCCCCAAAATGGTATAACTAAAAAGTACTTCTGGCCCTGCAAAAAAAAAACAACACTCTATGCGTCCCCGTACAGCTGCAGGGTCACCTGTCAATGTGGCCTTGCAGCTGTTGCAAAACTACAACTCCCATATATTAAATATTTTACCATTTTTTGGTTCAAAATTTTTTTTCCCTATTTTCCTCCTCTAAAACCTAGGTGCGTCTTATAGTCTGAAAAATACGGTACATAAATGTAATAGTCACTGTGTAATGATGTTTAAAGGTGAATATATTGTGCATTATACTGGTCCCTGTCTCTGTGTGACCTGTATGCATTACCTGACTACAGGGTATAACTTCTGTTTTATTTGTATTTGGTTTGGCTGAACATTTGTTATCAGATGGTAATGCTTCACATGAAAGGGATCCTATCATTAAAACACAATTTTTTGTGACTAACACATAGGAATAGCCTTAAGAAAGGCTATACTTCTCCCACCTTTAGATGTCTTCTCCGCGCCGCCATTCGGTAGAAATCCTGGTTTTCATTGGTATGCAAATGAGTACTCTCGCAGCACTGGGGGAGGGCCCCAGCACTCAAACAGCACTGGGGGCATCCCCAATGCTGCAAGAGAACTCTCCAGCGCCGCCTCCATCTTCTTCAGGAACAGCCTCTTCACGCGTCTTCTTCCAGCGCTGAGGGTCAAACTTCTAAGCCTCGGGCCTCAGACAGAGCCGACTGCATATGCCAAGGGCCACAAGAAAAATGGCTGCATACACAGTAAGTAAGCGGCTATTTTCTTGTGGCCTTTGGGCATGCGCAGTTGGCTCTGCCCGAGGCCTAGAAGTTTGACCCCCAGCGCCAGAAGAAGACGTGTGAAGAGGCCGTTCCAGAAGATGATGGAGGGGGCGCTGGAGAGTTCTCTCGTAGCATTGGGGATGCCCCTAGTGCTGTTTGAGCACTGGGGCCCGCCCCCAGTGCTGCAAAAGAACTCATTTGTATACCAATGAAAATCGGGATTTCTACCGAATGGCGCCACGGAGCAGACATCTAAAGGTAGGAGAAGAATAGTCTTTCTTAAGGCTATTCCAATGTGTTAGTCACAAAAAATTGTGTTTTAATGATAGGATCCCTTGAAAGCATACCTACAATTATAAAACACCATTTCATAACTGTATAGTACCAGTGAATATAAGAAACTTAGTAATACATCTTATTAAAGAAATATGTTTCCTTCCCCACAGGAGCTAATTTATACACAGAAGTCTATGGAGAGAGGAGTGAGAAGCTGCTGGAAAAGACAAATAACAGCAACTGCTAAACTCTGCTGCACTGTGAGTCAGGGAGCTTGTTAACACTGCTATGTTTTAATATAAGACTCTACCACTGCATTGAATGAGGCAGAAATAATTTATCAGCCTCTATATCCCACTCCATAGGTGCCTGTGTGTAAGATAAATACAGAGAGGACTCTATGTAAAAAAACACAATGTCTCAGTTAAGATAAGAAGGGGGAGAGCAGCTTAATAAGCAGAGATGGAAACAGATTTCATAACTATGATATATATTCATTGAAGTGCTGTTTTATAATTGAAAGTGCAATTTAAAGGAAATCTACCACCTCCCTAAGCCTATTCAGTTGTCGCCACATTAGTGATAACCAACTTCCCTTTGTTATTTTTCTCAATTTTGTAGATTTGAAAAAAACAGCTATGAATTGTTATGCAAATGAGGCAATTGACACACTGGGGGTGGGGCTTCAACTCCCAGCGCACTCTTTTAATGCTGGGCCCCCTACCATCTCCTGCCTACCCCAACGTATTGTGAAGTGGATAGAGGTATAGTGTGGGAGAACCGCTATTTTTCCCCAAGACTGTTGCAGTATACACAGGCGTTTAGTTTGTAGGTCCCAGACTGGAGTAAAGGTTCGGGCCAGTTCTGTAGGGCAATCCACTCCAGACTTGGGAACCGACCAGCAGGGCTTTGTAAGTAGCACAGGTGGGTTGGTTAGGGAGAGAGAGGAGAGCGACTGAAACACTCACACAGTCAGCCAGTCTGGGAGAAAGCTCTGCCAAAAAGGACACTGTTAAAGTGCCGGTATGTGTACTCCTTGTTTACCTGTAAACCCCGTTTGTTAAGAGGTCAGCGGTAGGCTGACCCCCTGGTTAGTGAGGGAATAACTCGTTTAGTAAGCCACCGGAGAGGCGTAGGTCTTTATTTTCATTTGTTTGTTTTGACATGCTGAGCAGCACTACCTGTACCTTTAAGCTTGTCTGCTGCAATAAAGACTGCTTTTGGGAAAGAAATCAGAGCTTCTGAATCCCCGTACATCACACTATGCAGTGGGAGTTGTTCTTACAGTTATGACATCACTGATCCTACTTGAACAGCTAGAACAGTGCTCCCACCGCTGAAGGCCTGCCTCCAGTGCACCAAAAGCCGTATTCACATAACACTTCAATCTTGTTTTTCTCCAAATCTACAACCGTATCATATATAATGGTATAAAGGTATGCTGTTTATCACTGCAATCTGCCCTGTAACATGGTGGTGCAGCTGAATATTCTTGGGGGAGGTGGAAGGCTTCCTTCTAAGCTTTTGTTGTAAAAATCTTTCCTAATACTGCTTAGTTTTACTTTAAACAACAGGTAAAAGACTGAAGATCAAAGGTTCCGTACCTTTGAGTCACATTTTGGCCTTGTGCACAGAGAAGTATTACAGCTCACTATATTCTCACAGCTGTAGTAAAATGTTGGAAGCGTTCTATGGTGTCATTTTGTACCTCCATATGACACTATTTTTGTAATATGCTCCAATGAATGCTGTTTTCTTAAAGGTATAGATCACTGGAGGTATGGAACATGGCTTCCAAGATGCAATACACTTTGGATTCAACATGTGGCAACATACAATTTTATTAAAAAAAGACTTAAGCTTGCCTACGGAGAACACCTCCATAATGTGGCAATCTATGTTGCATGCCTTGTACATCCATATAAGGCAATCCAAGGTACAGTATGGGTCAATAGCATAGTATGAGCACTCTATTATCCATCTGTATGACACAGATCCATTATACTGTGTGAATAATGAGACTTGGTTACTCTATGCCAAGAGCTTTTGTTAGTTCCCTGTGGTTTTCCATAAGTTAAACATACTAAGGGCTAGTTCACACGTGGGCAAAGGGGAGGTTTTTGACAGCGGAATTCGCTTCAAAAACCTCTCCTTTAACATGGTGGTCTATGTAGACCACTAGCTTTTTTTTTCCTCCTAGCGTTTTCCGCCTGAAGAAGCGACATGACCTTTCTTCAGGCGGAAAACGCCTGAAGAATTGCATAGAAGTGAATGGGAGGCGAAAACCGCGCGGTAAAAAACCGCGCGGTTTTTTGCACACAAAACCGCGCGGTTTTTTGCAAAACACCGCGCGTTTTTCGCCTGCAGTTTCTATAGCACATATAGGAAAAAAAAACCTAGCGAAAACCGCTAGCGAAAACCGCGTCAAAAACCGCGCGGAATGCAAAAAACAGCGTCAAAAAAACTCCTCGAGGTTTTTTACCTCGCACAAATAAGCTAGGCGGTTTTCACGTGTGAACTGACCCTAAACCTGAATGTGGACTAGGTAATTCATCGTGCTACACAAAGGAAACAGCCAAATCAGCTCTGCTGCATCTATGTATTACATTTTGAGACCCTATGTATATAAAGTGTTTATTTCACTGTTATTTATGGCCATTGTGGGGATTTGACAGATTCCATTCATATGACGCAAATCATAAGTCATTTTCTCACATTATGTTTCATCGCTATGTGCCCATACATGATGTCTAGACAGACTGTATCTTTAAACATGAAACTTCACAGATAATTCATATGTTACAGGTCAGCAAAATGTAGACACTGAGGAATTATTTATTTGTCTTAATTTTATTTAAAAGCATATGAGATTTATTGGGAAGACCCTCTTGTAGGGGAAGTATACATTAGGTCACTCACTCATGGGAAGTGAATACTAATATTACTAGTGTTACAGAGCACGTCATCGAGATAAATAATATACAATTGTCATGTATGTCACTTTTGTAGATTTGGAGGAAAACAACTTGGAAGTCTTATGCAAATGAGGTATTGGTGCATTGGGGATAGGCCTTCAGCTCCCTGGAGCACTGCTGTTGCCACTCAAGTAGGAAGGGTGATATAAGGCTGAGTTCACACAGAGTTTTTTGGGCAGGAATTTGGTCAGGAATCCGCCTCAAAATCAGGATTCAAAAAAAGCCTCCCAATAGAATACTTTTTTTGGAGGCTGATTTTGAGGCGGATTCCTGACCAAAAAACTGTGTGAACTCAGCCTTACAGTAAAAGGATCAACTTTGACTGCACGGGGAGTAATAGGGGTCAGGGTCAAGCAGGAGGTGGTAGGGGTCAAAGAGAATAGAGCAGTGCTTCAGAGAACTGAAGACCCGCCCCCAAATCTGCAAATGTGACATACATAGAGCCAAGTGGAGCTGACAACAAAGTGTTGTAGTGATACTTTGTTCTAGCGATAGAGTAACCCTTGGCAATGGGACAAGGAGAATGCTTCCAATGTCTTTGATGACCCCCTTGCAATTTGAGAAGTATTTTTCAAGTAAACTTGCATGCAGATTTTGGTGTGATTCTGCAACAAATCCACATCTTGCATGCAATCTTAATGCAGGTTTGCCAAAGATTAGTCATACGAATTTTAAAGGCTGAAATCCACAAATTTGCTGAAAGAATTGACAAGCTGTGGAATTGAAGTCCTCATCACAGGTCAATTCATGTGTGAAAAATTTTCATAAGTAAAAGACGACTTTTAAAAAGTCAACTACTTGGCTAGTACTGTACAGAATTTGATAAATTCTGGAATTGTGGCACTCCCTTTTTGAATAGGTTGGTTTGAATGCAGCTGGTTAAAGAGGACCTTTCATGGATTTGGGCACATGCGGTGTTATATACTTCCCGATCTGTGCCCCAGCTGAAGAGCTAGCGGTGCCGGTACCGTAGCTCTTCACAGTCAGAAGGGCGTTTCTGACACTCTGTCAGGAACGTCCTTCTCCACAGCAGCACCTATAGTGCTGTGCTGTGTGAGCAGGGAGGAACGCCCCCTCCCCTCCTGATAATACTCGTCTATGGACGAGCACTGTGAGCAGAGGGAGGGGGCGTTCCTCCCCACTCACACAGTACAGCGCGATAGGCGCTGCTGTCCAGAAGGACATTGACAGAGTGTCAGAAATGCCCTTCTGACTGTGAAGAGCTACTGTATCGGAACCGATAGCTCTTCAGCCGGGGCACAGATCGGGAAAGCCAATTGTGCGCTGAATTCAGCGCACTGTCAGCTTTCCAGCCGTATATAACACCGCATGTGCCCAAATCCATGAAAGGTCTTCTTTAAGTAATATTTATGCTATATACATGCTTATGATTATTACAGTTAACCTCAATGACCTTAGAATATTTATGGTTGTTATTATTGAGTTATTTAGCTGGTACCCTACTACAATATGGATTTGCTGCATGCAAATCCAAGAAATCCTGAAACTAAACAGCTAATACACCATGTATTGTGATTTTCCCAATAATAGCATTTAACACCAATGAAAAGGATAGATAAGAAAAGCATGATCACTATGTCTATGGGGAAATTACAATATATAGTTACAGTAACATAGCAGTGGCATGCATGCATACCATCCTTGATTCAGCATTCTGCTGTCCCGGTATCAACTCATCTGTGTCCTCTCCAGAACCAGATGAGTTAAATACCCTGAACAGTCTGGGAGAACAGGCTTCTACAGAGCAGCAGAGAAGTGAGGAGAGGTATCAATGTTTTGGTTTTTTTTTTTTTTAATATAAATTCATTATTTATAAACACACAATTACAAATAAAAAAAAACAAGTGAAACCCCCACGAGGTGGGATCCAGACCAACGGGCCCGCAGAGCGAGAGCGGCCAAAAACAACCCGTCCGTAGGGACGAAACAAGACAAATCAAAAACATTCAAAATCCGAAATATGGAAATCACAGCAAGAAAGGGAAGAGGAGAAGAATGGAGGGAAAGGGGAAAAGATGGAAGAAAGAGAGAGAGAGAGAAAAAAAAAAAAGGGGAGAAAACTCTTACAGGGAACCCGAATTCCAACAACAAAACTGAAGCAACATGGTGGGGCCTCCCTGACTCTGTTATCCTCCACATCATACAACCAATGACGGAGGGATGGGGGATTAGAGGGATTCCACAGCGCAGGGACGGAGGTCCTGGCAGCGTTAATCATATGGCGGAGGGTAGACTTTACGTTAAATATGTAGAGAGAGGTCCAAAAGGTGAAGCAGGAAGAAGGCCGGTGAGAATGGAAGAGAGATAGGGAAGACCTGGTTAGCATCCTATGGACACTCTCTCAAAAATAACACAGTCTAACTTAGTCCCAGAAAACAAACGAGGGTCCCCTCCTCTGAACAACAGTTCCAGCAGTCAGGGGAGGAGGACGGGAAAACCCCATACAATTTCGACGGCACACAGAACCACCGCGTTGAAAGTGTATAACCGGCCTTGTGGTATATACTAGCTATTGAGCTTTTACGAGCAAAAGCCATTGCGAGTCAGAGGAAGATAAATCTAGTGGATGTAAAGGCAGTAGAGTTCACGGCCAGAAGCTGGGGGGGGGGGAGGGGGGTGTTAGAAAGGGAAGAAGACAAGGAGGAGAGAGAGGAAAAAAAGCAACAGGTAGAAACAAGACAAGAAGAAGCAAAGAGGAAAATGGAAGCAAAACAAACAACAAGACAACTTAGCAAATTCGCACCAAGCTAACCCTGGAATGGGTAGCACAAAACAGTGGGAAAGAACCCACTAACGCAGGTCTCCGAGGCACACCGCAGTATACATCCGGAGAGCTGCCAATCCTAACTAGGTGGGGGAGAGGCAGAGCAAAAATGAAGCGCTACCTGAACCCCAAGCAGCAAAACAGAGCACCCGGGGGAAGGGGGGGGTAAAGTGTTAATGGCCCTCACACCGGCCAGCGATCCCAGAAAAATATGATAGGTCCGACTGATCACAGCGCGGCCCCAAGGGGAAAAAGGTCAAGTCTCACCGGTGAGGGTCGCCGCGGAGCACAGTCCACGCCGAGCTCCACCGGGGCAAAAAGGCTTATATACATCACAGACAGGGAACCTGTAAAACAAGGAAGGAAGGGGCGAGCAGGGAATGTTCGGTCTGAGGTGGATGGTTAGGCTGAGAGTCAGAGGAAGAGCACCTGGCCCTCGGCGCAGAAGGCAAAAGATAGTCCACCCAGTCCGGTAAAGTCAGGTCAGGAACATCCAAGAGCTGTGCCAGTGAAGTCGCTTGGTCAAGAGATTGGAGCACAAACACTGCCCCATTGCGGTGGATTTGGAGACAAAATGGATGCCCCCATCTGTAGGTCCCCCCAGAGTCCAGGACGACTTGGAGGACTGGCTTGAGGAGTCTACCCATGGCAAGAGTTTGATGGGAGACACCTAAGAGCAGCTGTACAGGAGAATCCATGAAGAAGACCGGACCATGTCGCCAAACTGCCTGAAGGATATCATCCTTTTCCTTATAGAAGTGCACGCGGCACAGGACATCACATGGATTCGCGGCAGTGGAGCATTTGGGGCCCAGGACACCGTGGACTCAATCCAGGTTGATCTCGGTGTCCACTGGGTGGGAGAGGACCGTATTGAAGATATAAGAAATAGTAGAACGAAGCTCAGCCGTAGGAACGGTGTCAGGAATGCCCCGCAGCTTGATGTTGTTCCTGCGGCTCCTGTTTTCCTGATCATCCACCTGCAGCAGGATATGGTGATTGAGATCACGCTGGGAAGCGAGGGAGAGCTCCACAGCTGTAAGGCAGGCGTTGATCAATGGATGTAGTCTGAAGTTGCTGAGCAGCAACCTGCCCTAACAGGGACTGCAGTTCTGACTTAAACTCCAACACAATCCTTTCTTGTTTCTTCTCGACTCTGCATATAATAGGCTCCAGATCCGATTTAGTGGGCATATTACGGAGTAAATTCCAAATATCCGTGAGTTTAGGACATTTAGAGCGGTGGGTCGATGAAGCAGCTTACTGAAGCAGGGCATCAGAGAGGTCTGAAGAAGGTGGGGAACACAAAGCCGCTGGAGTGGAAGTATAGTCCAGTTCTTGACTAGAAGGCACAAAAGAGACACCAGGGGCTGCGGCCATGGGGGGGCTCCTAGACAGCGTGTGATAGAGCTGAGGGTCCACAGCTAGAGGAGCCAGACTAGGGCCCCCAACAGCATTGAGGGAAGAACCCTGAGAGACCAGGCAAATTGTGAAGATGTGGAGGGAGTTGCAGCAGATGGCCCCAGGGGAGGTTGAGTGACCTGAGGCAGGTGCTGGGAGGGAGAGGCTGCAGGTATATGCAGTGAGTGTCCTGGCATTATAGAGGAGGAGAGGACCTCCGCATTAGATATAGGTGCAGGGAGGGCAGTGGTGGGCAGAGACGCCAGCGACTGCTGAGGCAGAACTGCCATAGGGAGCTGCAGAGCTTCAGCCGCATGGCGGCCACCATCTTGGGAGCTGGGGTGTGCAGAGACCGGTACCTGTGCACTGGGCGCCAGTCTCCGTTCAGGTAGAGGGAGCGGAGGCATGAAGGGAAGGTGCTCCGACATCGAGGCAGCGGAGACCCCACGGATTTCGGGGGAGGTTGTTCCTCCTTCCCTGAGGCAGCACACGACAGAGCCATCTTGACCCCGCCAGTGGAAGTAGAAGAGGAGGACATCAGGAACCGCGCAATCTGCGGCTCCACGTGGGAGGAAGACAAGCCCTTTCGTCCCAGGCACCGGAGAATCACTAGAAGAGGGATCCTGGAAGGGTCTGATCCCATTAAAAGTAAGGGAAAACTGCCCGTGGTCCGGGAGCTACTAAAAGATGCGTCTGCCAAGGTATCAACGTTTTATGTTAAACTCTGGGGGCAAATGTAGGGGGAAGATTAAACTTGTGGCAGATAAAGGGGGGACATTAAACTGGGGGCAGATGAAGGGGAGACATTAAATTTTAGGAAGAAGAGGAGACATTAAACTGGGGAGAGATGGAGGGGGGCATCATTAAACTGGGGGGAGATGAAGAGGAACATTAAACTTGGAGGTTAGATGAGGGTGACATTAAACCGGGGGGGGGGGGGGGCAGATGGAAAGTGACATTAAACTGGGGGCAAGTTTGAAGGGGGCACTAAACCATGGGAGTAGCTGGAGGGGGACATGTCTGCCTTTAGTTGCCCAAAGTTTAATGTCCCCCCTCCAGCTACCCCCACGGTTTAATGTCCCCTTCCAGCTACCCTCTTGGTTTGATGTCCTCTTCTGGTTTTCCCAGTTTAAACTGCAGCACCAGGAGAGGGACTTCATATTGTGGAGCAATTGGAGTGGACCATTATAATGTGGGGGCATATATTGTTAGGAGAAAGCGAAAATGAATGAGAAAGGGCAAAGTCAACATAGTGGGTGGAGCTAAATTTGCCGCAACACACATAGCACGCCGTACATTCTGTCCCTCTTTCTATCCTTTGAAAGTTGAGAGGTATGTGCATGTTAAATCAAAAGTGAAAATTAAATTAACTTATCAAATGCCATACTTGCATCTGACCACGGCATCAGAGAAGATAACTTATCGTGATCGGAGTCTCCAATCAGGGACACTGCCTTCACTGTGTAAAACAACAGAAAACTAACAGTTGTAATGCCTGCTAATCTCCTGATAACTACAGATAAGCACATTTAACTCCTTTGCTATAGTCCGTGGCAACCATGGCATCTGAGAGGTCATTCAGAGGTAGTGTTGTCCAGTTGATATGGCAGCCAGGATCACTAGGGTTTCCAGTCCTGCAATTGTAGGGATCCTGTGAAGTCCTACTGGTGACAGGCTTTAAGGGGAGTCTATCAGCACAAAACTGAGCTATAAATTAATCACAATACCTTGTAAAAAAAAAAAAAAAAAAAAAAAAAAAAAGGAATAAAATGTGATAAAAAAAAATCCTACCCCATAATGGTACCAATAAAAATTGCAGCTCAACTACCTAAATATAAAAAAAAACTTTGTGTCATAATATGGTGATATGGACAGGTATATGCATAAATGGGCTTGTTAACCTCATCAAAACCCCAAAGAGTGAATAGGCAGACTGGTGAAGAAGTATTGGGTGTTCTTGACACCCTAAGGGAATGTGAGAGCTTGGGCCAACATACAAAGTAGTCTAATTGTAAATGTTGCTATTGAACCCCATCTTCAGCACATATTCCTCCTCTGGAAGATATGCAAATCTGTTTTCCAGGATGTAATTAGGAAAACAATGTCTCTGCTCGCTTTCTCTAGGACAGCCCCCTTAAACATCAGGTATGGCTTTTCAGATAGCCTTTGTACCATGATGTGGGATTATTGCCAGACTAGTATATCTATCCCAAAAGGAACAGACTCCCAGCTGTGGACAGCGCTGTTTCCGGGAAAACAGATTTGCATTTTCCCCAGAATTCCCCAGTGGAGTGAAAATGGCTTGGAGGAGTTTTCTTAGTCCCTGTCCTCTGAAAGATGCACATATTGAAGAATTGCTATAACTGTCTGCTTATGACATATCAAGTTGGTCATCAGAGATATTAATTTCCTGACTAATAAATGCGTCGTCAAGTATGAGCTTGGAAAGAGAAACAAACCTCTCTAGTTCATGTCAGAAAGGGCAGCTAAAGCAGTTCTTTTGTGGAAGGACCCTATCAAACAGAATCTTATATCTAAGCTTTCTGAGGGCCCCTTCACATGGAGTTTACGCTCGGTGTATTCTGTACATTTTACTTGTGTAAAAATACACATGTAAAATGTAGTTAGCCATTGAGTTCAATGGCATGTTCGTATAACGCGAGTCTTTTTACACGCACAAAAAAAAAAGCGCGTTATATGAACATGCCATTGAACTCAATGGCTAACTACATTTTACACGTGTATTTTTACATGTGTAAAATGTACAGAATACACCGAGCGCATACAGTATACACGGGCGTAAACTCCGTGTGAAGGGGCCCCGACTGTGGCATATAGGAAAAGAACACTCACACCTATATCTTGTGTTTATTAGAGAGCAGATGATTGTGGAAAACAGAGTGTTTTCATAAGTACTGTAAAAAATAAGCCTCTTTCCTTAATATAGTTTATGTTCCGTTTAGGTGCAGGTTTTGGACATGCTGTGCTTACTGAGAATGAAAGTTTAATACATATGGATCACCTCTTCATTAAATTACCAGTTATTGCAGGAGCACACAGAGAAAACCATATACAAGTGGGAGAACAGCAAAGAATATAATCTTGTGAATCAATTTTAGATATACCAATTTTCCCTACATGCCAACTCAGTCACTTACATCTAAGTGCTGGAATTTAGTTTCTGTACTTTTAGTCCAATGACCCTTCAGTAGGCAACCGGTTTTTGTATTGTCTGTGGAACAACCACACATGCTGCACATGTTAAAAAGAAAAGCTAAATGTAAAACACTTTCTGTATACTAAATATGACTACAACAACTGTAGTTACCTTAGGGTTGGTTCACATCTGTGTTGGTATTCCGTCCAGGGAAGTTCGCATGGGGACCCCTCCCCCCCAAACAGAATATCATTCGCAATTACAAGCACTGTGCAGTAAAAGCACACGACTCTCCATAGACTATAATGGGGTCCATTTGTTTACCATGTGATCTCCGCATGAATCATGCGGACAGGAAAGTAGTTCACAAGCTACTTTCTTGTCCACATGATTTGTGGCGGCAGCACGCGGCAAGCACACAGACCCCATTATAGTCTATGGGGTCCATGTGCTTATACTGCACAGCGCTTGCAATTGCGTTTGGTATTCCGTTTGGGGGGGTCCCCATGCGGACTTCCCCGAACAGAATACCAATGCAGATGTGAACCAAGCATTAGTGAAACACACAACCATCAAGTTCCACCTATGGCAGGTCTAGTTATTTCATTCAAAGCCAGTTGTAACAATTGTTTACGTTGTTGCGTCATAAGGGTGGAAAAGAATCTTTTTTGACCTGACCTGACAGTGGACGAGATATTCTTATTTCATCATACTAACTCTATACTTTCTTCTTATTTATTGCTCTGTATTTTAATGTTCTTGAGATACTGTCTTGAACATTATGCTGTGTGTATCTTCCAACCCAAATTCCAAAAACGTTGGACTGCTGTGTCACATGTACAGAAAACAAGAATGCAATGGAATTGGAACTGGATTGAAAATCTGTTATAACCATATTTTATTCACATTTGAGCATAGAACACATATCAATAGCTGAAAGTTATACATTTTTCCTTTTCATTTGAAAATAATTAACTCCATCATGTCTCAAAGTCAGGACATGGCCATGTCTTCCATTGTGTAGTATCCCCTTAGGAGATAAATGTTGTCCCATTCATATCTGATGTAGTTGCTTTTTTGCTGGATGTTTCATTTCATAATGGACCAAATGTTTTCTATTGGTGAAAGGTCTAAACTGCAGGTTGTCCAATTCAGCACCTGGACTGTTGTACCATGAAGCAATGCTGTTGTGGTGGATGCAGTATGTGGTTTCACATTAATGAAATATGCAAAGCCTTCCCTGAAAGAGACATTGTCTGGATGGGAGTGTATATTGTTCTTATCTCTCTATATACTACTCAGTATTGGTGCTGTTCCAGCTATGTATCCTGCCCTGCCATAAGATATTTCACATTTTGATTTATTTGATCACAGAACGTTTTTTTTTCATTTTGTGTCAGTCCATCTTAAATGAGCTTTCTGCTATAGAAGACAACATGTTTCTGGATATATATATATATATATATATATATATATATATATATATATATATATATATATATATAAATTTTATTTATTTTTTTAACTTGCGTTTGTGGATTGCAACTTTGTTCACAGACAAGGATTTTTGGAAGTGTTCCTGAGCCTATACAGAGATTTGCAATACCAATTCATACCTGTTTTTAAAGCAGTGCTGCTTAAAGCGGACCTTTCACCTCTTGGGGCACATGCGGTTTTATACACTGCTAGAAAGCCGACAGTGTGCTGAATTCACAGTACAGCGCTATAGACGCTGCTGTGAGGAAGACGGTGAAGAGCTATGGTACCGGCACCGATAGGTCTTCACTGGGGGCACAGAACGTGAAAGCTGAATTCAGCTCCCTGTCGGCTTTCTAGCAGTGTATTACAACGCATGTGCCCCAGGTGGTGAAAGGTCCTCTTTAAGGACTTGTAGATCATGAGCATCCAATGTTGACCATCAGCATTGAAGTCTCCAAATTGCACATTGAAGTCTCCAAATTCTCTGAATATTTTGATGATATTATATACTGTAGATGATGGGATATTCATAGTGATTGCAATTTTATGTTGAAGAACATTATTCTGAAATTGTTTCACATTTTTTTAGACACAGGTTTTTTTTTACAGATTAGTGAGCCTCTAACCTTCTTTGCTTCTGACAGACTGATTCTCTAACATTCTCTTTTTATACACAGTCACCTACTCAACTTTTTGTTAACACTGACTCTTTTTTGAGATCTGTTGCTGCCTTCAATTTGATATATGTTAATTTTTTTTCAAATGAAATGGAAATATGTCTTACTTTAACCTTCTGATATGTGTTCCGTGTTATGTTAATGAAATATGGTTATCTGAGATTTCTAAACAGTGCTGCACCTCCCAAGAGGCAACCTGAAGCGACCGCTTCAGGCGGCGCTATGCCAAGGCCACAGGGAGGGTGGCATTTTTGCTGACCTAAGCCAGACAAGGACAAGCTGTCCAGGACTGGCTTAGGGTCACCGTCACTGAGCGGTGGATTGGGGAGATCGCTGGAGCAGCGCTGCTCCAGCGGCCACCCCTCACGCCCAGGCAGAGAGCAGGTCTTCTCCCTGCCTGCTAAAGACGATCGCTCCGCTCGTCCCCGCCCCCGCTCGTCCCTCCCCCTTCTGCTCGGCCCCTCCCCTTCTCCGGGGGGGGGGGGAGTTCTGACGTCTGCTTCAGGCGGCAGAAAGCCATGGTTCACCCCTGTTTCTAAATCATTTCATTCTTGTTTTCGTTAGATTTTACACTGTGTTCCAACCTTTTTAGAATTGGGTTTATACATACATAAATGCCATTCCTTTGGACAGTTAATCGTATCTTAAGGTATTTCGTATAAAGATATATATTACAAATTCTTATAGACTGCATTACTGATTGAATAGTCAAGGGCCTACTCACCATAGAGACAGGCTAGGAAGCTGCATGAGATCCTTACAGAGAAGTAAGCTCTGGTTTTTCCACCACTTTTGCTATTGGTATGTGAGTACTTGTGCAGGCCTACAATGCCAACAAACAAGACGGTAGAGAACTAGTCAGAGTGATAGTAACAACTTAAAGTAGATAAGGACTTTAAACCCTTTTTTCTTGGGTAGCAAAACCATTGGGATCATCCTAATGGATGGTTCATATTTGATATGGATGTCCCTTTTCCAGTATGTACAATACTGAAAAGAGTTACTGATGGCCAGTGGCGTAGCTAGGAATGGCGGGGCCCTGTGGCACACTTTTGACATGGGCCCCCTCCTGACCCCTCCCGCATTCCTGCATGCTCTATTATGCCCAATAGTGACCCCTGCACACAGTATTATTCCCCATAGTGGCCCCTACACACAGTATTATGCCCCATAGTGGTCCCTGCACACAGTATTATGCCCCTCAGCGGCCCCTACACACACTATTATACCCCATAGTGCCCCCTGCACACAGTATTATGCCCCATAATGGCCACTGCACACAGTATTATGCCCCACTATGGACACCCATGAACAATTATCTTTTCAGACCCCAGAGTATAATAATTGTAGCCTGAGGGGGGATAGCAACATAAAAAACACTGTTACTTACCTATCACTGGCTCCGCTGCACTCCTCAGTGGTGTCGGCCATCTTCAATGACGTCCGGGACGTCACATGGACGCAGGGGGTAAATGGGGCCCATTACCGGCTTGAGTAACTGCAGCCGGGAACGGCCTATTAAGAAAACAAAAAACGCAGCAGTAGTGACTGTCGTCAGACCCCTAATGTCTCGGGCCCTGTGGCAGCTGCTACCGGTAGTTACGCCCCTGCTTATGGCACTTTGCTTAATTTAAAACCATAACTTAATCCCATTTATAATAAAGAGTGTCATATCTACTGTATCAGGATCTCATCTTCTAAAGGCAGATAAGTAATTTTTGGATTGTGTCTAGAAGAGGTTAAAACACAGTTGTGTCATTTTGTACGCCCACACAGAGCTGCAGTGGCACAGACATTATAAGCAGGAAAACCATATTACGGTCATTAAAGCTCTACCCACGCTATGCCATCCAGGTCCTTAACATACAGGCAGAAAGTACTGAGAAGATGGGGGTGTACAGAGGGAAGAACCTTCCCAAACTGAGCCTACGGTGTGCAAACCTCAGAGAGTATCAATACACTGGCTATGAAGTCAACCTGCTCAAAGTAAATTGTTAGTTGTATGGTCTGTGAATTGCATGCATTGTACTTTGTGTATTGCAAAAAATGTTCAGCGCATGGATGCATTATGTGCGTGCAGTGAGATCTGTGATGTATGTGATGATAAGGTAGATATCTAGACACTCTCATACAAATTTAGGGTATTCTGTGGTATTCCAGCTTCATAAACTAAAGCATAGTCTATGAGGGTAAAGAAATAAGAAATTTTTTAGCATACTTTGTGCATGTATTCCTTACCATTTCCAAGATATTTATTTGTTGTGGTGAATGTTAAGGGTGCATTCACACAGAGTTTTGTGGCACTGTTTTGCCACAATAACTCGTATAAACAATCAGCACTGCAAAACAGAATCCCTTTGAGTTCAATGGGTTCTGTTTTACGTGTGGTACACATTGAAATCAATGAAGTAAAAAAGCCTCCCATTGATTTCAATGTGTACCGTGTGTAAAACGGAACCCATTGAACTCAATGGGATTCTGTTTTGCAGCGCTGATACTTTATACGAGTTATTGTGGCAAAAACAGTGCCACAAAACTCTGTGTGAATGCACCCTAACTGTCCAGGGTATGAAAACATTTATGAGTGTAACTACCAGATAGAAGACATACAACCTGCTATAGGGCTCAACTAAGACTACCAATTTCTGTTGAGACCTAGAGTGCGATTAGTGGAGAAGTGAATGTGCAAAACTAAATATGCCTCCATTACTATACTGGGACGTGCTAATGCCTGCATGTGACATCATTATTTTCTTCATATGATACTGTATGATGTCACAGTGTACATGGTTATCTTTTTGTGCATGCATTATTCTTGTGCTATGATGTCATAATGGGCATTGTTCCTATACTGTGACATCACTATATATGTTATTGCTCTACTGTAACATTGCTGTGTATGTTATTTCTGTATTGTGATATAACTGATTGCATTATCTCTGTACTGTGGTAACACTGCATGCATTATTATGGTACTGTGACCTCAATCTGCATTACTCCTCTACTGTGACTTCACAGTGTTTATTATCCAGGTACTATGACATCATTGTGTGCAACATCTTGGTACTTTGCAATCTCTCTGTGCATTATTCTGCACTGTCACAACATTGTGTTTTATTACTCCTATACTGTGACATCACTCTGTGTATTATTCTTGTACTGTGACAGCACTGCTTGCATTATCTGTATTATAAAATCACTGTGTGTTATGCCTTAGGGTGGTGAGGGCGAACCTTTTAGAGACCGAGTGCCCAAACTGCAACCCAATACCCACTAATTTATCACAAAATGCCAACACGGCAATTTAACCTTAATACTGTACAGATCCACAATTGTGGACAATTATGGGCAGTCTGTAATAATATCACTTGTCTGCTATAAAACAGATACAGTGTGATAATAATAGTGAAGGGCCTCCACACAGTACCTGCTCCACAGTGGGCCCCACACAGCGCAATCTGCTGCAAAGTGGCCCCCACACAGTATAATCTGTTCCACACGAGTGGCATAGGTTCGCCATCACGGCCTTAGGTTAAAGGAGACCAAAATCATACACTATTCAAGTTCAGAGCTTTCTGGTTAAGGTAGTCATGGCAGACACTATGGGCCCCTTTAGAAGTTTTGCTATTTGGCCCCATGGTTATTTGTTACGTCCCTGAAAACCTGTTGTTGTCATGTGATGATCACACAGGGACATGGCTTCTTACAAGTTCTGCTAACTGTAGCAAGTCATGTACCAGTGTGACCATCACATGACATACACAGATTTTCCATATTCAGGACGTCTGCTTTCAACTACCAGCATTGATTTTGAAAATTGCCGAGGGACCAGTGGCGTAACTACCGTGGTAGCAGCAGTAGCAGCTGCCACAGGGCCCGGGACATTAGGGGGCCCGGTGTCAGCCGCTACCGCTGCGTTTTTTGTTTTTTTTAATAGGAGTAATTCCAGCCGGTAACGGGCCCCATATACTTACCGATCCTGCCAGGGGCCGGGATCGGTAAGTGACACCGCGGGCCCCACAAGCACTGTTATACTCGGGGGGGGGGGGGGGGGTGTCTTTTCGGACCCCTAAGAATAACGATCGGAGGCCCGGAGAGGTAGGAAACATAAAAAACACTGTTACTTACCTCTCCAGGCTCCGTGCAGACTTCGGCCTACTTGCGTGACGTCATATGACCCGCGACGCAGGGCCCTGTCACATGACGTCCCGGAAAATGGCCGACGGAGAGGAGGGGAGTCGGGAGAAAGGTAAGTAAGAGAGTTTTTTTTATGTTTGTATTCCCCCCTTGGGTCTCCGATTATTATACTCTGGGGTCTGAAAAGACCCCAGAGTATAATAATTGTTCATGGGTGTCCACTATAGGGACATAATGCTGTGTGCAGGGGCCACTATAGGGACATAATGCTGTGTGCAGGGGCCACTATGGGGACATAATACTGTGTGCAGGGGCCACTATGGGGACATAATACTGTGTGCAGGGGCCACTATGGGGACACAATACTGTGTGCAGGGGCCAATATAATGTGTGCAGAAATGCGCAGGGGGTGGCGGCGGTGGTAGGGGTCAGTTGGTCGAGGTCTTCAGCGTCGGTCGGGGGGGGGGGGGGGCATGTCAAAAGTTCGCCACGGAGCCCCGCCATTCCTAGTTATGCCACTGCGAGGGACTGATATAGAAAGTATATTAGAAAACTGTATAATTCTGGAATACTGGAGCAGCACTATGGATCTATATAGTCAATGCTATATAGTAGGCATATGTATTTCCTTTCTTTCTTGATTTCCATATTTTTGGTTCATAGTGGAGCAGGGTTAGAAGTTGTCTGCCAACTATAAAAACTATATGACTTATTAGGTGTTAAAAAGTTCAGTAGTCTGATTGTATCTTGAAGGAGTCATTTCAATCTCTTTTCATATAGAAGTAATTGCTGCATTTCCCAGATGATTCTTGCAAAGAGCAATGGGAAGGTAGTATTACAGATCTATGTATTATTACTGCCTAAAAATACAATTAAAGGGTGCATTCAGACTACGTAACGCCGGGCGTGTATGAGAGCCGTACACGCCGGCATTACGGCAGACTGCCGAACACTTCCCATTCACTTCAATGGGAGCGCTCGTAAACGCCGCTGTTACGAGTGCTCCCATTGAAGTGAATGGGAAGTGTTCGGCAGTCTGCCGTAATGCCGGCGTGTACGGCTCTCATACACGCCCGGCGTTACGTAGTCTGAATGCACCCTTTAACTTAAATTATTGCTGAGAACATGAAACTTACTGGTCATCTCACCCTATCAGGCTGGGACAGAAACCAGCAGAACATAGAACAGATAGACAATAAGACCATCACTTGCCTTGTATCTAATATTCCTATCTAAATTGCCTACTGAACTTCATATTTTAAATTTACTAATCTACAATTTCATGGGAGACCTCAGGGAAAGTGGAAAATGAAAAAGGAGTTAAGATAAGGTAAATCGGTGGCCCATCCCCAGCCTCTAATAAGAGCAACACCAATGAAATTCTGCTATCATTAACTTTTTTACACTTGATCAGACCACCCAAGCTCCTGGGGACTCTCTCATGCAAATTTGGTTAGGAATAATACAAACAAGGCACTTATTCCTCTACCTCTTGTAGATTTTCTCTGCTAGTCAGATAGGGGTAAATGACCAATAAAGTTTGTGTTTCAGCAATAATTGACCTAAAAGATTTTTCAGGCAGTACAGCACCTTAATATGGAGAATAAAAATAAAGAGTTTACATATTTGAGTGGGTTTTACCCATTCAGTTATATGGCCAGCCAGCGTACTACTCAGTTGCTTTAAGGCTGAGTTCACACGTGGTATTTTGGTCAGGATTTTGAAATCAATGGGAGGCGGTCAGTTCTTTTTTCCGGGAGCCTTTTGTTCCGGCTCCCAGAAAAAAGAACAGACATGCTCATTCTTCAGGCGGAGTCACCTCGTGAATCCACCTGAAGACACTCTCGCCTAGGCCCATTCATTTGGGCCTAATCCGGAGCGGAGTGCGCAACTGGATACCACTGCACCACCATCCAGTCGCAACTACCTGTATTTTGGACTGGAACCAGAGGCGGCCTCCACCTCAGGTTCCGGGCCAAAATACCCCGTGTGAACCCAGCCTTAGTCAGCCACAGTTAGGGGGCGTTCACACTTGTGCCCGTGTCTGCCCTGTGTCATTCTGCCGGGTTTCCGTCCTCAGCCCCGGGAAAACTGGACAGGGGATGGCTTAACAGCGGTCAGCTTTAAAACCCCTTTAATTTGAATGGGTTTTTAAAGGTAACCGCTCGTGTCCAACTGCGGCCTCTCCGTGGGAAAACCATTTTTCTTTGGGCCAGACACAAAGTCGGACATGAAGGACTTTGTCCGGCAAAAAAACCTGGTTTCCCAGCGGAGAGGCCGCAGGCGGACACGAGGAGTCAACCTTAAAAACCCATTCAAATGAATGGGTTTAAAGGTGACTGCCGGGAAGCCGTCCCCTGTCCAGTTTCGCCGGGGCTGTGAACGGAAACCCAGCGAAATGACATGGGGCGGACATGGGCACAAGTGTAAATGCCCCCTTAGAACCACTGCATATAGTGGCTCTATAATTTGGCTCATATATGGAGTCCATAGTGGGTTATCCCCTCTAGTATGCCCATTTGCTAAAGTAGTAGATATGGAGATTAAGAATTTTTACACCCTCACCCTATAACTTCACAGGCAAAACATGGCTGTTTTAGGCTGGGGCCCCACGGGACGTAAATGCCGCGATTTGCCCGCAGCGGAGACGCTGCAGGAAAAATCGCAGCGTTTTACAGTGCAAGCAAAATGGATGGGATTCATGCGAATCCCGTGCCCACTTTGCTGAAAAAAAACGCAGTGCGGACACGCTGCGATTTGCAAAGCCGTTGCAGCTTTGCAAATCGCATCATGTCAATTATATCTACAGAAATCCCGGCGGCTTTCCCGTAGATATAATGGGGAGAGAAAGTCAGCGAAGGAAAACTCTGTGAACTTTCTCTTCAAAGCACTGTGGAAAGAACCGCAATACGATCACGCAATGGTTCTTTCCGTAGTGCTTTATCGCTATGATAACGGCCTGTGGGGCCTTAGCCTGAAAGGTTTTTTTGTACACCTCTCCCAGACTATATATATCTGGGTGGTGCAATCTTAACTCTGAAAGGATGTGTACATATATAATCATGCAGCTGCAGAACTGGGGAGTTGGCTATTACTACAGCTGGCCCTTCCATAGAGAAGGCTGGGACAGTTTATTATGCCTGCCTTCCTGATCGCTCATTGAGTGCTGTGTAAAAAATATATTGCCCTACCATGGCACAATAGTATGTGTTGCAGTGAAAATTAGGATAAGGGAGAAGAAAAACTATTCTAAAAATTTTCATAGTAGCACTTTATGCTATTTTAAATAAAAACCGGAAAAACCAACATGGTTCCACTCTTTTTTTTGTTTATATGTTCTTGGGTCTTAAAATAAAGAAAAACATTCATATTTATTGGAAAAAGCGGCAAAATTTATTTGAATAATAAATTAAAAATATGTTCTAGCCCTTAGGGGCTTGTTCACATGGGGGACGGTGGGGCTGATTTTGACCATATTTTGACTCGGGGAGCAAAGTCAAAATATGGTCAAAACCCGCCTGCCACGATGTCATGGTCGCGGCTTCCCCCACCCCGGAGTCAGCACAGATGAATGGGCCAACGCTGGAGGTTGCGGCTGCCAGGAAGCCGGAAGAAAGGGCAGCTCACTTCTTTTTTTCTGCTATTGGCAGTTGCCGATAGCGGAAATAAGAATGTTAGTGGTCTCCATAGACCACCATTGTAAAGGGGCGAATTATGACATGGATTCCGCTGTCAAAATCCGCCCCTTTGGCCCCGTGTGAACTAGCCCTAAAACTGCATGTCTAAAAAAGGTAAAAATGTGAGCGGTTACTCCATGTAACCTCTCAACAGGAGCATAGCTATAGAGGGTGTAACGGTAGCTACCTGGCCCTGGACCCTGAGAGACCAAAAAGGTTCCTCTGAATGTAAAATATACCACTTTTTTTAAATTGCACAAGGTAGGGGCTCCATTATATATTCTGCACTGGGGCCCAGGAGCTTCAACTTATACCTCTGCCGCTCAATATGACTCCACATACAACTCCATACTAATAAACCTGACAATATAATATATCATACAGAATGCTAGATAGCTGGTTGCAGTGGTGGTTAATGGTCTGCACATGATGTATCTATCATGACTCATGTCTTTGTTGTTCTGTACAGATACATTTCATTCCAGTTTTCAGCTATTTCATTATTGTGAGTCATAACAAGAGCTGCCCGCCCCTCAGTGCTTGTCACAAGCTCACGTTTGGGGTTTCTGACTCATTGCTGTGATCTACACGAGAAAAAAAAAAGAAACATGAACACTTGAAAAGAGGCAACATACGATGGAGAGAGAGAAAGGCAGCCAGGTGGAGAGGACAGCTCCCCCACCCCTCTACAGGCCAGCATGGAACGGAGGTCAGACTGATATTAAGAGGTGGCTCCACACTATTAGATGATCTAGTTGGGAGGGTGCCTTATATTCAGAGTAACATACTAGGGAGGGGACTTTCTTAGAGGAGATCCCCATAGAGATAAGAAGATTTTACTGGTAGAAGAAAGGGGAGGAGTTATTACTAGAAGAACTGATGGTGACCAGTGTATGATTATTGTTGGCCCTATATATAGCACAATGAACAAACAGTTATATGCCTAGGACCTCTGTAGTTCTTTTATTGCAATACCTGGCACAGCCATGTCCATATGAATGTAGTTGTACCTGGTAGTGTAGCTCAGAACATCTGTGTGAACAATCTGAACTCCAGAACAAACTTATTCTGGTATGGAGAGCGCTGTGTCAGGTACTGACAGTACTTTGTTCTGCTGAATGGTTGGTATACCTGAGGTTAGATTGACCAAAGACATTGGTAAAATTCCAGAAAAGTGCATTAAAGGAGATCCCTAGGCATATATACACTATGATATGTGTAGGGCAGGGACTGCGGTCATGTCTTTGGTGTTCGTTGTATCCATGTGTCATGTCCTTCACTGTTTAACGCTCCAGGTAGTATGGGATTCTCTACCAAATCATTGACAATTGTACTATAAAACCATTCTTAATGGAGCTGGAATTCTGTGCATACATAACATAGCGATAGATGATGCAGCTACTTCGGGCGAATTGAGTTGGCCCCATTCCCTTAGCTACTGGGTGACAATTACCTGTGCAGTACTACTCTCTCCATAGAGTCTAATATCACATGCTTCTATTATTAGATGTTATGAACTGCAGCAGGGAATTGCATATACAGACCTTAGATTGGTAACGTTAGGGTTAACCTAGTCAGTGGTTTCTGTTTCTAAGTGACAAGGTTGTAAAAGCCGAAATTGAATTTCTCAGCTTCCTCTTTTTGTAACTAGCCCAATTCAGTGTTATAAGTGATAACATCACCATTTATCCGATCAATGTAGTACTAGAACGTGTGCAGTCAGTTTACCTGTGCGAGGTAAGTTACAGGAACCTCTTATTCTAGGGAACCCCAAAACTTGTTTTCTGCAGGTGGATGGAGCAGGGTGTTTTGCATCTCAGGAAATTAAGACGTAACTGAGTGTCACATCCTGCCTGAACATCACAGCCAAATCTGCCAGATATTTGCCACTACAATAAGCATACGGACTGAAAAACACACATGGGATCTCGAGTCACTGCTGTGTGGTATGTACAATGTATGATCCTAACAATAACCGATGTCTGTAATGGCAAGGAGTAATACATTCACATGTGCATTGATACTGTCGAGTATCAAGTCAGCCCACAAAATGGCTTCCCACGGTATGCACAGTCAGGTACAAACATGCTGTAGCTTTCAGCAACCAGCAAGGATATAGCCATTGGTTAGGGGACATATGGCGCATTAAAGGGGTTGTCTAGACTTAAATAAAGACTAAAGGGGTCTTAGTAAGTGCCAGCATTGGTAAGATATGCTGTTTTTGCAGAACGATGTGATGGAAGGAGTAGAAACCCCCACTGATCACAAAAGTGAAGAAGCTAAGGCACTTTTTTGGCATACAAACCTTCACAAGACTTGGATGGTAATAATGTAAAAATAATCCCGACAGACTCCATTTTGTTTTATTAGACTCAGATACATTTTCATGCCGACAAATCTTTTTGCAGTGGTCAATGGTCTTTGTTTTCTCATTTTTTGTTCTGTTTCTTCGCAGAGTAATTCTGCTCCCTTCTTCCCAAGACCCTGCACTAGTTATAATACAGTTTGATACGGTTCCTGTCATCTGCCGTACCTAGCCCTATGTTTCTGTAGTCAAATGTGTGGTCACTACTGAAGGCCTTCAATTAGCAATGTGCAGGTGAGATTTGTTATTAACATAACAATTTTACCATAGACTGCAAAAATATAGCATTGCAGTTTAGAGTATAAGCAATGTAATGTTGAAACCCACAAAATTTTAAAATGTTTTTTCAAATATAAACAGGGCCCTTCCCCATTTTACACTTTAAAATGAATAAACAAATTAAATTAAAGATTGGTTACGGCAGCATTCAAAAATGTTCATACTAATAAAGTAGAAAAATATTTATACCATATGGTGAACACCATCTGGTATCACATGTTTCCCAAAATGGTTTCAATAAAAACTACGTCTTACCCCACAAGAAAAAAGTAAACAAACAGCTTTTACACAGCCACTTTTTTTTTTTTTTTTTAAAGGCATTAAAATATAGTGAAAATTAAACAAATTTGGTATGGCTGTATTTATATTGACATGCAGAATTAAGGTGACATGTCAATTTTACAGCTCAGTGAATTCTGTAAACAAAAACCCCTGAAAAGACCCCATAGTATAATAGTTGGAGACCCAGGGGAGGATACAAACATAAAAAAACACTGTTACTTACTTCTCCCTGTCTCCAGTGCACTCCTCGTTGATGTCAGCCATCTTCAATGATGGACCAGATGTCACTTGAGCCGGAGCTTGCATTGTGATGCATAATGACAACAGCCCGGCCCACGTGACAATTGGGACATCACATAAGTAGACCTGAAGCCTTCCGGAGCCAGGAAAGGTAAGTAACAGGGTTTTTTTAATGTTCCCTCACCTCCCCTGGGCCTCCAATCATTATACTCGGGTGTCTGAAAAGATCCCTCCGAGTATAACGATAGTATTTGTGGGATTCATGGGCCCGTGGCCTCACTTACCGATCCTTACTCCTGCTCACAGCCGTCTCCGCAGAAGTGGAAGTGCAGACGGCCGTGAGCAGAAGTCAGGATCTGTAAGTAAATAGGGCCCTGTACCTGCCGGAGTTACTTCGGTGGATTATGGCCTATTAAAAAAAAAAAAAAAAATTTGCAGCGGTAGCAGCTGCCACCAGGCCCCCTAATATCCCAGGCCCTGTAGCACCCTCTACCGCAGCTACCCCGCTAGTTACGCCCCTGCATTTAATATTCTCTACCTCTGTGTTTGGGCGACTTTCTTACTGGCTTTTTTTATAGCGTTCACTGTGCAACCACAATAACATGTCTACTGTATTCTATGGGTCGGTATGATTCTGGGGATACCAAATTTATATATTTTTTTATGTTTTAGCTCCTTTAAAAAATTCAAAACATTAAATAAAAAAAAAAAAACTGTATTGCAGTCCATTGGAAATTTTCTGCATAGCTATTGAGGCTGGTCATAGACCAGCCTCAATGGCTATAATACAGTGACAAGCCTTCAGAAGGCTTCTGGCTGTCATAGTAACAAGATGGCTCCAGTGATTTTCCTGCACTGCTGTACAATACAGTGGAGACCCGGTAGCTATATGGCTCTGCAGCAGAGTGGCCACCTTCTTTAAAGACCTGACTTTTGCTGTAATAGTATGGCGGATATCAGGAAGGGGTTCAAAAATGGCACCACTGTGTTTTTTGGTCATTTGGGAATTTTTCCAGCCTCGAAGTACATTATCCAGAATATTAAATGGTGCCATTAGGAAGTTCAATTTGTTGCTTAAAAACAAGTCCTGAACAGAAATTTTCTTAAAAAGTCATGGCTTTTGGAATATGATGTGTAAAACAAATAGCTAACAATCAGATTCATCAGTGATACTGTGCTGCAGGCTATACAAAAGTTTTATCAGCGGAGCTGAGACAGATTATATGTATGGTAATATGTTGTCTTCAGCATGTTTAGTTGGTCTATGAGTTAGCCATAGTTCACATTAGCAAGCAGTTGTGTGTTCAGAGAGGGTCATTCATAAACACAGGCACTAGTTATACAATATGATCTTTCTATTGAGATATACGATTATGAATTAATAGTGCCCATGTGAGGACAGATTGCAGATAGTGATAGCTATCATGAGTCACAGTTGCTGCTAATTTTAGTGCTGTGTGCATGCACAGATTTGTATTATGATGGTAAAATCATGAGCCATTATAATAGTCGACCATCAGATTTATCAGTGATACTCTGCTGCAAATTATAGAGTTAAGTATAAGTTTTATCAGCGGAATTGTATCATATGTGTGTCTGCCTGTAATTACATATATACATTACAGTGTTATTTCTCACTTCTAGTGGACTGTGTTCCTTATTAAAAGTTAAGTTTTGGAGGTTTTTCCTTCATTTTTCTTTTGCAATATGGATATTAAAAACTAAAAAAGATCTGAGACAGCAAGCTGTTATATCACATATGGAACAGAAGTTCAAATCTTTGTGGAGCTCAGGAACAACAGCCAGTTAGTGCAGACTACAAGTGTGAATGCTTACTATGTCTTGTTTTTTTACTTCTAAATATATAGACTCTTTTGAGGCGTCTGATCTAAAACTCTATCTTGTGTCAAGGTTGCTGAGGACTCCACACTGTTTAATGTTATTGGCCGACTTCCGCAACCTTGTATCAAAGTCAAGGCCCTGTTGAAGCAGACACGGGAAAGCCAGGTGATAAAGCCTAGCAAAAGTCTTGGGCTTCTCCCGATAGTACTATGAAGAAAGACAGCTCATTATGATTCTGTGTGGGCTACCACTGATTGAACGCTTGCACTGCATGGGAAACTTACCTCTCCAAGGATTGAGGAGGTTTCCTCCAGGTACTCCGGTTTCCTCTCACATTGCAAAGATATACTGATAAGGAGTGTAGATTTTGAGCCCTATATGGGACAGTGACCACAATATCTGTAAAAATGCTGCAGAATATGATGTTGCTCTACAAATAAGCTAAATACATAAATGAAGGCTGGATAGTGTATTTTCCCAGCTAGAGGAGCATAGGCTGAAACACTTTATTAAGGACTTTGTCGCAGCTTCACTATCTGACTTACTGACCACAGAAACCCAGGGGAAGACCAGGAGACCAAATTGGCTTGGAAGGAGGAAGCAGGTTGTGCTTTTAGGTACCTGCACACCACTGAGTTGCTATTCACGTACACAGACTTCATCATACTGTTCCTACTGCAGATAGACAGGAGTATGGAAGGACTGGTGGTGTTACTGACCGAGACACAAGACTGGCTAGAGAGGGTGATAGTCCATGCGAACTGGGGCCTCTGCAAGAGATAACCATAGCTTGCCAAAGCTGGAGTTGATGGTGGTAGTGTTGGCAGTGACTGAGAACTTTTAGACATTTTTGTGGGCACCGAGTTCACACTGGTGACTGACAATAACCCTCCAGTGCATCTTAAAACTGGGGAACTGGAGTAGCAAGTACTCATGGATTATAAGGCAAGGTGCGAAAACAACAGTGTAGATGCCCTGTCCTGAAACTCTGTGGAGGCACCAAGTGAGATAGCAGATGAGGACCTGGGGAGGACAATATCCTTGATTTTGCTCAGGCATTGTATGCTAGTGTGGGTATTTAACAACACAGTGACAACAACTATTGGATACTTTCTATTTTTGCTGATGTTCAGATAGAATGGATGATGCCCACAAGAAATGATGATGCATACAAGCAGCCAAAGTCCTGGATGCCGCAGACCTGGATAGGAGACCACTGGCAGCAAGTGCTAGAGATGTATGACTTTGTGGCCCAGCTAAATTTTCCATCACTGTCAGTCAACTGTAAGTTGAGAGAGCTGCCAGTCCATTTCGGTGATTACAGTCATGGCCAAAAGTTTTGAGAATGACAAAAATCTTCTATTGTCACATGATCTGCTGCCCTCTGGTTTTCTGTGTGTTTGTCAGATGTTTTTATCACATACAGAAATATAATTGCAATCATATTGTGAGTAATAAAAGCTTATATTGACAGTTAGAATGAGTTAATGCAGCGTTGCAATATTTGCAGTGTTGACCCTTCTTCTTCAGGACCTCTGTAATTCTCCCTGGCATGCTCTCAATCAACTTCTGGACCAAATCCTGACTGATAGCAGTCCATTCTTGCACAATCAATGCTTGCATTTTGTCAGAATTTGTAGGTTTTTGTTTGTCCACCCGTCTCTTGATGATTGATCACAAGTTCTCAATGGGATTAAGATCTGGGGAGTTTCCAGGCCATGGACCCAAAATCTCTATGTTTTGTTCCCTGAGCCATTTAGTTATCACCTTTGCTTTATGGCAAGGTGCTCCATCATGCTGGAAAAGGCACTGTTGATCACCAAACTGCTCTTGGACGGTTGGGAGAAGTTGATCTTGGAGGACATTCTGGTACCAGTCTTTATTCATGGCTGTGTTTTTAGGCAAGACTGTGAGAGAGCCGATTCCCTTAGCTGAGAAGCAACCCCACACATGAATGGTTTCAGGATGCTTTACAGTTGGCATGAGACAAGACTGGTGGTAGCGCTCACCTCGTCTTCTCCGAATAAGCTGTTTTCCAGATGTCCCAAACAATTGAAAAGGGGATTCATCAGAGAAAATGACTTTACCCCAGTCCTCAGCAGTCCACTCCCTGTACCTTTTGCAGAATATCAGTCTGTCCCTGATGTTTTTTCTGGAGAAAAGTGGCTTCTTTGCTGCCCTCCTTGAGACCAGGCCTTGCTCCAAGAGTCTCCGCCTCACAGTGCGTGCAGATGCACTCACACCTGCCTGCTGCCATTCCTGAGCAAGCTCTGCACCTGGTAGCCCGATCCCGCAGCTGAAACACTTTTAAGAGACGGTCCTGGTGCTTGCTGGTCTTTCTTGGGCGCCCTGGAGCCTTTTTGCCAACAATGGAACCTCTCTCCTTGAAGTTCTTGATGATGCGATAGATTGTTGACTGAGGTGCAATCTTTCTAGCTGCGATACTCTTCCATGTTAGGCCATTTTTGTGCAGTGCAATGATGACTGCACGTGTTTCTTTAGAGGTAACCATGGTTAACAGAAGAGAAACAATGATGCCAAGCACCAGCCTCCTTTTAAAGTGTCCAGTGATGTCATTCTTACTTAATCATGACAGATTGATCTCCAGCCCTGTCCTCATCAACACCCACACCTGTGTTAATTGAGCAATCACTGAAACAATGTTAGCTGGTCCTTTTAAGGCAGGGCTGCAATGATGTTGAAATGTGTTTTGGGGGATAAAGTTCATTTTCTAGACAAATATTGACTTTGCAAGTAATTGCTGTTAAGCTGATCACTCTTTATAACATTCTGGAATATATGCAAATTGCCATTAGAACAACTGAAGCAGTAGACTTTGTAAAAATTAATATTTGTATCATTCTCAAAACTTTTGGCCATGACTGTACTTGCTGGTGAGAAACTGTTTTGCCTAAGGGGATGGAAAGCTGTAGTGGAAATGGGAGTCTGCCCCATATGTGGTGGTGCAGCTGCTTAACTGAAAGGCACCGAAGTACAAAGTGCAGCCTAGTAGAGGCTTGGGAGCTGCTCAGGAGGAGCACCGCAACTTATTAAATCCCTACTCTTTTGTGGTATGAGGAGCTTCCACATCACGTGGCTCCCCTGCCACTAACAAACCTATGAGAACAAAAACAATTTGGGAGGAGCTCTGGAAGAAGCAACTCTGGGAGGGCAAGACAAAGACATCAGTCAAGGTATATTAGAACTGGTGTGCAGGCAGCAAGTAAGACGGTTGAAGAGCTTCCGAAGAGGTCAGCTGAGGTAGACTAGCTTGGCCAGTCCTGTAGGAAAAGGAGAACCACAGTAAAATTCAGCAACCTGGTGTTTGAAGCTGCATCAAATGAGAACATAGCCATACGATAGTATACCATAGTATATCAGATTTGAGATTGTTCCTTTAAATCACAGAGCCAAGACTCTCTGTCCAGCCATGACATCAAGGTTGGAGTCTATCCAAAAAGGTTCATGCTAGTGAATCTATTGGGAATGTTAGATATTAAGTGTTTTAGTATGTCTTACTTGTCTCAGCTGTTACATGTGTTTTCTAGAATTCCATCTCTATAAGATATTTTCATGCTAATAGCTGTGTGTAAATGTTATCTATTATCAGCTTACTGTTCTGCTGGCAATGGTATTAGGTTCTGATAGAAGGTAGACACTCTGGAACCAAGCCACGGGACAGGCAGTTTCATATAATGGAAGTATTAGGGATTTAAATATGTGTCTCAGCCAAGTATTGAACAAATTGAAGGTCAAAACCTACACTTTCTAAGGGGGCGTTCACACTACCGTTGGTGTCCGTTATGAAGGTGTCCGTTTAAAAGAAAAAAAACGGACACCTATCATAACGGACATTAACGGACACTAACGCTAGGTTCACACCTGCGTTCTACTCTCCGTTCTGTGCTTTCCGTCTTCTGCATGCCAGAAGACGGAAAGCACAGACCGGGTCCGGCCGTGAGCGGCGGTGAGCGTTTTATGCTCTCCGCCGCGAAACCGGATTTTTTAATCCGGACACAGAGTACTGCATGTCCGACTCTGTGTCCGGATTAAAAAACCCGGTTTTGCGGCAGAGAGCATAAAACGCTCACCGCCGCTCACGGCCGGACATCTTTCTCACCCATTCAAATGAATGGGTGAGAGAGACTCCTGCAGGTTTCCGTCTGCTGCTCTGTTTTATGTAGGAAACGGAAACCTGCAGAACGGAGACCACAACGCTGATGTTAATGTGTCCGTCTTTTTAACTGATCCATTTAATGGATCAGTTAAAAAAAACGGACACATTAGTATCAGTTAGTGTCTGTTTTTTATACTGTCCGTTTTTTTCTTTTTTGCTGTTTATGCTTTCTTAGCATGTGCAGACAATAAACGGACAGAAAATAACAGACTGTAACTGATGGCCATCAGTTACTGTCCGTTATATGTCCGTTGCCCATAGACCTCAATGTTAAAAAAAAAACGGACACTTTCTGTCCGTTTTTTTCAAATGGACAAAAAAATCCTGCATGTGTGATTTCTCTGTCCGCTTGAAAAAACGGACATGGTTGTTAACGGACCCTTAAGGACACAAACGGACACAAACTGACAACAGATGAAATCCCATTGAAGTGAATGGAAATTGTAACGGACACAGCTAGTGTCCGTTGCTAAAATCTTGAACGGACAGTAGCAACGGACACTGCAATCGGACACCAACGGTAGTGTGAACGCCCCCTAACGCTAGGTTCACAATAGCGTTCGGGTTTCTGTCCTTTGTATTCACTTGGGGACCCGAAAAACGGAAATCCTATCCGATTAAAAAAAGTGGTTGCCTTACAGATCTTATACAGATTTTATACTGAAATTGGTGCAGAGAAAAGTCCAGCTTACATGTAGAATAGGAGATATTGAAGTGTTGCTTTGACAGACTTGTAAGGCAGTAAGTGGATGCATGGCGCAGAATAAAAACCACTGTGACTTAGTTACTCAGCAAGGTAGTCATGGCGATAGAGACACTAGACATGTCATTAACTCTTTAGCAACTAATTTGGAGTACAACTGGTAGCGTCTCGGCATAGTGTCAGTGTCTGAGGTCTGTAAGACCATATTTAGTCTCCCGTTTTAGTGACAAGAGCCCGACTTTTATCTACTAGGTACCACCCAAAACATGTGACTGTACATTATATGAGCTCAATTTTTGCCATCTGACCAACCTGGATGATTCTGAGAGTGATTGGGAGAAGGTGCTGTACTCAGATGAGACACAAATTGAGCTCTTTGGCATTAACTCAACTCGCCGTGTTAGGAGGAAGAGAAATGCTGCCTATGACCCAAAGAACACCATGCCCACTGTCAAGCATGGAGGTGGAAACATTATGTTTTGGGGGTGTTTCTCTGCTTAGGGTACAGGACTATTTCTCCTCAGAGAATGGATGGAGCCATGTACAGTAAAATCCTGAGTGACAACTTTCTTCCCTCCTCCAGGACATTAAAAATGGGTCGTTGCTGGGTCTTCCAGGAGGACAATGACCCAAAACATACAGCCAAGGCAACAAAGGAGTGGCTCAAAAAGAAACACACTAACGTCATGGAGTGGCCTAGCCAGTCTCCAGACCTTAATTCCATAGAAAAGTTATGGAGGGAGATGAAGGTCCGAGTTGCCAAGCGACAGCCTCAAAATCTTAAAGGGGCTCTTTCAGCAAAATCATGCTGATAGAGCCCCACATATGCGGGAATAGCCTTTAAAAAGGCTATTCAGGCACCGCTAAAGTTATATTAAACTACCCCGCAGTTTTAAAATAATACCTTAAAAAAGAATGTGATCAACTTTACCGATCGTGCACAGTGGGCGGGCATTCAGGGTCCACCGTCTTCTCCATCCACGCTTCCTCTTCCTGCGATGTCCTTGGGTCCCGTCTTCCTCTGGCGCTCGCGAACTGACATTGCTAAAAAAAATGGCGTGGGTGCATGCGCAGAAGCCGTAGTAGAAGCCGCATGCTACTGCGCATGCGCCCAGGCCTAAGACGGCGGACCCTGAATGCCCGCCCACCGTGCACGATGGTTAAGTTGATCACATTCTTTTTTAGGGTATTATTTTAAAACTGGGGGGTAGTTTTAATCACGCATATGTGGGGCTCTATCAGCATGATTTTGCTGATAGAGCCCCTTTAATGATTTAGAGATGATTTGCAAAGAGGAGTGAACCAAAATTCCTCCTAACCAAACGTCTGACTGCTGTGCGTGCCAACAAGGGTTTTCACACCAAGTATTAAGTCTTGTTTGCCAGAGGGATCAAATACTTATTTCTCTATGGAAAATGCAAATAAATGTATAAAACTTATACAATGTGATTTTCTGGATTTTATTTTTGATATTCTATCTCTCACTGTTAAACTTAACCTACCCTTAAAATTATAGACTGTTCATGTCTTTGTCAGTGGGCAAACTTACAAAATCAGCAAGGGGTCAAATAATTATTTCCTTCATTGTATGTATGAGGGCAACTATTTTATATAAGGGGGCTATTATAATGCGGGACTGTTATATATAATGTGTGGGCAATTATAAGAGAGGAACTATTATATATAAGGGGCTATTATAAGAGGGAACTATTATATATAAGGTCAGCTGTTATAAGAAGGAGACTTATACAAGGGGCTATTATGTATAAGAGAGGAAATACTATATTTAAGGAGGCTATTATAGGAGAGGGACTACTATATATCAGGTGGATTGTTATAAGAGGGAGACTGATATATATATATATATATATATATATATATGGAAGAAACTTAAATATAAAGGGGCTATTATAAGAGGAAATGATTATATATCTGGGGGACTATTATAAGGGATAAACATATATAAGGCATACATATTTATATAATCTAGAGGTGGCTATTATAATTTGTTCGTAAGAGGAAAGCTTTATGAGGGTGTATGGGGGGTGGTTGTTCGTTTTTGGGGTGCAGAAAGGGGGCATTATTAAAGGGTCTGCCACCATATGATGGTGGTGTTGCTATATGAGTAATTTTAATTTTGCCCAGGGCCACAGTCTGTCTAAAGAGACAGTATCTAAAATAGAGCTGGTACTTGAATTGAGTTAAATGGATACTCTCTGTCATAAACCACTATTGCCATGCACACTATAAGCATGTAGTAAGCTAGTAGGGCGATTAGAGTGTTGACTTAGTTGTCACAGATATCCTGGAGAAATTATATATTTTTTTCTTTTTATTTTAGTAGATTTTTATTAAAGTCAATATTTCACTTGAACAGAACATATTAAAAAACAACAAGAAAAAAAAGGGTAGACAGAATAGAAAATAGTCATCCCATTGTGGCTGCAGAGCTTGAGGGCTTGTGTCTAAAGGGCCACATTAAACTTCTTAAGTTCTCCATTAAATATTGTACATGTGATGTACTGGGAAACTGAAAAAAAATTATTAAGACTATGTGTGTGTGTGTGTGGGGGGGATGGGGGTTAGTTTTGTTGGATTTTGTAGAGCCTAGTGCAACCACTGAAAAAACACTAAGGGCATGCTGTGGTTGAGGATAGTCTCACCTGAACCCACAATGTCTTATAGCTTTAGGTAAATGTCAGCAGCCTGCTTGGAAGCACCAACCTGACCTAAATGCCCAGGAGAATGTGAGTGTTCTTCATGCCTGGTTCACATCTGCATTCGGGTCATTCCGTTCCCCTATTCGCATGAAATATGCTTGCAGGACTTTTCTCTCTGCATTTGTCGTGCTCAAACCAAGCAGAAACCCTGCAGCCCCCATTATAGTCTATGTGGTCCACCGGTTTCCTAGGGTAATTGGTTTTTTTATGCAGATAGGTTTCCGTTCGGGGGGTCCCAAAGCGGACTCCCTGAACGGAAACCAAATGCGGATGTGAACCGGACCTCAGGTGTTTACTGTTCAAGATACTGTACCTAATTAGAGTGAGTCACCAGTAAGCTTTACAGAGGCTGCAGCCATCACACTTGGGCAGCACAATAAGTGACCACCAAGAATATTGTTGTTCTCTGTGAGAAAATAAAGTTCCTCCTTGCTGCAGTATAAGGCCCCGTTTACACGGGGCACGGATGGCGGATTTTGGTCCTGATTCTGACGCGGGAAACGTGGATTCCATGTCAAAATCCACCCCTTCTTGCCCACATGTGAATGGGGCCTAAAGCTTCTTCAACATTCTGGTGGGGTGAAGAGCACCCATTTCATTCTATAATAAATACAAATTTTTAATTGATATAGACTGTTATGGTGAAATATGGTATTGTATCTTCGTGGTCAATTGTGTAATAACATTCCTGATGCTATGATGCTGAAAGTTATAATTTTTTTTATTTTATTTTGCCTGCAGATGTGTCCTAGGAGCCTTTAGAAATGGATGACTCAAATGTGTCAATTTTAACCTCCAACTTGGCATGCACATCTAATGCTCTACCAAGCATTCATAACCACCAATCATGCATGGGAAACAGAAGAAAATCTCCGCAAGCTGTGGTTCTAAATGGTATCAATCTGCCTGTGGTTCAAATCGCCCAACAGGAAGGTCAACAGGCACCCTTTCAACTGGCATCAGGTGGTTCAAGCTTTGCCATTGAAAATGGCAATTTATCTGTCATATTTACCCCTCAGTCTCAAACTATCCTGCAAAAATCTCCAGCACAGGCACTCACATTAAACATAGTAAACACCTTGCCAATTACAAACCTCCCCGCCAGTCATTCTGGTACAAGCTCAGGAAAATCAAAGAGTATTGGAAAGCACATATGTGCCCATTGTGGTCGGGATTGTTTGAAGCCAAGCGTCCTAGAGAAGCACATTCGCTCACATACCGGAGAGCGACCTTTTCCCTGCAACATATGTGGCATTTCATTTAAAACACAAAGCAACCTTTACAAACATAGAAGGACACAAACTCATGTCAACAATGCAAAGCAAAGCTTTGATTCTGATTGTAGTAGTTGCCATGAAGATAAACTCCATGTACAAGTTGGGCAAAACACAGCAGTGGACAGCAGCATAGATAAAAATGTCCTTATCCAGAACAAAAACCTCATTCAATTCCAGGAAAGTGATGATTTACCAGGAAACAAGGAAGAAGTATCCGTATTCTCTTCTGTGAAGATCCATGAAAAGGCACATGGAGATTCTGATTATCCATCTCAGACCATTGTTTCACCAGGTAGACCAAACCTACAAAAAGCAGTGATAGATCCAAAATCGACATCCTCAAATAGACATGGCCAACTACAGAGGCAACATGAAGCCTGTGTAGATAAGCAATGGGACTCTTCTCCTTCAGAAAGGAAACTAAAAAAATGTGAAAGTACAGATTCTGGGTATTTATCCCATTCAGACAGTGCAGATCTTCAAATGTTTGCTGGAAGCCCTCTTCATAGTCTTAGTGAGTGCAGTATTGAATCCGAGAACATTCTTAGTATTAGTTCTGGGGACAGTGAAGATAAGACATCATCCTCCCACAAGAAAAACTTGGAGGAACATATCTCCATGCTGATTTCTCAGAATAAAGCAGTTGTGGATAACACACATTTGGACAATGTTCGGCCTCGAAAAACTGCTCTATCAAAGCAGGGCAGCATTGACCTGCCAATGCCATATACATTCAAAGACTCATTCCACTTTGACATCAAGTCCCTAGATGCCAACAGAAATAAGGTGTCCATTTGCTCTGCAAAATCTACTTTTACGCCATCAGAGAAGAATAAACCTCTATTTTTTCACTCTGTGCCAACTCAGATCTCTACAACTATAGAGAGCATTATACTGACTCGTAGCAACTCCTTGCCATTTGTGGAAAGTGGTAGATTAAAAGACAGAATGACTGTACATAACATCAAATCACACGGCGTAGGTAAACAACCTTTAAATGCCAGCTATGGTAATTTATTACTTTCCAACACTGCCACGGCCTGTACGGTAGATTTTTCCAGCAGCCACCCCCGGGGGCTTGTTAGACAAGCTGCTGTAGATGAGATGCAAATAAGCAATGGTTCTGACTCCACCACTGAAGAAATTAAGGAAAAAAAAAAGATCACAGGAGATCAACTTCCTTCAAAATCCAAAACGTCAAACAAAAAAGCTGGACAAAGAAAATCAAACATGTTCTCTCATGAAAAATGGCAAATCTATGGGGATGAAACATTCAAGAAGTTATATCAGAAAATTAAGAAAAATGAACAGGTAAAGAAATCAAAACAAGACACTCCTGAGTCAAAATGCACAGTTAGCAATGAAACTTGCTTACAGTCAGCTTGTGATCTAGAAAAGCCATCTGAAACATCCACCTCTATACCCATGGCTACACTTCCAGCTTCAAACTTACAGTTTACTTGTGGTTTTGTAATGACTCCAGAAATAGATGTCCCTTTACCTATTGAAAATCACCCGATCGCTCTACTGAGTAACACTGAGAGTGGTGCGCAAGAAAATTGGCCAGAATCTCAGAATTTCCAAAGTGACCTAAAGGTGTGCAACGTTGCTATGAATGGTTCACAAAATGTTCAAGGAAATGTTCCAACTCCTTCTACTAGAGCCTCTGAAAATTCAAGTATTGTAGTAAATGAAAATCTGCAAAAAGGACTAAGTATTTCACATGTACATGACTCTACTGAAATTTGTCATAGTGAAAATTTCCAAAGTCATGAAAAATCTCCATCAGACAGGAAAAAACTTAAGGTGGCAAAGTTGAAAGGGGAGCTATTGTATAGCGTTTCCTTGGAAGTTCCAGATGATTCTGTTGAACATCAGAATAAGAATGTGGATTACATAACAGATAGTAGAAAAAGTACAAGAATGCTAGATGATCATGGAGCTAGCACTATCTTATCTTGTCATTCATTTTCCACAATTCTTAATAAGAATGTTCTTTCCAGTGGAGAAGTTTCAGGACAGATGCCAGAACAGTCAAAAAATAGTCAATTTTATACTCCAAGTACTCATCCATCTACCATGAATGAAAATATATTTTCTCCAAGATACTTAATAAAATTTCATTTGACCGGAACTTCTGTAGAGAAATCTGTCTTACCTTCAAACCATCCATCAGTTTGTGGTAGTTCCTCAAGAGATTCTGGTTTGTTCAATGCAATGGAAGATACCAACTTAAAATCTCTTCATGTTCCAACCAAACTATGCCATGCAACCTTAATTGAAAACCAGCCAAAATTTCCACAAAAACATGACTCTGTAATTGCCCCGTTTGGTAAAATAAGCCTAAATGAAGAAAGTGTTCCTATGTCTTCCTCCACTAAGATTTCCGAACATCTAACACAGATCAAAAGCGTAGACACTCAGGTAAGTCAGTATGAAAAAGTCAGGTTTGACACACCTGAAAAGGAATACCATGTATCTGAGGACCATAGAGTGGTGAAAGACCTTATATTAAAAGAAATGGATTTGAAGTCTTCAATGGCATTAGTATGCAGTAACACCATGTCAACCAGTAAAGGTAACAAACTTCCTCAGGATTCACTATTTCAAGAGAGAATTTGGCCTGGACAAACTAGTGTGAAACCACTTAGCACAGGTGGACTTCTAAACCAGGAAAGTTCATTGTTCTCTACAACATCCTCCTATTCACCTTCAGGTATCTGTAATGTCAAGGTCACATCGGTCAGCTTTTCAACAATGAATACAGAACCCAAGTCTACATGGTGTTGGTTGGACAGATGCTTACCTCTTCCAGCTGAACAAAAAGAAAAGTCATATTCAGTTTATGCTTCTTTGACAAGTAAACCCATTAAAGAAAGGGGATCTGAACCTAACGAAAGAAGAATTGAGAAGGACATGAACCAAAGGACAACCACTAATGGACAACCTATGATGTCATCACTATTGATGTCACCAAAACAAAAGGTACTTTAATCAGGGGAATCAAAGTAATTGAAACCTTCCCATCTTGTAATGTAGAAATCGTACTTTAGTTCACTGTTGTTCTCTTAATAACATGAGAATGAGTATTGTTCTTGTGACTGAGTCTTCAAGCTTTTAACCGAGGATTTTATAATTTTCCATCATATATTCCAACTATTTGTTCATGCTTTTCCCCTTAAACTACTGCATATCCATTAGATATTTATTGCATATTGCAAGGATTTGCTATTAAGTAACATTTCCATTACAGTTTATCCCTACTAGTTGGAAGGGTCTCTTCATAATAAGCTGATCAAAAATCATCCCAATGCAAGAATATTCAGAGATCAGCTAAAATCTGTAAGGCAACCTGACGGTATTACATTTCTCTGCATTCTATTGTGCACATTTAAAGGGGAATTCCCATGACGCCTGTTCACTAACCTGCAGGCTGTTGTGCTCTCATCACTTCCTGCTTTTCTCGGCACATAGGTGGGCGGGGTTTCACTTGCATGGGATTGGTTGTAAATTAAATACCACAGTGTGAAGCTGATGTAGCAGAGCTGGATTTGAGTCAGTTTACATTACATACAGAGGTAACGGACTCCCTATCTCAGCCCTTATCAGCCAAATTCAATTAAACCGACTGATAAGATCTCAGAAATCCCGGAGCTCTCTGAGAAGCTCCGCTACTTATCAGACACAAACAGCTCAGAGCTGCTCCCAGCCCCTCCCAGGCAGCTACATCACTTGACAAATGAGCAGATAATCCCAAGCGCCATAGAAACGGAGTGTAAACAATGAAGTGAATAAATTAAGATAGCAGCCAAACAAAGCAGTTTTGATAAAGCAATGCAAGTCTTAAATCCACATAAATTAGCAGTGTAGATAGGATCCTTGTGATGGGACAACCCCTTTAAATCACACAATGCAGTACAGGGCAGGTCCTCTAGAACTAGAAATGCCCTTGGTAACTTCTCTTCTTTGTGTCCTACACATGAGGATTCTGAACAGAGGAATTCTAAATTAACTCAGTATGTTCTAATATTCTATACGAAAAGGATTTTATAAACAAGACAGCCTCATAAAGGGGTTGTTTCTTTGGGTTAATAGTAGCCAGCAAGCAAAAAGTGTGATTATAGGCATTCTACAGTTACAGTGTCGCTAAAAGTTCTCCTCCAATAACCTGGTTTGATAAGCACCTCTGTTACAGCAGTCTCCCCATACCACCTTACCACCCGTCCTGTAATAGCCACTGTTAGAGAGTCATGTGACTCAGCATGTCTATCAGCAGCCTCCATTGAAAAAAAATTGCACATGCAAAACCAGTGTATTGCTGCTGATGGACGTGCTAGGCTATGTGACCCTACTGGTGTATATTTTATGACTACACAGCTTGAATAAAGAGAGTTTTGGAATAACTAGTGAGTAACAGTATTAAAGAAACTTGACTAATGCTTCATGCTTCAGAAACATGTACTTTATCAGTGTCCTTGCTGTGTTTTTAACAGCTTGCACACTGATCCATTATTTTCCAAAAGTCCATGTAGGGAGCCATGAGCTTGGAGTCATAGGGTCCATTCCGTATTCCCACTGACCCCATGACGCACACATTTGTGTACATGTAGCCTAACTTGTATTAGATCTAGTGCCAGTAGTGATGACATGCCAAAGAATATACGTATATGCATAATTAACATTATTATATACTACCACTTTATGTTTAACATATTATAAAAACTAGGCAGATAAGAGAACAAATCCCAACTTATAGAACAATCCCCAAATAAACTGGTAATTCAAATATTGCATCTGATCATAAGAAAATATATGTATAAGGGTACAATTGTTTTTAAGTAAATCTATCTAAACAAAAAAAAATCAGACAGCACATCCCAATGTGAACAGGTACAAGCTACTGTGATAAAACTCACAAATACAAAAAAGTGCAACAACACAACGACATATAAAGAACAAAGATGAAAACCGCATCATTGATATTATTGGCACATATAAAAACTAATATGGTCTATATAGACTAAATATATAAATTTGAGGTTCTTTGTTATACATTTTTGATCAAACAGTAGGAAAACCACCTGCCCCGACAAAGCAACCTCATTCAGGTAGAACCCTACACTAATACCTCTCTTGGACCCTAAATGAGTCTACAGTGTGAGCACAGGGCAATAAACATACCTCTCTTGGACCAAGAACAGGTCTACAGTGTGAACACAGGGCAAGTAGGATCCAGAGCATACTCTACTTAAAATAGCCATGGGCAAATGGGAAACTGAAAGACACCACCTATTCCAACTACCATAAATAGACCTGTGCAATTCAATGGAAGTGTAAGTCCAATTGGAGGTAGCCACACTCCTCTTGTAGACCTGTTCTGTTCTGTAGCTTCCATCTCTGTTCTTTATATGTCATTGTGCTGTGTCAGAGTGCTGCTGCACTTTTTTGTATCTATCTATCTATCTATCTATCTATCTATCTATCTATACATGTATCATCTATCTATCTATCTATCTATCTATCTATCTATCTATCTATCTATCTATCTATCTATCTTACTATCTATCTATATGTGTGTGTCTTTAAGAAACTCAAGTTCTGGGTCATCCAGCCTCACATACAAGGGCAGTCATTATAAACTTAACGATGTCTTGCTCTGGATTTAACAATGTTAGAAGTGACCTACTGTCATCCACCACGCAAGAGGATATTTGCTTCAGACTGTATTATTTTGTGGGAATTTTGCCCCAACCATAAAGTGATCACACTGCGATCCCCCCCCCCGTTTAGCTGTATATTGCTTGAGAACCTAAAAGCAAGTGTTTCTTTTCCCTAGAGCACCACTACATGGAATATGACGCATTACACAGTCCTCATTCCTATCATACAGTGTAATGCAAGGCTGTGTTGTGTTTTCTAGACGTACTTTATAGCTGCTCTCCACTCTAACTATTGATAGACATCTTGTATGTGGGACCTCACCTATTAACTTAGAAGTCAGTAACCAACTTGAAATGGATTTTCTAAATCAGAATTTCTATTTTATCACATTCTCATTCTCAACAGAATTGTCATAATTTCTCGGGTTGCATCTAAGGTTATTATGTTCTCATTTTCTTTTTAACACTTCTGTCATCAATGGTAAAACCCACCAATCATAGAACCATGCCGTTTTGTTTTTTTACTTAAAGATCTTTGTATTACTGAGTCTTTTATTTCTCATATACTGCAAAGGAACAACTTTGTGTGTACTTGAGGGCACTCCATAGATCCATAGATTTTGTGGCACTGGTCCGCTTAGCTGGATATCATCCAATGGTAAAAGATAGTTCACAAGGTTGACCTGTCTATTGTATTCTGTTATTGTAAGCTTCTCGGAAAAATTCTTCTTTCACCATTTCTTACATACAGCTATTCTTTTTTACAGCCTTATTTGGAAGAAGAAACTGACAGTGGCAATTCCCATCCTTTGGTCAAGAGATCTAGTAAGAAGGGAACAGTCATGAAGTCTAGGCATGTAAAAAGGTTTGCCACATCTCTATTATTTCCTGCTGTCTCTATTTGTCTGTTGATGTCAACTATGATCACAACTATGGGCGACACTGCTACTTTGCCTAGGGTTATGGCTCATGTTTGTATATTATTGCAATGGAAACATTACTTGAATATTTTTTGTCATATTTTGGTTTCCTGTCTCCTGTGTCATGTCTGGTACAGATAATGATCTGCAGGTGAAGATAATGTGAAGTCATTTCTTCTTAGATTTTTCTATTTGGTGAAAAATAATGCTTTGGCTAAACAGTGACTTTTACAGATCACCTCGGGCTATGGAGGACCACCAAAAGTATGTGATTTGTCTTTGTTGTTTATCAGATGCAGGAGCAAAGATGGAACCCGTGGACGTTCCCATAGCAAATTATCCCAATACAGGACTCAAGGAACTCTTATCCAAGACCAACAGCAAAAGAAAATCAGTTGCCCTTCAACTCTAGATTCAGGTAGTGTCAACCTACTTATTTGGGGGTCTCTTATATCTCCCTGCCTACCTTTCTTATGACTTGTGTAAGCCGATGGCTGGTAAGGTAATGGAGAGGGTGTACATCTCACCCAGACTACTCAGGTGGGTGAGATGAGAAAACTCCAGGAATGTTTGTTCTCAGCAGACAACTTTCGTCTGCTGAGCATTTTGGTAAATGCTCAGTATTGGGCTGGATTTTTCGGAATGACAGGTAGGTTGGTAGTGGGACCTGTCATTCCACCCCCCTCCAGTCCACACTTTGGGGATGATCCGGTAGCAACTCAGCTGCAGAGAGTCTGCTCATCAAGGAGGCTTAAGAAGTCAGCTCCAGCAGCAGACTTTGGCAGAGTTTGGCTGGAGTGCCAAACAGAGAGGTCGTTTTTTGGAGCTGTGTCCTGAATGATTCTACTGGCTTTTTTTTATTTCTGCTATTATAGGTGAGGTAACCTATTCTGTGTTTAGTTAGGGCCTAGCCGGGCAGGTATTTATTTTTGTATTGTTTTCTTTTGTTGCTGCACTACCTTTTTTGAGTGAAAATAAAACTCTACTTTTGTTTTGGACTAAAGAAACTGGACTTGTGTGTCTATGCCACCCCACCTAGCAACCCCAGACCCTGACACTTGTTAAATGTCTAAGAGTCAAATTGAGGTTGACATTTTTTAAAAAAAATCATAACCAGAAACTAACATATAATACATTTACTGTTCTCTAATGCAATCTCCATACAATGAGCTCTAGTCAGATTTGAACTCAGGAACCAAATACCACTATGGGTCAAATAATACAGCCACATCACCACATGCTTTTACTGTTACCACCATACTGTTAGTGAAAATTAAACCCTATGCAAAGACCAATATTACCACCCTACAGTGACCAAATAGTGGTAGATACCATACAACATATATGCTATTACGGTACAGTTAAACCCAGTGACTCACATATCTTCTCTGACTTGAGTCATACTTTTCTGCTGTTCTCCATCCACTCAAGACCTCTTGCAGCCACAACCTCTGCTAAACTTGTTGCCCTTTCTCCCAGCAACCCCCGTTCAATCTTACATTCATAGCACCCCAGATAGTAATAACGGCCTCCTTTGAACTCTACACAGTAATTGTCACTTTTCATGACCTGCTTAAGCCCAACACACAAAAGTACTGCACTTAATGCCCCTAACACAGTAACAGTGCCCCTCTAAGCTCCCACTGAGTATCAATGTTCCCTTTGTACCCCTAAGAATTGTTTGGTTTATTCCCCCATAAACAGTGATATCTAACTTTGTGTTCCTACACAGCAGTACTGTCTCCTTTAGGAGCCCCAACACAGTAATAGTGTATCCTTTAGGCCCACACATTGATAATGCCACTTTTAGTACTCCCCACAGAGTTAGAATCCTCCTTTTTTGCAGTGCTTTCTACTGGCAGTGCTTTCTACTCCATTGTAGTTTTGGCGGATGATAAAGAAGAAACCGGTGCACTGGGTCAAGAATCGGTGTGCCTCAGATATCTGATCAATGGCACTGGTAGCATGTGCAACAACTACTTCTATTAGTAAAGGATGTAAGGATTAGTTAGTATTTACTGTGAATTATAGAGAGTGTAATAGACACTTCTACTTATAGAGTGTATGTCATCCTCTGACTTTTGAGTTAGTTTTGGTGTTTGATATGCCACTTACGCTTTGTAGTGTCAGGTGGGCAGTTTCAGATAGGAGCAGGAAAGGGGGTGTGATTCATAGCTCCAATCAGAGGCAGCCATTGTCAGAGGTCCTGCCTGACACCACCCACCTGACAGTACATAGCTTGAATAACATATCAGATACCAAAACTAACAGCACTGATTGCTCCGGAACGGTGGGAACTAGAAAAATAATTCCAACACATTGAAGAATCCAAGAAGTTGGAATTAAATAAGATTGATGGACGCTTTTTTTCTACACTAAAAAATGAAGTGTCCTGTTGACCATGCCGTGGTTCTTGCTGCTCATTTAGCTGCAGAAACTGCAGCGAGGCTCACATTGATTATCTCCATTGTATCTGAGGCTAATCCGTGGCGGAAAGCTGACCAGTACAGAGCTTGTATTTGGAGAGTAATTTTAGAGTAAAGACTGCTACAAATTCTTCTCCAGATTCCTTTGTGCAAACTTGCCTTTACTTTATTAGTTTAGCACAAACCTATCACCATGAAAGTGCAATCCAATCTGCTGGCAATGTGGTATAGAGCAGGAGATGCTGATTATATATGCACAGTCACTAACAAGGCCTGTCCATCACTCATATGACTAGATGACGATTTAAAGTGATAACAAATTCCTCAGAAAATTTCAGATTTTGTTTGTTGTGGAAACCGCCAAATTTATAGCAGGAGGATAGAGAATATGAAAGAGTTTATTAGTATATTTTAGTAGGTGGAATGGTTTGCTTTAAATGTTCTTACCCATCTGAAAGTACTTCCTTTGGGCATTGTTTAATTCACCCTGAAGATAATTTCTCCCTTGAAGATATCTTCCCATAGCACAAAGACAGACTCCCTGCTGTTTTCTTATGATCTGTCATTCTGTGAGAATGGAATTTTACACATGGAAAATGTAACAACAGATGTGCGACTTGTTTTATGATTTACCACAATGGATCTCGCAGACAATGTTTCCTCTAATATTACATGAAGTCAGTTCTACAAAAATGGTAAAGACTTTCCCTACCGGACATGGCTTGAACTGGGTACCATTCATGTTTTATTCTTACTAATCTTTCTGGAATATTTTAAAACAAATTCAATAATTTGTCGTGCTTCAAAGAGTTGGTTGCTTTCAGACCAAAACTGAGAGACAAATGTTATTGTTTGTATAATAAAAAGTTGTACAATTTTCCAATATACGTTCTGTACCAATCCCTCACAGCTTCCTAGATCTCTGCTTGCTTTCATTTATTCTGCTTACTCCCAGTGGATAAAGATCCATGGTCATGTGATGTACAGTCCAGGGTCATGTGATGTACAGTCCAGGGTCAGGTGATGTACAGTTCAGGGTCAGGTGATGTACAGTCCATGGTCATATGACGTACAGTCCAGGGTCTTGTGATGTACAGTCCAGGGTCAGGTGATGTACAGTCCTGGATCATGTGATGTACAGTCCTGGATCATGTGATGTACAGTCCAGAGTCGTGTGATGTACAGTCCAGGGTCAGGTGACGTACAGTCCTGGATCATGTGATGTACAGTCCAGAGTCATGTGATGGACACACAGGTGAACAGCACAGTCATCAGACATCTGCCTGGTAATGAGCTGTGCACCTGTATTATCACATGCTTGCTTGCATTCATTGTGATTACATGAGAAGTAAGCAGATTGAATGCAAGCAAGCAGAGATCTAGAAACCATGAGGAATTGATAAGAAAGTATATTGGAAAATTGTACAACTTTTTATTAATATTGGTCTGAAAGTGAACAACCCCTGTTCACTTTAAAAAGGTCCCTCAACTATAAGCATATCACAATGTGTCTCCCTATTGGGAACCCTCAATGATAAGTTATTAGAGATGAGCGAACACTGTTCGGATCAGCCGATCCGAACAGCACGCACCCATAGAAATGAATGGAAGCACCTGTGACGCCGGCCAGCTGCCGGCAAAGTCAGCGTCACAGGTGCTTCCATTCATTTCTATGGGTGCGTGCTGTTTGGATCGACTGATCCGAACAGTGTTCGCTCATCTCTATAAGTTATTTCTACCAGAAACAGCATCATTCTTGTCCACAACGTGACTGTGTACTTGACACTGCAAAATGACTAAGGCTAGGTGCACACTTGTGGTCGGTTTCCATCCTTCAGGTCTGTATGGGGACATGAAGGATGGAAACCCTGTCCGTCTAAAAAAGCGGTTACCCCATAGACTATAATTGGGTCCACCAGGTTTCTGCTCGGTTTCAGTATAAAATCAGCAGAGAAAAAAATCCTGCAAGCTGGACTTCTCTCCAACAATTTAAGCATAATCTAAGGCAGATTCACGCAAATGCTAGTATGAACCTAGTGTAAAATGGTTTACAAATTACACCAATTTATGATCTATGCATGCAATTCATAAGCCTCAAATCAACCTCAAAGCTAAATGAGCTTTGAGTATTACACAACACATTACATAGTATAGCATCCTCTTATTATCAGGGTGGGTTTGTGCACTTCAGCAGTGTACATGAGTGAACCAGTACCTTTAATTTTAAGAGTGAATGTCTTGAACTTTCCTTGCAATGTAAAATGCTAATATGTGTTAATAGCTTATTTGAGCATTTATGAAGAAGGAACCAGATTGTTTGCTTAGTGCAAACAGTTGTTTTGTGTTATAGTTTTTTATGCTTGCATCCTGGACTCCTACTGTGACATTCTAATTAATTCCTAAAGGCTTTTACGGTGGCTCAAAAATTATGGAGATTTTCTGTTTTATATAAAAGACGACCCTTTGGTTTTGGTTAGAACTATTTTAAGGCTCTGTTGATATCACATCAGAACGTTCCAATGTACTTTCCTATTGTAGGGCTTGAGCATAACACAGGAATTGTCTACTTGGTGTTCTTTGTATCACTGCGCTATGTAACACCCAGAATTCATTGCACTAGGCCTTGATAAATGTGAGTCAGCAGTAGAAGGTAGTCTGCTTGTTGACTGTGTTTAGGTATTACATACCTCTCAACCGTCCCAATTTCCGCGGGACATTCACGATTTCGGTGACGTGTCCCGCGGTCCCAGTCGGCGGGAGGTATGTCCCGACTTCAATTCAGATCTGCGTCCAGTTGAATACATACGCGACTAAAGCAAGGAGCTGTCACAGCTCAGCTCCTTGCTTTGTCGCTGCACTCGGGCTAGTGGCTGTGTAGACGCGATGTGATAACGTCACATCGCGCCTACAACTGTGTTAGGGCTCGTTCACATCTGCGCCCGGTCTCCGTTCTGCAGGTTTCCGTTTCTTGCACAAAACAGAGGCAGGAGACGGAAAGCTGCAGGACTCTTTCTCACCCATTCATTTGAATGGGTTTGAAAGCTGTCCGGCCGTGAGCGGCAGTGAGCGTCTTATGCTCTCCTCCACGAAACAGTTTTTTTTTTTTAATCCAGACACAGAGTCGGACATGCAGTACTCTGTGTCCAGTTTAAAAAATCCGGTTTCGCGGCGGAGAGCATAAAACGCTCAACGCCGCTCATGGCCAGACCTGGTCTGTGGTTTCCGTCTGCTTGCATGCAGAAGACGGAAACCACAGAACGGAGACCCGAACGCAGGTGTGAACCTAGCGTAAGCGAGACTGTGGAGAGAGCGGCGGGGGAGCGAGGAAAAGGTGAGTTTAAATGGTTTTTGTGTGTAGGCATTGAGGTTGAATATTAAACTGGGGACAGATGAAGGAAAGGACGGCATGACACTGGGGGCAGAGATGGGGGGACATGATTCTGGGGGCAGAGATGGGGGGACATGAATCTGGGGGCAGAGATGGGGGGACATGAATCTGGGGGAAGAGATGGGGACATGAATCTGGGGGCAGAGACGGGGGATATGAATCTGGGGGCAGAGATTGGGGGCATGAATCTGGGGGCAGAGATTAAGGGGACACATTTATCCCTCTTTCAGTTCTTCAAAAGTTGGGAGGTATGGTATTATGGTAGGTTTGATATTTCCTGACTGTATTGCCAGTGGTCATAATTTCACAATTGGGTCACAGTACATTTACTCACATGTCTTTGGCTACTCACTTCTGTTTCATATTTCCATATTGTCTCCCCTGAATAACCCTGAATAAAAAACATATTGTGCCTAATTTAAAATTTCCTCTACATTGCCCCTGATTAAAGAAAATATTAGCAGTAGGTCCATATTTAACCACTTTTGTACCGCCCCAATATCTGGTGCCGGAACAGACACATTTTCGTTTTTTTTGTATGTGCGATTTTGAGGGCTACAACATTTTTATCATTTGCGTTATTCAACTAATTTCTGTGTCTTTTTTTCGGTGACAGGTAGGACTTTATTTTTATGTTGTTTTTATTTTTGCATATATTTAAATTTTTTATATATCCAGGAAAATATAAACAAAAGATGAGGGAAAACGTGTCTGTTTTCACTTTCCATTTTTTTATTTAGTAGCACAAAGTGCTACTAAAAAACTTTTTGAGGCTGAGACCCTACGTTGTGGAAACACAGCTTTTTTTTGTTGCAGATTTTGTTGTGCTTTTTTGAGCCAAAGCCAGGTGTGGATTGAGCAGAATGGAGAAGTGTAACTACTACTTATGTATTTCCCATTCTCTTTGAAGCCATTCTTAACTTTGGTTCAAAACCCCCCACAAAATCTGCAACAAAAGAAGCTGCATTTCCGCAGCGTGGGGCACTAGCCTAAGACACCATGTTGTGGAAATGCAGCTTTTTTTCTTGCAGATTTTATTGCATTTTTTTGAGCCAAAGCCAAGAAAGGCTGCAAAAGAATTGGTGAATATATAGAAAGCTCTTATAATTCTACCTTCTGCTCAATCCACTCTTGGCTTTGGCTCAAAAAACCGCAGCAAAATCTGCACCAAAAAAAGCTGCATTTCCACAACGTGGGGCTTTAGCCTAAGGCCGGGACCCGACGGGATGTAAACACCGCAATTTGCCGCATTGGAGACGCTGCGGGAAAAATCGCAGCGTTTTACAGTGCAAGCAAAGGGGATGGGATTCATGCGAATCCCATGCCAATGTTGCTGCTTTGCAAATCACAGCATGTCAATTATATCTACTTAAAGAGAGAGTCCGAAGAGGAAAACTCTGTGAACTTTCTCTTAAAAGTGCTGCGGAATGAACTGCAGTGCATTCACGCCTTAGCCTAAAACAGTTTTTCCTCTTCGTTACGGGAATTTGTTGTCATCGAGGGTAGGGATAGAACCTGTAATAAGGGTGTTTTGTTGGCATATTATTTAATGTAATTTTAAAATTATTTATATATATATTTATATTTAGTTAATAGACCTTTGGGGATATCAAATCATTTTTTATTTTTTTTTTGGGGGGGGGGGGGCTGATTTTCCTCGTAACTGTGGCTGGTACATTTAGCCCCAGTTGCAGGAGGAATAAAGCCTCCTACACGTTATTATAGAGCTGATCTGGGTCCTGTAGGACCCAGCAAATCTAACAGTGTCTGATCCTGGTGGATCAAAGGGGAGCTGCATCATGGTGGCGCTCATAGCTGCGTATACAGCACTCATTGAGCACTGTGTACACAGTGATCAGGGATGGCAGGGACGATAAGTCACATCTGGCTCTCCTTTTCAGCCACTGCACGATGTACAAGAGAGGTACCACCCATATGTAAATAGTCTATGGGCAGTCTGGAAGAGGTTAAAGCAGATTTCCAATCATAAAACCAATTTTTAAAAAAATTTTTTTACAAGTCAATACTACAAAAAATTTGTAATATATCTTACAAATTAAATCTATTTTCATCACTTATTAAAGGGATCCTATCACTCAGACACAATTTTTTTCTAGCTACCACGTCGGAATAGCCTTAAGAAAAGGCTATTCTTCTCCTACCTTTCGTCGTCTTCTCCATGCTGCCGTTTGCCTTCAATCCCAGCTTTTCTCGGTATGCAAATTAGCTTACAATACTGTGCAAGCGGCCATTTTCTCGTGGCCTGTGGGCATGCGCAGTCTGCTCTGCCCAAGGCCTGAGGCCTAGAAGTTACAAGCTACCGCCAGAAGAAGAGGATGAAGAGGACGCTGCTGACAAAGATGGAGGCAGCGCTGGAGAGAGTTCTCTCGCAGCATTGGGGACACCCCCAGTGCTGCGAGAGAACTCATTTGCATGCCAACAAGAACCGGGATTCCTACGGAATGATGGCCCGGAGAAGACAATGAAAGGTAGGAGAATAATAGCCTTTCTTAAGGCTATTCTGATGTGGTACCTAGAAAAAATTGTGTGTGAGTGATAGGATCCCTTTAAACCAGGGGTCTCAAACTTGCCGGCCAACTGCAGCCCTCGGGACGATAGTTTGCGGCCCCTGCGCAGCTCCCTGCATGTCCCGCTATGTACCTTAAGTGTTTTACTTAATCTTTCCTCTGATCACTCTCCCGCTCTTATAACAGCAATAGAAAGTGATGGGTGATTGGTGGAAAGCTAGTACTACTGAAGTTTAAAACTCAAGGACCTGTGTGTGACGTCAGACGTCACGTGACTAGGGAGGCGTGTCTTAGTGTGCCGGCCAGAAGATGAAGAGATGTAGTACTGAGAGGAATGTGAGATGCAGAGTGGAGTGTGTGTGTCAGTAACCTAGGGGCAGAGATGGAGGGGGGAACATGAAACTGGGGCCACAGATGGAAGGGGAACATGAAACTGGGGGCAGAGATGAAAGGGGCATGAAAATGGGGGCAGATGGAGGGGAACATGAAACTGAGGGCAGATGGAGGGGGCACATGAAACTGGGGCAGATGTAGGGACGACATGAAACTGGGGACAGATGGAGGGGGGACATAAAATGGGGCAAATGAAGGGGGATATCAAACTGGGGGAGAAATGGTGGGGGAGATGAAACTGGGGGTAGATGAAGGGGGCACTGAAACTGGGGACAACTGGAGGGGGCAGTAAACCGTGGGAGTAGCTGGAGGGGGACCTGTCTGCCTCTAGTTGTCCCCAGTTTATTGTCACCGTCCAGCTACCCCTACGGTTTAATGTCTGCTTCTAGCCTCCCGAGTTTAATGTCCCCCTCTAGTTGCCCCCAGTTTAATGTCCCACTTCAGCTGCCTTTAATTTATTGCCCCCCTCCAACTACCCCCACTGTTTTATGTCCCCCTCCAGCTGCCCCAGTTTCATGTCCGCTCTAGTATCCCCCATTTTTAAACTTGGGCACTAGGAGAGGGACTTAATACTGTGGGAGAGTTGGAAGGGAACATTATAATGTGGGGACATATAATGTACGGGTGACTGTAGGAGGATTATACTGTGTGGGGGCACATGAAAAATGAATAAGAATGGGCAGAGACATCATAAAATCTGATGCGGCCCAGCCTCACTCAGACTCTACCTCCAGCGGCCCCCGCATAAATTGAGTTTGAGACCCCTGCTTTAAACTGTTCTTCTCCCTATCTTCACTCATTTTGCTTGTTTAGATAGTCTGTATCCAGCTTATACATAGAACTCTATGTGGAGGGGAGGGGAAGAGGAAGACACGTGTCAGTGAAGTCAATGGGAGCCTTATTTTTACACGTGTATTTTTTTACACGTGCATTTTGCCAAAATACATGCATGTTTACTTCGTGTGAACAGGTCCTTAGTGTGTCTTTTCCAGCAGCCTTTTCCTCTGCCCTCTTCTTGCCTTAGAATAATATGTAAAAAGTAACACAGCTTGATAAATGGAGCTGGAATCAAGAAACCAAATAGTGGTGCAAAGAATCTGATCATGTATCATTGCACCTAGTAGTGCAAGCGCCACAATTAAATTCTGGTTTTTAATTACACTGATACGGAGTGATGAGCTTGGAAATGCCCTCCTTACAGTCTGGTGCAGAGGTGTGATTCAACTTTTTAACAACCGGTTCTGTGTGTTTGGGGTAATGGATATGTGGGGAGCAGCATGCAAAATTTATGAAGCCCCCTTCCATAGTGCCTCTTTCCTCCTAGAGTGTCCCCTGTCCCCCACATTAATGTTCCCTTATATAAATTATCCTCCTTTTATATTGAAGCATTTATCCACTTTTCTTATATTGACAATCGTAAGATAGTCCATCAGTATTATTTCTGCAGGGTTCCAGTAGGCAAGACACCAGCAGATCAGCTGTTCTGGAACATTGCAGCCACTGGCAATGTTTACATGCTGGGAGCCACTTTGTTCGCTTGCTGTACAATGTGTAGTGGTGGGTTTAGGTACTGCAGTGCTGCTGTCGCATAGACTTCAATGGACATATGTCTAAACTCGCAACTACATAGGTGAGTGGCATTCTGCTTTATAAAGGTTCAGGACTGGGTTAAGGAATGTGTTTTTCTTGGCTTTGTTAATCAGTGTTTTTTTAACCACCGGGTCAGCAGAACCAGGGAGAACCAACTGTATCCCACTCCTGTGTCGCAATGCCAGCCATGTCTGTGATACACAGGGCAGAAGCTCTCAGTCCCTTGTACTCAATAGGGCAAATGCCCACGGCAGCATCAGCATCAGCAGTACGACCTCTCATAGTGATCAGTCTACTGTGACTCCAGCAGTAGATTTTCAGATAGCACAATGAAACAGCTCACAAGTCTTCCTGGCCTCTCATGTTTGCACACTGTTTGTTCTCTCTATACTTACCATGCAGGTCACCCACAGGCATTATTCACTTATCTCCTAGAAAAGAAACTGAGAATGAACTTGATAATTTTCTGATATATTGCATCTGATCAGCAGGGGTCTTAGCAGGGGACATTTTTCAGTCACGTTAATGGTAACCCTTGTAATAATTTGAAATATTCAAAAACCGAAAACCCCTTTAACTGCAACAGGCCACCTAGAATTTCACGTAATAGTTTATCATCTCAATAGTGGATCCCATCCTGAAGATCCTTCATTGATATGAGTGATGAGATTAGACATCACCAAAGAATATAACCTCTTCCCCTCTCCCCCTGGCAGATTCATTGCAGCATTTTATGGAAAATTTGTTGTATATAAAATTACAGTGTACTTTGTTCATGTCTTCTTCCATCTTGAAGCCATTAAAGACACTTCTGCTTTTGGTTAGCACAACAATGTTACCTGTAGTTTCACCATAGGATATCAGCTTCCAACCTGGGAACCTAACCATGTAATATGAGATGTGTTTTTCACTGCTGTCTACAATTGTGGACACCTGTAGCATACCATCCAATAAGTTACAGTCCATGTCATTATTTGGGATTACTCATATTTTATTAGAGTTCATGTTGGGGGAGGGAAGATGTTGTTGTCTCTTCTCTGAAGAAGGAACATGTGCTTAATGTCATGTCCTGTTTAAGAAGGAATTCAAGAGGATTCCTGCTAATAGAATGGGCAAGATTTATTTTGTCTTATAATCCAATTTTCTGGCATACCATGCATGAAAAAGTAACAAATTTACATTTTTGCACAAATTGTATTATTTTGCGACTTTTTCCTGTACTTTCCTTTTTCCTGTAAGGGATTGTGTTGTAGGCAGAGTCACTAACCCTTTCAGATTTATGATCATACGAGCCTCTGCCTGTGATTTCATCTGCGTGTTGTTGGCGGCGATGATCTGCCTATATTCAGCAAATTGCTGCCATCGATGGTTTGCCTGTTCCGGCATTTTGGCAGCTCTCAAGCTGTCCTGCTGCTGAACTTGTTCCTCACGCCATTCCTGTGATTGTTCCGGCATCTCAGCAGCTCGCTGGGACGCCATATAATGAGCGTGTTGTTGGCATAGATGATCCCCCTGAGTTCCGCTTGAAGATAAGTCTGTTGGCTTCTGGCTACCTTTATAGCTCTCGTTGTTTTAGAATTTTGTGATTTAAATTCGATTTTCTTTTTCCCGGCATGTTTAAAATTAGCAAACTGACAATTTGAATTAAAGATATTTTCCCTTTCAGTGTATCAGCACACTGCCTGGAGAAGATCAGATAATATGAAAGTACATGTACACATTGGACTGAGGGTTAGCTGAGTGTTTACATATAGAGAAATACAGACCTGGCTTTATAAGCCTGCTGCCAAGAGCAGTTTGATATAGTATGTGAACATAAATTCATAACAGTCATGAAGCCATGTCATTTACCAGGATAAAAATTAGCCTATGAGTTAATAGAGGTTACAATCTATCCAGTGGCGTAACTAGGAATGGCGGGGCCCTGTGGCAAACTTTTGACATGCTCCCCCCCCAACCGACACCGACGCCGAAGACCTCGACCGACCCCCTCCTACGCATTCCTGCGCGCTCTATTATGCCCATAGTGGCCCCTGCACACACTATTATGTCCTTCAGTGGCCCCTACACACAGTATTATCCCCCATAGTGGCCATAGTCTGTGTGACTCTTGGATGTGTTGGAAGATGATCATTTTAATCATTCTCTCCTCTGTGGCTGCAAGATAATAGACTCCTCTGTATTGACTCAAAGTAAATAAAAACTGGGTTTTCTAAACCAGAATACCTTTCCCAACATCTGCGGTACTATTTGGGTATTTAAATATGGTGGACGCCATAGTCGCTGGGTCTCCGCTGTATTATACAACAGAGACCCTGCCACAATGCCCATGATCAATGCCTGCAACCATGACCAAGGCTTAATTTTACAGTGGTGCATGGGCTCCACTATTTTGGGGTGGATTGCTGGCTCTCATGAATATGATCTGGGGGTAGCAATCTATTGTCATGACAGCTGAGAGCCTATTAATCTCTTTACAAGCACCAGGCAGCCTGTAATAGAACCCTTTCAATTATACAGTGCACTGCAATGCATTAAGGTGGCACTATTAAAGAGGACCTTTCACCACTTTTGGGCACATGCAGTGTTATATACTGCCAGAAAGCCGACAGTGCACTGATTTCAGCGCACTGTCGGCTTTCCCGATCTGTGCCCGGTGTAAAGAGCTTACGGTGCCGGTACCGTAGTGCTCTATGGTCAGAAGGGCGTTTCTGACCATTAGCCAGAGAGGTCCTTCTGCCTCGCGGCGCCAATCGCGCTGTACTGTGGAGCGGGGAGGAACTCCCCCCTCCCGCTCCTGATAATGCTCGTCTATAGACGAGCTGTGCGAGCAGAGGGAGGGGGCGTTCCTCCCCGCTCCACAGCACAGCGCGATTGGCGCCGCGAGGCAGAAGGACGTCTCTGGCTACAACAGAACATACAAAAGTGGTGAAAGGTCCTCTTTAAAGGATTATCTTATCTTATTATCGTTACAGTGCATTGTATTAGAGATCAGATCCCACTGTATTGATCTAAAAATAACAGTAAAAAAATAATATAAATCTATAAAATAAAACAATTAAAAATGCAAAATCAGCTCCCTTTTCCTAGATAACATATGAAAATAACGAAAATAAAGTAAAACACATATACATTAGGTATCCCTGTGTCCAAAAACGTCTGATCTATAAACTTATAAAAATATTTTTCCCATATGGTGAAGGCCATAGCAGAAAAAAATCAAAAGAGCTAAAACACTTTTCACTGTTTCGCCTTGATAAAAAGCGATCAAAGCAATGGAGATTCCCCAAAATACTATAAATAAAAAGTACATCTGGATATCATACAGTTACATAGCAACTGGATGATATCTTCTAAATAAACTGAGCCGTGAGCTATTATTATTTATTTATTATGCTTACTTATTTATTATGCTTACTTATATAGCACCATCATATTCCGCAGCGCTTTACAGATATTGTCAGTCACTGTCCCATATAGGGCTCACAATTTACATTCCCTATCAGTATTAGAGATGAGCGAACAGTGTTCTATCGAACTCATGTTCGATCGGATATTAGGCTGTTCGGCATGTTCGAATCGAATCGAACACCGCGTGGTAAAGTGCGCCATTACTCGATTCCCCTCCCACCTTCCCTGGCGCCTTTTTTGCTCCAATAACAGCGCAGGGTAGGTGGGACAGGAACTACGACACCGGTGACGTTGAAAAAAGTAGGCAAAACCCATTGGCTGCCGAAAACATGTGACCTCTAATTTAAAAGAACAGCGCCGCCCAGGTTCGCGTCATTCTGAGCTTGCAATTCACCGGGGACGGAGGTTTCCGTCCAGTTAGCTAGGGCTTAGATTCTGGGTAGGCAGGGACAGGCTAGGATAGGAAGGAGAAGACAACCAACAGCTCTTATAAGAGCTAAATTCCAGGGAGAAGCTTGTCAGTGTAACATGGCACTGACGGGCTCAATCGCCGCAACCCAGCTTTCCCAGGATCCTGAATGGAATACACTGTCAGTGTATTCCCGTATACCAGATATATACCCCCGATACCCGTTCCAACGGTGTGCCCCCCCACCTTCACCCCAGAAATACCCTGCAAGTCCCCTAGCAATAGAATTGGGGCTATATACACCCACTATTTTTGCTACTGCCATATAGTGCCATTGTCTCACTGGGAATTCAAAGAATATATTGGGCTTACATATAACTTCAATTCCAGGGAGAAGCTTGTCAGTGTAACGTGGCACTGACGGGCTCAATCGCCGCAACCCAGCTTTCCCAGGATCCTGAATGGAATACACTGACAGTGTATTCCCGTATACCCGATATATACCCCCGATACCCGTTCCAACGGTGTGCCCCCCCCCACCTTCACCCCAGAAATACACTGCAAGTCCCCTAGCAATAGAATTGGGGCTATATACACCCACTATTTTTGCTACTGCCATATAGTGCCATTGTCTGACTGGGAATTCAAAGAATATATTGGGGTTACGTGCACCCACAATTTTTGCTACTGGTATATAGTGCCATTGTCTCACTGGGAATTCAAAGAATATATTGGGGTTATAAATACCCTCATTTCTTGCTACTGGTATATAGTGCCATTGTCTGACTGGGAATTCAAAGAATATATTGGGGTTACAAATACCCTCATTTCTTGCTACTGCCATATAGTGCCAGTTTCTGACTGGTAATTCAAAGAATATATTGGGGTTATAAATACCCTCATTTCTTGCTACTGGTATATAGTGCCATTGTCTGACTGGGAATTCAAAGAATATATTGGGGTTATAAATACCCTCATTTCTTGCTACTGGTATATAGTGCCATTGTCTGACTGGGAATTCAAAGAATATATTGGGGTTACAATTACCCTCATTTCTTGCTACTGCCATATAGTGCCAGTTTCTGACTGGTAATTCAAAGAATATATTGGGGTTACGTGCACCCACAATTTTTGCTACTGGTATATAGTGCCATTGTCTGACTGGGAATTCAAAGAATATATTGGGGTTACAAATACCCTCATTTCTTGCTACTGGTATATAGTGCCATTGTCTGACTGGGAATTCAAAGAATATATTGGGGTTACAAATACCCTCATTTCTTGCTACTGGTATATAGTGCCATTGTCTGACTGGGAATTCAAAGAATATATTGGGATTACAAATACCCTCATTTCTTGCTACTGGTATATAGTGCCATTGTCTGACTGGGAATTCAAAGAATATATTGGGGTTACAAATACCCTCATTTCTTGCTACTGCCATATAGTGCCAGTTTCTGACTGGTAATTCAAAGAATATATTGGGGTTACGTGCACCCACAATTTTTGCTACTGGTATATAGTGCCATTGTCTCACTGGGAATTCAAAGAATATATTGGGGTTACAAATACCCTCATTTCTTGCTACTGGTATATAGTGCCATTGTCTGACTGGGAATTCAAAGAATATATTGGGGTTACAAATACCCTCATTTCTTGCTACTGGTATATAGTGCCATTGTCTGACTGGGAATTCAAAGAATATATTGGGGTTACAAATACCCTCATTTCTTGCTACTGGTATATAGTGCCATTGTCTGACTGGGAATTCAAAGAATATATTGGGGTTATAAATACCCTCATTTCTTGCTACTGGTATATAGTGCCATTGTCTGACTGGGAATTCAAAGAATATATTGGGGTTATAAATACCCTCATTTCTTGCTACTGGTATATAGTGCCATTGTCTGACTGGGAATTCAAAGAATATATTGGGGTTACAAATACCCTCATTTCTTGCTACTGCCATATAGTGCCAGTTTCTGACTGGTAATTCAAAGAATATATTGGGGTTACGTGCACCCACAATTTTTGCTACTGGTATATAGTGCCATTGTCTGACTGGGAATTCAAAGAATATATTGGGGTTACAAATACCCTCATTTCTTGCTACTGGTATATAGTGCCATTGTCTGACTGGGAATTCAAAGAATATATTGGGGTTACAAATACCCTCATTTCTTGCTACTGCCATATAGTGCCAGTTTCTGACTGGTAATTCAAAGAATATATTGGGGTTATAAATACCCTCATTTCTTGCTACTGGTATATAGTGCCATTGTCTGACTGGGAATTCAAAGAATATATTGGGGTTATAAATACCCTCATTTCTTGCTACTGGTATATAGTGCCATTGTCTGACTGGGAATTCAAAGAATATATTGGGGTTACAAATACCCTCATTTCTTGCTACTGCCATATAGTGCCAGTTTCTGACTGGTAATTCAAAGAATATATTGGGGTTACGTGCACCCACAATTTTTGCTACTGGTATATAGTGCCATTGTCTGACTGGGAATTCAAAGAATATATTGGGGTTACAAATACCCTCATTTCTTGCTACTGGTATATAGTGCCATTGTCTGACTGGGAATTCAAAGAATATATTGGGGTTACAAATACCCTCATTTCTTGCTACTGCCATATAGTGCCAGTTTCTGACTGGTAATTCAAAGAATATATTGGGGTTATAAATACCCTCATTTCTTGCTACTGGTATATAGTGCCATTGTCTGACTGGGAATTCAAAGAATATATTGGGGTTACAAATACCCTCATTTCTTGCTACTGCCATATAGTGCCAGTTTCTGACTGGTAATTCAAAGAATATATTGGGGTTACGTGCACCCACAATTTTTGCTACTGGTATATAGTGCCATTGTCTGACTGGGAATTCAAAGAATATATTGGGGTTACAAATACCCTCATTCCTTGCTACTGGTATATAGTGCCATTGTCTGACTGGGAATTCAAAGAATATATTGGGGTTATAAATACCCTCATTTCTTGCTACTGGTATATAGTGCCATTGTCTGACTGGGAATTCAAAGAATATATTGGGGTTATAAATACCCTCATTTCTTGCTACTGGTATATAGTGCCATTGTCTGACTGGGAATTCAAAGAATATATTGGGGTTACAAATACCCTCATTTCTTGCTACTGCCATATAGTGCCAGTTTCTGACTGGTAATTCAAAGAATATATTGGGGTTACGTGCACCCACAATTTTTGCTACTGGTATATAGTGCCATTGTCTGACTGGGAATTCAAAGAATATATTGGGGTTACAAATACCCTCATTTCTTGCTACTGGTATATAGTGCCATTGTCTGACTGGGAATTCAAAGAATATATTGGGGTTACGTGCACCCACAATTTTTGCTACTGGTATATAGTGCCAATTTCTAACTGGGAATTCAAAATGCGCAAGGCTCCCGGAAAGGGACGTGGACGAGGCCGTGGGCGAGGTCGGGGGAATGGTTCTGGGGAGCAAGGTAGCAGTGAAGCCACAGGGCGTCCCGTGCCTACTCCTGTGGGGCAGCAAGCATTGCGCCACTCCACAGTGCCAGGGTTGCTTGCCACATTAACTAAACTGCAGGGTACAAACCTTAGTAGGCCCGAGAACCAGGAACAGGTCTTGCAATGGCTGTCAGAGAACGCTTACAGCACATTGTCCAGCAGCCAGTCAGACTCTGCCTCCTCTCCTCCTATTACCCAACAGTCTTGTCCTCCTTCCTCCCAAAATTCCCAAGCTTCACAGAACAATAACCCCAACTGTCCCTGCTCCCCAGAGCTGTTCTCCGCTCCTTTCATTGTCCCTCAACCTGCCTCTCCACGTCACGATTCCACGAACCTAACAGAGGAGCATCTGTGTCCAGATGCTCAAACACTAGAGTCTCCTCCATCTCCGTTCGATTTGGTGGTGGATGACCAGCAACCCACCCTCATCGACGATGATGTGACGCAGTTGCCGTCAGGGCATCCAGTTGACCGGCGCATTGTGCGGGAGGAGGAGATGAGACAGGAGTTGGAAGAGGAAGTGGTGGATGATGAGGACACTGACCCGACCTGGACAGGGGGGATGTCAAGCGGGGAAAGTAGTGTGGATGTTGAGGCAGGTGCAGCACCAAAAAGGGTAGCTAGAGGCAGAGGTCAGCAGCTTAGGCGAAGCCAGACCACACCCAGAATCTCCCAAGATGTTCCAGTTCGTACCCAGCCCCGAAAAACTCCCACCTCGAGGGCACGTTTCTCGAAGGTGTGGAGTTTTTTCAAGGAATGCGCCGAGGACAGATATAGTGTTGTCTGCACAATTTGCCTCTCGAAATTGATTAGGGGCTCTGAGAAGGGCAACCTGTCCACCACTTCAATGCGCCGTCATTTGGAATCCAAGCACTGGAATCAGTGGCAGGCAGCAACGGCAGGACAAAGGCCGCCTGCCGTTCACGCCACTGCCACTGCCTCTGCCACTGCCTCTGCCTCTGCCACTGCCACTGCTGACTGTGCTGGCGATGCACTCCAGAGGACGAGCCAGGACACCACTTCATCTGCCTCCGCCACTTTGTTGACTTCTCCCTCATCCTCCCCTGTTCCTGTCTTATCTCCTTCTCCTGCACCATCAAAGGCACCATCAGGCGCTTCTTTACAACAACCCACCATCTCTCAGACATTGGAGCGGCGGCAGAAATACACTGCTAACCACCCACACGCGCAAGCCTTGAACGCCAACATCGCTAAACTGCTGGCCCAGGAGATGTTGGCGTTCCGGCTTGTTGAAACTCCCGCCTTCCTGGACCTGATGGCAACTGCGGCACCTCGCTATGTCGTCCCTAGCCGTCACTACTTCTCCCGGTGTGCCGTCCCCGCCTTGCACCAGCACGTGTCACTCAACATCAGGCAGGCCCTTAGTTCCGCGCTTTGCACAAAGGTCCACTTGACCACCGACGCGTGGACAAGTGCATGCGGACAGGGACGCTACATTTCACTGACGGCACACTGGGTGAATGTAGTTGAGGCTGGGACTGCTTCCCAAACTGGCCCGGTGTACCTCGTCTCCCCGCCTAACATTCCTGGCAGGGACACGAGAAGAACACCCCCCTCCTCCTCCTCCTCTACCGCCTCCTCCTCCGCCACCGCCTCCTCCTCCGCCACCGCCTCCTCCTCCGCTGTTAGATTGACCCCAGCTACGAGTTGGAAACGTTGCAGCACTGGCGTTGGTAGACGTCAGCAGGCTGTGCTGAAGCTGATCAGCTTGGGGGACAGACAGCACACTGCCTCCGAGGTGAGGGATGCCCTCCTCGATGAGACGGCAATATGGTTTGAGCCGCTGCACCTGGGCCCAGGCATGGTCGTTTGTGATAACGGCCGGAACCTGGTAGCAGCTCTGGAGCTTGCCGGACTCCAACATGTTCCATGCCTGGCCCACGTCTTCAACCTAGTGGTGCAACGTTTCCTAAAGAGCTACCCCAATGTTCCAGAGCTACTGGTGAAAGTGCGGCGCATGTGCGCCCACTTTCGCAAGTCGAAAGTAGCCGCTGCTAGCTTAAAATCTCTCCAGCAACGCCTGCATGTGCCACAACACCGGCTTTTGTGCGACGTCCCCACACGCTGGAACTCAACGTTTCAGATGTTGAATAGAGTGGTTGAGCAGCAGAGACCTTTGATGGAATACCAGCTACAAAACCCTAGGGTGCCACAAAGTCAGCTGCCTCAGTTTCACATCCATGAGTGGCCATGGATGAGAGACCTTTGTGACATCCTACGGGTCTTTGAGGAGTCCACAAGGAGGGTGAGCTCTGAGGATGCGATGGTGAGACTTACAATCCCGCTCTTGTGTGTTCTGAGAGAATCCCTGATTGACATCAGGGATAACTCAGATCACACAGAGGAGTTAGGGATAGCATCCGATCCGTCACAGCTGGAGAGTAGGTCCACACATCTGTCCGCTTCACTGCGTTTAATGGAGGAGGAGGAGGAGGAGGAAGAAGAGTTGTCCGATGATGTGATGGTGATACAGGAGGCTTCCGGGCAACTTCGAATCGTCCCATTGTTGCAGCGCGGATGGGTAGACATGGAGGATGAGGAGGAAATGGAGATTGAACTTTCCGGTGGGGCCAGAAGAGTCATGCCAACTAACACTGTGGCAGACATGGCTGAGTTCATGTTGGGGTGCTTTACAACCGACAAGCGTATTGTCAAAATCATGGAGGACAACCAGTACTGGATCTTTGCTATCCTTGACCCCCGGTATAAAAACAACATCTCGTCTTTTATTCCGGTAGAGGGGAGGGCCAATCGCATCAATGCTTGCCACAGGCAATTGGTGCAGAATATGATGGAGATGTTTCCAGCATGTGATGTTGGCGGCAGGGAGGGCAGTTCCTCCAGTAGGCAACCAAGTTCTCACCGGTCCACACAAACGAGGGGCACACTGTCTAAGGTCTGGGACACCTTGATGGCACCCCCTCGCCAAAGTGCCGCCACGGAGGGTCCTAGTGTCACCAGTAGTGAGAAGTATAGGCGCATGTTGCGGGAATACCTTTCCGACCACAGCCCTGTCCTCTCCGACCCCTCTGCGCCCTACACGTATTGGGTGTCGAAGTTGGACCTGTGGCTTGAACTTGCCCTATATGCCTTTTTTTTTTTTTTTTCTTATGGTAGAGTTGGAAGGGACCTCAAGGGCCATCGGGTCCAACCCCCTGCAAGTGCAGGTTTTCCTAAATCATCCCAGCTATATGTTTATCCAGATTCCGCTTGAAGATTTCCATTGATGGAGCGCCCACCACCTCCCGTGGCAGCCTATTCCACTCTCTCACTACCCTCACTGTCAGAAAGTTTTTCCTAATGTCTAATCTGTATCTCTTTCCCTTTAGTTTCATCCTATTGCTTCTTGTACTTCCTTGTGCTAATGAGAATAGGGGAGATCCCTCTGCACTGTGACTACCTTTCAGATATTTGTAGACTGCTATTAAATCTCCCCTCAGCCTTCTCTTCTGCAAACTAAACAATCCCAGTTCTTTTAGCCGCTCCTCATAGGACATGGTTTGCAGACCTTCCACCATTTTGGTTGCTCTTCTCTGGACTTGCTCCAATATATCGATGTCTTTCTTAAATTGAGGCGCCCAGAACTGTACACAGTATTCCAGGTGTGGTCTGACCAGGGAAGAGTACAGCGGAATAATGACCTCTCTTGATCTAGATTCAATGCTTGTCTTAATACATCCCAGAATTTTATTAGCCTTTTTTGCAGCAGCACCGCACTGTTGGCTCATGTTGAATTTGTGATCTACTATTATGCCCAAGTCCTTTTCCCCTATGCTATCACTTAGTTCTATTCCTCCCATACTATATATGTTTTTTACATTTCTGTTACCCAGATGTAGAACTTTGCATTTGTCCCTGTTAAATACCATTTTGTTGGCCTCAGCCCATTGTTCCAGTGTGTCTAAGTCCTTTTGAATACACTCTCTCTCCTCTCTAGTGTTGGCTATTCCTCCTATCTTCGTATCATCTGCAAATTTTATGAGTTCCCCAATAATTCCATCGTCCAGATCATTTATAAAGATATTAAAAATATTAAAAAATTTTAATATTGGAGGTGCTGTCCTGTCCTGCCGCCAGCGTCCTATCTGAGAGGGTGTTCAGTGCAGCCGGTGGCATCATCACTGACAAGCGCACCCGTCTGTCAGCTGAGAGTGCCGACCGGCTCACTTTGATAAAAATGAACCACCACTGGATAGAGCCTTCATTTTTGTGCCCACCTGTGTAAAGCACCCCAACATGAAACTCCATGTCTGTACTCAACCTCTCCAATTCCTCCGCATCCTCATACTCATCCACCATAAGCGTTGCACAATTCTGCTAATACTAGGCTCCCTCCACCCTGATTTCCCCCAACTCTGCTGGTTAGAGGCTCCCTCCACCCTGATTTCCCCCAACTCTGCTGGTTAGAGGCTCCCTCCACCCTGATTTCCCACAACTCTGCTGGTTAGAGGCTCCCTCCACCCTGCTTTCCCACAACTCTGCTGGTTAGAGGCTCCCTCCACCCTGCTTTCCCACAACTCTGCTGGTTAGAGGCTCCCTCCACCCTGATTTCCACCAACTCTGCTGGTTAGAGGCTCCCTCCACCCTGCTTTCCCACAACTCTGCTGGTTAGAGGCTCCCTCCACCCTGATTTCCACCAACTCTGCTGGTTAGAGGCTCCCTCCACCATGAATTGGTCCAAACTGGGCTGTTTAGCGGCTCCCTCCACCATGAATTGGTCCAAACTGGGGTTTTTAGAGGCTCCCTCCACCATGAATTGGTCCAAACTGGGCTGTTTAGAGGCTCCCTCCACCATGAATTGGTCCAAACTGGGGTTTTTAGAGGCTCCCTCCACCATGAATTGGTCCAAACTGGGCTGGTTAGAGGCTCCCTCCACCATGAATTTGCCCAAACTGGGCTGTTTAGAGGCTCCCTCCACCATGAATTTGCCCAAACTGGGCTGTTTAGAGGCTCCCTCCACCATGAATTGGTCCAAACTGGGGTTTTTAGAGGCTCTCTCCACCATGAATTGGTCCAAACTGGGCTGTTTAGAGGCTCCCTCCATCATGAATTGGTCCAAACTGGGGTTTTTAGAGGCTCCCTCCACCATGAATTGGTCTAAACTGGGCTGGTTAGAGGCTCCCTCCACCATGAATTTGCCCAAACTGGTCTGTTTAGAGGCTCCCTCCACCATGAATTGGTCCAAACTGGGGTTTTTAGAGGCTCCCTCCACCATGAATTGGTCCAAACTGGGCTGTTTAGAGGCTCCCTCCACCATGAATTGGTCCAAACTGGGGTTTTTAGAGGCTCCCTCCACCATGAATTGGTCCAAACTGGGGTTTTTAGAGGCTCCCTCCACCATGAATTTGCCCAAACTGGGCTGTTTAGAGGCTCCCTCCACCATGAATTTGCCCAAACTGGGCTGTTTAGAGGCTCCCTCCACCATGAATTGGTCCAAACTGGGGTTTTTAGAGGCTCCCTCCACCATGAATTGGTCCAAACTGGGCTGGTTAGAGGCTCCCTCCACCATGAATTTGCCCAAACTGGGCTGTTTAGAGGCTCCCTCCACCATGAATTTGCCCAAACTGGCCTGTTTAGAGGCTCCGTCCACCATGAATTGGTCCAAACTGGGGTTTTTAGAGGCTCTCTCCACCATGAATTGGTCCAAACTGGGGTTTTTAGAGGCTCCCTCCACCATGAATTGGTCCAAACTGGGCTGGTTAGAGGCTCCCTCCACCATGAATTTGCCCAAACTGGGCTGTTTAGAGGCTCCCTCCACCATGAATTGGTCCAAACTGGGCTGTTTAGAGGCTCCCTCCACCATGAATTGGTCCAAACTGGGGTTTTTAGAGGCTCCCTCCACCATGAATTGGTCCAAACTGGGGTTTTTAGAGGCTCCCTCCACCATGAATTTGCCCAAACTGGGCTGTTTAGAGGCTCCCTCCACCATGAATTTGCCCAAACTGAGCTGTTTAGAGGCTCCCTCCACCATGAATTGGTCCAAACTGGGGTTTTTAGAGGCTCCCTCCACCATGAATTGGTCCAAACTGGGGGTTTTTAGAGGCTCCCTCCACCATGAATTTGCCCAAACTGGGCTGTTTAGAGGCTCCCTCCATCATGAATTGGTCCAAACTGGGGTTTTTAGAGGCTCCCTCCACCATGAATTGGTCCAAACTGGGGTTTTTAGAGGCTCCCTCCACCATGAATTGGTCCAAACTGGGGGTTTTTAGAGGCTCCCTCCACCATGAATTTGCCCAAACTGGGCTGTTTAGAGGCTCCCTCCACCATGAATTTGCCCAAACTGGGCTGTTTAGAGGCTCCCTCCACCATGAATTGGTCCAAACTGGGGTTTTTAGAGGCTCCCTCCACCATGAATTGGTCCAAACTGGGGGTTTTTAGAGGCTCCCTCCACCATGAATTTGCCTAAACTGGGCTGTTTAGAGGCTCCCTCCACCATGAATTGGTCCAAACTGGGGTTTTTAGAGGCTCCCTCCATCATGAATTGGTCCAAACTGGGGTTTTTAGAGGCTCCCTCCACCATGAATTGGTCCAAACTGGGGTTTTTAGAGGCTCCCTCCACCATGAATTGGTCCAAACTGGGGTTTTTAGAGGCTCCCTCCACCATGAATTTGCCCAAACTGGGCTGTTTAGAGGCTCCCTCCACCATGAATTTGCCCAAACTGGGCTGTTTAGAGGCTCCCTCCACCATGAATTGGTCCAAACTGGGGTTTTTAGAGGCTCCCTCCACCATGAATTGGTTCAAACTGGGGGTTTTTAGAGGCTCCCTCCACCATGAATTTGCCCAAACTGGGCTGTTTAGAGGCTCCCTCCACCATGAATTGGTCCAAACTGGGGTTTTTAGAGGCTCCCTCCATCATGAATTGGTCCAAACTGGGGTTTTTAGAGGCTCCCTCCACCATGAATTGGTCCAAACTGGGGTTTTTAGAGGCTCCCTCCACCATGAATTGGTCCAAACTGGGGTTTTTAGAGGCTCCCTCCACCATGAATTTGCCCAAACTGGGCTGTTTAGAGGTTCCCTCCACCATGAATTTGCCCAAACTGGGCTGTTTAGAGGCTCCCTCCACCATGAATTGGTCCAACCTGGGGTTTTTAGAGGCTCCCTCCACCATGAATTGGTCCAAACTGGGGGTTTTTAGAGGCTCCCTCCACCATGAATTTGCCCAAACTGGGCTGTTTAGAGGCTCCCTCCACCATGAATTGGTCCAAACTGGGGTTTTTAGAGGCTCCCTCCACCATGAATTGGTCCAAACTGGGCTGTTTAGAGGCTCCCTCCACCATGAATTGGTCCAAACTGGGGTTTTTAGAGGCTCCCTCCACCATGAATTGGTCCAAACTGGGGTTTTTAGAGGCTCCCTCCACCATGAATTTGCCCAAACTGGGCTGTTTAGAGGCTCCCTCCATCATGAATTGGTCCAAACTGGGGTTTTTAGAGGCTCCCTCCACCATGAATTGGTCCAAACTGGGGTTTTTAGAGGCTCCCTCCACCATGAATTGGTCCAAACTGGGGTTTTTAGAGGCTCCCTCCACCATGAATTTGCCCAAACTCTGCTGGTTAGAGGCTCAATCCACCCTGATTTTCAAAACAAATGTTGGTGCCAACCTCAACTTACTACAAGGGCCAAATTCACTGCAAGTGCCAAATACACATGTTTCAAGGTGTTTTCCTACTGTCAGAGAGGTGGTATTGAGTGTGTAAAGTGTGTAGTTGTTAGGCTGTAATGTTGGGGTAATAGAGGGTCTTTGGTGTGTTAGATGCCCCCAGACATGCTTCCCCTGCTGTCCCAGTGTCATTCCAGAGGTGTTGGCATCATTTCCTGGGTTGTCATAGTGGACTTGGTGACCCTCCAGACACGGATTTGGGTTTCCCCCTTAACGAGTATCTGTTCCCCATAGACTATAATGGGGTTCGAAACCCGTTCGAACACACGAACATTGAGCGGCTGTTCGAATCGAATTTCGAACCTCAAACATTTTAGTGTTCGCTCATCTCTAATCAGTATGTCTTTGGTGTGTGGGAGGAGACCGGAGTACCCAAACACGGGGAGAACATACAAACTCCTTGCAGATGTTGCCCTTGGCAGGATTTGAACCTAGGACTCCAGCGCTGCAAGGCTACAGTGCTAACCACTGAGCCACCGTGCTGCCTGTGAGCTGTGTCTGTTTGAATTGTCATCCTGTCTCCTGTGCCTTTATTTGCAATTAAAATAAAGGGCACCCAAAACACCACCATGTGGGAGATCAATATTAGGGAGGGCCCTGGGAAAACCCAACAGCATCACCTCAGTGCAACTCGCTCACTGTGCCAGCCTGAGGCCTAAAAGAGGATTTATCACCAAAAGCTACCATGACCTCCTAGGCTGCCATCTTGAACTAGCATCATCTCCCCACTTGCCATTGGGGAGGACATTATACTGTGAAGGGCTCTGGGGAGTATTATATTGTGAGGGGAAAGAGCAAATGGGTAGAGCATTATATTGTGTGGGGGCAGTAAGGAGAGCATTATGCTATGTGTGATGCCACTGGGGAAATCTTTAGTCTGTTTGGGGGGCTCACTGGGGAGAACATTATCCTGTATGAGGAGGCCACTGCAGACAGCATTATATTTTTGGGTGGGTACTGGGACAGCAATATACCGTGTGCTTGACTACTGGGAAGAGCATTATACTGAGGAGGTCACTGGGCAGAACATTATACTATGTTGCAGGGTATTAAGGAGAGCACTGGAAAGCATTTATATGGCATGTGGAGTAGATCTGGAGGGAGCATTATATGAGGTGGGACCCCTGGAGAGAGCATACTATGTGTGTAGGGACACTGGGGATATCCTTATACTGTGTGAAGGGGCCACTGGGGAGAGAGTTATACTGTGGCAGACACTGGGAAATCTTAATACTTTTCGTAGGAGCCATGGGGGAAAACAGTATATTGTGTGTGAAGGCACTGGGTAGAGTATTACACTGTGAGTGGTGGTTCTACTTGGAGACCATTACACTGTTTGTGTGGCACTAAGAAGGACAATATATAGTGTGTGTGTTTGTGTGTGTGGTTTACTGAGGAGTGAATTATACTGTGTCTGGTGCCACTAGGGAGAACATTATTCTGTGAGGGGCCACTGGAGTTAGTTTGAGCATTAAAAATAGTACTTTTCTACTCACTGCTTTCCAAAGCCAAAACTTTTTACATTTTCCATTCCCAGTCGTATGTGGGCTTCTTTTATGTGAGGGAAAATTGTTCTCCGTAATTGTACCATTTAATATTCTGTACAATGTCCTGGGAAGCTAGAAAAAAAAAATTAGAAAGAAACTGAAATTACAGCATTGTCTTGGTCTTTCATTTTTATATTGTTCACTATGCAGTAAACATTACAGAATTACAACAAAACCAAATGTATAAAGTTCTTAAGTTTTTATTATCTTTGAAAAAATTCAAATATGTGAAAAATGCAAAAATTTTGTGATTCATGAAACCCTTAAACAGGACCTTTCATTTCCTAATGAAAGTGCAGTTTTATATACCGCTAGAAAGTCAACAGTGAATTCAGGCACTGTCAGCTTTCCGATTTGTGCCCCGTTGCTGGCGATATCACTGCCGTTAGTTTCAGCACAGATATCCCCCCACTGTCAGAAGGGTGTTCCTCATAACTCAGCATCATGGCTGGGCTGTAACGAATGGTCCCCTCCCCCCGACAGTACCCTAACATGGCCTTTTACTGTCAGAGGGGGCGTTCCTTATCACTATTTACCTGTGCTGGCAGACTGGGGGGCTCATTCTGATCTCATGACCAATGGTCAGAACTATCCCTGATCCCACAGGGCCTTGCATGAAGTAGCTGTAGGCAAAACTAAGTTATATAGATGTCTTCAGGCTTCCCCTTTTAATGTGTTTTATGTTTGTTTTTATTATTATATGTGATCTAGGGAAAGAGTGGATTCATTTTTATGTTTAATGTTTCATTCATTTTAATGTTTTTATTTCTGAAACTTGAACCCTAGAGGGTCTGATCGCACAAATAATACAAAGGTATTGCTTTATATTGTAAAATCCATTCACTTCTATTACATGCTGCCAGTGGCGTAATTTAAGTCTTGTGGGGGCCCTGTGCAAGCTTTCTCCGGGGCCCCCTACCACCTCCCTACAGCATATTTTTGATAGTGACGGGTGCTTTTGATAGTTATGGGTGCTACACCAGTATCTCAGATACTTTAAAGGGATGCAACTTAAGCACCCACAACTGTGGTTATCAAGAATATAGTGAGTGAGCAATGCAACACCCGATTGTGAAAACAATGGGAGTTGCGTGCCGTGGGAAACGGTTGATCTACAGGGTCTTAACAGTCTAAAAGATCGAAGAGATCAGTGGGGTCTAGCACCCGGGGTCCCTGCTGATCAACTGTTTGAAGATAATGTGGTGCCTTCCCTCCTTCACTATTTACATTGTTTATCCGTGCAATCATGCAATGTTTTTACAGTCTGTAATAGTGCACAACTGCTATAAAACAGATGGAGTGTGATGTGAATATTGCAGGGGCCCCCACATAGTTTAATATGCGCCACAGTGGACCCCACACAGTATAATATGCTGCACAGTGGTTCCCACTCAGTGTAATATGCTCTACAGTGGCCCCAAAGAGTATAATATGCCATAGTGGCCTCCTCACAGTATAATTTGCTCCAAATTGGCCTCCATATTGTATAATATGCTCCACAGTGGACCCCACACAATATAATATATTCCACTGTGGCCCCCACACAATATAATGTGCTCCACAGTTTCCCCCACGCAGCTGGGCTTGAGCCTCTTAGCTCTCTCTTATTACTGTTTGAAGAAAATTGGCATAACAGAGTCTTCTGAAAAGTTACGCTTTATGTCTATGTGGGATATAAGGATTTACTGACACAGCTATGTCAGGAGAGCGAGCATGTCTTTTTAGAAGGGGAACATATGCCTCAGACTGAATATTTCAGTGTTAACACTATGTAATTTTTAGGTTCCGCAGTCTAAGTGGAGTAGTATGTTTTGAAAACCATGCAGAGCTGCATTTTTCTGATATTTCTGCACAGCTATAAATCTAAATGATTCAATACTGGCTGCCCACTAGGGGGGCTAAGGAGCTTTCTGTATGCTGTTAAATAATTTCAATGAGTTCAATGTGCAAACTGTATGCAAGCTTCTAAACTCCCTCAAGTGGTATCTGTAGTAGTCAGAATCAGAACCATTTGAACCTTAGGGCCAACAATGCACTTGCACTGGGCCCTGTGATGGAAGGGGGCACCGTTGGGATAGTGCTGCATATGATTCACGTTTCGGGCTGTCCCAGTTGCATATAATAATGAAGCAGTGAGCCCTCTACTCCCTGATTCACTATTGTTCCCTGGGAGCTGCAGGCGCGATATGATGACATCACTTACATTGCGCCTGCAGCTCCCTGAAGCCTCCAGATGAGATAGCAAGGGAAAGTGGAGAGGTGAGTATTAATCTTTTTGTTTTTCTTTGTATATGGTAGGAGAGGGACAGCTTCAGAGCTATGAAGAGGAGAATCTCATCTTTAAAATGGTACCAAGATCATCATGATAGATCTTACAGATCCAGAGTGATTCACTGGTGAAAACGATGTTCCGTATTGATATTCCAATACAGACCTGAGTTCCCAACAGCGTTTTTAACCCCTTCCTGCCGTGGGCATTTTTCGATTTTTGTTTTTGACTCCCTTCCTTCCAAACCTCATAATTTTTTTTATTTTTCCACTCTCAAAGCCATATGAGGTCTTAATGTTAGAGGGAAAAATTGTTCTTCATGGTGCTAACAATAATTATTCTGTACAATGTACTGGGAAGCTGGAAAAAAAATTCAGAATGGGGTAGATGTGAAGAAAAAGTACATTTGTGCGACTTTCTTATGGGCTTCGGTTTTACGGCGTTCACTGTGCAGCCAAAATGACATGTCACTTGTATTCTATGTTTCGGTACGATTCTGGGGATACCTAATTTATATGGTTTTGTTTACATTTTTACTCCTTAACAAAAATCCCAGATTGTGTTAAGAATTTTTTTTCTAAAAGTCGCCATCTTCTGACACTCGTTACATTTTTACACTTCCGTGTAGGGGGATGGATAGGGCGTCTTTTTTTGCTGGGATGGGTGTACTTTTCATTTATACCATTTTGGGGAATTACTATTGCTTTGATCACTTTTTAGTCAAATTTTTATTCAAATTATTAACTGTGAAAAAACGGCACATCATTTAACGTACAGGAAACATATTTTTATAGATTTCTAGAGCAGGCATTTTTGGACACAGAGATACCTAATGTATCTGTGTTTCAGAGATATCTAATGTGTATGTGTTTCACAGTATTTAAAGGGGTATTCCCATGATGCTTGTTCACTAACCTGCAGGCTGTTGTGCTCTCTTCACTTCCTGCTTTTCTCGGCACATAGGTGGGCGGGGTTTCATTTGCACGGGATTGGTTGTAAATGAATTACCACAGTGTGAAGCTGATGTAGCAGAGCTGGATTTCAGTCAGTTTGCATTACATACAGAGGTTACGGACTCCCTATCTCAGTCCTTATCAGCCAAATTCAATTAAACTGACTGATAAGAGCTCAGAAATTCCGGAGCTCTCACCTCCCCTATCTGAGAAGCTCCGCTACTTAAAAGACACAAACAACTCAGAGCTGCTCTCAGCCCCTCCCTCCCCCTCTAAGAGCAGGCAGCTACATCACTTGACAAATGAGCAGATAATCCCAAGGGCCATAGAAACGGAGTGTAAACAATGAAGTGAATAAATTAAGATAGCGGCCAAACAAAGCAGTTTTGATAAAGCAATGCATTTAGGAAAAGTCTTAAATCCACATAAACTAGCAGTATAGCTAGAATCCTTGTGATGGGACAACCCCTTTAAGTACTTTTATATGTGTCCTAGGGAAAGGGGAGTGATTTGAACTTTTGATATTTTTAATCTTTTTTTTTAAACATTTTTTATTACTTTTCTAAACTTTTTTTTTTTGCTTTTGTTAGACCCCCTTGGGGTCTTCAACTCCAGGGGTTCTGATCATTAATGCAATGCATTACAATACTAATGCATTGCAAAATACTGGGGCTTCTATTGCAGGATGCATAGAGTAGCCTGCAATAGAACAAATAGAATGACAGGCCATGACAGCTTATTCCGGGTGCCTGCGATCACAGGAAAAATAGCGGCATCCACGCACCACCGGGAAAATGGTACCTCGGTCAGCTTTGACCAATGGCCCGAAGGGGTTCATGCCTGCAATCGGTGTGGGCACTGATCGAAGGCATTAGTGCTGGGAGTCTACTGTGTAAAACAGTACACACCCGGCGGCTATGGCGGCTGCCCGTCTCTTGGGTGACTGCCATAGCTAAACACCTGGCATCCTCCGTACTAGTATGGCGGATGTCGGGAAGGGGTTAATAGTGAATTGCTTTTTAAGGGGATCTTGGGATATGGGGCTCTAAAGTGTCCTCCTCCCGTCCTGCCTCAGGCAGCATTTTAGAACTTGATGAAGGAGAAAGGAGCAGAGCTGAATAATGCAGGGACAATAATACTATCATTGTGCAATAACCTGTAGGTGACTAAAAGGGGAGGGGTAGCATGGACTTCTGTCCATGTTATCCCCTCTCCTATCAATCGGAGAGCATACTATGCACTGATTGTCACATAGAGGGATAATGTAATATCATATAAAAACTCAGTTTTAGGTAGCTTTCAGATGGGTTTAATTGAGGGTGCCCACTTAAGAAACCTTTGCACTGGGCCCACCAATGTGTTAAAACAGCCCGGGTCAGAATGTAATCATTTAAGAAGTTCTACTGAAAACACTTATTTCCCTATGTGAATACAGTGCACTTGGATAACTTCTGCTCCATTCACTTTTATGGGACTAAGAAGTTTGCTCAGTACAGCACTCCATTGCTGTCTCCTGATGGTAGCACAACAGGACTCCATCAGTTTCATAGAAGTTAATAAATGGGTGATCAAGCACGTGTAGGACCTTGTCTGCACAAAGTTTGTATGGTGCACACATAGTTCCTACAGTGTGTTCAGTATTATGGTGCCAAGCCTATAGGTACTGCATGGTCCTAAATATGGGACTTTTGTATTGTATTTTTCTCCTAGAGGCAAGCTAAAAGGTCTAACAGTTCTTTATAGTCAGTCACCATGTAATATCATGAAAAGGATTGTATCATTGCAACAACCAGAGGAAGTCCTCTACTTGAATGGTACCCTTGTTTATAAATGGAGACCCATGTAAATCAAACCAATTAGAACTGTCCATCGCAGCTAGTATTTGCCTCTAAACTAAATGGGGTTCTTGTCTGCTAGATTCTTAGGACCTATTATTGAGCTAGAACCTGGTTCCATTGGAGAATTGTGCTATTCCCTGATGGGCCAATCTACAATGAAAATGAATCATACCAGGTAATATAGTTACATAGTTGGTATGGTTAAAAAAAGACATATGTCCATCAAGTTCAACTGGGGAATGAGAAATGTTGGGACATTCTATACATTTCCATAACCATCAATGCTATCTAAAAAGGCATCTAAACCTTCTTTGAAGTTGTCAGCTGTGACTGCTGAGACCAGCTCCTGGGGTAGGCTATTCCACAGATTCACAGTCCTTACAGTGAAGAAACCTTGTCGGCTCTTGAGATTAAACCTTTTGTTCTACAGGTTGAGAACATCTTTATCAAACTTCTGCAACCAGTCTCTATAAACTGATTGTGATCTTTCCATAGAAGAATTTAGCAAATACTAAATTCTAAATACTCTTATGAGTCCTGTCCATTTTTTAATGTGGCATTGATTGGAGACGTGGGAAATATGTATGAGATTATCCCTCTGGGAACCAGTGCAAACAGTGTATGTGTTTCAGAAAAAAATGTCTGCATTTCTATGAACTTTCACACAGTACAAGTGTCCCAGTGATCACCCATATGGAGACATGTACGACGTAGCAGGGTTACAATGTGACTCCTTGCGTTCAGTACGACACTTCTAGAATGCTGGGGTATATAGGTTAAGTATCTAAATACCATAACTTAGTATGTGAGTGTTTATTTTATTTTTTTCCCATTTCATACACAGAACAAAAAAAATGAAATAAATCGATTTACAATAATTTTTAATCCCCATCACCACCCTCCTGCTAGAAACAAAAAAATGAATCATAATTAATACAGCATAGTGATCTTGAATTTATGAAGCCATTATAACCAATGGGGATTTGCAACCCTCCCTCCTCCCTTTGCTATTGCCTAAAGTTTCTCTATTATAGCTTCTTTTGTCATTGTTACACCAGAATACTATAGAGGCTGGGGGCTGCGCTTCTAGTTGCCTATGATTACCCATCTTGCCATGAAGAAATGTTTTTCTTTTTCTGTGTATTATTGTCTGAAACATTAGTCACCCAAAACACACGTATTTATATTAGATACCATGAGTATATACTTTCAGTGTGCTCCTTACTTGGTACCATACCTGAAAAATTTTGGACACCTACAAATAATATGGGTTGACTCTACCTCCTCATTGTGACATCTAGCACAATTACTATCACATATTAAGGCTGGGTTCACACGGAGTTACGTGCCGCGAGATTTGGCATGTAGACGCCGCGTGACCCTTTGCGTGCCGTACACGCTCCCATTCATTTCAATGGGAGCGGGGAGCGTATGCGCCGCGCTAGTTTGCGGCCGTGCATTTATTCACGGCCGCAAACTAGCGCAGCGCATACGCTCCCCGCTCCCATTCTTCCCCGCCTCTTCTTCATCTGACGTCTTCGGGTCCCGTCCTCCTCCGGCACTTGCTCGCGGACACTGAAAAAAAAAAAAATAGCCCGGGCGCATGCGCAGTAGCCGTAGTAGAGGCCGCGTGCTACTGCGCATGCGCCCGGGCTATTTTTTTTTATCAGTGTCCGCGAGCAAGCGCCGGAGGAGGACGGGACCTGAAGACGTCAGAGGAAGAAGAGGTGGGGAAGATGAAGACGGTGCACCCTGAATGCCCGCCCACGGTGCACGTTCCGTAAGTAGAGAACATTCTTTTTTAAGTTATTATTTTAAAACGGGGGGGTTGTTTAATTTAACTTTTACGGTGCCTGAATAGCCTTTTTAAAGGCTATGCACGCATATGTGGGGCTCTATCAGCATGATTTTGCTGATAGAGCCCCTTTAAAGATTTGTCCAGGAATTGGAGCGACCCATGTGCTGGGAGGGAGGTGTAAAATAAAACAATAAAAAGCGCCTTCACCTGTCCCCATTGCTCCATTGTCCGCCGCCAGTGTCCATTTAGTCTCATGCCGGCGCCTCCTTGCTGGGAGTCCTGCACCTCATGTGACCACTGAAACCAATTAGATACAGGATTTCCAGAAATGAGGCCATGAGACTGAACAGACACAGGCAGGAGGATAACGGGGCGCTGGGGACAAAAGCTCAATGAAAAACACTGCGTCTCACTGTTCTGCCTAATCCTAAGAGGATCTTTCACCATTTGGGGCACATGAGGTTTAAGAAAAGCTAGAAAGCCGACAGTGCGCTGAATTCAGTGCAGCTTTCCCGTTCTGTGCCCTGGGTGAAGAGCTATCAGTCCCGTTACTGTAGCTCTTCACTGTCAGAAGGGACAGTCAATCAGTAACGCCCTTCCTCACAGTAGCGTCTATTGCCCTGTACTGTTGTGAGGGGGCTTTGCTTACCGCCTAGTGATGACGCTGAGCGGTGGGAACGCTACCTCCCCCCAGTACACGTCTATGGACGAGCATTATCAGGAGGGGAGGGGGCGTTCCTCACCGCTCACAGTACAGCGCAATAGGCGCTGCTGGGAAGAAGGACGTTCCTGACTGACTGTAAGACACAGGTAAGTATGGAGGAATCATCCAGCAACGAAACCAGAATATGAAATCAATTCCTTTCTTTATTTCATGTTCGTAGAAAATATATCAAAAGATAAAACATGCAGTCTACAAGGAATAGAAAGCTTGCGTCAGACTGACGCGTTTCGGATATGTCTATCCTTTCTCAAAGACTTTGAGAAAGGATAGACATATCCGAAACGCGTCAGTCTGACGCAAGCTTTCTATTCCTTGTAGACTGCATGTTTTATCTTTTGATATATTTTCTACGAACATGAAATAAAGAAAGGAATTGATTTCATATTCTGGTTTCGTTGCTGGATGATTCCTCCATACTTACCTTTATCATTCGACTCCGTACCGAGGGAGTTTTTTTCATCCGGGCAAGTTCGCAGATACATGGTGGATATCGGACTTCAAAGAAGCATCGAAGGGCTACTGCAGGAGGGCTGAGTATAACATTTCCATTTTCCCCTTTTTCCTAACTATGTTATGACTGTAAGACACGCCCATCTGACAGTGAAGAGCTACAGTACCGGGACCGATAGCTCTTCACCGGGGGCACAGATCAGGAAAGCTGCACTGAATTCAGCGCACTGTTGGCTTTCTAGCGGTATATAAAACCGCATGTGCCCCAGGTGGTAAGAGCTCCTCCTTAACATCTCAATATACTATACATTATACTATAAGGATAAGGCAACAGTACAGCGCACTGTTGGCTTTCTAGCGGTATATAAAACCGCATGTGCCCCAGGTGGTAAGAGCTCCTCCTTAACATCTCAATATACTATACATTATACTATAAGGATCCCGCATCCCGCAGCAAAAAAGCGCTGCAGGAAAACCCCCGGCGGCAACGCATCAGTTTTCCTGCAGCGCTTTTTGCAGAAACTCCACAGAGGTTTGCTCTGAGGACTTTCTGCTTCCATTATACTTATAGGGACACTGTAGGTGTTTCCGTAGGTATAAGTGCTGCGATTTCCAAAAACTGCAACAGTTACCTACACACTCATACATATACACTCACACACACACACACACACACACTTATATAGATAGATATATATATAGATATAGATATATATCTAGCATATACACATTTATATACATTCATATACCATATATACCAACATATACAGTCCTATGAAAAAGTTTGGGCACCCCTATTAATCTTAATCATTTTTAGTTCTAAATATTTTGGTGTTTATAACAGCCATTTCAGTTTGATATATCTAATAACTGATGGACACAGTAATATTTCAGGATTGAAATGAGGTTTATTGTACTAACAGAAAATGTGCAATATGCATTAAACCAAAATTTGACCGGTGCAAAAGTATGGGCACCTCAACAGAAAAGTGACATTAATATTTAGTAGATCCTCCTTTTGCAAAGATAACAGCCTCTAGTCGCTTCCTGTAGCTTTTAATCAGTTCCTGGATCCTGGATAAAGGTATTTTGGACAAACAATTCAAGTTCAGTTAAGTTAGATGGTCGCCGAGCATGGACAGCCCGCTTCAAATCATCCCACAGATGTTCAATGATATTCAGGTCTGGGGACTGGGATGGCCATTCCAGAACATTGTAATTGTTCCTCTGCATGAATGCCTGAGGATTTGGAGCGGTGTTTTGGATCATTGTCTTGCTGAAATATCCATCCCCGGCGTAACTTCAACTTCGTCACTGATTCTTGAACATTATTCTCAAGAATCTGCTGATACTGAGTGGAATCCATGCGACTCTCAACTTTAACAAGATTCCCGATGCCGGCATTGGCCACACAGCCCCAAAGCATGATGGAACCTCCACCAAATTTTACAGTGGGTAGCATGTGTTTTTCTTGGAATGCTGTTTCTTTTTGGACGCCATGCATAACGCCTTTTTTTATAACCAAACAACTCAATTTTTGTTTCCAAAATGAAGCTGCCTTGTCCAAATGTGCTTTTTCATACCTCAGGCAACTCTATTTGTGGCGTACGTGCAGAAACGGCTTCTTTCTCATCACTCTCCCATACAGCTTCTATTTGTGCAAAGTGCGCTGTATTGCTGACCGATGCACAGTGACACCATCTGCAGCAAGATGATGCTGCAGCTCTTTGGAGGTGGTCTGTGGATTGTCCTTGACTGTTCTCACCATTCTTCTTCTCTGCCTTTCTGATATTTTTCTTGGCCTGCCACTTCTGGGCTTAACAAGAACTGTCCCTGTGGTCTTCCATTTCCTTACTATGTTCCTCACAGTGGAAACTGACAGGTTAAATCTCTGAGACAACTTTTTGTATCCTTCCCCTGAACAACTATGTTGAACAATCTTTGTTTTCAGATCATTTGAGAGTTGTTTTGAGTAGCCCATGATGCCAGTCTTCAGAGGAGATTCAAATAGGAGATCAACTTGCAATTGGCCACCTTAAATACCTTTTCTTATGATTGGATACATCTGGTTATGAAGTTCAAAGCTCACTGAGGTTACAAAACCAATTTTGTGCTTCAGTAAGTCAGTAAAAAGTAGTTAGGGGAATTCAAATCAATAAAATGATAAGGGTGCCCATACTTTTGCACCGGTCAAATTTTGGTTTAATGCATATTGCACATTTTCTGTTAGTACAATAAACCTCATTTCAATCCTGAAATATTACTGTGTCCATCAGTTATTAGATATATCAAACTGAAATGGCTGTTGCAAACACCAAAATATTTAGAACAAAAAATGATTAAGATTAATAGGGGTGCCCAAACTTTTTCATAGGACTGTATACATACACTCACACATTATTATAGCATACTGTATATACACACACATACCTGTATACAAACATACAGTCCTCACACAGTATACAAGACACATGCTTTAACCCTTAAGTACTATCATGGTGACTATCATAGTGATATGTGTATGGTAATGGTGTATGATAGACACCATGATAGGACTTAAGGGTTAAACAAATGTACACACATACATATTAAATATTACATTTTACCAAAAAAAAGAAAAAAATATACTCACATTTGTGAAGCAGCAGCAGACTCCTCTGTCCCCACACGGGCCGATGTAAGTGATGACTCACTCTGAAGAGGAGGGGGGAGGGGGGAAAGTCCCGGCTTGCAGAGAGATCGCTTCGTAAGATTGCACTGGCAGGAGGCCTCTGTGTAAGTGTCGGGGCCCTGGGAAACTGCAGCAGCCGTGCCTCTTTATTCATTACAGCGCTGCCAGCAGCCTGGGGCCCCGAACTTACTGTTCCAGCCCCTGCCACTAGCAGCATCGCTCAGTTTATCAATGCAAATGCACTGGACAGGGGCCCGAACCAGTCCCTGACATCCCGATCGGGCCCCTGACCAGTGCTTCTATATAGTCGGGGCCTGGGGCCCACCGGGGGATTCCCCGGTGCTCCGGCGGGCCAGTCCGACCCTGGTTATAACCATGTGCACCAAAAATAAATTGTGAGGTCTGGAAAGCCCAAACCTCCAGTCATCGTACATTTACATAAAACATCAAATCAATTCTACGCCTAAGCCCTTGCCATACAAATTCACATACCACTCTCTTAAAGGATTTCAGTATAGCATTAGGAATTATTAGGAGTGATTTGTGAAGAAACAGAAGTTTTATAGAATCTACCCAGAACACAGGTGATGTCTTCTACTGAAACCGAGCTATCTCCAGTGTCTTGTACTGCTTTTCCGTCATTTTACAGGATTCTTTTCTTCCACATCCTGAGACAAATTATTCAATATTTCTTTTAGTTCCCTCTTAAAATGAGTTACTTCAGTATAAGAATATTCATTAGACTTTTAATGCATCCCACACTGTTCTGATTTCTGCAGATTTTCCATAAGGCTTCCTTCACAAACAGTTTTCCTGAAAAAAAAAGAAAAAAAGAAAAAACCTGAAAAAAAGCCATGCCAAGAGAATGCTGCATTTTGAAAAAATACCGTGAAATGCCAGTCATTGCTACTGGACTGTAATCTCCAGCAGCTCCCACCGCCTCATAAAAGTGAATGGATAGGCAGTCATGCATGCCACCTGTCGCTCCATTCACATGGAGTCTTATGGGGGACATTTGGTCCCCCATTCTCATGACCACTGGGGCACCTAGTGATTATGCCCTCTGCTCACAGACACCACAAGTCAGTACCATCTTCATATGGCTACTTCACTAGTCCATCAGTTAACCCACAATCTTCCCAAGAGGAGAACCACAGTTCACAAAGATTCAACACTACAAACCTCAGGGCAGCAACTCTGTTATAATCCTGCTGCCTGTTAAAGTTTTCTCTGGCTTTGGTTTCTTAAATCAATAAATCCATTTTGAGTTAGGGAGCCTTCACATGGAGTAAACGCGCATGTATTTTTGCAAAATACACGTGTAAAAATAAGACTCCCATTGACTTCAATGACCTTTAGAGATGAGCGAACAGTGTTCTATCGAACTCATGTTCGATCGGATATTAGGCTGTTCGGCATGTTCGAATCGAATCGAACACCGCGTGGTAAAGTGCGCCATTACTCGATTCCCCTCCCACCTTCCCTGGCGCCTTTTTTGCTCCAATAACAGCGCAGGGTAGGTGGGACAGGAACTACGACACCGGTGACGTTGAGAAAAGTAGGCAAAACCCATTGGCTGCCGAAAACATGTGACCTCTAATTTAAAAGAACAGCGCCGCCCAGGTTCGCGTCATTCTGAGCTTGCAATTCACCGAGGACGGAGGTTTCCGTCCAGTTAGCTAGGGGTTAGATTCTGGGTAGGCAGGGACAGGCTAGGATAGGAAGGAGAAGACAACCACAACAGCTCTTGTAAGAGCTAAATTCCAGGGAGAAGCTTGTCAGTGTAACGTGGCACTGACGGGCTCAATCGCCGCAACCCAGCTTTCCCAGGATCCTGAATGGAATACACTGTCAGTGTATTCCCGTATACCCGTTATATACCCCGATACCCGTTCCAACGGTGTGCCCCCCCACCTTCACCCCAGAAATACCCTGCAAGTCCCCTAGCAATAGAATTGGGGCTATATACACCCACAATTTTTACTACTGGTATACAGTGCCATTGTCTGACTGGGAATTCAAAGAATATATTGGGGTTATAAATACCCTCATTTCTTGCTACTGCCATATAGTGCCAGTTTCTGACTGGTAATTCAAAGAATATATTGGGGTTACGTGCACCCACAATTTTTACTACTGGTATACAGTGCCATTGTCTGACTGGGAATTCAAAGAATATATTGGGAATACAAATACCCTCATTTCTTGCTACTGCCATATAGTGCCAGTTTCTGACTGGTAATTCAAAGAATATATTGGGGTTACGTGCACCCACAATTTTTACTACTGGTATACAGTGCCATTGTCTGACTGAGAATTCAAAGAATATATTGGGGTTATAAATACCCTCATTTCTTGCTACTGCCATATAGTGCCAGTTTCTGACTGGTAATTCAAAGAATATATTGTGGTTACGTGCACCCACAATTTTTACTACTGGTATACAGTGCCATTGTCTGACTGGGAATTCAAAGAATATATTGGGAATACAAATACCCTCATTTCTTGCTACTGCCATATAGTGCCAGTGTCTGACTGGGAATTCAAAGAATATATTGGGGTTACGTGCACCCACAATTTTTACTACTGGTATACAGTGCCATTGTCTGACTGGGAATTCAAAGAATATATTGGGAATACAAATACCCTCATTTCTTGCTACTGCCATATAGTGCCAGTGTCTGACTGGGAATTCAAAGAATATATTGGGGTTACGTGCACCCACAATTTTTACTACTGGTATACAGTGCCAATTTCTAACTAGGAATTCAAAATGCGCAAGGCTCCCGGAAAGGGACGTGGACGAGGCCGTGGGCGAGGTCGGGGGAATGGTTCTGGGGAGCAAGGTAGCAGTGAAGCCACAGGGCGTCCCGTGCCTACTCCTGTGGGGCAGCAAGCATTGCGCCACTCCACAGTGCCAGGGTTGCTTGCCACATTAACTAAACTGCAGGGTACAAACCTTAGTAGGCCCGAGAACCAGGAACAGGTCTTGCAATGGCTGTCAGAGAACGCTTACAGCACATTGTCCAGCAGCCAGTCAGACTCTGCCTCCTCTCCTCCTATTACCCAACAGTCTTGTCTTCCTTCCTCCCAAAATTCCGAAGCTTTACAGAACAATAACCCAAACTGTCCCTGCTCCCCAGAGCTGTTCTCCACTCCTTTCATTGTCCCTCAACCTGCCTCTCCACGTCACGATTCCACGAACCTAACAGAGGAGCATCTGTGTCCAGATGCTCAAACACTAGAGTCTCCTCCATCTCCGTTCGATTTGGTGGTGGATGACCAGCAACCCACCCTCATCGACAATGATGTGACGCAGTTGCCGTCAGGGCATCCAGTTGACCGGCGCATTGTGCGGGAGGAGGAGATGAGACAGGAGTTGGAAGAGGAAGTGGTGGATGATGAGGACACTGACCCGACCTGGACAGGGGGGATGTCAAGCGGGGAAAGTAGTGTGGATGTTGAGGCAGGTGCAGCACCAAAAAGGGTAGCTAGAGGCAGAGGCAGAGGTCAGCAGCTTAGGCGAAGCCAGGCCACACCCGGAATCTCCCAAGATGTTCCAGTTCGTACCCAGCCCCGAAAAACTCCCACCTCGAGGGCACGTTTCTCGAAGGTGTGGAGTTTTTTCAAGGAATGTGCCGAGGACAGATATAGTGTTGTCTGCACAATTTGCCTCTCGAAATTGATTAGGGGCTCTGAGAAGAGCAACCTGTCCACCACTTCAATGCGCCGTCATTTGGAATCCAAGCACTGGAATCAGTGGCAGGCAGCAACGGCAGGACAAAGGCCGCCTGCCGTTCACGCCACTGCCACTGCCTCTGCCACTGCCTCTGCCTCTGCCAATGCCACTGCTGACTGTGCTGGCGATGCACTCCAGAGGACGAGCCAGGACACCACTTCATCTGCCTCCGCCACTTTGTTGACTTCTACCTCATCCTCCCCTGGTCCTGTCTTATCTCCTTCTCCTGCACCATCAAAGGCACCATCAGGCGTTTCTTTACAACAACCCACCATCTCTCAGACATTGGAGCGGCGGCAGAAATACACTGCTAACCACCCACACGCGCAAGCCTTGAACGCCAACATCGCTAAACTGCTGGCCCAGGAGATGTTGGCGTTCCGGCTTGTTGAAACTCCCGCCTTCCTGGACCTGATGGCAACTGCGGCACCTCGCTATGCCGTCCCTAGCCGTCACTACTTCTCCCGGTGTGCCGTCCCCGCCTTGCACCAGCACGTGTCACTCAACATCAGGCGGGCCCTTAGTTCCGCGCTTTGCACAAAGGTCCACTTGACCACCGACGCGTGGACAAGTGCATGCGGACAGGGACGCTACATTTCACTGACGGCACACTGGGTGAATGTAGTTGAGGCTGGGACTGCTTCCCAAACTGGCCCGGTGTACCTCGTCTCCCCGCCTAACATTCCTGGCAGGGACACGAGAAGAACACCCCCCTCCTCCTCCTCCTCTACCGCCTCCTCCTCCGCCACCGCCTCCTCCTCCGCCACCGCCTCCTCCTCCGCTGTTAGATTGACCCCAGCTACGAGTTGGAAACGTTGCAGCACTGGCGTTGGTAGACGTCAGCAGGCTGTGCTGAAGCTGATCAGCTTGGGGGACAGACAGCACACTGCCTCCGAGGTGAGGGATGCCCTCCTCGATGAGACGGCAATATGGTTTGAGCCGCTGCACCTGGGCCCAGGCATGGTCGTTTGTGATAACGGCCGGAACCTGGTAGCAGCTCTGGAGCTTGCCGGACTCCAACATGTTCCATGCCTGGCCCACGTCTTCAACCTAGTGGTGCAACGTTTCCTAAAGAGCTACCCCAATGTTCCAGAGCTACTGGTGAAAGTGCGGCGCATGTGCGCCCACTTTCGCAAGTCGACAGTAGCCGCTGCTAGCTTAAAATCTCTCCAGCAACGCCTGCATGTGCCACAACACCGGCTTTTGTGCGACGTCCCCACACGCTGGAACTCAACGTTTCAGATGTTGAATAGAGTGGTTGAGCAGCAGAGACCTTTGATGGAATACCAGCTACAAAACCCTAGGGTGCCACAAAGTCAGCTGCCTCAGTTTCACATCCATGAGTGGCCATGGATGAGAGACCTTTGTGACATCCTACGGGTCTTTGAGGAGTCCACAAGGAGGGTGAGCTCTGAGGATGCGATGGTGAGCCTTACAATCCCGCTCTTGTGTGTTCTGAGAGAATCCCTGATTGACATCAGGGATAACTCAGATCACACAGAGGAGTTAGGGATAGCATCCGATCCGTCACAGCTGGAGAGTAGGTCCACACATCTGTCCGCTTCACTGCATTTAATGGAGGAGGAGGAGGAGGAGGAAGAAGAGTTGTCCGATGATGTGATGGTGATACAGGAGGCTTCCGGGCAACTTCGAATCGTCCCATTGTTGCAGCGCGGATGGGTAGACATGGAGGATGAGGAGGAAATGGAGATTGAACTTTCCGGTGGGGCCAGAGGAGTCATGCCAACTAACACTGTGGCAGACATGGCTGAGTTCATGTTGGGGTGCTTTACAACCGACAAGCGTATTGTCAAAATCATGGAGGACAACCAGTACTGGATCTTTGCTATCCTTGACCCCCGGTATAAAAACAATATCTCGTCTTTTATTCCGGTAGAGGGGAGGGCCAATCGCATCAATGCTTGCCACAGGCAATTGGTGCAGAATATGATGGAGATGTTTCCAGCATGTGACGTTGGCGGCAGGGAGGGCAGTTCCTCCAGTAGGCAACCAAGTTCTCACCGGTCCACACAAACGAGGGGCACACTGTCTAAGGTCTGGGACACCTTGATGGCACCCCCTCGCCAAAGTGCCGCCACGGAGGGTCCTAGTGTCACCAGGCGTGAGAAGTATAGGCGCATGTTGCGGGAATACCTTTCTGACCACAGCCCTGTCCTCTCCGACCCCTCTGCGCCCTACACGTATTGGGTGTCGAAGTTGGACCTGTGGCTTGAACTTGCCCTATATGCCTTGGAGGTGCTGTCCTGTCCTGCCGCCAGCGTCCTATTTGAGAGGGTGTTCAGTGCAGCCGGTGGCATCATCACTGACAAGCGCACCCGTCTGTCAGCTGAGAGTGCCGACCGGCTCACTTTGATAAAAATGAACCACCACTGGGTAGAGCCGTCATTTTTGTGCCCACCTGTGTAAAGCACCCCAACATGAAACTCCATGTCTGTACTCAACCTCTCCAATTCCTCCGCATCCTCATACTCATCCACCATAAGCGTTGCACAATTCTGCTAATACTAGGCTCCCTCCACCCTGATTTCCCCCAACTCTGCTGGTTAGAGGCTCCCTCCACCCTGATTTCCACCAACTCTGCTGGTTAGAGGCTCCCTCCACCATGAATTTGCCCAAACTGGGCTGTTTAGAGGCTCCCTCCACCATGAATTGGTCCAAACTGGGGTTTTTAGAGGCTCCCTCCACCATGAATTGGTCCAAACTGGGCTGTTTAGCGGCTCCCTCCACCATTAATTGGTCCAAACTGGGCTGGTTAGAGGCTCCCTCCACCATGAATTTGCCCAAACTGGGCTGTTTAGAGGCTCCCTCCACCATGAATTTGCCCAAACTGGGCTGGTTAGAGGCTCCCTCCACCATGAATTGGTCCAAACTGGGGTTTTTAGAGACTCCCTCCACCATGAATTGGTCCAAACTTGGCTGTTTAGAGGCTCCCTCCACCATTAATTGGTCCAAACTGGGCTGGTTAGAGGCTCCCTCCACCATGAATTGGTCCAAACTGGGTTTTTTAGAGGCTCCCTCCACCATGAATTGGTCCAAACTGGGGTTTTTAGAGGCTCCCTCCACCATGAATTGGTCCAAACTGGGCTGTTTAGCGGCTCCCTCCACCATTAATTGGTCCAAACTGGGCTGGTTAGAGGCTCCCTCCACCATGAATTTGCCCAAACTGGGCTGTTTAGAGGCTCCCTCCACCATGAATTTGCCCAAACTGGGCTGGTTAGAGGCTCCCTCCACCATGAATTGGTCCAAACTGGGGTTTTTAGAGGCTCCCTCCACCATGAATTGGTCCAAACTTGGCTGTTTAGAGGCTCCCTCCACCATTAATTGGTCCAAACTGGGCTGGTTAGAGGCTCCCTCCACCATGAATTGGTCCAAACTGGGTTTTTTAGAGGCTCCCTCCACCATGAATTGGTCCAAACTGGGGTTTTTAGAGGCTCCCTCCACCATGAATTGGTCCAAACTGGGCTGTTTAGCGGCTCCCTCCACCATTAATTGGTCCAAACTGGGCTGGTTAGAGGCTCCCTCCACCATGAATGTGCCCAAACTGGGCTGTTTAGAGGCTCCCTCCACCATGAATTTGCCCAAACTGGGCTGGTTAGAGGCTCCCTCCACCATGAATTGGTCCAAACTGGGGTTTTTAGAGGCTCCCTCCACCATGAATTGGTCCAAACTTGGCTGTTTAGAGGCTCCCTCCACCATTAATTGGTCCAAACTGGGCTGGTTAGAGGCTCCCTCCACCATGAATTTGCCCAAACTGGGCTGGTTAGAGGCTCCCTCCACCATGAATTGGTCCAAACTGGGGTTTTTAGAGGCTCCCTCCACCATGAATTGGTCCAAACTTGGCTGTTTAGAGGCTCCCTCCACCATTAATTGGTCCAAACTGGGCTGGTTAGAGGCTCCCTCCACCATGAATTGGTCCAAACTGGGTTTTTTAGAGGCTCCCTCCACCATGAATTTGCCCAAACTGGGCTGTTTAGAGGCTCCCTCCACCATGAATTGGTCCAAACTGGGCTGGTTAGAGGCTCCCTCCACCATGAATTTCCCAAAACTTGGCTGTTTAGAGGCTCCCTCCACCATGAATTGGTCCAAACTGGGCTGGTTAGAGGCTCCCTCCACCATGAATTTGCCCAAACTGGGCTGTTTAGAGGCTCCCTCCACCATGAATTGGTCCAAACTGGGTTTTTTAGAGGCTCCCTCCACCATGAATTGGTCCAAACTGGGCTGTTTAGAGGCTCCCTCCACCATGAATTTGCCCAAACTGGGCTGGTTAGAGGCTCCCTCCACCATGAATTGGTCCAAACTGGGCTGGTTAGAGGCTCCCTCCACCATGAATTTGCCCAAACTGGGGTGTTTAGAGGCTCCCTCCACCATGAATTTGCCCAAACTCTGCTGGTTAGAGGCTCAATCCACCCTGATTTTCAAAACAAATGTTGGTGCCAACCTCAACTTACTACAAGGGCCAAATTCACTGCTGGTGACAAGCTCTCCTCACTGCAAGTGCCAAATACACATGTTTCAAGGTGTTTTCCTACTGTCAGAGAGGTGGTATTGAGTGTGTAAAGTGTGTAGTTGTTAGGCTGTGATGTTGGGGTAATAGAGGGTCTTTGGTGTGTTAGATGCCCCCAGACATGCTTCCCCTGCTGTCCCAGTGTCATTCCAGAGGTGTTGGCATCATTTCCTGGGGTGTCATAGTGGACTTGGTGACCCTCCAGACACGTATTTGGGTTTCCCCCTTAACGAGTATCTGTTCCCCATAGACTATAATGGGGTTCGAAACCCATTCGAACACACGAACATTGAGCGGCTGTTCGAATCGAATTTCGAACCTCGAACATTTTAGTGTTCGCTCATCTCTAATGACCTTTTACAGGCGTATTTTTACACATGTAAAATACACGTATTTTGCGAAAATACACGCGTGTTTACTCCGTGTGAAGGCTCCCTTACATTGCAATTATCATCTCTTTTCTGGCTGGTGAAACGCTCTCCTGGGCCAGTTCACTATAGGAATGAGGTGGCCCAGAGACTTCTAACTTGCATTTATTCCTGATAACTATTCACTGTTTTTGAAGAGCCAAGTCAGACATCTTCTGTAGCTCCCGCTCTACTCCTTCTACACCAAGACTCTTTGACAGTTGGACAATATGGCATCCAATATCACATGCTGGTGGCATAATAAAGTATTGGTACTAACATTTTGATTAGGTCAATCTGGTCATATTAAAGATGCCATAATATTTCTACCCACTCCTTTCAATGTGCTCTTCATGGAGTGTTATAGAGAAGCTGTTTATAAAAAGAAGACTCAGATACGTGTGTTCTCCTTCCAGAGGCCTTTTCTGACCACTGCCACCTCTTCTACTAAGCATCCTTTGCAGGTGGGGTGTGTCAACCTCTATGACCATCAGCCCCGATGCACAGACACTTTTTCCCATTACTGTGGGGTCTACTTCCTTGACCCCACTGTGATCTAGCCCACTGGAACAGGGAATCTCCACCACTTTAGGTTGGTAGGAAAGACAACCCTAGGTGAAATAGATCTGATTTCCTAACTTCCAATTCCAGTTACCCTAGTCCGTGGTAAAAATCAAGTATGTCTATTTAGATTCCAGTTTCACCAGGACATTTTTTTGCATCTAGAAAGTATCTTCTTGTCTGTCTTGCACTTGTCAACTCTTATCCTGGGCTTACCATGGGTATGATAAAAGAAAAGATCCTCAGCCCGTCCAACTTTTTTGACAGCAATTCCTTTGGACTTGTCTAGCTTTCCACCACAATGTGCTAGCTTCAGTAAAAATGAGTAAGAGACTTTGTTTCCTATGGCCTTCCAATTTATGCAATCCCTAGGACTTCCCTTCTATGACCACTGATTCACGATAACATACTTTATCCTGAACTTTTAATTCGCAGAGTCAAATTTCTTACAAAGCTGAATCTGCATGGTGCCTATAATCTTATACACAAATGGCAGGGTAACGAATGGAAAACCTCCTTCAGCATTCAGGAATGGCCAGTATGAATACCTAGTGATGCCCTTTGGTCTCTCCAATGCTCCTGCTGTCTTCTAGGAGTTTGTTAAAGATGTCTTCAAAGATATCCTCTATGTTTGTGTTGTTATCTACCTGGAGGACATCTTAATATACTCATCCAACTTATCTTCCCTTTGGAGGCATGTGTGCCAAGTCCTATATCATCTCCGGAGAACCATCTACAGTAATATGCAAAGGTTTTAGGCAGGAGCATTAAAATACTGCAATTTGACATTGCTTCAAATATGATATGGCTTCCACAGAATCCTGGACTCAGCATCATTGAATCTGTATGAAAAGACAGAAAGATTGAGCTAACCTACATCCACACATATCTGGCAAGTTCCTTCAAAAACTGTGTGCAAGTGTTATCTATTGATGCTGCTTTGAATGGAAACAGTTGTCACACCAAATATTGATTTGATTTAGATTTTGTTTGCTCATATTTTTGTTAATTGACGTCTTCACCAGCGCCAACGATGAATCCAGATGGACTTTGGGGCCCATGTTATCACCACAAAAACTGGTGTAAAAAGGAAACACTTCACAGAGTTTAACTAGCACCTACAAGGTACAATGTACTCACAAGGCAGATAAAAACCTAGAGGTTGAATCAGAAGACTGAACATGTCCAAGGCAAAAGTCTGTCTAATTCCTCTATTGTAATGGTGGGTGTAAATTCTCAAGAGGACTGACTGAAATGTTCCACAAACACAATATCACTTGGGAATGGAACTGGACAGCACTCCAAAATTCTTTTATGAGCTTACTATTTAGTTTATTTATGTGCAATAATACTGAGATCCATAAAATATAATCTGCTAAAAAAAAATTATACAGCCAGTGTGTATGTTGCATGCTGTAATAGATTCAGATATAGAGCATCCAATTAAAAAGTTGGTGCATGTATGGCAGTAATCTGTATAGCGCAACTTTTTCTCCAAGATTACCCTTCCTCAGGCCAAGGGATGGCCACCCTTGCAACAGCTGTGCTTCCATGGCCCCATTCAAGTACGGCCAGAAAATCAGACAGGAATGGGACCTGTCCTGAATTTTGAAGCCCGGACTGTTGGCCCAGACACTGATCCATGTAATACATGGTTATGTACGGGGGCTGACAGAAATTAATGGGTCAGTGTGCTATCTAGGAAAAACCTGAATGGCACACTGAACTAGCCCAGCTCTAAGCAACTTCTGGGTGAAGATCCAGAGTAGATTGAAATGGGCTGATAAGGAAGGACCAGTGGTAGGTCTAGGTATATAGCCTGTTTTGCAGGAGTGGATTACCGAGAGGTAATGTCAGAGCCAAAATGAGAAGACAATTGGATTTCCATTAAAAAGCGAAAGGTCAATATTAAAGCAGTTCAGCACAAACAATCAGGTTATGGAAGCCTCACTAAAGTTGTTAGAGAATTGCTAGGACAGCAATTCCCCAGAAGCTGCTGGAAACCCTGGAGAAAGGGGCACAAGAGACAGTGAGCCCTAAGCTGAAGCCCCCCACTGTCCCTTCCTCTTGCTTGGCCCTATCCTACGCAATAGGCAGCAACATGGAGACGATCCCTACCTATATATGTGGCACACAAAATGCAGACAAGAAAATAACAACAAATGGAGGTCAGCCAGCCAGGGGTCAGTAACAGTCGAGCAATAAAGTATCAAAATCGGAATCCAAAAGAATAGTCAATAGGGAAAGCCAGAGGTCAAGAATCAGAATAAAAGTAATAACAGCGAGAGAAAAAGCAAGAGCGCACAAGGCAATAGCAAGCACCAGTGTGAATGTGAGCCAAGCATAAATAGGGAGGAAGAACCCACCCTGGAGTTGATAGGTAAACAGGCTGTCAATCACATGGCAAGACCAGAATTAACCAATTCATGAACAGCAGCAAACAAGGGCAGAACACGGGTGTGGTGGAAATTCAATCACAGAACTAGAGCTGCGTTCACACAGTGCAACCAAAGACTTTAAGCAAAGAACCAAACTGCACACAACTCCTGCACCGCCGCATGCGAGCAGAGGGTGGCGCAGTGACCCGAACAGCCAGAGGCGTTACAAAAGTACAACCAAATAGCAGGCACCTGGATGAGCTGGAACAGGTTTTAAACATTGCTCTGCAACTGCTACTTGGATCATCCTAGGAAATGTACAAAATGGTATATTTCATTCCACCATCTAACCACATGTGAAGAATTACATAACCTGATAAATGTAAATTGGAATTGCAGAATAAATGCTATATATTATTTCATCACCTAAGCACTAATGTTTTCTTGGTGTTTGAGTAACCAAGTCTATGACTCTTTATTTACTAATCTGTGATATTTCTCTCTTGTAGGAGAAAACTTATTGAAGAATATTAACTTTGAGCTTAGTGATAAGGAAGGCAGCAGCAGCAGCGGTTCTCATCCTTCCTTCCGAACAGGGGATGTTTGTCAGGAGGTGAGTATTTGTGTCACAATCATTATAGAAGCAAAAAAAGCTCAGTTTCATGTGTAAGGGTTCACTACAGGGACATAGTATGGCCACTGCATCTAGAAATTGAAGCATAGGTAGATAGGTTATCAGCATACAATATACATGGCATATGGGACAACAGCAATTAGGTTTGTATATCTATTTATGATTTCCTTCTTCCAAAGACTTGATTATTACAGTGAGTGGCCAAGATAGTGAAGTTAGAATATGTGTGAATTTAGTCATAGAAGGTGCATTGTGCGGTGGTCCTGCAATGTATATTAGTTCATTTTATACTGAAATCATTGTGACTTTAGATAATAATTATGGAAAACTGAGTTTGTTCCTAGGGCCCTAAAATAAGAAAGCAAAATGAAAATTACAGAAAATTAGACACAGCCTTCTACAGATAAAGCAAATCCTTACATATATATAAAAGTCTGGAATCTATTCCATAGGAATGAGGAGGATATATGTTGAGAACAGAAGTAGCCTACAGTAAGGGGCCACACGGTGGCTCAGTGGTTAGGCACTGCAGCCTTGCAGCGCTGGAGTCCTGGTGTTCAAATCCCGCCAAGGGCATTAAACCATCTGCAAGGAGTTTGTATTTTCTCCCCGGGTTTGCATGGATTTCCATCCCATATTCCAAAAAGACATACTGATAGGGAAAAATGTACATTGTGAGCTCTATGTGGGGCTCACAATCCACATTTAAAAAAAAAAAAAGAAAGAAGTAGCCTACAGTACACAGTGTATGAGAAAAAAATCTTGAATGGCATCATCCTTAGACGTAAAAGATTCTCATTTCCATGCATAAAGATAAACCAAAGGGACATAGTCATGGTCAGTTCATTTAGAAATTAAAGGAACAGCAAACTTGAAGAGGCTGTTCATAATTCCATGTGTATTAGATAACGAACAATCTATCCATAGAATAGGTCATCAGCATCTGAATGGTGGTAGTCCAATATCCATATTCCACACCATTCCAGCTGCTGGAACCTGTATAGAGGGTATGGAATAAAAGCAACTCTGCTCCTATTTAAATGAATGAGAGCAGAGTTATCGATCTCCAGTGCTTACTCTATAGAACTGTATACTGTAGTGGAGGTGCTGGAGAACTGTAGCTTTGTGACCCAAGAAACAAAATGTTACATTGGGAGTGTGTTATGAAATGGTATGAGCCATAGACCCCATCACTAACTTACTTTGGAAAGTTCTTGTCTTTGATAACTATAAGAATCCCTAAAAAAACTAAATTACTAAAAAGTCTGTTACTTGGGAGATAATCCACAAAATGGTAAACATATTTTAACTGCAAATAGTGGTGAAGCATTTAATATTTTGGTCGTTCAGAGAATTTTAACTCCTTCCACATGTTGGTTCGTATTATGAATAATTCTGTAATGCTGAACTGAGGGCTTGCTATGGTCGTGATGCAGGGAACGGGCCCCATTTCTTCACACACGCTGTGTATCTTCCCATAACTGTGGGTTTCTAACCACAAAAGATAATCAAGTGCATTCGAAATGTTCCACAAAGCAAGTTCAGACCTTCCAGGAATTTATTGGAGTGTCAGGAAATTGGAAACAGTTTTATGAAGCATTTTCTGTCATTCTAATGGTTCTACCTGGTTTACTTTACAAGCCACTCTGTGAAATATGTTTTAGGCGGTTGTCTTGTTTAGAAAAGCTACTTTACTTTTTCTTGTTTACTCTTATCCTTTGATCCAGTTACAGAAGAGGTTTCCCAGTAACTTTCTTCTTCTTGCCATGCTACCTGCATTGGTGACTGTATCCCCTCACACCATCTCCATTATCTGTCCTCGGCTGTCACCTTACTAAAATATTTAACCTCTTACTTTCTTCTGGAACCTTTGCCTCCTCTTTCAAACATGCTGTTATAACACCACTACTGAGAAAATCTTCCCTTGACCCATCCTATGCTGTTAACTACCAAACCATCTCCAATCTCCCCTTCATCTCCATAATCCTGGAAAACTTGGTCTATTCTCACTTAATCCGCTATCTTTCCTCTAACTCTTTTCTTGGCCCCTTACTATCTGACTTACACACGCTGCACTCTACTGAAACAGCTCTTACAGAGGTCTCCATTGATCTCCTGACAGCTAAATCAAAAAGACAACTATTCTTTTGATATTCTTCTGCATCTCTCAGCAGCACTTGCACTCTAGTTCCTCCTGAGTATGTTCCCCTCTCTTGGCCTCAAGGGAACTGCTCTGTCTTGGTTCTCCTCTTGGGGGACAAGTGGATATGGACCAACCTGATCCAGGGATCAGGCAAAGGAAACAGCACTCACCCAACGAGGATAAAGTAAAGCTTCTTTATTGTAAACACAGCACAACGCATTTTGGGCCCAATATGGCCCTTTTTCAAGTGCAAAATTACTCTCAGGCTGATTAGTAGGAGGTTATTGCCACTCAGGCTGATTAGTAGGAGGTTATTATCCCTCAGTCAGTTGATCGCTGTTTGATGATTTCCAGCTCCCTCCTTCATTACTCGTAATGAAGGAAAGTGACGGGTAAGGAAGGAGGGAACAGGAGAAACTGACGGGTAATGAAGGAGGAAACAGGAAATCATTGAATAGCAATCGGCTGACTCTACATAACTGCCCCATCATCAGCCTGAGGGGTAATAACCTCCAACTAATCAGCCTGAGGGGTAATAACTTCCTAGTATTCAGCCTGAGCGTAATTTTGCACTTGAAAAAGGGCCATATTGGGCCTGAAATGTGTTGTGCCGTGTCTACAATAAAGAAGCTTTACTTTATCCTCGTTGGGTGATTGCTGTTTCCTTTGCATGATCCCTGGATCAGGTTGCTCCTTATCCACTTCTCCTCCATGTTCCTGTGACGAATCATCAGCTGCCCCCTTTCTTCTGTCTTGCCGACTTCCAGGAATCTGTCATTTGATGTCTATGGGTTGTTGTGACATCATCACAACCCACCAAGGTGAGCAGACATTTGTCTGTATCTAATTACTGTTTACCTTGGGGTAATACACGAGGATCGGCTTGGTGTTTCTTTTTGTTTTTCCAGTTAGTTCTCCTCTTATCTCTCAGTCTGCACCTTTGGTGTATCATTTGCTGGCTCTGTCACTTTTCCTCGTCTCAGAGGCGTAGCTAGCAGGCAGTAACACAAGTTAAACATCCAACTGCATTGGCATCTTCATGATATACATTGGCGTAACAATTCTGTAAGGCTGGGGGGCCTGTGGCCAGCTGATATCACTATTATGATAGTGATTTGAGAAAGCCTGGTTTTCCGACTGCTATCTCTGCTATACACCTCAGGCAGAAGAGATCAGCACTCATCTTTGCTGCCTATGAACAGTATCATTAATTGAGGAGGGGCCCAGTGACATGAGATGTATGTACATGCCACAGGGCCCCTTTCCAATAGAAGCCTGCCCAGGGGAAGTAAGTAAAAAAAAACCCAAAAAAACACTTATACTCACCTCTCCTGGGCTTCTGACAGTGCCCAGCATACATCTTGCTGCAGATGTATGTGTTATGACTTCAGTGTCTTGCTCTTTCTGCACTAGGACACAGAAGTCCTACTACTACTTCACAGTGAGCAGCCACAGAGGGTCCTCCTCAGAGCATGAAGGGAGTATATTTATTTATTGATTCATTTATTTTACAAACTCTGAGCGAAATTGAGGGCGTTGTAAATTTAAGGAATACCTATAGCAATATAAGGAGGCAAAATTAATAAGGGTATTAGGGGGCTTTAATAAAAGGGTGGAAGTTTATAAAGAGAGGTCAGTGGGGACAGTATGGATATGAGGAGCAATACTACTGCCACCACATCACCATCTGAATAGCCTCTACCCTCAGCTGCTGTCTCTATCCCCTTTCCCTCATAGGTTGTAAGCCCTTGAAGACAGGGTCCCCTATCCCACTGTTCCAGTGGGTCACTGTTACTGTTGTACTATAGTACACTGTGTATTTTGTGAATTTTATGTAAATTATGAAATGTATATCACCATGGATTTAATGGTGCTCAAAAAATAAACAATTACGATTGTAATTGTAATTAGGAATGGACGATTACAGTCAGAAACATTACCTGTTAGTCACAACATTTTTCCTGTTCTGTATTTTACCTAAATGGTCCTCACCATATGTATAGCCGCTATCTACCACTACCTGGCCACCATATAGTTATTTTGGTATGCCTGAGTTGGGGGCCCACTTAGATGTGATTGCCCCTCCTGTGCTGAACCCTTAGATTCGCCTCTACCTCTTCTCCTTGGATTATGGATCTCATGGATAAAAGACCTACATTTGTTTATAAATAAGTGTAGGTCATAAAAAAGATGGATAATACAGTGGAATTTATTAAGGTATTCTCAGAATGTCATAGTAACATAGTTTGTATTGCTTAGAAAAGAGTGAGTTAGAGGTCAATTCTCCTCAATTTAGCGGAAAAAATCCTTCCTGACTCCAATGTGGCAAGCAGAATAAATTCCTTGGATCAAAGTCCCTACGTCCCTACACCAAAAAATTAGGCCTTTTTTGAACTCTAATATAGAATTGCACATTACAACATCTTGTCGAAGAAACTTCCATAATCTCACTGCTCTTAGGCTGCATGCACACGGAGTTACGCCGGGCTTGTAAAAATCCTCATTCACAGCCGTACATGCGAGTGCTGCGGATGGCTCCCGAACACTTCCCATTCACTTCAATGGGAGCGCTCGTAACGCCGGCTGTGAATGAGTATTTTTACAAGCCCGGCGTAACTCCATGTGCATGCAGCCTTATATTGGAAACTTTTACATGTTTGTGTAAAAGTTTGTACCCTCAAAATGTAGCCGATGCCTCCTTGTTGCAATTAAAACTGGCATAAAGAGATCCTGACACAGATATCTGTACTGACCATTGACCGCTCACCATACATAATCTGATTAAAGGGATTTTAGTTCATTTGTTGAGAGAGTTCTCCAAAAAGATTTTCTAAAATTATTTCTTTTTCTTTTACCAGAGTGAAGATAAAGCTATACTGGACAGTAAAAGGAAAGAAGAGGGCACAATATCACAAACTTCTATAGTATTAGAACAGTTGGTTACTGGAAAAAATTATGAATGTTCTCAGTCTTCGGAAAAGATGGCCCATCCAGAATCTCCCCTATCCACATCATTAATTTGGCAAGAGTCCTGCTTAAATGTTCTACCAACAGGCAATGAAGTTCAAGGAAGTCAACATCTACGAGTCTGTCCACCACAAAAGCATGTCAGAAAGCTACTTCACAGATCTAAAACAATAGGACATAGTTTAGGAGACAATGCTATAGGGTCAACATCCTGGTTATCATCTTCTGACCCCCAACCAAGAGTCTCTGTAGAACCAAAGGATGGCATCCGCAGATCGTCTTTACAAAACATACATTTGCCTGATTCCTATGAGGCTGCAAACTCAAGTTGTTCTGGGTCAAATCTGGAGCCTGAGACATCTGTGAGCTGGAAACTTCATTCAGAGGACCAGGGAGAATCCTCAGATCTTCAATGTCCAAGTTTTAAATCACAGAAGAAGATAAACTTGGAGGTGATGAGGAAACAAACACACGTGGAATATAGTGACTCAAGCAGTGATGATGAGGACCGACTGTACATAGAGATTCTTGAATAATTTCTTGAAAGATATCTATGGACATAATTAATGCTTTACAGCAGGATGGATTCATTAGAGATTAATGATGAACCAGTTCTTCATGGGTCTGACATTTTGATCTGGTCTGGGTAGCATAGAGCTATTTTTTTTTCCTTTTTATGTTTATTAGTTGTATGATGGTGAACCTTTACTAAAGCCATTCCAAATACATTGTAGTTTAGTATTTTATAGTATACTTTAGTCTGCTTGCATTGAAGACAGACATGGTCAAATTCCATGATCAGTTCACTAGGAGTCACAATATTTTTTTTTTTTACTGGGGCCATGGTGGGAAAGAGCTTACTGTGCTAGTGTTACAGAAGTTACCAATAGCCAACACTAGTGGGAGTTCAAAGCATTCAGAAGTATACAGCTACAATTGTATTCATTACTAGCTGTATAAACGCCAGTGCAGCTATATTCCTCTAGTTGCGGCTGTAGGCATCCATGATTGAATATTTTTTTACTTTGTGAAAGCTATGCAGAGTACATGAGAAGAATTTACAAAGACTGTTTTTTACTACTCGGAGACAGTGTAATTCTCCTTCTCTCCATATACTCCTATAATATCTAAGTGACCATACGTTTATGGTTAGCATGGTTGAACTATGAAATCCTCTAAACTGTATGACAGGAGGCTGTCTAATCATTAGCATTAGCTGTGATAGGAATTTGTTGCCTGCCCCATCCCGTGCAGAGCCTTACAGTTCATGCAGTTTCTCATATAGGAATTGCAATTGTGACTTTTGGAGAGCAGAAAGGAATATAATGCTATCAGGTCACAATGAGACAATATGACCCAAATGTAGAGAAAGATATCTTGTATACATTTTCAGACAGAAATCAGGAACTAGATAAGGTAATACAGGCTGAATTATATTTATACATTGGGAGACTAGGGTACAAGATTAAAGAAAAGAAAATTACCAAAGTATTGTTTTAAACCAAAGTGTACCCAATATATTACGATGTAGATGTCTCTTAATACATTTGACTTTCCATTTTTCACCTTCCATGCACCAGAAAAGGGAAAATTATTTTTGGTTTTTAAATGGTTGTCCTATGGGTGCTCCAGTGTCTTTCTATAATCTTGAACATATGGGCAGTAGAAATGTTGGCCATATTCTCAATAGTTTCCATTCTATCTAAGCCATTCCAAACATATATAACCCCTTATAGCACTGATGCAAATTAGGGTATACTAGCCAAGTGGGCAGGAACACTGCATAACATATAGCACAAAGAGACTAGACCACCCAGAAAAAACAATTTATTACCTCCTACTTGACTAGTATACCCTAATTTGCATCAACTCTAGAGGCTTATATCTTTGAAATAGCTGAATAGATTTGGATAAGCAAATCACTAAAATACTCAGGGTGACAGCACCTATTAGAAGTCATGTCATTGGGCTTTTCACACGTGGTGACATCCTAGTAGTGGTTAAATTAGTAATAACCCTTTGAACCATTCCTGACATCCACTGTAATAATACAACAGATGTCAAATGCACATAATACTGTAGAAACCCAGTGTTAATGCCCCTGGTTCCTCAATCAAAGCTGATTGAGGTATCATTTTCCTGGCAGCACGTGGATGCTGCCATTTTGGGGAGGATCAATAGTCTCCGGTTCCATTGCTATGACAGCTGGAAGCCTATGGACCTAGGGTGATTACAGTAAAAATTAAGACAATTAAAAATTTAAAGCTCCTCAATTTCCCTAGAATAAATATAAAAGTAAAAAAAATAAAGGAAACACACAAACATTAGTCCCTGTGTCTAAAATCATCCACGCTACAAACTTTTTCCCATAAAATAAACACTAGTAGCAAAAAAGAGCCGAACCAACGTTTTAGAATTTTTAATTCGGTAAAAAAAAAAAAAAAAAAGCCCATACGAAAGCTACATAAATGCAGTTTTTCTCCAATTCCACCCCATTCAGAATTTTTTTGTCCAGAATTTTTTTGTTCAGCAAAATGATGCTGTATGAGCCCCACATATGCGTGAATAGCCTTAAAAAAGGCTATTCAGGCACTGCTAATCTTATTTTAAACCCCCCTCCCATTTTAAAATAAAACTATAAAAACATATATGTAAATAATACTTTAGCGTGCACGCTAGGCAGTCATGCACGATCCAACGTCATCTTCTGGGACGCCTTCCTCTTCTTTCTTCTTTCGGTGACGCCCTCTGGTCCTGGCTCTTCCCCGGCTTCATCTCCTCTTCTTCTGGCAGTTCAAATCCGATTGGATCAAATCCAGCGCGTGCGCACTGCCATTGAGAAAAATGGCGCCGGTGCATGCGCAGTAGCTCCGGAGGGAGCACTACTGTGCATGCACCGGATTTGAACCGCCAGAAGGAGATGACGATGAAGTCGGGAGCTCATACAGCATAATTTTGCTGATAGAGCCCCTTTAAATGGTACCATTATGAAGTACAATTTGTCCTACAAATAGTAAGCCCTTGTACAGGTCTGTAAACAGAAAAATAAAAAAAAGTTATGGGGTTTGGAAGGTGAAGAGTGAAAAAAGAAAATCTAAAAATACCTGTGGCGGGGTGAGGTTAAATGTATCAGAGTTGTTTCTGGTAGTCGATTGGACCTGATCCAACATCATGTAAAGAAATATGTTATCAGACAGAATGCAGAGCTCTAGGACATGATGATGAACTGAAGCACAAGAATATTGGAAAGTTTTTAAATACTCCCTTAAATCTAGTAAATAGAATTTCCATAGAGCTGGAAAACTCCTATGAATGTATTTTATTTAATCTATTGTATTGTTTTATTTTGTGAAGCTTTGTATATCATTTTGTATGCATTCTGAGTTCCGTTACCTGCATGACATCTTGTGGAGTACTTCTAGTGTTAAATTATTTTATATTGTTGCCGCTGTCTTTTGGTTTGTGTTCATGATCTGGTAATGCTTGACAATCACTGTACAGAGTTTTGGACAGATTTAAGACAATCTCTTGATGCTCTGTTTTATTGTTTTGTGAGTTTGAGCATCCACATTGGTATATATCCATATTAAAGTGGATCTCTATGAACCCTTGCAACTTATTTAACCATATTTATAGCAGTTATCTCATAATAGTCATTTTAAGGTGGTTTATATATTTCAGTTAATCATTATATTCTAAGAAAAATCAGCTTTTTCTTCTATATAATAGGAAATCTTGGCAGCAGAGCTGTAGTGTTAAGCATGGGGAGGATCAGAGCAGCAAACTCAATAAACATTACAGGTAAGCTTGAGTCTCTGATGTTTGGACAGAGGTTTTTGTAAAAGAGTGGGAAAATCTGGAAGCTTTGGAGGCTTAAAATTACACGTGTTTCCATGCTTTAACTTATATAACTGCCTCACATAATATAAGGAAAATGTTGTTTTTGTCCAACATCCCAAACCAGGGCTGTGTAAATGCCTGCCAGTTTTTCATGGAAAAGCGAGGTATGAATGCTGAATTGGTGGTGAAACTCACAAAATTCATCCTCACCCACAATTACTTTTGTTTTGGTGACTGCATCTATCTACAGCAGACTGGCACCACAATGGGGAGTAAAATGGCACCACAGTACGCTAATCTCTTCATGGCCAAGCTTGAGAGTGACTTCCTATCCACCTGCACCACCAGGCCTCTGGCCTACTATCGCTTCATTGACGATATCCTAATCATTTGGACTGGTCTGAACAACAGCTGAAAACGTTCGATGAACAATTCAAACAGTTCCATCCAACCATCAGCCTGACGCTCAATTACTCCTTCTCTGAAATAAATTTCCTAGACACAGTCATCAAAATACAGGACAGCAAAATTGAGATATCGCTGTATCGGAAGCCGATTGACCGCCCTACCTACCTAAGATGGGATAGCTTTCATCCGATACACATAAAGAACTCCATTGTCTACAGCGAGGCCATCAGATACCATCACTGAAATCCTGCAGATAGAGACGAACACCTTGGAGGCCTCAAAAACACATTCTTGAGGCAGGGTTACCATCCAAGAACAATTGATAACCAAATCACCATGGCCACTAGAATACCAAGATCGGATTTATTAAAATGCAATACCAAACAGGAAAACAATCGGGTGCCCTGGTCGTCACATATAACCCACACCTGGAGTGGCTGAGAGGAATTACACGCAAACTATATCCACTACTGCAAAAAGACAACCGTCTAAAATCCATATTTCCAGACCTCCCTCACCTGTGCTATAGATAGCCACCAAAGCTCAGGAATATGGTGATTAGCAGCTCACTGTCACCTCCAACTAACACAGGAACATTTCCATGCGGCCAGGAAAGATGCAAAACCTGCCCTCTCATACTGACCACTGACAGGATAGAGATACCAAACTCTAACAGGGAATATAAAATTCCAGGTACGTTCACCTGTAACACACCTAATGTAGTGTATTTAATAATGTGCACCAAATGTTGCACTGAAAATCTGTATGTTGGAGAGACCGGTCAGAAGCTCAGAATGAGAATGAACGCATATCGACATACGATTAGAGAACAAAGACTGGACCTTCCTGTGTCAAAACATTTCTGCAATGAAGACCATAATATCACCAATGGAGCAAAGAAACAAGGATTCCCAGAAATCGTGCCACGTCCGGTGTGAATTAAAACATAGCTTTTATTTACAGCTTCATTAAGAAGTCCATGGTGCTATGGAAAATGATCCTAAGCCTACGCGTTTCGGAACAGATAATGCTCCTTAGTCATGATATGTCTAAGCATAGAATGGACTGAACTATATATAGAAAACGTAAAAGCAAAATAGGAAAATAGGTCACTTCCCTCCGCACACAGACGGAAACCATGATGAAATCAATTAGGACAGATAAGACAAATACAGACGTCTCATAATGATTACAAACATACCCCATATATAATAAATAACATAAACATATATATATGGTCAGATGTTAATGAGTAATTAAACTAATGTGTATTATTTGTTGTTTTTATTGATTCCTGACTGGAATTATCTTGGGAAGCATGAATGGATGCGGTGTGAGGTATCATAAGTACCTGATTCTGTTGTGATCTCAACAAACATGGTACTTCAGGGCCATAACAAATATGGCTTGAGTGAGTAATATGCGCATGCGTAATCTGAAATGCCCAGGATAGCGAGGGATAAAAAGTGTAGTATGCAGAGCGCTTGGATGTGTAAGGTAAGTAGTATCATGGCAACTGCTAATATATATATAAGAAAAACGGTTTGTTAAATGATTAACAAATATGTATATCATCCAACAATGATGTGGAGAATGGACCAATCTGCCCTCAACAAAGATGGCGATTATGAGTGAGAGACGCATGCGTATATAGTGATGATTTTCAATCAGAATGGGAAAATATCTGTCAGAATGTTCGACCAAATTGATGCAATTGATAGTAACATCGGAACAAAAAAAACTTGACGACATGAAAATAGAGTTGGAGAGTATAAAAAGTGCATTAAGTCCGCACCTCCAATCTCAGATACATAAAGATAATTGGTTGAAAATAACAAAATCGCATGAAAAAACTGGAGGACAATGTAGTATCAACCAAAAAGAATACATTCAAACGTGACACTCAGGATTATGAATCTGGTACAGTGTACAATTGGAAAGAGGATCGTATAACATCACCATACACACCCAGATCGATTTTAAAGAACAGAAAACAATGGAGAAGTCGGGACTAGGATACTTTCAGCAATAAAAACCGCAGAGTATCGTTCAGCTCATCTGATAGAGATAATGAAACCGTAGGATTCATCTTCTTTTTTATCACCTGGAAGCGACATATCCACAAATACAAATATGAGCAACAGCGGTGCCATTCCCAAGACTGGAAAGTCTCTTGTAAAATAAAAAAACATAGGGGAGGCAAGAAACATAAAAGAAGATGCTCGACATCGAACTTGGAGCCAACAGAGATATTGAGAATTAACTCTTTTCAAGCTGACCCTCCTTTAATCACTGTTAATAACCAGAGTGTGTATAACTTATCTAGTGTAATTCTTTCTGATAATGGCTACAAACTGTTAAGCAAAGGACTCAACTTTGTGCCAACTGAAGAGTTTGACATTTTTGATACTATTCTTGACATAAACAAATTTGTCAGGTCATTAACTGTTAAGAGGCATTTTTTTGATCAGATTAACTCCAATGAGGATGCTACACCCATATCCACAGCACCACTACCTAATGAATTTGACAAATTAAGTTTCACTGAACAGGTTTGTCTAGCAGACCTTAAATCCCTACAGTCCATTTCCCCTCAGGACAGGGATATATGCAAATCTAAAGTTGTCACTTCTAATCCTAAATATTACCCCATAACATCCAGGGTCCCCCCTTTGGAGCAATTTCAAATTGCTGTTGAGAAAGACCTGATGAAATTACATCATAACAAGGGTTCATACTCACATTCAACAAATCTCACACGCCAAGAAAGACTCTGTCTTAAAGATTTACATAAAGACAAACGTATAGTAATTAAAATGGCTGATAAGGGGGGCAAAATTGTGATATTGGACAGCTCTGACTATAGAAAGGGTGTATTAGATATCTTGAATGATAGCAACACGTGTAAAAAACTAACTGCGGATCCCACTAGGATTTTCTCTGATAAACTCCTTAGAATCTTACAAGAAGGAGTCGACTTGGGGATTATTACTGAGAGGGAGAGGGATTTTCTATATGTGGAGAATCCCATCACTCCCATTTTCCACGGTTTACCCCAAATCCACAAAGATGGATTCCCTCCTCCTCTCAGATCTATTATCTCTGGGATTGGGTCAATCAATGAACGTGTAGGTTCATGGGTGGATACTATATTGCAACCTCTAGTAGCCAAGACCCCTGGTTTCATTAGAGACACCATGGATCTTCTACGCATCTTTGACAACTTTGTATGGAAACCTGAATATAAGTGGATGACTTATGTCAGCTCACTATGTCAGCTCACTATACCCATCCCACACCATATAGCAATTGAAGCACTATCATACCATCTTTATGTTCATTCTAGGTACTCGGAAGATTTTAACAAGTACATCGTCACTGTTATACAATATCTCATTGGGCATAATTATTTTATGTTCGATGGAGAATTTTATTTACAAACACAGGGAGTGCCGATGGGAGCGAGGTTTTCTCCATCTCTAGCGAACCTAGTAATGTCCTGGTGGGAGGGACAGTATATATTTTCGTCCAAAAACCCCTTTATTGTTGATATATCTTATTATGGAAGATACATAGATGACATCATATTGGTGTGGTCAGGGGAAGAGAAGTCATCTTACACCTTCTCTGACTACATCAATAATAACTCTTATAACCTCTGCTTCGCTTCAAATTTCAACACTGACTACCAACTTTCTTGACATAAATTTGATAGGTGACACTGTTAACAATAAAGTCATAACCAGACTCTATCGAAAAAAACAATCAGGTAATACTATATTACGATCAGATAGCTCACATACCCAACACACTATCAAATCTATACCATTGGGAGACCTTACAAGGGTCAAACGTATCTGCTCAGACAATGATGACTACATAACATATTCTAATCAAATATGTGAAAGACTTAAGTCACGGGGATATCCCAAGTGGAGCCTTGACAGGGCTAGGAAGCTTGTGGACAATAAAAGTAGATCTGTCCTACTTACAAATAAACCGCGTTTAACAGAAAAATCAGAGACCGTATATTTCTCTACCCGTTACAGCATAGACTTTAAACACTTTACCAATATTATCCGCAATAATTTACCCATACTGAACCAAGATAAAATATTATCAGATATCTTGTCCAATGGCTGCAACTTTGTAGGGAGGCGAGGTTAAACACTGGGGAATTGGCTATCGCCAAGCCTTTTCTCATCTAAAGAATCTTCAAAATCTGAAACTTGGCTCAGTTTAAAAGGTTTTTATGAATGTGGCTTTTCGAGATGTCAAATGTGTAAATCTGCATTACAACCTACATGTTTTGTGACAGCTCATTTTTACATAACTACAATATTAACCCCTTTATAACATGCAGAACAGATTATGTTATCTACATGGTAATATGTGTGGAACGTGACAAACAATACATCGGATGCACCAGTAGAGAACTAAAAGTGAGGATCTCTGAACCCTTGTCTAGTTGTACAAACATGAACTCTGTCCATGTTATGGGGGTATCAAAACATTTTAGAAACATACACGGGGGAGATATTACATCGTTCAGGTTTTGTGGCATTGAAACAGTTAATACACCCCACAGAGGTGGCGATTGGCAAAGCAAATTATATAGGAGAGAAGCCTTTTGGATATACAAATTAGCAACTGGGTTTCCACTTGGCATGAATCTAAAGTCTGATTTATTTTTTATATACTAGCCATTTGTATCTATGTGTACTCATTATGCAATTACTTATCTATATAATCTAAAGTCGTCTTCTTCCTTTCTCAGTCCTCTTCCATTTAACTACTCTTCGTTGTTACGGGGATTTTGATCTACGCATGCGCATATTACTTTTTCAGTGACATCTAGTTATCACGCATCTATCTTTCACTCGTAATCGCCATCTTTGTTGAGGGCAGATTGCAACCTGGTACCAGCTTCCATTCTCCACAACATTGTTGGACGATATACATATTTGTTAATCATTTAACAAACCGTTTTTCTTATATATGTTAGCAGTCGCCATGATACTACTTACCTTACACATCCAAGCGCTCTGCATACTACACTTTTTATCCCTCGTTATCCTGGGCATTTCAGATCACGCATGCGCATATTACTCACTCAAGCCATATTTGTTAAGGGCAATCTTATCATTACGCATGCGCAACTGCCCTGAAGTACCATGTTTGTTGAGATCACAACAGAATCAGGTACTTATGATACCTCACACCGCATCCATTCATGCTTCCCAAGATAATTCAAATCAGGAATCAATAAAAACAACAAATAATACACATTAGTTTATTTACTCATTAACACCTGAGCATATATATGTGTTTATGTTATTTATTATATATGGGATATGTTTGTAATCATTATGAGACGTCTGTATTTGTCTTATCTGTCCTAATTGATTTCATCATGGTTTCCGTCTGTGTGTGGACGGACGTGACCTATTTTCCTATTTTGCTTTGAAGTTTTCTATATATAGTTCAGTCCATTCTATGCTTAGACATGCCATGACTAAGGAACATTATCTGTTCCGAAACGCGTAGGCTTAGGATCATTTTCCGTAGCACCATGGACTTTTTAATGAAGCTGTAAATAAAAGCTATGTTTTAATTCACGCCGGACGTGGCACGATTGCTGGGAATCCTTGTTTCTTTGCTCCATGCTGCATGTTTCTGTCAGGGGAAACTTCCTGAGCACAGCGTGACCCTACCGGGATTTATCATCTTCATTGCGGTACAGTGGAAACAGTGCCTCAGTTTGCTGCCCTCTAGGGGAAGCTCCCTTGAACATCTTGGGAAACAGATTTGCATATTCTTCCTATAATCCCCCAGTGGAGCTAAAAGGGTTTTTTGTAAGACTCTACACACCTGAGAAGGTGGTCTCTCTTCATGGAGTGACATTATCCCTGTAACAAAAGCGGTCATAACCATTTTGGATAAACTCAAGTAGAAAAAATTGTATCAGCTCACTCACGTGTCCTTTATTCCAATGAGGTAATAGGTAAGTAACCTTCGTAGGATGCCTTTAAATGTAAGTCTGGAAGATGCACGGATATCCAGCCTCTCAGCCCGAGGCACAAAACACAACGTCCAAAATAGAATAATCCAGCATCAACATTCCTTTTAAATAAAACTTAGCTTTTATTTGTGAAAAAACATATCACCTTCCATAAAATTCAATGTAACTCGAATGATGGCAGAGAGAAAAAATATAAAGAACGTCTGGCGACGCGTTTCGGGGCGTTAACGCTGCCCCTTCATCATAGCCTATAACCATTTTGGAGGTTGTGGAGAGTCTTTGGTCACTTGGTCATCTAGGGAAAGATTTGTCACTGTAGTACATATAATTGGGCCAATGCAGCGCGACTTTATTCTCATGTAGTCTACCAAACTTCTATTCCCCTTAGCAATACCATTTTTACCCTTAAATCAAGCATATACAAGCACAAACACAATGCACAAACACGTCTCTAATTCTTCTAAGGTCTCGTTCACATCTGCGCCCAGGTGTCCGTTCTGCAGGTTTCCGTTTCCTGCATAAAACAGAGGCAGGAGACGGAAACCTGCAGGAGTCTTTCTCACCCATTCATTTGAATGGGTGAGAGAGATGTCCGGCCGTGAGCGGCGGTGAGCATTTTATGCTCTCCGCCGTGAAACCGGGTTTTTTAATCCGGACACAGAGTCGGACATGCAGTACTCTGTGTCCGGATTTAAAAAAACGGTTTCGCGGCGGAGAGCATAAAACGCTCACGGCCGGACCCGGTCTGTGGTTTCCGTCTTCTTGCATGCAGAAGACGGAAACCACAGAACGGAGACCAGAACGCAGGTGTGAACCTAGCGTAACTCTAACTCTATTACTTCATAAGCAATTTCAAACTAGGGTGTCTATAGCCCACCAGTAAACCTTATTATGGGGGCACAGTGTATGTACCAGAAAATGATGCTCATAGCAGGTTGTTTTTTTTTTTTTTTTACAAATTCCTGAAAGTACAGCCGCATGTGTGGGTATTCATTATGCTACCTAGTCCTTATCTTGGGTTGTTTCTGTCCTGGGTGTCCTGTCATTAGCCTGCTGACTGTTGCCTTCTATTTGGGCCTTGTTGGCTTTGTGAACATTGAATTCATGCATACATAACAGCAGACCTATGGCAGAGGCAAAATGTTCCAAGATACTAGATGATTGGGGTCCCTGCAGTAACATTGAGAAGGCAGGGAGGGAAGATACTGGTTGGCCTGCCTCTGCTCTATTAAGTTTCTACGAGTAATCACTTTGTAAGCGAATAGTGTTTCCGTTTTTCGAGTCCACAAGCAGACTTGAAGAATGGAAACCCGAACACTAGTGTGAACCTAGCATAAGTAGCTGAGAAACACAGCATACAGCAAGGACACTAGTCCTACACTATGCACTACAGCCTGCACTACATCCACATGCTAATAAAGCTTCACATATCAATCAATAAGCATAAGACAAATAATAAGGGGAGAGAAGAGGAGTGGAAAGAAGGGAAAAGGTAGGGAAATAACTGGCCTGAAATTTTAGTTAGAGAATGACAGGATCCTCAGGAAAGATGAAGAATACCTGAAGCTGCTACTGATTGAATCCCTTCACTATTTACATCATTATCATCTATTTTAGAGTGATCAGGCAATATAATTACATCATGTTTTCTTGTATAGGATGAGGCCGTAATAACATCACTTGATCACTATAAATTCGAAAGTGAAATATGCAAAAAGTGAAGGGGTCACTAGAGATACGGGAACCACTTTGACATAAGACTGGTTTGTCCAAAATATTCCAAATTGTTTGTTTTTTTAACAAAACCAAACAAATGGCTGCTACCATGTGTTTGACCAGGAAATACATAGGTGACATATATATTGTAACACCACTAGACAGCCAATAAGTGGACACCTTACAGTGCTGATGTCATATGCACTATACATTGACAAACTTACGATTGTGGGGGTCAGTCTTATGTGTCTAATGAGTTCCAGAGTATGGGGGATGCACGGGAGAAATCTTGGAGATGGTTGTGTGAAGAGTGGCTGAGTGCAGAACGGAGTAGGAGGTCTTTGGAGGATCGCAGGTTGCGTGTCTGCAGGTAGATGGAGATTAGGTCAGAGATATATGGAGGGGACAGGTTGTGGATGGCTTTGTATGTCAGTGTTATTATTTTGAACTCTATTCGCTGGGTGATGGGGAACCAGTGAAGGGATTGGCAAAGTGGAGCGGCCGATGATGAACGGGTAGGAGAGGTGTATTAAGCAGCACAGTTTAAGGTGGACTGGAAGGCCATGGAGAAGGGAGTTACAGTAGTCTAAGTGGGAGATAATGAGGGCATGGACTAGCATCTTTGTGATTTCAGGGGTGAGGAAGGCAGGAGGTGTTGAGGGTTTGTATGTGTGATATGAAGGATAGGTCCAAGGTTATCCCAAGGCAATGGACCTGTGGGACACGGGCAAGCGTGATTCCATTAACTTTGATAGATGGGTCTCCGTTTTCTCCATGTTGAGTTTGAGAAAGTGGGAGGAGAGAAAGGAGACTACGGCTGCTAGACAGTTTGGAACTCTGTCCAATAGAGAGATAATGTCTGGTCCAGAGAGATATATTTGGGTATCATCAGTATAGCAATGGTATTGAATGGTATTGACCTTGTTTCTTTAATACCCATTTGCTCCCATCAGAGCCCAGTCTAGTGATTTTATTGCTCCACATAACCCATTTCCAATCTTATACTGTCCACTTTTTGAACTTTTTTGCAAACTAGAGCCAACAATTCCAGATTTGAGTAACGCACGTCATGCAGTGCATGCATAGATGTCTGTGATCTCATTATTATGAGGCATATGAGCCACCTCCATTGCCATGTTTGTCACGTCAAAACTGATAGACCTTGTGATGACCCGACTTGTTGACTCTGAAATTTTGCCTAGGCAACCACCATTTGGCCTTTGAATGAATGAATGGACTTCATTTCATATTCTTCCAAATGTCATGGCATTCACATGATACAGTTTGAAATTTTCCTTGCCTGAGAGACCGCTAGATCGATGAGCTGGATGACGCTTTTTCTTTTTGCTTTGGGAAATCTTCACGACTGATCCTTGATTTGAACCAGTGACTTTTCACCTAATAACACACTGAGCTATTAGAGGATGTGAGAACAGGTTGTAATTTGTAGAATACAAGAAGAAAAAGATTCTTCCACTACCAGGAGCAAAACCGTAACAATGCAGTTACATGACAAGAATCTGCTCAACTAATCATATGCTAAATAGTTGAAAGTCAGATTTATGTATGAGACAGCCAAGATGATTGACTATATACACAGCCTTTAAATTTACCTTTTTACTGACAAGACAATCATGTTAGTGGAATAGGTTTTGTTAAGGATTTTTTTAGACAAGAGTTTACATTTTTTTCATTAACCCCTTACTGACGATTTTTATTTTTTGTTTTTGACTCCCCACTTCCCAAACTCCTTGATTTGTTTTTTTTTCTGTTTCACAGAGCCATATGAGGGTTTAATATTTGCAGGACAAATTGTTCATTATAATGATATCATTTATTATTCTGTACAATGTACTGGAAAAAAAATTTTGAACTGGAATTTGGGAAAAAGTGCATTTGAGCGAGCGGATTTGTTTTTACAGCATTTACTGTGCAGCCAAAATATCATGTCATCTGTGTGTACTTTTTAGTTATACCATTTTGGGTAATGTCTATTTTTTATCACTTTGTTTCAAATTTTTATCAGAGGCAAAACAGCAAAAAAAACCAAAAAAACGGCGGTTCAGCACTTTTGATTCCCCCCCCCCCCTCTACGATGTTCACAATACAGGGTATATGTATAGGTTTGTAGACCTGGCATGTTTGGACACAGGGATACCTAATGTGTATGGATTTCACAGTGTTAAAGTACTTTTATATGTCTTCTAGTGACGGGGATGTTTTGAATATTGAATATTTTTTTATTTGTATATAATATATATATATATATATATATATATATATATATATATATATATATATATATATATATATATATTTGAACTTATTAGACCCCCTAGGGGTCTTGAACCCCAGAGGATCTGATCATTAATGCAATTCCAATTCTTAATAACTTTTCAACTAGGCTCACAGCCACAAATATGTCTCCCAAATACCAATAAGCCTGTAACATTCACAAACTAACAAAACGGGCTAATTTTTCTAATAAAAACATTGTTTTTTCAATATATACACCAGATGTGTCTAAAAAAAACCACAGGCAAGCACTCTCCCCCTGAAAAAAGGGTCATTTTTGGAGTCTTTTAAATATTAGCTGGGCTATTACACTAAGGTATAGCCAAGCTGAGCGTGTTAGTAGTACTAAGGAATAGCCAGCTGAGTGTGTAGGAGATGCAGGAGAGCTGGCAGATATGCAGCAGACTAACACGCTCAGCTTGGCTATTCCTTAGTACTACTAACACACTCAGCTCGACTATTACACTAAGGAATAGCCGAGCTGAGCATGTTAGTAGTACTAAGGAATAACCAAGCTGAGCTACTCGTGTTAGTACAGAAGGAGTAGCTGGAGGGATGGTTGGGTGTAGTGCAGAGCTCTTTCATCTCCGGTGTCTGGAATAGCCGGGCTAACTGCACGAGCAATGCTATATCTCACTATAGGAATGCATTGACCAGCATTGATTGGCCCGTGTACGGGTATTCGGCCAATCAACGCTGGTCAATGTATTCCTATGGGAAAAAGTCAGCTCGCGCATATCGCAAGCTGACCTGGGATCCCGACAAAATAGAGCCCCAAAGAGCTAGGTGAATGACATTCCCCCCTAAATAAAGGTTATCCCTAGCTAACCCTGACTATAGTTCACAGTCCCAAATTAGTCGAATGGTAAATCCACCATTCGTCTAAATTGGAGGTTATCTGTTTCCGGCTGCCAATTCCTTTTTCCGATTTTTTTTCACTGCCTACATTGTCGTATTTCCTGTCCCACCTCCCCTGCTCAGTTATTGGTGCAAAAAACGCGCCAGGGAAGGTGGGAGGGGAATCAAATTTTTACTGAGTTTACCACCTGGTGTTCAATTGGAATCGAACACCTCGAACGGCTTGATATTCGATCGAATATCAATTCGATCGAACACGGTTTGCTCATCTCTTATTTTTACCAAAAGTCTGAAACGAATCTTGGTCCCAAGCCACCAGATACCATATGAATCTTGAGAGGTTCTCCCATCTCTAGTCACAATGCTCACACAAGCGCTTTGGTCCTTTCAAACAGATCATCACCAAGGGCCCAGGTGTTGGATCCCTACTGATCTGTTAATGATGACCTATCGTAAAGATAGCTCATCAATAGCAAGTAAATGGAATTTCTCTTTAAAAGAGTTATCCACTGAGGGGTTCCCACTTGAGCCCATGACAGCATTCGGGGAAAGCCTGATACCCCGGCTGTTGTCTCCCCAGTAAATATATTTCATCACCAGCAACAGAGATCAGTATTCATCTTTACAGCTGAGAGAGTTCAGCACAGTTATCTTCACAGGCAGCAAAGAGTGCCAACCTCTGGTGTAGATATGGAGATGTAGTATCTTTAGAAGGGGAACAGTGGTTGTGAAGTCAGGATTTCCCTGATCACTGTCATGGTGGTGTGGGGCCCTGGCTGGCTGTGTGTTACCTACCCCTCCAGGCCAGGTCAAGGGCCACACCCCCTGTGACCCCGATTGTTATACCCTTTTCCTTATCAACATCCAGACAGTCCATAATGGAATAGCTTGCGGCAGTCCTAGACAAACATCCCTTCCCAGTTCATGACCAATGTTTCCTGGCAAGCCACAAAACGTACCTAACAAAGTTAATAAGGCTCCAGGTTTCCTGTATAATCTCAGGAAAACCTGCGGACATTAGAGAAAAGTTAATCCAGGTTGTTCCTGATCAGCACAGAAGACAGTCATGTTGTCCATGTAATTTACCACTTAATAATCTGGTCCTGGTGTGAAAACCCTTCTTATCTTTGGATTTTGCTGGATAGATCCTTAGGAAAGAGGCTAAACTTGTCTAGGCCCATATAGCACTGGAAAGGGATCTGTGTTCCGGCACATGAGCATTGTACTGAAAATATGAGATTAGTTTAGGGGTTCTTGCCCTTGACAGTGCAGGGTAAGTTATTAGTCTGCAAGGTGAGAAGCCATTGATGTGTGCTAGAATGGACACCTTTTCTTATTGAAGTGACTGCCTTATCAGAATAGGAAAACTTATTAGCCATGTATGCTTCCCTAGGAATTCCAGGAAAAATTATGTAAATAAGGTTTCCCTGATGGAAAGAGAAAAACTGACGCTCTTGCACCACCTATTGGAAGGTAGTTCACTATTAGTCAATGGCTCTCTCCTTTGTTTCATTGAACTTATACACATGGGGAAAAGAGATACCATGCCCATCTGCTCCCTATGAGCTGGTAGTACAAGATGGCAATCCATAGTCCATAGTCCTAGACAGACCCCATAGCTCTGTGGAGACTTAAATCAGTTTTAACAAACTACAGCCGGGACATTGAGAGCTCCAAACTCAATGTCTAGTAAGCAAAGCTGAATCTTTCCTACACATGGGAGGCACACTTTTACATTTCAGAGGTCATGGATAGTAAGAACATCTTTGTGTAATTACTTGAGTGTAAAATATAATGAAAAGGGATGGCAATATGTACTGTACAGAAAGGTATCTGAAATATAATATGTATTAGGTATGGAACTGCAAGTTACTAAAAAATTGAAAACAAGTCCTAAGTATTTCAACTAATAGATAACATACTTGTGATTGAAAACACATGCATTTTAGTTTTAAAAAGTAGGTTGTACTCACATGCAAAACTTTATAGATCTATTACAGAGGGAAATGAATGTTGTACATCCAGTAAAAGTCAGATTAAAATGCAGATGAACTAAAGGTTAAATCATAACAACAACCTTAATAAAAAGAGCACGGAAATCTGAAAAAAATATTAAAGCAATCATAAAAATATTATGAATATTATGAATGCATTGAAAGAGGTTATCAAGCTTATGTATCTCCTTTCCTGAGTTATATACTAGATGGTTTAGGATCACCATCTCTTGGCCAGAGTGCTGAGAAGTCACAAAGAGCGCCTTTCAATCTGAAGGATGTGGATGAACACTAAGTAATACTTAACAAAAGATGAGTGAGCCAATTTGTAATGAATAGGTTTCAACAAGAGTTTTCCAAAAGTTTAGTTCTTTGCCAAAAGCAAAATTTTTGGCCTATGATCAGCTTCAATAGTGATGTAGTGAATCTCCTATAGACTGCAATACAGATGACTACGGCAATGACTGCAGGGTCAAGACCCCAAGGGCTTGACGCTACAAAAAAAATAAAATAAAAATTAAAAGCCCAAATCATCCCCCTTTCCCTAGAATGCATAGAAATAAAAAATAAAATAAAATACTATGAAACACATACACAGTAGATATCCCTGTGTCCAAGAATGCCTGGACTACAAACATATAGAAATATTTGCCTGTACAGTGAACAGCTATAGTGGGAAAAAAAATCTAAAGTGCCAAACCGCTGCTTTTTCACCATTTCACCTTTTTAAAATTTGAATAAAAATTGAAGAAAGCAATAGACATGTCCCTAAGTACTATCACTAAAAAGTACATTTGTTTCCCCCACAAAAGACACCCTATATATTCCTGTACACAGAAATATTTTTTAAAAAAAAGTTATTGGGACATAAATTATTTTTCTTAATTTGCAAAGTTGTGTATTTTTGTTAAGGGGTTAAATTGTAAATAAAACTATATAAACCCCATTATAGTCTATGGGGTCCATGTGCTTTCATAAGCTCACCGCTTGTCAATGCATTCGGTATTCCGATCGGGAGGGGTCCCCATGTGGACTCCATGAACGGCATACTGAACACAGATGTGAACCAGGCCTTAGTTTGTGCCCCAATAACCATGCCATGGCTATCTTTCACTTTTGTATGCATATGGCCTTACTCTTTGTCCTCTGTTCCTCATACACTATCTGTAGGATACCAAAAAAGGGCAAAAGGAAAAGGAGTAACTTAAATCTTCAGGATATTACACAATCGGATTATCTGGAGACATACAGGTCTGCATAGGGGCTGTATGCAGAAAGTGAGAACATTTTCATTTATATGCTTCCTTTTTTTTTTTAACTTTAGAAGCAATGCAGCAAAGAGAAGATGACTATAAAAAATATTTCCCCCAAAATCCTAAATGACTGTAGTCAGGGGCCTTCATTTATTATTAACTTTCATGAGCTATCCAAGTGATGAGAGATAAATAGAAAAAGAGCCGAAAGGATGCTTTTCCAGACTGTTATTTTGTGTATGATAGTGGAAAAGTTCACAGACAACTTTCTTGGTGGACAGGATTATTTCCATCCGGCCTGTCTGTAATATCATCTTAATCTGTGTTTAGATATAAACTGCTGAAATAATTCAGTGAGGAGAGACCTCAGCACCCCAAGCGGAATGTCACCTTTTCTTGACCCTTTTCATGTATGGACCAAAAGCCAAGATATACACTGTAGGTTCAAGCCTTAGTGTTTGTACTATCAGCTGGAGTAGTCAGGCTCGCTACTGTGGTCCATCATTGTGAGGGCTCCATGCATAAGGTCATTATTTCTACATTCACACAACAAAACTTCACTGTGGCCTTTTTATAGCTTTTTGGAGACACAATAAGAAAACAGAAGTCAAAGCATCTGCAAACTTCTTAAAAAAAGGGCAATGGTAAGGAAGAGGGGAAGGTATAACATTATCTAATACAGTTCCTTGTAGAAAGTATCATACAATATCAGCAGGGCCATACAATACCATACCTCCTAACCGTCCCGATTTCCGCGGGACAGTCACGATTTGGGTGACATGTCCCGCGGTCCCGGTTGGAGGGAGGTATGTCCCGATTTCAACTCAGATCTGCGTCCAGAGGACGCAGATCTGAGTTGAACACATATGCGGCTGAAGCAAGGAGCTGACACAGTTCAGCTCCTCGCTTCGCCGCTGCCCGCCTCTCTCCCTGACACATGCGGCTGAAGCTGCTCGCGTGCTCGCTTCGCCGCTGCGTCTCTCTCTCGCTGACACATGCGGCTGAAGCGAGGAGCTGACCTGTGTCAGCTCCTCGCTTCGCTGCTGCCGCCGGCTCCTGGCTTGTAGACGCGATGTACAAGCCAGGAGCCGGCGGCAGCGGCGAAGCGAGGAGCTGACACAGGTCAGCTCCTCGCTTCAGCCGCATGTGTCAGCGAGAGAGAGAGACGCGGCGGTGAAGCGAGCACGCGAGCAGCTTCAGCCGCATGTGTCAGGGAGAGAGGCGGGCTTCGGCGAAGCGAGGAGCTGACCTGTGTCAGCTCCTTCCTTCAGCCGCATGTGTCAGTGAGAGAGGCGGGCAGAGAGCGGCGAGGGAGCGGAGGAGAAGGTAAGTTTAATGTGGAGGTGCAACGTGAATCTGGGGGCAGATGAAGGAGAGGACGGCATGACACTGGGGGCAGAGATGGAGAGGACGGCATGACACTGGGGGCAGAGATGGCGAAGACATGAATCTAGGGACAGAGATGTGGGACATGAATCTGGGGGCAGAGATGTGGGGACATGAATCTGGGGGCAGATATGGAGGGACATGAATCTGGGGGCAGAGATGGAGGGACATGAATCTGGGGGCAGAGATGTGGGACATGAATCTGGGGGCAGAGATGTGGGGACATGAATCTGGGGCAGAGATGGAGAGGACATGAATCTGGGGGCAGAGATGGAGGGACATGAATCTGGGGGCAGAGATGTGGGGACATGAATCTGGGGGCAGAGATGGAGAGGATATGAATCTGAGGGCAGAGATGGGGGACATTAATCTGGGGGCAGAGATGGAGTGGACATGAATCTGAGGGCAGAGATGGGGGACATGAATCTGGGGGCAGAGATGGGGGACATGAATCTGGGGGCAGAGATGGAGGGACATGAATCTGAGGGCAGAGATGTGGGACATGAATCTGGGGGCAGAGATGTGGGGACATGAATCTGGGGGCAGAGATGGAGAGGACATGAATCTGGGGGCAGAGATGGAGGGACATGAATCTGGGGGCAGAGATGGAGGGACATGAATCTGGGGGCAGAGATGGAAGAGGAACATGAAACTGGGGGCAGATGAAGGGTGTATATGAAACTGGGGGAGAGATAGAGGGGGGACATATAATTTACGGGTGACTGTAGGAGGATTATACTGTGTGCGGGCACATGAAAAATGAACGAGTGGGCGGAGTCAACACAAAAGTGGGTGGGGCTAAATTTGCTGCGGCGCGCTACGCGCGCCACATATTTTGTCCCTCTTTCGGTTCTTCGAAAGTTGGGAGGTATGCAATACCAGTGCATGAAGAATCAAAATTTTTGGTGTCATATGTTGTTGGTTGAAAGGACTGATCTAATATTAAAGCAGATGTCTACTTTGTATTGTTCCTTATTATGTTATTGACCATCTGCAATTTTTGAACATACTTTATTATTTAGGTATCTCGCAGCTTTCAAGCTTTTGGTCCATTGGTCATTCTAGCATTGATCTAGCATTGTTTGAACAGACCTAATATGTCTTACAGATGAAAGTTCTTCTGGTGTCTTCTTCTGTGGCAGAGAGGCCTTTGGAATCAATTAGTCAGCTGCCACCTATTTACCTCCTATAGCTATGATAAGACTCTAGTTTTGCTGCTGCTTGACAATGGCTCTCCATTCTCCCGCACAAGGAGATTGTAAACAGATAATCCTCCTTTATGATGTCCTTATGTATAATAGGCCATGGGGCTCAATCACACAGGACCAATTTAATCCATATTCCCTTTACAGATTGGAATGGTTCCTAGTAGGAGGAAATTAAGCACAAAAAAAATCCAATGATCTATTCTACATAGCTTCCTAAGGAGGCATGAGTACTCATTTATCATCTCAGGATTTATCCTCAAGATCGCTTGAGAAGCAAGGAAGAGTTATCCAGTTTTGTGCAGCATATCCTATCCAGTAGCAATGGGAGATTGAAGAACTGTATTAGTGGAGATTATCGCTTTGCAGACAGCAGGATTTATATTCCCCCTTAATATTGAAGCAAAAAACAAATGAAAATATACAAAGTGACTACTGTGATCAGGAAACTATTGGCTAGAGCACAAGTCTTATTCAAAGCAGATGTGGACCCTGAGAGGGGAGGTGGTGAAGGCTGTGCGGAGAAGTGGCACATGGTTATGGCTAATTATTTATTCTGCTCATTGGGAGCCTGTTTATTTTTTAGATGAAAGATGTTCTTAAGAGATGCCTCTCCCAGATCTACTGTGATATGGAAGCTCTCTGTTGGGCTGAAACATTATACCCTTATGTAATGCCACACTGCATTTTACTATTGGTCAATTCTCTTCCACCACCTTTATTCCCCTAGAACAGGGATAGGGAACCTTCGGCTCTCCAGCTGCTGTGAAACTACAACTTCCAGCATGCTCCATTCACTTCCATGGGAGTTCCAAGAACAGCAGAGCAAGTATGCATGCTGGGAGTTGTAGTTCTGCAACAGCCGGAGAGCCGTACGTTCCCTACCCCTGCCCTAGAACATAGATTAAAAAATGGATTAACTTTGTAATTAATTTTCATTAAAATTCTATTGTGTTGTGCATGTGGCTCCTACGCAGACCTATGGGTTTCCATGGGTACAGACTAAAAACAAACCGTGTTTTTTTGGGGGTTTTTTACAGAGAGTGACAGCATGGTGTATGTGTGGCCAGGGGTGTAACTTGAGTTGGTGCAGAGGATGCAGTCGCATCGGGCCCAGGAGCCTTAGGAGGCCCATAAGCACTGGCATCAGTATTGAGATTGCAGCTTTCATCTGGCCCTTAAATCAAGGAGACCCACAGATTACCCTAGCCACAATAAGGAAGATTAAACTCCTTAGCACCCATGACCATCACTATCAAGAATTCACTGTAGGGATGAGGTACCCACAAGACTTTAGTTACGCCATTGTGTGTGGCCACCTCTACTTCAACACAGAACCACATTCTTGATATTAGTAGGGGTCCAAGCAGTCAGATCTGCAGTAACCGAAAATTATAATCAGAGCTTTTGCCAACTGTTTTCACATAGCTTCAGTTTGTTAAAAAAGTGTCAGTATATGTAGTGGAGCAATTAAAGTCTTCTGGGCCGTTATGCAAACTTTGAGCAGGGACCCCTACCCCATCACTGCTGCACTGCTGCTGATCAGCTGTTTTAAGGGTCAGCAGTGTTTATATGAGTGCTATGATTCTTTCCCTATTCTTATTACCTGCCATCTGTTTATAGTCACTGTGCGATGTGATTACAATATGTATTAACATCGAATGGCTGCTACAACATGGCATTTGATATAAATTATTACATCTCTGAATATATGTAACAGCTATCAGTCTGAAATCAGGGAAGTGTCAAGACAGAAAAGAAACATACTGCTACATGCTGCTGCTGTGCTTAAGATAACATTGCCAACACTGATACATTGTAACAAACTTTCAGCAAAAGATTGACACTAAGTTCACGCTGGCGTTGCATCTCCATTGTTCCGGTCTGTTGGAGGACCAAAAAAAACTGTGAAGTGGACTCCTAAATGCACGGAGACTGACAAACCCATTGACTATAATGGGTACCTTGTTTTAAAACTGAAACTGGAAGATGAAAAAGTCCTCCATACAGGACTAAGTGTTAGCTGGGCACAGCGAATAACAGATGTACAGGTAGCCTCGGATGAATTTTGTAACCATTAAAGACTTCCATACCCAGGTTGCAGAGATCATGAAAATATTGCAGAATATCAACCAGGGTACAGTATAGGAGAGAGATGCATAAGCCTTATTCACATAAGACTGCATTTAGAGCTCAGGTTAAACTATTACATTTGGGTTCCTTATGGTCATGATCTTGTTCTTTTCTGACCATTTTCGCTGCAGTTGATTCATATTCTGCTCTATTTCAAATTTTGATGTTTGGAAAGTAATTTTTAGTGACATTTTATATACAGAACAGTCATTTATATGCCTATGTCTTCCTACTGATCGGCAAGTCAACAAAAGTGTTTTTTGTATAACTGCCACTAGGAGGCAGGATGGTGACAATGTATTTGAATGAAGGGACATCGTTTTAGCAGAATACAATGTTCTGCAAACATCTAACGATTGCATAGATGATGATGATACAGGTGTAACTACTCATATAGAAACATGCTATTAGAACTAAAACTAAAAGATAGAGCCAACTGCACTCACCTACTAGCCACAATGCTTTACTGGTCACATACAGTAGGTGATATGATAGCGGGCTGTTACTCCAGCCTGCAGCAGGCCACTTGGTGCCTAGTCACAGTAGGTATCAGCGAATAAAAAACAGACTTTGAATCAGCTCCAGCTTTCCTATAGCATTCATTCTTTTTATGTGGAGTCTAAAAGTAAATTACATATTTTCTATGTGATCTAAATAAGGGGACATCATAGTATGGGGAGCCATTATGCTACATAAGGAAAGCACTAAGAGGACATCATAATGTGTGAGAAAGCATTAAGGGGATATAATACTGGGTGAGGGGCACTAAGGGAGTATTATAGTGTGGGGCTTTAAAGGGATATTATAATATGTGAGGGACATCCACCTTTTTTAGCTGTTCCCCCCTCTTTTCACTTCCAATAGTCACATAGACAGGTGGGGTGGAGGGTGTGGGGCATGGCTTTTCTTACTTTAGCTATTGTGGCTCAGGTTTTTATTTAATTAATTTTTGTTCTGTTATGACACATGACCTGCACTTTGTAGTATGTTGGTGTATGTTGGCCGCTGTGTTGGGAAGTTTCTGGAGACTGAATGAATTGATGGCTAGGCAGAACAGAGCCTGAGGACTACACCACTGGAGAAGGTGTCCCATTAGGAGTTGCCGGGGATAGCCATGGTAGTAAGGGGTATATTATTTAGAGGCTTATTTCTGAAGGGGAGAAGAGGAGGAGCTAGTGCAGCAGTCAGGAGAGGAGCATCTTTGTACTTTTATGGTTGCATACACGGGTCCATCAGCATCCATGAGGAGGAGGCATCTTGATATCCCCTGATTCAATAACCAGTTTACAAAATCAGAACCAGGCTTTATATCTCCCAGGACAGCAGAAGACCAGTGTCTAAAGCATTGGGACTGCCGCTTACTTCTGTCTACAAGTGTTGTTGTACTTCTGTATTTACAACTATCAAATAGTAAATAAGTCCACACTGAGAGCTCCAGTTGTCTATGGAGTGTGTCTCCATTCCACTGTTCATGCAGACCTCTATTAGTTAACCTGTGAGAGATGAGGGGATGTTGTTGGATGGCTTCTCCCTGGAGGCTGGCAGGATGATAGCTACATTGGCCACTGAGAACCCCACCTCTGAACACTCTACTTTTTCATATTTTTTGGGACTGCCCTCTGATCTGTCCTTTTTGGCTGGAGGTGAAGTCCATGATGGATGCAACCTTCCCTCACACGGTCCCCCTGGACCCTCTGGTTTACTTCCTTAAAGTGCCTCCCAGGCCCCTGGGTAAACACCCTTCCTTGCTGTTTTTATATATTTGTACTGCAGCTAAGTCTCTTATAGCTAGTCACTGGAAAAGTACCCAACCCCCCTCGGCCCCCTCGCTTGAAGTTTCATACTGCCACTCTGAATAATACAGTGGGGAAATTTTGAACCATCTGGGCACCTTGGGACGCATACTGTTCTATACGTGGTCTCTGATCACTCCCATCCTCCCTCCCTTTCCTCCTATCTCTTGTCTCTCTCCGTTGTTTCTGTCAATTATTTTTGACCTTTTGCCCTACCGTAGCAGTGGTTTAATTGCATTATTGCTTGTTTCGACTGTTTTTTTGTTGTTATTTGCTCTCTTTTTTTGAAAAAAATGTAATAAAAATCATAGTTGAAAAAAAAAACTTACCTCCTGACTGCCTCCAACCCATCAGCAAATTTTATGCATCCTAGAAAATGGGGTTGTATATGTCTTTGGACAATGAAATCACCCAAACAATTACAATTCAGCAGGAACTGTAAAATCCATGCGGACATAATAAGAATTGTTCTTAACTGAAACTTTTCCTGAGCTCTGTATCTTTGACATAACTTGATGAATGACTTGAGGTATTGGAAGTTCATGAGAATATTAGCCGGCATACAGTAGATTAAATGCAATTGAAAATAGACAGATGGGATAAATCAATGGTAATAATATTAAGTAATGCCACACTGAGTCCACAAGGCATATATATCCATGGAGCTACATGAAAACTTTTTTATGAAGCCCTTGAATACCCAACCTGAATACCAACCAAGTTTCTTAGATCCACGAGAAGACAATACTGGCAATATACCAGAGCATCCGCAATCCTTTCTGGGCAATATATAGTATGTGTAGTATGTAGTATGTACTGTATATGAATGTGGTGATACCAAATATGTATTGTTTTTAGTATTGTTTTGTGTTTTTTATGTAATTCATTTTTAATTGGAAAAGGGTATTTTGGGGGGCTTTATTCATTTATTAATGTTTTATTATACCCCTTCCTGACATCCATTGTATTAGTATGGCGGCTGCTCGGGAGCTACCAATATCATTATTCCGGGGTCTGAAAAGACCCTGGAATATAATGATAGCAGTGTTTGTGGGGTTCATGGGCCTGTGGCCTTACAAACTGATCCCTGATCCTGCTCACAGATTCTGCCTCCACAGAAGGGGAGGTACAGGCGGTCGTGAGCAGGAGCAAGGATCGGTAAGTTACTCCAGCAGGTAATGTTCTGCTAAAAAAACAAAACACACATCAGGGGCCCGCCGAGCCCCCTAATGTCCCGGGCCCTGTGGCAGCAGGTACCGCTGCTACCCTGGAAGTTACACCCCTGCCTGTAATTTTGACAGGGGTATCTTTAAAATAGTAAACAAATAGATGAGGAACGCCTAAGAGATGAAAGACCGCAGAGTATAATAATAGCTCATGGGTGGTATACTCCAAAAATTTTGGGTTCTGCTGAACCAGAAATATTTCTAAACTCTGTAACAAACACAGTAGGAGCCAGTATGGGACATAACACTGTATGAAGGAGACACTGTGGGACATTATACTGTGTAGAGGGGCCACAATGTGACATTATACTGTGTAGAGTGGCCACTGTGGGATATTAAACTGCGTAGATGGGGCCACTATGGAACATTATACTATCTGGAGGCCACTATGGGACATTATAGTGTATGTAAATGGGGCATTATACCGTGCGGGAGCCAGGAAAAGTGACTCTATGCCATGCGGGGTGGGGGGCCAAGTCAAAAGTTTTCTATGGGACCTAGTCTTTTCAAGTTATGCCCCTCATTATTCCAATGCAGGATTAACTGCTCATTGCTTTGGTATTCTTCCAGGTATACAGATGAGTTTGGAGTTTCCTTGTCTCATTGTGCTGAGCATTACAGGATAGGTCCTATCGTGGAACATCTGAGAAGATTGCTTATACTGCTTCACCATCTTCAGGTATCAGTGCAGCCATAGTCTGTGCCTCAAATATCTTGTCAGACTAGTACACAGCCTGAATAGAAGCCAATGAGGTTAAACATAGAAACATAGACGATTGATGGCAGAAACCGACCACAAACTCCATCTAGTCTGTCCTTATATTGTTACCGTTTTATTTTAGGATAGACATGTGTTTATACCAGCCATCTTCACATTCATTTACTGCAGATTTCCCAACTACATCTGCTGGAAGTTTGTTTCAAGCCTCAGCGAGTCTTTAAGTCAAATAATATTTCCTGACATTCTGATCCCCCTAACTAAATTCAGATTGTGCCCCCCTGTTCTTGTGCTTAGTTTTATTTTATTAAGAATACTTCCCTGAGAACCTTATTTATTGCTTTACCATAGTTAAAGGTTTCCGTCATGTCCCTCTTTTCTCAAGGCTAAACAGATTATGTTCTTAAAAGCGTAACTAAACTTTTGGACAACTTTTGATTTTCTGGCAGCATTTGTGTCACTAATAAATTCTGTAGTATACTTCATTAACACATTTTGGCTCCTTTCTGTTAATTCCTGCATTTCTTTCTTCTTACCCTTGCTTCTCTATGGAGAGCTGTAGTTAGCTTCTCTCTGTGTACAAAATTGTGGGGAAGGTAACTTCATACAGTTATACTTCCAGCATTATAATACATAGAAACTTGCTTTTGGTATTGTTTGAAAGAGGAGACTCTCTTGTTTCATACGACAATAAGCTTCTTAGATGAGACTTTAATTTTTAAACTGATACTAAAAGCAACAGTCAAGAAAGTGAAAAGCTTTGAAGAGAAGCAAGGGAAAGAATACAGAAATGCAGGATTTCATAGAAAGGAGCCAAAATGTGTTAATAAAGTACAGTCATGGCCAAAAGTTTTGAGAATGACACAAATCTTATATTTTCATATGATCTGCTGCCCTCTGGTTTTTATATGTGTTCGTCAGATGTTTTTATCACATACAGAAATATAATTGCAATCATATTATGAGTAACAAAAGCTTATATTGACAGTTAGAATGAGTTAATGCAGCAAGTCAATATTTGCAGTGTTGACCCTTCTTCTTCAGGACCTCTGCAATTCTCCCTGGCATGCTCTCAATCAACTTCTGGACCAAATCCTGACTGACAGCAGTCCATTGTTTCACAATCAATGCTTGCATTTTGTCAGAATTTGTAGGTTTTTGTTTGTCCACCCGTCTCTTGATGATTGACCACAATTTCTCAATGGGATTAAGACCTGGGGAGTTCCAGGCCATGGACCCAAAATCTCTATGTTTTGTTCCCTGAGCCTTTTAGTTATCACGTTTGCTTTATGGCAAGGTGCTCCATCATGCTGGAAAAGGCATTGTTGATCGCTAAACTGCTCTTGGACGGTTGGGAGAAGTTGATCTTGTAGGACATTCTGGTACCATTCTTTATTCATGGCTGTGTTTTTAGGCAAGACTGTGAGAGAGCCGATTCCCTTGGCTGAGAAGCAACCCCACAAATGAATGGTTTCAGGATGCTTTACATTTGGCATGAGACAAGACTGGTGGTAGCGCTCACCTCGTCTTCTCCGAATAAGCTGTTTTCCAGATGTACCAAACAATCGAAAAGGGGATTCATCAGAGAAAATGACTTTACCCCAGTCCTCAGCAGTCCACTCCCTGTACCTTTTGCAGAATATCAGTCTGTCCCTGATGTTTTTTCTGGAGAGAAGTGGTTTCTTTGCTGCTCTCCTTGAGACCAGGCCTTGCTCCAAGAGTCTCCGCCTCACAGTGCGTGCAGATGTACTCACACCTGCCTGCTGCCATTCCTGAGAAAGCTCTGCACTGCTGGTAGCCCGATCCCGCAACTGAAACACTTTTAAGAGACGGTCCTGGCGCTTGCTGGTCTTTCTTGGGCGCCCTGGAGCCTTTTTGCCAACAATGGAACATCTCTTCTTGAAGTTCTTGATGATGCGATAGATTGTTGACTGAGGTGCAATCTTTCTAGCTGCGATACTCTTCCCTGTTAGGCCATTTTTGTGCAGTGCAATGATGACTGCACATGTTTCTTTAGAGATAACCATGGTTAACAGAAGAGAAACAATGATGCCAAGCACCAGCCTCCTTTTAAAGTGTCCAGTGGTGTCATTCTTACTTAATCATGACAGATTGATCTCCAGCCCTGTCCTCATCAACACCCACACCTGTGTTAATGGAGCAATCACTGAAATGATGTTAGCTGGTCCTTTTACGGCAGGGCTACAATGATGTTGAAATGTGTTTTGGGGGATAAAGTTCATTTTCTAGGCAAATATTGACTTTGCAAGTAATTGCTGTTAAGCTGATCACTCTTTATAACATTCTGGAGTATATGCAAATTGCCATTAGGAAAACTGAAGCAGTAGACTTTGTAAAAATTAATATTTGTATCATTCTCAAAACTTTTGGCCATGACTGTACATTACAAACTTTAATAATGACACAAATACTGTCAGAAAATCAAAAGTTGTCTGACAGTTTAGTTAAACTATAAGCCTCTCCTGATATGTTTTTTGCTTCAGACCCTCTACCATTTTTGTAGTTTGACTTTGAACCTGTTCTATTTTATCTATTTCTTTTTGTAGGTGGACTCTCCAGAATTGGACAAAGTATTCCATATGTGGTCTCACCACAGCTCTATACAGAGGAATCACAATCTCTCTTCATACTGGTTGTACCTCTAGCTATACAGCTAAGTATCCTACTTGCCTTCCTTTCTGTATGACTGCACTTTAAAACTCATTTTGAAGCTGTTGGATCCATAGACCTTTCTCTTCTGAAGTCCTAGCTATCATAGGACTGCCAATATTATACTTAGGCCGGGTTTACATCTGCGTTCGGTATTCCATTCAGGAAGTCTACTTGGGGACCCCCCAAACAGAAACCTATATGCATTAAAAAGCAGTTAGCTAAGAAACCCCAAGGACCCCATAGACCATAATGGGATCCGTGTGGTTTCCACTCGGCGTCTGCACGAAACATGCATGAATTTAATAAATGCTTGGGGACTCTTTCAAGAAAACTTCCTGAAAAAAACCTTCCAAAAGCCAACTTTGCAAGTGTTGTTGGTACATCCCCCGTTCTCACATTGAAGTCACCAACTGATGAGGCAAGGAATCAAGCAGCTCAATTGTATACAAGTCACCTGTACATGGAAACATTTGAAAGCAGGGTGGGCCGGGTCTCCTGCTTCTCTCCAGTTCTCCAAAACAATTGTTTTTTTTTAACATCAAGCTGAATTTTACCCCTGGGATTCTGGAACTCCTTCACCTAAAGAGTTCCATACGCTCTATAGCATTCATCTCTGTGACTCTTCTCAATAATTATCAGGATCTGAGTTATTTATAAAATGGTTGTGTTTTTGAGTGGTGTTTGACTGGGGATTTGAGTCGGTGTCCTGTGGTTCTCTGGTCAATTCTCTTTGCCACTGAGCTGTTGGGATAGTGGTTGTGTATCTGCCACAGTGTCTGCCTCAGCTTGCTTTGTGTCTTGGTGGATGTGAGCTTCAAGTGTGTGTAATTGTCATCAACCTATCAGGTCTTTCCGGGGTCTGTATTAGGCTGACTGCTGGCTTCACTCTTTGCTGGTTTTCGTGGTTACCAGCTAGGATTCTTGGCCCAGTCTAGAAGGAGAGTGTTGATGGAGTAGTATGGCTTTTGGAGCTGAATTGGAAGTGGTGTGTGTTATGTTCTGTGTGAGAGTTTGTTTTCCCTCAAATATTCCTACTCAACCCCTGTCCTGCATTTCTTGCTGCCTGTCACTGTTTGCTATTAGTGAGATTCTGTTTTGGGTTCCAGGTTTGCTTTGCTCCTGTGATACCTTTCCTCATTGCTCCACTCTTCCTCTCCTCGATTCCTGTTGTGTGTTTAGTGGTTGTGTTGCACCTGTTAGTTCTCCAGCACATCCCATCCTAGTTAGTACTATTTGCTGCTGTACTTATCCTTACGCTAGGAGGTGACCGCCTCTAGTTCCCCAGTTCCTAGCCTCTTTCAGCTCTCATTCTACCTGTCTGTAGGTCTTCGTGTTTATAGAGCCAGTAGTTGTCAGGGCCAAGCTTAGCTCGGGAACAGCTGACCAACACCCTCAGGCAGGGCCTAGTCAGCCTTTGTAGCCCTAGGGACAGTTTACCTACTCCGTTTCCCTAGTAGTGCTAGCATCATTCAGTACCACAGGTGTAAAGAATTGACACAACCGTGACAATAATGCCACTATCAATCTAACATATGAACGTAAAAGGATTTGGGGAGCCCAGTTTACTCTGTTTACTTGTGTGTAATCCTTGTGCAGCAAACCATAAAACTGGTAGGTGCTTATAAACAGAGTCATATTATACATCTTACATATGAAAATTATACCACCAACACATCACCTCACCCCAGGCATCATTCACTTCTGTCTTGTTGAAGCTTGTAAGGCTTATTACGCCTGTATGAAGAAAATAGACCTCATATGAACTCCACCTCATAAACCATCATTGTTTCGTACTTGCTTTGTAGAATGCAACAGTGATGTGTTCCAATTAAAGATCAAAGCTAAGGATCTGCATTTTGTGACTGAAACATTAACAATTTTGCCTATTGGTTGTGCCTTATATTGTAGTTTTTTACTTGTATGAGGCTGAGTTACCCTACCAGACACAGCCAGGTTGCTGCTACTGCTACAACCCCTATCTTTTCTTTCCCTTTTTTAATACTTTTTTTATTCCCAATTGTAACATCTCTGCCTCTTCAGATCACTGCGCCACCCTCTGCTCGCATGCGGCAGTGCAGGAGAAATGTGCAGTTTAGTTCCTTGCTTAGAGTTTTTGGTTGCACTGTTAACATAGCTCTAGTTCTTTAATTGAATTTGCACCACACCCGTCTTCTGCCCTTGCTTGCCTCTGTCCATGAAGTAGTTAATTTTGGTCTTGCCCTGTGATTGACAGCCTACCTTCCAATCAGGTCCAGGGTGGGTTCATCCTCCCCTATTTAGTCTTGGCTCACATTCACACTGGTGCCTGTTATTGCCTCATGCTTGCTGGCGTTTTCTCTTGCTGTTCTGTTACTTGTATTCTTAATCCTGACCTCTGGCTTTTCCTATTGACTATTCTTTTGGACTCCGATTTGGCACTGCATTGCTCAAATGTTACCGAACCCTGGCTAGCTGACCTCCCTTTGTTGTTGTTTGCCTTGTCTGCGTTTTGTGTGCCACGTATATAGGTAGGGATCGTCTCCAAGTTACTGCCTATTACATAGGATAGGGCTTGGCAAGAAGAAGGGACAGTTGGGGGCTTCAGCTTAGGGCTCACTTGTGCCCTTTCCTCCATGGTTCTCCAACAGCTACTGGGGAACTTTCATCTAAGCAATTCCCTAACAGAATAACAGGCCCAAAAACCTACTACCATTGCTTCCCTCCAGGTCAGCATGGATCCTATTCAGGGCCTTGCAGCCAAGTTGGAGGGATTGGCAGGCCTGGTAGCTGAGCTAGTTAAACAGGTTCAGACCCTAACTGAGGCTGCTGCATCATCCCCAGCTGATTATGCACCTTTCGAGGTCAAGATGTTTCTCAGGGGACCGTGAAAAATTTGACTTTCAGGGAGTCTTATTGCTTGTACTTTCATGTTAATCCACATGCATCCCAGGCCCAAATGGTGGGAGTGGTTATATCTCTTCTACAGGGGGATCCACTAGCTTGGGCCCTTAAACCCCCTCCTGAGACTGAGGAGTGGTCTGACTTTGAAAAAATTTTTAAGTCCCTGGGCTCTATTTATGCTGAGCCAGACCATATTGCACTTGCGGAATCTCAACTCCTTACCATGCGGCAGGGCATACGCTCTGCTGAGGAGTATTGTGCAGAGTTCCGTAAGTATAGTGTAACGGCAGGTTGCTGTGAGTCAGCTCTAAAGGCTCACTTTAAACAAGGTTTGTGTGATCGTGTTAAGGAGCTCTGGATTGGTTACTCAGATCCCCCTACTCTTGAGCAGGCCATGACTCAAGGCTCAAGGTCCAAATTGACCGTAAGATCCGGGAAAATTTAAAAGAGAGAGTAGGGCCTGTTTCCTCCAAGTTTTCTGTCTCTTCCTCTCTCTCCCCTGAAAAACTTACCTTTCCTCCCATCACTTCTGGTGAGGAACCCATGCAACTGGGAGCTGTGGACGCCGAGACACGACAAGCGCATCGTCTCAGGAATAACCTGTGCCTGTACTATGGTTCCTCTGGTCATGTCATCCGAGACTGCTCGATTAGACCCTTGTCACCAGGGAAAAAACTTCAGTGCTTGAGTGGTAATCAGAAGAACCACTCAGGCAACCAGGTATTTGGGGGGAATAAGATGATGTTATCTGTGTCTCTGTCCTCTGGGGACAGGTCTGTTTCTGGCAAGGCCCTAGTTGACTCTGGGTCTGCAGCAAATTTTATTAAATATTCATTTGTTTCATCTTTGGGCATTGAGCTTTTGCCACTTGACACGCCTCTGTCTGTTACTGGAGCGGATTTTACTCCACTAGCCAAGGGTTATGTCCGTTTTAAAACCCCCTTGATCTCTTTGCAAGTGGGCTCAACACACATTGAAGTCATAAGTTTCTTTGTTATGGAAAATTTGTCTTTTGATGTTATTTTGGGGTTCCCTTGGTTGAACCTCCATAACCCTATTTTTGATTGGGGTAAAAGGCAGTTGGTAAAGTGGGGAGATCAGTGCTCATCCCACTGTATTGCCTTACATTCTTTAGATTGTGTCAGTGAGGAGAAGGTCTCAACTACTAAAAGTCTTAAAACCTGGCAGTATCAGAAAAGCCAGGTGAATAAAAAAACATTTGCCTGGTCCTCAAGTGTCTGTTGTTCAAGCAGATTTAGAATACAAGACAGAGAAAATTCAGAACACCTCTAGAACTGGTTTATCCGGTGAGGGTGCGGTGGCCCCTCATAAAAGGGGGGGTACTGTAACATCTCTGCCTGTTCAGGTCACCGCGCCACCCTCTGCTCGCATGCGGCGGTGCAGGAGGTGTTGCATAAACCATGGTTCCAATTACAATGAATAATCTTGGAGTCTACTGAAGGAACAGAACAGATTCCACTGGTGAAACTTGGGAGAACTTGTTGTGATGTCATCATGGAATTTGGATAAATACTATTCCCCTTGAAATGTCATCATGTTGGTTGATTTAGATACACTGTGATGTTATTGTCTAGATAAGCTAAGCTTGAGGACATAAAGAAGGGCATGGTTCATTTACATCTACTATCTGTTGTAATGGTAGTCATTCAAATTAGCTGTTAGTCTATGTCATAATCACATCATATCAATAAATATTAGTATATTAGTCATATATTAATGCCAGCATCAGTTTCTCTGCTGGTTCTTATCTTGGTCATGCCTGAAGGTTGGCAGAGGCCAATATCCCAATGACATTGAGATGACATGTGAGGAAGAGAACATGGATCTCGTTCAACTACCAGGAGGCAACAAGGTACTTCAATTTGGAGATGGATCCTATCCTCCTCTGAGCTGGTGATGGTGTATAGAAGGCCCTGATAGTAAGGAATGACATTGTGGCAGCAGTGCAGATAAATCAATGATGTAACTTTACTGAGGTAACACAAAAACAATACAGCTTTTAGGATAGGGGTAGTAATACAAAGTTCCAATGCTGGTGACTGGAACAGATCTATGACTAGTAATAGATATTAACTCAGGGCCTTTTATCTCCACTCCAGACAACTAGCTGTATGGGGGCCAATACCTATGTTACACTGTCTGCCTGTGTGCTGTAGAGTCCAGGCTATGAGGTTCTGGGAAACCTCCACTTTTCCTCCAATACGGCACTTCTCTTCCTTCAGGGGGCTTGACAAAATTTTTTCCCTGTCTATGGGCTGTAGCAATGATATCTGTTCTGCCCCACAGCAAGGATTCAGCTAACTAACCAACTAACTAATAACTATTTTTTTTAACAGAAATGTTAAAGGAAATGTTTCTGTCAATGACAAAAAGATTTCCATGAAAAAATTGTACATGAGGCATCCTGTTGCAAAATTCCACCCATAGTGACCTCCATGACATGTCTGCATCCATCCTGAATATAAATTATGTAGCATATTTAACGACAGAAATAAGATTCCTGTTACATTACCTGGAGGTGATCCTATTCCAGATGGTATAAGAAGACAATGAGCTGAAAACTAAAGCCACTTAACACATAAAGCTGTTATTAAGAACAGAATGTGGTGCTGTATATGACATCCAATAATCTGGATAGTTTATGGCCATTTTTTGGCACTAATACAGTTAGAAGATAAATTATATATCTTCTAGGTCAACATGTACCATCAACTTTAGCATGGAGTCAAGTGATGAATGATGGCACCCGTCTGGTACTAATCATGTTTATTGACAGTAGTCCTAACCACCTTTTCTTGGAATCTTGTTCTTCCTTCAGAGGACATTATCCAATTCATACATGTTGGATGTCTATATAAAACAATGGTAATTAGATTACATGATAAAAATTAATGTGCACCTTCATATCTAGTAGGAGAATATTTTAAACACAATCTCTTTGGCTACTGAAGCTGAAGAATGAAGACAACGCTATAGGCACCATGCTATTATGTACATGATATTGAATGAAAGAAATTTTTTGAGAGAAGTCCTCAGTAGTTGATACTTTTTTAATGGCTAACTTAAAAAGTTTTTTGATGACATATCGAGCTTTCGGGACTACTATAAAGGTCCCTTCATCAGGATGGTATAACACAATTTCTGAAGGTAGGCATATATATACACAGAGAAATGGAGTGTTAGATGCAAAATAGATAGAGAACAGAACACCATGTAAATAAACAATGAAAAACCATATATATCAGTTCACAGGAAAGTTCTCTGGGTTTATGGCTTCTTTGATTAAATTTTAACTGGGAAAACTTATTGACTCAAGTATAAGCTTAGGGGGGGAATGCAGCAGCTACTGGAAAATTTAAAAAATTAAAGTGGTCGGAGATTTTGGGTGCAGTAGTTGCTGGGTGATGGGAAAGAGAAGGGGGTGTTTTGGTTGTCTGTCTGCCCCTTCCCTGAGCTTCAGGACTGTTTTTTCTTCCCCCACTTGAAATTCAGTCTGGCTGAATATAGGGTATCTTCAGTGCTCCTATTAACCCCTTCCCGACGGAACACGAGCATTGCAGATACCCTATATTCAGTAGACTAGGCACTTTCAGACACAGGGATACCTAATGTGTATGTGTTTCGCAGTAACTATCTACTTTTGTATGTATTCTAGGGAAAGGAGTGATTTAGAACTTTTTTTTTGCACTGTTTTATGGGAGATTCTATTCATTGATATTGTGGCTGGTCATAGACCCCCCCCCCCCCCCTAAAGAAAAAAAAATATATATTTTTTTTACTGACTCAAGTATAAGCCGAGGGGGGCTTTTTCAGCACAAGAATTGGGCTGAAAAATTCGGCTTATACTCGAGTATATACGGTAACTGTAGAAATCAGTATTCCTGTTACATTACCTGGAGGTGATCCTGTTCCAGATTGCATAAGAGGGCAATGAGTTGAAAACTAAAGCCACTAAACACATAAAGCTGTTATTAAGAACAGAATGTGGTGCTGTATATGACATCCAGTGATCTGGATAATTTATGGCCATTTTTGGCACTAATACAGTTAAAAAAGAGACTATCTTTTAGGCCAACATGTACCAATAGCTTTATCACGGAGTCAAGTGATGAATGTTGGAACCTGTCTGGTACTAATCATGTTGATTGATGGTGGTCCTGAACCACCTCGCCTTGGGATCTTGTTCTTCCTTCAGAGGACATTATCCAATTCTTACATGTTGGATGTGTATATAAAACAATGGTAATTAGATTACATGATAAAAATCCACTGTTGACCTTGACATCTAGTAGGAGAATATTTATATATACATAGTTTATTTGGGTGGCTACTGAAGATGAAGAATGAAGACATAACTATAAGGAAAATGTTCGTTGTTGTACCGTGTTAGCCAGTGGGTTGGAAATATAAAAAACAAGAAAACTTGATAATCTTCAGTAGTTAATACCTTTTTAATGGCTAACTCATAATGATGACAAATGGCTGACGTAGGCCTCTGGCCTACTACCGATTCATTGACGATATCCTAATCATTTGGACTGGGTCTGAACAACAGCTGATAACCTTCCATGAACAATTCAACCAATTCCATCCCACCATCAACCTGACGCTCAATCACTCCTTCTCGGAAATAAGCTTTCTAGACACAGTCATCAAGATACAAGACAACAAAATTGAGACATCACTGTATCGGAAGCCGATTGACCGACCAACCTACCTAGGATGGGATAGCTTTCATCCGAAACACATAAAGAACTCTATTGTGTACAGCCAGGCCATCAGATACCATCGCATATGTTCTAACCCTGCAGATAGACAAGAACACCTTGGAGGTCTCAGAGACACATTCTTGAGGCAGGGTTACCATCCAAGAACAATTGATAACCAAATCACCAGAGCCACCAGGATACCAAGATCAGAGTTATTAAGATACAATACCAAAAAGGATAACAATCGAGTGCCCCTGGTTGTCACATATAACCCCCACCTGGAGATGCTGAGAGGAATCACACGCAAACTACATCCACTACTGCAAAAAGACAACCGTCTAACATCCATATTTCCGGACCCCCCTCTCCTATGCTACAGACAGCCACCAAACCTCAGGAATATGGTGGTCAGTAGCTCACTATCACCCCCAACTAACACAGGAACATTTCCATGTGGAAATAAGAGGTGCAAAACCTGCCCCCACATACTGACCACTGACAGGATAGAGATACCAAACTCGAACAAGGAATATAAAATTCCAGGTACCTTCACCTGCAGCACATCCAATGTAGTGTATTTAATTATGTGTACCAAATGTTCCACTGATAATCTGTATGTTGGAGAGACCGGACAGCAACTTAGAACGCGTATGAACTCACATCGCCATACAATTAAAGAACAAAGAATTGACCTTCCCGTATCAAAGCATTTTTGTAGTGGGGACCACAACATCACCGATCACATGAAAATTTTAGTTTTGAGAGGGAATTTCAGATCAAAGAGAGAAAGATGCATAAATGAGTATAAATTCATGACACTGCTTCAGACACAAGTGTGGACTTAATGCATCACAGGGTTTCATGTCTTTTTACAGTAACGTGTGAACTGATAAGGACCTGTAAGTGTTTACATTGTCTCTACCAATTCCTAACAACTTGTCTCCACCAATTACTAACAAATTGTCTCCACCAACAAATTGTCTCCACCAATTACTAACAACCCCCCTTCCTCCTGAAATCTAACACCCTTTGTGCCTGCTCTGTATATATATATATGCTCCTTCAGAAATGTTTTTAAATTTACTTTGATAAAGGAGTCTAGCGTTCCGAAACGTCAGCCTTTTGTCATCATTATGAGTTAGCCATAAAAAAGGTATAACTACTGAAGATTATCAAGTTTTCTTGTTTTTTATATGACATAACTATAGGCATCGTGCTGGTATGTACAAGATATTGAAATGTTAGAGGCAGGTATGTTGTATGTTTAGACCATTTCTTTCCATCTTCTACATGCAGCATTTTTCAGTTACACATTTAGAAGTCACTTTTTATAAAACTAGTATATACACTTCTAGGCTTTAGGAATCCCAGATCGCTGGACTGCCACTTTGCACTAAGCTGCCAATATACTTAAGGAAAGACCAGTGTGTATGTGCGAACTGCGCATTCACACTAAGCAATCCACCACTCTTAAACTCTTAATCGATATTACCCAGTTAGATTACAAGTGTGCATGCACCTATTTGCGCGTGCACACTGGAAGAAAATTGATACATGGTATATATACCTCCATCAGATACTAACTGCGCAGGCGTAAGAAGGCTACTGCACTCCTATCACAGTAAGACCTTTATCTATACTTATTATGGGCAAGTCTTCATTAGTATACTGGCTACCATTCAAATAGATAGCAAAAGAACTGGAAGTGAAATTATCAAGTAAGGGTTGAATTACTGATAGTGTCATTGGAGAAACTAATAAGATCTATAAGGACTACTAAGATATAATGGCCTTGTTATGTGGAAGATATTGTACAACGTAATACTGTAGAGGACTTAACAATGTCAACAACTAACAGATATATAGTATGTCAAAATGTACAATAAATGTTTAGTTTTACAGCTCAAGAGATGTTAGGGAGCCCTCACACGGAGTAAACGCTCCACTCATTCTGAACGTAAACATGTTCAGAGTGAGCGGCGTTAAAACAGATCCCATTGATTTCTATGGGTGCCGGCATACGCACGCTCCCCATTAAAATCAATGGGAGGCTTTTTTACCTATTTCTTTCAATGTGATACGCGCACCCATAGAAATCAATGGGATCTGTTTTAACGCCGCTTAGAAGATGCTTGTGGTTTATATAGCAATAAATCTGATCTAGTTGTATGTTTCACCTAATGGTAGGCTTTATGGGTTACTTTTTTAGATACCCCAGACTCTAAAACATCTATACAGAAAATGACTTTCATTAGTAAAGTCTCATTGGTACAATTTCGGCATGCCCGAAAATTTTTATCCAACTGATATACCTTTTAGAGCCGGTGGATGAAAACTATTCCAATGTAAAAGTGCATTGGTTGCCGTGGGTTTCCTACAAATATCTGTCTAAATGATTCTGCTAGACTCCAGGGTTATCGATAAATCAAGAAATGTGATAGTGGCTTCATGAATTTCTAAAGTCAATTTTATTCTGATGTCATTATTGTTCAGAATAGATACAGATTTTTGAAAAAGGGACTTATTGCTCTCCCATTATAACATCATCTATATATCTCCCCAAGGAGATATGATTGGTATAGAACAATAATTCATCGGAAAAAAACATAAGTGTTCCCACCACCCTAGAAAAAAGTTTTGTGTAAGTTGGTGCACACCGTGTCCATAGCAGTACCTTTTTTTCTGATGATGAAAGGTACCATTAAACAAAAAATAATTATTGCTTAGCATAAACCGTAATAGCTTTGTTAGTACAACGCGGTAGCTGCGGCCAAGGGGTCGGGTCGCATCCCGTTCCTCTGTTGTAGCGTCTTGCCAGCTGTCACCGTTTTCTTGTTGCTGCCAGTCATGCTTAGCAGGGGTTTAGTCCTTTGCAGCTGGTGGGCGTGGTAGGTCTTTTGACTGACAGTGGTGTCAACCAATGAGCACCTGGCTTAGACAGTTGGGCTGGCTGATCAGGACCGCCCTTCCTCCATTTAAGGAGGCAGGCGTGTCAGCCCACTGCCCTAGTTTCATTTCTAAAGTACCATATGTGTATGCAGAAGTTGCTGGGGTCTTGTCTGTCTGTTTGACCCTGTAGAAAGTGTGTTAATGTAGTGTCTTTTATGTTTGTGGAAGTGGGTCTCCCTTCCCCAGTTTATCCTTTATCCCTTCCACAGCCTGTCAGCTACCTGGCTAGTTAAGCCACAGTGCTATGGTCTGCAGGTTAACTAAAAAAACAAATAAAACAATAACCTGTGTGATCTGGGTGAACTCTGATAGACTCAAAGAGACAGCCTCGGCAGCTCAGAGCAGCCGCAAAAGAAATGAGTCTAATCAGCACTCCTGAGCTAGACTGAGACCATTAGAGTATGTGCTACCAGTACTACCTATAACAAACACCTTGCTGACAAAAGGAAACTAAAAGTGAGATTCTATCTAAAGGGGAAATTCTAACTAAGGTCAATTATAAAGCAACAGCACTGGAACCATGCGCACATAGATTCACAAATGCAATCCTGAAATGAGGCTAGGGCAGCGGGCTAAGCCACCTGTCTCTTTAAATAGGGGAAGGGCGGTCCCAACCAACCAGCCCAGCTGCCCACGCCAGGCGCACATTGGCTGACACCCCTGTCAAACAAACCACGCCCAGCTGCTGCAAGGAAGTTAACTCCTGCTAAGCAGGGCTGCCATCAAATAGGAAAGGGTGACAGCCGGCAAGACGCAACAACAGAGGAGCGGGCTGCGACTGTCCTAATACACAGCAGGTAGCTGCAGTTAGGTGTGGTTCAGTGAAGGAACTGGGAGCACACACTCTTAGTTTGTCTCAGTCTAGCACAGGGTTGTCAGCTAGACTCTAATTCCTTTAGCGGCTGCTCTGTGCTGCAGAGGGCACCTCTGTGAAGGTTACAGAGATCAACCAGATGGTGGTGTAGCCCGGCAGTGACACTAACTGTTGGGCCATGTTTACACCAGTGTAGCTAGTCCAGTAGGGCTCCGCAAGTTGTTTTATTTTTTTTTTAGTTATCCTGCTGATCATAACAAGTTTAATAACCCATAGTTCCAGTAAACATGAAGAGGAGCTACCCAAAGCCTGGTTCACATCTACGTTTGGTATTCCATTTGGGGAGTCTGCATGGGGACCCCCTGAATGGAATACTGAACGCATTGACAAGCAGTGAGCTTATGAAAGCACACGGACCCCATAGATTATTATGGGGTTCATGTGTTTTCATGCGGTGTCACTTCATGAACTACTTTCCTCTCCGCATAACTCGTGAGGACACCACGCAGAAAACCCAGACCCCATTATAATCTATGTTGTCCGTGTTCTTTCATTGCTCACCGCTTGTCAATGCGTTTGGTATTCCGTTCGAGGGGTCCCCAAGTGGATATCACCAACGGAATACCGAACACAGATGTGAACCAGGCCTAATATATAAGTGGCTGCTACAATGGGTTAGGTGGGGCTTTGTGTTCCTAACTTCATCCACCTTAATATGGTTATGTATGGGGGACAACCCCTACATAAAATATATATATGATATGAGTGTGAAAAATAATGAGGGCTTGCTGTACAGATGTTTCTTGGCTTCTTGAAATGGATCTGTTATTCATTGCTTAACAGCCATGAAATTGTGTTAATGACTAATATTGGCGATATACCACAACTTTTAGAGCACAATGTAAAACATGAATATGGTTAGGGAATTAAAGGTCACAGAGAAGGACAACTGGGCACAGGAAGACACAGGGACAATATCACCCCTTCTCCCACATAGTGGTGGCATTATGCAAAAAAATTGAGCTTACTGCAAAACCTGGATCCAGTTCTTGTTCCAATTCTTAAACTAAATATCATAAACATAATGGATCAGCAGCCATGGACCAATCCTTTATGCTACAGTCCTGGTTTTGGTTCAGTTTCTGAAGACAGAAGTGTTTCCCTCAGGTTCAGTAAAGTGCCTAAAGATTTTTTTTATTTTTATTTGAACACTTTTAAAAACTGTTTGTCTGAAAAATATTCAAGTATCCAAAAATCCTGCAGCGCTGCTGCTACACTAGATACCGTTCTCCTTCATAAGAATATATAACCACAATGGAGAATGATTCCTTATTTGTCAATTTTGTGTAATTACTTTGAGGGACGCTGTGAAGTGTTTTCTCTCAGTGACTTCATTCAGTGAACAGGCAGGTTCACCTGATCTAGATGTTGGTCATGTGTTATTTTTGTAGCTGAGGAAATAGGGATATTTACATTCCTTGACTATTCTTACATCTGACTGGTGTCTTAATATCATATCACTTATCAGTTATTAACAATCAAAGTCCAGATAGTTATCTGTGTAAACAAGATTGTAAGATCTTTGGGACAATGACCTGATAGTGTTCAAGATCTCATGAAACAGATATGTAAGTTATCAGTATCTCCAGCTTCATCATGCCTTCCATGCTCCGAGTAGACGCACCCCCCTGATAGTTGGACTACACCCAACACTGCAAAATACTCTTACGGGATCTATTACTAAGGGAATGATATCTGCACTGTTCCGACTGTTATTAATGGCCTACTTGGAGGATTTCCCGGACAAGACTAGGGAAAGGTGGGAGAGGGATGTTGGTGTGGTGGACGAGGGCCTATAGGACTCCACAGAAACTGTTCCGTATGCATATCCGTTCTGATGCCAAATTCCCCCGCTGTAGTATGGAACCCACACATCTCCTGCATATGATGTGGGAGTGTCGGGAGCTAGCTGATTACTGAATCAGGTACTGTCCTTACTTGGCAGGGTATATTCTATTGCCCTTCTGTGCTCACAGTTAGTTTGCCTCCTAGGTCATTTGGGAGGGGAAGGAACCGGAAAGCACAGAATTTATAGGGTTGTCTAGGATATTGTGCCAGGCAAGAAAATTGGTTGGACCCAAGCCCTCCTTCTCTGGTGGAACTGATATCTAGAGTTAATAATTCTATTAGGCTGGAGAGGGGAGTATATACACAAAGAAAGGCCCAAACTAAATTTGAAAAAATTTGGTGGGCATGGTTGGATATACCTGGTCTTCCCTCCCCGTCTCTGATTAGGGATAGCTCTCTCACTTCTACTTTATCTGTTTCCCTGATCCCCTGAGCGCTATACTTTGCTATTAATTGAAGGATGTTCAGGAGATTTAGTGGGGTCCTAATGGACTTACTTCCCCCCTTTATATGTCGGACTGTGTCTCCATATTTACTTTGAATTGTTATTGTGTTGCTATTGTTTGAATTTATGTACAGAAAAAATTGTTAATAAAAACTGAATAATTTGAATAAATCTGATTTAAAATAAGAAACAAATATGCAAGTATGTCCAATAGTAGGCAACATGAGATAGGATTAATTAAGTGAGGATATAAGCCATTTTTGTGTATATTCTACTACTGTATATGTGTCTTACTCATTGAGAAACTGTGCAGCTATTGGGTGCACTTGGCGCAGTTTACCCCTTCCGTAGGAGGAGGTCCCAGGTTAGGAAGTCTGTACACTACATCAACTCTTTCCATGGGGACTTAATAAATATGCCATATACATTTGAGTATCATTTTTCTTGACTTAGTAAACTAATTTAATTTAATTTAAAATATTTTTAACACTGGCTGACAAAAAAACACTTTTTGAAAACTTTTTTGTCTGGTAAGGTGATTTTAAATGTTTTTTTAGGTGCTGATCACGAATCTGCAATTAGTTTTTCTGTATCACCCACTGTTTTTTCTCTAATTAGTCTCAACCATTATTTCGGATATCATGCACAATAATAGAAAAATTAAAAATTTAACATACATTTATAATGAACATTGTCTATTTACTTTCTTATGCTATTACTTTACAAGTAACAAGAAAAAAAGCGTTTCAGCTCACCCTGTAACGTATTGTAAGGGCTTCTTGGAGAGCACGGCTTGTGGGCGGACTCCAACCCTCTGATACAGCAGTAGACAACAATAAGAGACGCCAGCTGCATCCAAGGTGCCAATTTAGAACAAGGATCCACGAGGTTAAAAATTAACTCTTTATTCTTCCATATTAAAAAAGTTACAGATGTAACTGTACAGGTTAGTCTGGTACAAGGCTACGCGTTTCGGGCGCTATACGGCCCTTCTTCTCAGACTAACCTGTACAGTTACATCTGTAACTTTTTTAATATGGAAGAATAAAGAGTTAATTTTTAACCTCGTGGAACCTTGTTCTAAATTGGCACCTTGGATGCAGCTGGCGTCTCTTATTGTTGTCTACTGATATTACTTTACATCTGTTTGTATTTTCGAATTCTTTTGCCAGTAAAACTACGTACATTGCTTTTCCTCCTGTACGATTTTTCTGGTTGGTCTTGATGTAGCGACCAGCAGTAGTCTCCCGTCATTGGAACGTTCCAACGAGCCTGATATATTTTCTCCATCACCTTGATATCCTGATAGAAGCGTTCGCCTTGTTCTTCGCTAACTGCTCCAAGATTTTCAGGGAAAAATCTCATACGAATTCAAAAAGTGAAGTTTGAGGCTCATCAGACATCCTAGATTTTGAAATTTTTGCAGCATGTTTTGAATAATTTTTTTCGTAGTCTGGATCTTTGTGATTTCCAAGAAACTTGGTTACCACATCTTTGAATGCTTTCCATGCCTCCTTTTCATGTTCTGTCATTATCGCTTCAAAGTTAACATCAAACATCAGATTTCGGATTTCAGGCCCAATGAAAACATCTTCTTTAAGTTTCGCTTCTGAGAGGTGAGGAAATTTATCACTCAAATATGTGAAACATCGTCCAGTCTTAGGTAAGGTTTTCACAAATTGTTTCATAATGCCTAATTTGATGTGAAGAGGAGGGAGCAAAATTTTTTTCGAATCAGCCAAGCTCCTCCACAGAAGGGGGGAACATGTAGCTGGGAGCAGAGATGGGGGGATAAGAAAATGGGGGCAGAGATGGGGGGACAAGAATTATAAGCGGTTCGGCGCCACCGCCAACCCACAGACGAAGTCGTGGGTAACTGCTAGTATAATATAAAGCAGGAACAGACCTTAGGCAGTATTGCGTGGCTTTATATAACCAGGATAAAATAGCGTTTAACCAATCGACTAACGATGATTGTTAAATGAATTAGATGTCTAATTGCATTGGGAGATAATGATACGTAAAATAGAGCTTAGCTCTGATTAGCTTAAACGCGCTTCCAATAATGAAAAGGGGGCGGGGCTTTTGTCTAAATCTGAGACGTGATAGACAAATTTGGAGGTCATTTTTAGTTTCAGCGCACAAAAATACATGGAAATAGCCTATTATTCAAGAATTCAAGAAAAAGTTTTTTGGTCGTTGGCCTGTGTTATATTAACAAAAAATAAATGGTAATTCAGCTCAGACAACACTATTATTATACTTGAGCGGAGGGGGGGTTATAATGATCGGAGGGCTAGGATAGGTAAGAGGACATAAAAATTGCTGTTACTTACCTCTCCTACACTCTGGCAGGCTTTGGGCCTACTTAGTGACGTCACAGACGTCATGTGGCCCAGACCGGTGTCATTATGCGTCGTGACGCCGGCCTGAGTCAGGTGACATCTGTTCCATCACTGAAGATGGCCGACATCACCGAGGATCTCGGTGGAGCCCAGGGAGAGGTATGTAAAACTGTTTTTTATGTTTGTATCCTCCCCTGAGTCTCCGTTCGTCTGAAAAGACCCCAGAGTATAATAATTGTTCATGGGTGTCCACAACAGGCCATAATACTGTGTGCGGGGGACAATATGGGGCATAATACTGTGTGCAAGGGCCACAGTATTATGGTATAGATTCACCATAGTGGCCCCTGCACACAGAATGATGCCCCATAGTGGCCCCTGCACACAGTATTATTCTCCATAGTGACTATGAGGAATAAGACTATGTGCTGGGGCCACTATGGGGCATCATACTGTGTGCAGGGGCCACTATGGGGCATAATACTATGTACAAGAATGCGAGGGGGGGGACAATCTTGGTCTTGGGGGGGAGGTTCATGTCAAAAGTTTGCCATGGGGCCCCACCATTCCTAGTTACGCCACTGCCAATAATCTAATTTTGTCTACATCTGCTGTGCAATAGAGCAGTCTAATCTGTCTGCAGAGTGTTTAAAAATAGTTTTTACTGACAGCCCTAATCCTGAAAAATCTTTTCTTAAGGCTTTTTTTTGGGCAAGAATTTTTTTTTATTATTAAATACATACAAATTGTTGTTGTAACAGCAAAATATTGTTTCCACCTGTGCTAATCTGAAAAAAAAAGCCATGATTTAAATGGATGTTTTTCATGCTCACCCAATAAACAGTCTCACAGCCTGTACTAATCTAAAAAAAATTAAATCACTCTTATGTAAGGTTTTTTTGTATTCATCCAATAAACAGTGTTATGGAGCTTATGTAAGCGGTTTCTTTGTTGCTCATCCAATAAATAGTCTCACAGCTTGCACTAATGTGAAAAAAAATCTGTTCTTTAAGAGCTTTACAATTTCTATTTTTGCTCATCCAGGAAGCAGTGTGACGCAGCCTGCTAATCCAAAAAAAATATTAAGGGTTTTGTTTTTGGTTACCCAATATACCGTATTTTTTGGACCATAAAACGCACCTAGGTTTTAGAGGAGGAAAATAGGGGAAAAAATTTTTGAAGCACAAAATGGTACAATATTTAATATATAGGAGTTGTAGTTTTGCAACATCTGCAAGGCCACATTGACAGGTGACTCTGCAGCTGTACGGGGACGCATAGAGCGTTTTTGTGCGGGGTCAGATGTACTTTTTAGTTATACCATTTTGGGGAATGTCTATTGCTTAGATCACCTTTTATTTAAATCAGAGGCAAAACAGTGAAAAAAAAAAACGGCAGGTTTAGCACTTTTGATTTTGACATTCATCATTTGATTGCAAGTCCCATAGACAGCAATACGAGTGTATTGCCGTCTATGGGAGATTCTATACATTACTATTGCAGATGGTCATGGACCAGTCGCAATAGTAATATAGCAGTGACAAGCCTGGGAGCCTTCAGTAGGCTCCCGGCTGTCGCCAGAACAGGTCGGCTACTACGATATCACCACGCAGGAGCTGGCCTGCAACTTTACAGGTATGGGGCTGGTGGGGACCGGCCCCGGGGGTATTTTACACTTTGGGGGGAAGGGGGGGTCAAGTTTTTATGCCCACAATTAGAATGCATTCTAATTGCGGGCATTAGCTGCGGGCTTCCGCGTATAGCGGAAACCCAGTTGCCTGCGGCATCGCTACACTCCTGTCCCGCTGCAATTCCTCCACATTCGGACTATAAGACGCACCCTCATTTTCCCCAAAAATTTTGGGGAAAAACAGTGTGTCTTATAGTCCGAAAAATATGGTAGATACAAATTGAAATTTTAACAGCAGTTCTACTGAAATAGTTACTGACCAGGTCACACTTTTAGTGCTTTTCTATTTTTCATAAAATAGATTTTTTTAAAAAACAAAAACAAAAAACCCACAGAGTGTCAGAATTGTTGCCAATTGCTATTATAATTAGGCAGTGTACAGCAGAATTATGAAAAAAAAAATAGGGCAGGGGACAGGAATAATAAGAGGGAGGAGGAAACCCTTGTGCGAGTATTAACAATACTTTAATGGCAACAGCAACACGACTTCTGGTCTTGACAGCCTTGTCAGTAACCACAGTGTTGTCATACTTCCTGAGAATAAAAACTTATTGAAAGCAGTGAAATACAACTGTGTTGAGGTTCTGCAAGTTTCTCCTCCTTCCCTGTTGTACTTCTAATAGTCATGCTCATAGGGGCATTACGAGAAAATCTGCTAGGAATCTGTTAGTAATTGTGAGGGCTTAGAGGATTCACATTGCCATGGTGAGTCACAAAAAAGTAATAAAGATGATTCTATTACAGATAAGATCTGGCAACTGGGTCAGGGTGATAAGGTGATATCAGAGAAAGAGGGTGGTGCCAGTTGTATTAGTAAGAATGCCAACCAATGGGCAGCCCCAACATGCAAAATACCTGCCTAGGGTAGATCTAAGGCAAGCTGAAGTGGTGGTGGCATTGACAGAGATGTTCTCACTGCTGCTGGTTTTGGCAGCACCAATTAAGTGTGATAATTTCCCATATGAGAATTTTTTTGTACATTACCAAATGACAAATTGATGGCAAGGTGCAAGATCTGCAAGCAGGTAATTAGTCATGGGCGTGTTGGCACTCATACTCACATGAAATGGCATTATCAGCTTATTTCGCAAAATGGAATTTGCAGTGAGCAAGACCGTTTTATTCCTTCTCTCCATTATCATCTTTATAGGCAAGCCACATCCACAACCTAGCACATGGTCATCATCAATATAATTATTATCTCCATTTGCTTTTCCTATTTGTTCATGCCAACATCAGCCATCCATAAAGGAATGTGTATCGAGTCAACAGCCCTCTTTACCCATTCATCCAGCTGGATGCAACTTGCACGTTACTGATGGTGCAGCCATTGCAGTGCCACTTGGTGGAATCCACAGAATTTTGGCAACTGATGGCAGCGCATTGTCCCAAAGGAGAATAATTAGTCACTATTCTCTATAAAAGCTGTCCCTGCTTGATATTTTCATGTGTGCCTCTCCTTGTGGGAAAGATGCACATCACCATCAATATATGAAGCAGCAATTATGGGCAGGGACAATACATAGCTTGGCCCACTGAGTCAATGTTTTAAGTGCCAGCAGCAGTTTAGAAAAGCAGCAAAGCCAGATTCTTACTAGTACTTGCATCCCATGCACATGCATTATGGGTGCATGGCTAGCACAGTTTCAACACCAAGTGGGACTTATCCGCCTCATCCAGGTCCTCCACACTGCATCTCCTGCCGCCAACTTCATCAGGGCACGCTATTGCTTACACTCCCCCTCCTCCAATTCATGGCTGTACAGTGAAGCGCACATTGGGTGGCACTGTGACACTTGCTGAAGCATCAGTTTGAGCAGCAATATACAATGAATGGTTACTGTATACAGCAAACCACAGGCACAATGGAGTAGATAACTGTGAGAGGAAGAAGAAAAACAACTTCTACTTCGTGATCAAGCTGATGTAAGGTAGTCCAGCTTTTTCAGCGAGCATATTATCCAGTAGGAACACTGACAAATTTTTCTTGAAATTCTGTCAATCTTCACTCCACCAACACGATGTTGATGTGGCATGTTCTCCCATACAGGAATAAGTAGCACAATAATCCATGTTCTTTTCTGCCTTGCTAAGTGCTCACGGTCATAAAATCCATTCCGCCTTAGAGTATATTATAGGTTTTCCAGATGGCAGCCCAGCCATGCTGATAGTGTGTCACAAATTGTCAATTATTAGTGATGTATCTACTCCAATAAAGGGACAATTTTGGTGGCTTTTTATAACATCAATTCTTTATCACTTCATGTTTTAAGAGGCAAACACGCTGGCAGTGAACCATAAATCTTTCTTCAAATTCTATAGTTTCAGTGCCACTTGCCACTGTTACTCTGTTGGCATAATAAGAAGAAAATAAAACAAACAAACGTACCATTGCTTCCAATACCAAAGCAAATGTTGGTCTGGATTCTGTACCCATAAAGAGATAGTTTTGGTGACTCTGTTTTTTGTTTGTTTTTTTTGAAAAACCAATTCTTCACCACTTTTCAACTAGGCACAAAGCCACCAATTTGCCTGCAAAATAACACTGGAACCCCATTCCCCTGCTTAATAATGGTCCCAGACATAGGACCTATACCTATTAGGTATTTATGGCATATCCTGTAGATCTACAAATCTAAGAATTTGAGATATATTGAGCTGTTTAATGGGGGTTGTGAAGTCCTCACACTGTACAAATGGTTTTACTGTCCTTATGGCTGCCGGTGACATGAAGAGAACACTAGGGTCAAAGGGGTCATTGACTCTGCAGGGTCAAAAGAAATCTGTTTCTTTGACCCTAAAGACCTTATATTTTGTTTATGAACAAAGTAAAATGCAGTTAAAAACACTGTAGGGAATTGAATTCTGGCTATAATGTGTACTACCATTGTAGGTGGTATAAAGATGCACCAGAAGTATCAATTAGCATCATCCTGTGTCATAAATCTGCAGCATTGTGAGACTTTCTATTTGTAAATGTCCGCTAGTGTTTCTTCCATTACAGTCAGTTATCTGAATGATTGACAACTAAAGCATACCTCTCAACCATCTCAGACTCAGCAGGACAGTCCCAGACTTTCAGTGCTGTCCTTCTGTTCCTGGTGGCATGTCCTGACTTCAACTCTATCTGCATTTTAGGACATAGATAGAGTTTATTAAAGAGGTGAAGCAAAGCCATTAGCCCACTGCTCCTTCATTTACCCCTTGTCATTGCTGCTGGTGGCTTGGAAGCAGATGTGATGGAGTGAATTGGATTGAAGGGGATCCATAGATATCCCTTTTTATATACAGTCCTATGAAAAAGTTTGGGCACCCCTATTAATCTTAATCATTTTTTGTTCTAAATATTTTGGTGTTTGCAACAGCCATTTCAGTTTGATATATCTAATAACTGATGGACACAGTAATATTTCAGGATTGAAATGAGGTTTATTGTACTAACAGAAAATGTGCAATATGCATTAAACCAAAATTTGACCGGTGCAAAAGTATGGGCACCCTTATCATTTTATTGATTTGAATTCCCCTAACTACTTTTTACTGACTTACTGAAGCACAAAATTGGTTTTGTAACCTCAGTGAGCTTTGAACTTCATAGCCAGATGTATCCAATCATAAGAAAAGGTATTTAAGGTGGCCAATTGCAAGTTGATCTCCTATTTGAATCTCCTCTGAAGAGTGGCATCATGGGCTACTCAAAACAACTCTCAAATGATCTGAAAACAAAGATTGTTCAACATAGTTGTTCAGGGGAAGGATACAAAAAGTTGTCTCAGAGATTTAACCTGTCAGTTTCCACTGTGAGGAACATAGTAAGGAAATGGAAGACCACAGGGACAGTTCTTGTTAAGCCCAGAAGTGGCAGGCCAAGAAAAATATCAGAAAGGCAGAGAAGAAGAATGGTGAGAACAGTCAAGGACAATCCACAGACCACCTCCAAAGAGCTGCAGCATCATCTTGCTGCAGATGGTGTCACTGTGCATCGGTCAACTATACAGCGCACTTTGCACAAATAGAAGCTGTATGGGAGAGTGATGAGAAAGAAGCCGTTTCTGCACGTACGCCACAAATAGAGTTGCCTGAGGTATGAAAAAGCACATTTGGACAAGGCAGCTTCATTTTGGAAACAAAAATTGAGTTGTTTGGTTATAAAAAAAAAGGCGTTATGCATGGCGTCCAAAAAGAAACAGCATTCCAAGAAAAACACATGCTACCCACTGTAAAATTTGGTGGAGGTTCCATCATGCTTTGGGGCTGTGTGGCCAATGCCGGCATCGGGAATCTTGTTAAAGTTGAGAGTCGCATGGATTCCACTCAGTATCAGCAGATTCTTGAGAATAATGTTCAAGAATCAGTGACGAAGTTGAAGTTACGCCAGGGATGGATATTTCAGCAAGACAATGATCCAAAACACCGCTCCAAATCCTCAGGCATTCATGCAGAGGAACAATTACAATGTTCTGGAATGGCCATCCCAGTTCCCAGACCTGAATATCATTGAACATCTGTGGGATGATTTGAAGCGGGCTGTCCATGCTCGGCGACCATCTAACTTAACTGAACTTGAATTGTTTGTCCAAAATACCTTTATCCAGGATCCAGGAACGGATTAAAAGCTACAGGAAGCGACTAGAGGCTGTTATCTTTGCAAAAGGAGGATCTACTAAATATTAATGTCACTTTTCTGTTGAGGTGCCCATACTTTTGCACCGGTCAAATTTTGGTTTAATGCATATTGCACATTTTCTGTTAGTACAATAAACCTCATTTCAATCCTGAAATATTACTGTGTCCATCAGTTATTAGATATATCAAACTGAAATGGCTGTTATAAACACCAAAATATTTAGAACTAAAAATGATTAAGATTAATAGGGGTGCCCAAACTTTTTCATAGGACTGTATGTGGGGCATAAGAAGGTATTATGCTGTGTGAGGGCCACAAGGGGCCATTATACTATGTGGAGTGTATAAGTGGGCATTGTACAATGTGGGGGCAACATTGAGGCATTATACTGTGTGGGTCCATTAAAGGGGATATTATACAATGTTAGGTCATTCTACTTGTATGTCTATAGTGAATCTATTTAAAAAGTAATTTTGCCTATAATTACTGTACATGCCAGTGTGGTCACTAGTGCAGCAACTCAGTAGAGGGAGTGTGAAAGTAGTAGTTGGACATGTATGGACTCACTGCAGCTGTAGGTGCCTTGCCAGCACTCCACAGGGCTGGCGCAGAGAAGAGAGAAGCCTGCAGTGAGATACATGTTGCTAGTAGTATTCTCCAGGGCACTGTAGTAAACCTCTCTGAGCCAGATGATGATTGAAGTGCCATTGATGGTGAATACAAGATAAAGGACTAAAGAGACAGCGTTGAATGGTGTAATAACCCACGGTTTACTTTAAAACAGGGAGGTAAAACAAACAGCAATTTTCCATATGATGGGGGCATGTTATTACAAACCACAAAGCTGGAGCTGAGGCTGAGTAAAGGTCAGTCAGTGCTTCCTTGATGGGGCAGTGTTCTCCTCAAAAAAGTGTTCTATAAGCATCTTTCAAGACCATAATAATATGCCAAAATTACCCTTACAATCATTGCACACAAAGTCCCATAAAAGTAAGCAGGGCTTTGGCCTATATTCAGACACCAGGACTGACTGGTACTGGCAAGCTGTGGTCAGTCTGACCAGGGTACTCCAGCATACACTTACTCTTATTCCGTGACTAGTCTCTTCTTCTTAACTAGAATGACTTAAGTCTAGAGCTGAACCATCAGCTCAGTCCCAGCCTAAATCATTTACCCACTTATAGCACTCAATGCCATGAGCACAGTCCTGTAATTATTTTGCATTATGGTGATTTGAATTTCATGTAAAATGCCCTTTCTTTCAAATGCAAATTACTTCTAAGTGTATTGGGGCATGGCTGAGCACAGCTGAGTATCAGAGTAGGATCTTGTTGCAATCCTCTAACCTGTAACAGTAGCATCAACAGCACTGCCCTGTCTTTGGGAGCTGTGCTGTAATAAATGCCTCATGTCATCCTATATCCTGTTCAGCATGAACCCGGCCTCTTCTGCTCCCAGTGTAGGATGACATGAGGCATGCATGTGCAGTACCATAAGGCTCACAAAGTCAAGCTCTAGGACGCTGAATCTAGCAGGCAGCACTGTTGATGTCACTGTTGCTGGGAAGCAGATTGCAACGACAAGATCCTAATCAAATGTTCAGTTGTGCTTGGCCATGTCCCAAAGCACTATTATCTAATTTCCATTTAAAAGATATCTTAGGGTAGAGGTAGTGGTTTGTACACCAGAACCAAAGGAGTAGTTTGGAGGTGACTCAAGTCAGTGATTAATGACTCCTCCAAGATCTCAGGGGAGGGTGGCGATATAGGGACCCATCCAACATCAGGTGTAGAGTTGCCTTTGTGTGCTTGTGGTAACGTAAAGTCCATCCTCTCACCCGGATGGAGCCTGAGCAAGTGTTTAGGCCAGGGGTGCTCACACTTTTTCAGCATGTGAGCTACTTTATAAACTGACCAAGGCAAAAGATCTATTACCCACTTCTTGTGGGTGGGGCTGGGACGGGCCTGTGGGCAGGGTGGGGCGTGTCTGTGGGCGGGGCAGGGTCGGGTGGAGCATGAGAGCAGGAGACAGCGGCGTTCTGTGGCCGCCCAGAGATCCCCGATGTCTGCTTGTTCACAGCGCAGGCTGAGAGTTATCTCTGGACACTGGCAGGCTGGGGGCTGCAGCAATTATTAATATGATTGTTTATTTATATAGCTCCATTAATTCCATGATGCTTTACATTTGAAGGTTTACATACGGTACACAAAATATACAAAACAAATATAATACTAAGGGAGCATTCACACGGAGTAAAGTGGCACGCTATTTGGCGCGTTTGCGCCGCGTTTGCGCCGCGTTTGCGCCACGTGTTTGACGGTGCGTGTTTGCGGTCGCGTTAACGCCGCGTTTACGCCGCGCAAAGCGGCGTAAACGCGGCGTTAACGCGACCGCAAACACGCACCGTCAAACACGTGGCGCAAACGTGGCGCAAACGCGGCGCAAACGCGCCAAATAGCGTGCCACTTTACTCCGTGTGAATGCTCCCTAACAGTGACCAACTAGCCCAGTGGGATAGAGGGCCCTGCCCGCAAGGGCTTACAATCTATGAGGGAAGAGGGATGGAGACAGATGGCGAAGGGGAGACCGTTAGTAGTGTTATTGGAGGTTGTAGGCCTTCCTGAATAGGTGAGTGTTCAGGGCCTTCTTGAAGCTTGTGAGTGTGTATGTATCCTGTCCATGAGATGCATTTATGACTGTAAGCAACAACTTTCTACTGGACAGAACCTATATTTGCATATTGGTAGAAGAGAAGTTAAAATGAAGTTATATTGGTTATATGTATAAAATTTTAAAGACCCCCTTTAAAGGGTATTATAATCAAGCTTTATTAAGGTTTCCAAATAAGCAAAAAGGTCAAAACCATTGGTCATGCACCACCTAGTACTGTAGATCATATAAACAATATGTAAAACATAAATACATACCGCCGATGTTTCCTTTAAAGTGTGCAACTGCACAGCCATGCAGCTTCTCATGCCACCCCCCTGGCCCAGTTAAATTGGATGCCCACACACGCACATGCAAACAAGTGGGCACCGTATTAAGTTTTATTTACTGATACAGCAGTAATAGAGTGGAACTTGTAGGACCCGCACAACATGCACCGTTTTTGCCAGGGAAACTGTTGTCACTGGGAGTCAGATGTGGCCACATATAGCCGGCTGCACTAATAACCCCATGTTCACACCACAGCTAGTGAGTGAATTTGAAGGTAAACATTGTGTGCCTATATTCTGTAGGCTTTCCCCATGTCTCTGAATACAAATAAGGTAGTTGATGGCACCTGCAGTTCTATGTAACACTTTAGATACAGTTAACAGGTAACATCCACTACATTATGTGTACTCAGGGAGTAATTATAGTGTTAGATGTGATATTACATAATACAGATTATATAGTAGCTATTACCTGCAGTGCTAGTTAATACCTCAGATAACACCATGGTAGCACATTACCCACAGGGAGAATACCCATAATATATGAACTAATAATAATAATAATAATAATAATAAATAAAAACACAGACAACTGCTTAGTGGAAATAATTAGGCCGCAATGTTTTGATTATGGGGTTACCAAATAAATAAATAATCAATCAATCAATTAATCAATAAATAAATAATCAATGAATAATTAAATTATCAAACAGTAAAAATATAGCTTGAAAGAAATTTTAAAATTCCAGTCTTCCCAGCCACTAGCTCGTAGACTAAAACCCCCACTAACAAAAACTATCTGTAGTCATAGCGTTATTATAGTGTTATCTGTGGTGTTACATAGGACTGCAGGTAGCCACTACTACATTATCTGTGCTCATAGTGTTATTATAGTGTTATCTGTGGTGTTACATAGGACTGCAGGTAGCCACTACTACATTATCTGTACTCATAGTAATTTTATACTGTTATCTGTGGTGTTACATAGGACTGCAGGTATCCACTACTACATTATCTGTGCTCATAGTGTTATTATAGTGTTATCTGTGCTGTTACATAGGACTGCAGGTAGCCACTACTACATTATCCCCAGTGATAATAACCTTGCTTGTTCATCTGATGTACATCATGGCAGCGAGCCTCCGTATATTGAGCATTGTTGAAAATTTGGACTGATATGCATTAGTCATGTGACTATAATAGATACATGTGTGACTTCATTCATAGTCACTTATCCCATGTATGGTTATTTATTCTAGTAATAGGAGATGTGTTCACCCAACTTAGCGCTGACCTCATGTGGGAACATTCCTGTACTGTTATTTATCAATCTTTTTTACTTGTTTTGTATGTAATTTTATTCTAATAAAATAAATGTATATATTTTTTAAAATTTGTTATGCTGAATGTTTTGTTCACCTCAATTTTTTGTTTTTCTATTGTGAATATTTTTAGAGGTGGCGACACGCAATAGAAGGGGGCTAATACTATAGGGGGTTTTTCTACCTGGTTTGTGTAAGTTATTTTTTGTTCTCCCTAATTGTGCTATGCTGTTGTTTTTGTTATCTGTGGTGGTACATAGGACTGCAGGTAGCCAATACTACATTATCTGTACTCATAGAGCTATTATAGTGTTATCTGTGGTCAGTGTTGGACTGGGGTGTCTAGGGTCCACCAGTGGAATTGTTTCTAGGGGCCCACCATCAGGACCCCCGCAGATCAGCGATACCGAGACAGGGCGGCTAAAGGTAATAACATGTCGGGAGCCGTGCTGCTCACCCTCCATACGATGTGCAACAACACACTACCTAAACCTACTGCTACACACTGTATAGAAAGTGAACAACATGGCTCCTAGAAATGTTACCATTACCTGTAGTCACATTGTCCTGGAAGAGCTGATCTGCAGAGGTCCTGGCTGTTGTATCATCATAGATGTAATATTGATGGCCTATTCTATAGACAGACCATCAATATTACAAAGGTAGATACATCCTTTAAAGATTTGTCCAGGAATTGGAGCAACCCATGTGCTGGAAGAGAGGTGTAAAATAAAAAATAAATAAATAAAAAGAGTATTCACCTGTCCCCATTGCTCCGTTGTCTGCCACCAGTGTTCATTTAGTCTTGTGCCGGTGTGTTCTTGCTGGGAGTCTTGAACTTCATGTGATCAACTAAGACCAATTAGATACAGGATTTCCAGAACTGAGTCGCCGCTATGAGACCGAACAGACACAGGAGGGGACAACGGAGTGCTGGGGACAAAAAAGAATAAAATGCACTCACATTTGTGAAGCATTGCAGCAGCAGACTTCTCTCTGTCCCCACACAGTCCGATGTAAGCGATGACTCAATGCTGGGAGGGGGAGGGGGGGAAGTCCGGGCTGCACAGAAAGCTCTTCATAAACTGACAGCAATAGGTGAAGCAGCTGCTGCCCCTAGTATCCTCAGTCCTCCCGATGTATACATTCCCTATATTAATAGGGAAAGTATACCACTGGCAGGGGGCCTCTGTGTGTGTCAGGGCCCTGGGAATTGGTAACCTTGGGGACCCAGGCTGCTGGCAGCACTGTAATGATTAAAGATGGCCGGCTGCCGGCAGCCTGGGGTCCCGAGGTTACCGATCCAGCCCCTGCCACTATCAGTGCTCATTTTGACAATGCAAATGCATTGATCAGGGGCCCGACCCGGCCACTGAAAATCCCAATCGGGCCCCTGAGCAATGCATCTGCATTGGTAAAATGAGCACTGATATCAAGGCTCAGGGCCCACTGGGGGACCCTGTCTGTGGTGCTACATAGGACTGCAGGTAGCCACTACTACATTATCTATACTCATAGCGTTATTATAGTGTTATCTGTGGTGTTACATAGGACTGCAGGTAGCCACTAATACATTATCTGTACTCATAGTGTTATTATACTGTTATCTGTGGTGTTACATGGACTGCAGGTATCCACTACTACATTATCGGTGCTCATAGCATTATTATAGTGTTATCTATGATGTTACATAGGACTGCAGGAAAAATCTGCTACATTATCTATACTCAGATTTATTATACTGCCATCTAAGAGGATACATAGGACTGCAGGTGACATCTGCTCCATATTCTGTATTCAGAGAGTTATTATGCTGATACATAATGTAACGCCTCAGATAATGCCTTAATACCTACAGTAGACATGTATCTGTGTGTCAATAGGATTACAGTGATTTATCACATTGGATTGGATGTTTTTGTCACATGCACTAATGTCTATGTTTGGTTTCCTGGTCCTGTTTGGTTACCTTTGGCTGCTTTCACACTGAGTTTTTTGGTCAGGAAACTGACTCAAATTCCACCTCCAAAAAACGCCTCACCATACAGTCCTATGGTGAAGCGTTTTTAGGAGGAGGAATTTGAGTGAGTTTCCTGACCAAATTCCAGACCAAAAAACTCCGTGTGAACGCAGCCAATTTGGGAGCCTGCACACGGAGTTACGCTCCGCTCATTCTGAATGTAAAACTCATTCAGAATGAGAGCATAAAAATCAGATCCCATTAATTTCTATGGGAGCCGGCATACGTGCGCTACCCTTTGAAATCAATGGGAGGCTTTTTTCCCTATTCCTTTCAATGTGATACGCGCATATCACATTGAAAGCAACAGGGAAAAAAGCCTCCCATTGATTGCAATGGTTAGCACACGTATGCCGGCACCCATAGAGATTAATGGGATCTGGTGTTTACGCGCTGATTCTGAATGAGTTTTACCTCCAAAATGAACGGAGCATAACTCCGTGTGCAGGCTCCCGTTGATGGGAATTTGCCCATCTCTCTAGCCACTTCGTTCAGCAGCTGCCAAGGATTAGAGGCAACATTGCATACAGCGCTTAAAAGGGTTATTCTATTACACATTACATATCCTATAATATATTATCACATTGTTGGGGGGTCCGACTGCTGGATCCCCCAGTAATCAGGAGAACAGAAACTAAAAGTCCCACTAAAGCCTCTTGTAAATAAACCACTTACTTTTCCAAGTGCCGGAGATTGCAGTCTCAGCAGCCCCATAGCAGTGAATGGAGCATCAGACATGCAAGAGCACTGGAGCTTCATTCACAAGGAGGCTGTACAGGGACTTTCATTCCCCCATTCTCCGGATTTCTGCAGGAAATAGCAGTCACACTTTCACGATGTGACACTTATTCCCTGTCCTGTTGATAGGGATAACTGTCTCTAATTCCACAACCCCTTTAAGACTGGGGCCCCACTTGGAAAAATACGCACAGCAGGCAAAATGCGATTTCTAAAACCGTCGCAGTTTTAGAAATCACAACATATCAATTATACGTACAGAGACAACCTTATATACTGTTATGTTCCATGGGCTAGTGCTTTTTTTTTACAGATAGCACACAGACCCATTTATTTCCATAGCCCTAAAGAAATGACACTGATGCTCAAAGATCCAATTAGAGGACATTTCCTATTACAGTTTATTATGGCTTGGCCTCATTAATTAGGGTACAAATCCATGGAAAGCACAAACTTTAACAAACCTGTACATTCACGTGGTCATCAGTATATAGTTTGGATGTCTGTTGGTCAAAAGATATCTCTCCAAATCCCTCCACAGATCTGTATACTTGGCTTGGTCTAGTATGCCTGCATTCTCTATGAGGAAATAACTGCTACCAGACTAATACAAGATGTGGCGTAAATGCAGCGATTGGCCCGTGGAGTTTTACAGTCCCTGCAAAGTGGATGGGATTCTAGTGAATCCCATCCTTACATTGCAGAAAAATATGCCTACAGAAATTATACCTACAGAAATGCCAGCAGTATAAAGCAGAACGTCTGCAAAGGAAACCTCTGCGGAATTTCTGTGAAAAGCACTGCTGGAAAAACTGCGTTTCCGACACGTTTTTCCTGCAGTGCTTTTTGCCACTGAAGCCCGTACGTGGGGCCTTAGCCCTATGGCGTAACTTCCTGAGCACAAAACAAGTGCCCCCCACAGAATAATGTCCTATTAGTGCCCTACATAACATGATCCCTTAGTGTCCCCCCACATTATATTCCATCCTTATTATCCAACATAGTATATTACCCTATTAGTACTCCAATACACTATAATGCCCCTTTAATTGCCCCCACATAGAGCACATAAACTATCCCCATTATCTAGCCCCATTTCCATGTAACAGGTCTCACCCCTTATGTGCAGTCTGAAGCTGGATGTCATTGCAAGGATGTCATTGACTTTTGCTTGCTGGTGCCATAGCGGGAGAGGTTGGGGGTCATTAGGTGAATAGTGGAATATGGCACTGATGGGTTTCTACTCCACCATTGTACAAAATTCTATCTGCGTCCTCAGGATTAATGTTGAAATTGAGACATGCTACCCTAGGTGGTGGGTTATTGCTCAATACGGGAGGAAGGTCCTTCTGGATCAGGGATATTTGGGAGAGCAGGAGACAGATTTACACTACTGATGTGTTCAGTATTATTTAGACTGGATTCAAATGTAGTAAACTGTTAACTCTGAAGTATAGGGTCTTTTCTATTCCATGGGGTTTTTTACTATTCACTAGTTCCATTCACTAACATCAAGCAGAGGTCTTGAAAATTATAAGGAAATTGAAGGGAATAGTTTATCATAAAGTTACAGAACTTTTCCTAGTAGACCTAGTAGAATGGTTAAGCATTATTTATGTATTAATGGGATCTATGTTTTCCTTAAGATGACATAATTATATAAATATTTTATGTTATCATAAACTATGTGAAAATGTTCATGACAAGTACACCATGATCTATATAAAGTGGAATCTGTTCAATGGTGTAACACTTGCATACTGTCAGATCAGGAAGGCTGGGCATGATGCTAGAGCAGAGGTAATGACGCTCCTGGCCTGTGGGAGGCGCCTGCTCACCAGCTTTATATCCCTTCTCTGATCTCTTCTTAGGCACAGAGCAGCAGGATATCTCTCCAGTATTGCTCAGATCCAGCAGTCTGCATTATCTCACTTCTAAGTGACACAGGCAAGAATGGTCACCCCAGGATAGGGCTGCCTGGCAGGGATTATCTAGTGCACAAGAGCAATTGTGGCCTCACATTCTGGATACTTTACACCTGGGTTCATGGAGCAGAGGCTATTGATTATACTAGGGCTGCTGATCACTTCTAACACAGGTAAGTGTACTCACAATGTTTGGTGGCTGTATTATAATATGATGGAGTGGACACACAACCTCCAGCAATGATACAACTACCTACAGTAAGGGTGTGTGGACATATTTCAGATGTACCTGTTTGAGACTAAGAAACTTGACAAACTCCTTAAAGTGGCTGAATGAATTATAAGGCATACAGGTATTTTAGCTTTGCCATCTATTTGAGTATTTAGTGTATGAGATAAAATGTTCCTCTGGTTTTACAGAGAACTTGGTAATTATTTGGTTCACCTTATATTTTTTGGTCCTATGAATCATTCAGGATCATTTCTTTTGCTGTACTATGCACGGTATCAGATACAGTCATGAGTCGCACATGTTACTGTACGCCTCACCTGTATGCTGTACAGCCAGTACACCAGAGCGTATCATACATGTGACATGCGTTGTATCGTAAACTACTCATGATTGCAGTTAGCAACCATGTACAGTTCTTCTGCAAAAAAAAAAAAAGGCGCAGTGTAGTCCCAGCCTTACATTGTTCTGGTCTGAACGACAGCGTCCTTACACGGAAATGTGCGGCTGGTAACAAGTTAACAAGCCATAATTAATTAAAGTTAGTAAATGTGATGGTAGCACAGCCTGGTATGTAACCAACGCCACGGTGTGTGTCTTCACCCATAAGTTGCTGAACTTTCAAAAAGGCATATGCAGGAGTGAATTAATAGAGAAGTAATATCTGTACTAAATGGGAGGGTGGGGGTCAGTAGCCACAGGTTGGCACGGTTTAATAGAGAACTGTTTGTTCTCATGTGGTTTTAAAGTGCATTCACAATCTACGGCCACTGCGTGTCTATAAATGAAACACTTTTTTTTGTTTTGCTTTTTTATTTTGTAGGTTTCTCCTGCAAAAGCAGCAGGCACATTGTAAATCATTATAAGTCCCTACATAGCGACACTGCAAAAATGCTAAGATTAACATGCTCGGATTTTCAAAAATGAAACCTGCAGCTTTTTTTTTTTTTTTTTTTAAATCTTTTTATCAAGATGTGGGTGACATTACTGAAATATCATTCACTTTGCTGGTACTTTAAAATATGGTGTTTTCTCTACGTGGGGTCTTAGCCTAAAAGTGCATGTGTATGTTATTGTTTTGTTTTGTTTTCAAATGTGGTTTTACCACAGCACGCAATGAATAAATAAAGGCACCCAAAAGCAAACTGAGCTGCTAGGAAATATCAGTTAATACTCAGTCCATCCAATCCTAATCAAGGCTAAACATATACTAACACCTCTATAGCACCTCTGTAGGGCTGAATTTACACACTGTGGAAGAACTGCATTTAGTTTTTAATTGCAGCAATGTCTAGTACACGTTGTTATGCATGTACCCTGTATGGTCATTGGCATTACCTTTGACTTACTGGCATAACAGAAATACACCCAGGCTGTGTTCACATCGTGCATTTTTCTGTGTTTTTATTTTTTTTAAAAAAAAAAGTTTGCTTTTGAAAAATACATACAATGCAAACCATTTTTAAATAACACGTTTTCCAGCAAAAATGCATTTTGTGAGCCCAGCCAAATATCTGCATGCAGTTTTTCAGTAAAGAAGTTCCGTGTAAACCCAGTCTTAATCTTAAGAAGTGGGGTAACCTGCTTTATACATACTGTAATACACTAAACATTTGCTCATCTGATACGTCTAAACCCCTTATTGCAGAAGTGCCATTTCATGGAAATCATGGACTGCATGCACACCCATTAATGCTTATCGATGCGCACAGACATTTTGACCCATTTTAGGGACCAAGGCTCTCCATTACAGTCTGTAGGTCAGTGAATATCACAGAGATGTCATCTATTTGCTTTCCCTTTTTCATGTACCCAGAGACTTAGAGAGGCCGGAGACTCAGAACTAACTTTTGTTGTGGTCACTGCAGTTTTGTCACTTAGAAGGTTGCACCTCAAGATGTCATGTAGTTTTCTGTTATTTATGGAGATGGCTCAGTGTAATGTTATCCCAAGTGTTTCTAATATAATCTGATAAGATCTCACAATGTAAGATAAAGTGACTACATTTGTATAAAGGGGGATATTATGCTCAGTGAGAATGATGAATTCTTGTAGATTCCTGTTCCCACTGCCGCTAATGCTTATGGCCATACATGTATCCTCTACTAGAGCAGATAATAATATTCATCAGAAATAAGAAAGAGATATATTGAATGCCGCTTCTCATATTTTATGATGGTAGAACAAACTTGCATTGGCTTCAACCATTAATTTTATTTTACCATAGGTACATTTAAAATATACAACTATATTTTATTGCCTTTCTTGCTCCAAAGATCTCATTAGTAAAACACTGTATGATTTTGGTGACCTTAACTTATCTGCACGGTTGGGATGATATGTTGGGTTCGGGTGACAGACTTCTTTTAAAGTAGACCTGTGGAATCAGTAGGCCAAATTACCAATTCCTCTACACTGTCTACCAATAAGTATTTGGACACCTGAGAAACAACATTTATTCATATTCAATAGTTGGTAGAGCCAGCAGATGCTTCCTTACAGATGGTATTGATTGACACAATACTCCCGGATGCCTGTTGAAACTCCTAGTGTATGTGAGCCAACGGTTGGGTGCGGTTTCTCTGGCCAGCACCCGCCAGTCTCTGGGCACATTCCGATAATCACTGTTCACCTTCCACTTTGTAACCACATAGGCCACTGTCGATTTTGGGTAATTCAGTTTGCTTGCTATGTGCATTTCTGTGGTACCCGACAATTACCCCTTTCTCAAAATCGGACAACTCTGCACTTCTTGGCATCTTGCATGCGACTACTGCCAATGTGGTTTCCTATTTAATAGCGGAAGGTGTGACGTACATCACAACCGCAGATATCTTCATTTACATGGTTGTCCAAATACTTATTGATAGACAGTGTATTTTTCCATAGCTGGACTTGGACTGACAGCCATGGTCTGACAGAGGCAGTAAAGCTCCTCTAATTCATTATATTGTTATATAATTGGTCCTGACTCCACAGCCCTGCCTTAAAGGAATAAGAATAAAATGTGGTTGCAAAAGTAGACATACCTTTTAACATTTAAAAAACATTGTATAGTTCACTTATTACTTTCTCTTGTACTTTAGGGTTTGTTCTGGCTCTTCTGCCCCAGCTCCCTGGGGGTAAGGGCAGTGTCCAAGTTAAAGAGGGAGGAAGAAAAGCTAGCAGGGGAGAGAAGGAGTCACCAACTATCTTTCCCCAGTTGGGAGTGACCCTTCCCCCAGGGTCAGCATCACCTGGACCTCAAGGAACCCCAATTCCTGGATATGAGCAGATGAGCCCCAGTTTTCACCTGGAGCCAGATTCTGGTGGTGCCCACAGAAGGGAGCGACGCTGTACGTGTTATACATACAAAGACAAGGAGTGTGTCTACTACTGCCATCTAGACATTATATGGATCAATACACCTGAGTAAGTAAAGGTACTCATCTTGCCTCATCTTCTGTATGACATGGTGGGGTGCCTCCTCAGAGCTGGGGGATATAACTGATCCCTCTCTGATAGGGGTCATGTGTAGTGAGTGTACCAAGATCTATATTGGGTTTTATATGGTTCATCTAGTGTTTCATTGAATCCATGACCTCTGCCTATGATCTGAAGTTTAATACCTTGGGTTGTATAGCATCAAAATGGAGTCTTATCCCTTACATCTTGGTAACTTTAGCTTATGCCTTGAGTTTTATAGTCTATATTCTTGAAATATGTACCTATTTCATAAACCAAAAAATACATTTTGAATAGTAAACTGCACATCCTTTGTCTGTTTGTGAAGGTCCTATTCCTCTCTCTGGTGTAGGATGGTGTGTGCTTGTTCTACTTAATTTTTTAAAAATTTTTTTTAATCCATGCAAAAGATATGTACATATAAACTAGTTCTGGATCTGCAAGTGGGGTCGGTAAGCTTTCATTTTCCCAGAAATATACAAAAGGTTACCACCCACTTGGAGAATAAGTACTAATTTACATTAACCTTACAGGGGTTGTATCTTTTTAACAGGTGGAATGATGTTAAAAAATTATATAATGTTCAGGGGTGCAGCGGCTATCAAATGATGTATGCCATTTAGCGTTTTGTACCATCACCCCTTATATAGTAGTGACAGTCTTGAACAGGGATTAGTGAAGAATATTCCATCCTCACATTCTAGTTCCGTATGGGGAATAACACTATTTTTGGGCTACAGGCATCCCACTGCGACTCAGACCAATCCAATTTATTTATGCATGTATTGGAGCAGTAGTTGGTTTGCTTTTTGCTGGAAGTCATATTTCTAACTTATATCTTTTACATGTTTTGATTGAATTGAGATTTGCTTTAGTCCTCATAAATTTAATTGCCCTGTGTCTACTATCTGAATAGTAGCTAGTATATGAATAGTAATATGCATTAACAGGGTGAGAACAGAATGCAATAGGATGTGTATGAAATTATACTGTATGTATTGTGATGCATATGTAGAGCATTTATAACAAACTACCCCCAGACCCACAGTGTACACAATATGGCATTGGTTAACCTGTTGGCTGTTCTCCGTGACTGCTTTTAAAGGGTAACTGGCTCTACTATGGTTGCATATTACTGTTGTGACCATAAACTGATCCACCTGGTTACAATAATGCGGCTGGACCACTTGTAACGTTTCATCTTTGGTGTTGCATTCAAGAAAATAGGGAAATAGTTAACATTAAAGGGGGTGGTGGTATGTAAATAAACCTAAAAAAAATATCTGATTTGGTATTCCTTTGTCAAGATCTGTGGCTGTCGTCGCTGAATATGAATATGCTGGTTCACATCCAGGGGTTAAAAAGCTGTATAGATCTAATACTTATCACAGAGGAGAATTTGTTTCCATTCAGTCAAGGCTTGACAATCTGCTATGAGTTACTGTTTGAACTTTTTTCTCCACTGATACATTGTAGCAAACTATCAGGAAAGGAAATACTGCAATGTTTAGCTCACAGAAGATACTTTTGTAGTAAACCCTAAACTGGGACTTATTAGGACTTTGTAAAATGACAAACACACAGAAAAGTGTAAAGGCCTCCGAATAAGATTTCTGTATTTCCTGGGACAGTGTTTGGCCATGAGCACCACTGAGTATAAGAGAGGACATAAATTCAGGACAATTCCTGCAAATTTGGAACTGCTGACAAATATGCATGGCGCAGTAAGAAGATCTTTAATGTGAAGTACTATCATGGTGTGGACTCAGAATCTGAGGGCCTGCCTTGAGCAATGCAAGCTGGCATCTTAATATTTAGACAGAGCTGGGCCTATCTTTCGATCTTCCCAGATGCTGATGGGTTTCAATGGAAGGTCTAAAATAAAGGAACCGAAGCCTCTTGGGCGCCAAACCAATAAAACAATACTAAAATTATTCCCATCCTCTCCAAAGCATGGCAAACTCTGTAAAGAAAAATAATTCTCAAAATTAGCAAAAACGAAAACACTTTATGTTCCTAAAAAATGTTATCAGGGAGAACTACAGCTTCTCCTAAAAAAATTAAAAAAAATTGCAAAGCAATAACATTGCATAATTGGAAGTTTTAAAGGTGTCTTCCAAGATTAATCCTCAACTTCCAGGACTTTACTATTACTTACCAAGCACAGCACCATACATTTAGATTGCAGCTCAGCCCATTTACTTTAAAGGGATTGAGTTGTGAATAGGCCACGTGGCTGATGAAAGTGATGTAACATGGCCTGTGAAGCGGAAGTGGCACTAGGACCGTCCCTGCTGCTTCAAACAACTAATCCATGGAAGTTTCTGACTTGAAAGATCAGTGGGGGTTCCACACCCATGTTGCTCTGTAGCCTGAGTCTTAATCTGTTCCTTTATTACAATCCCATTTTATAGCAATTAAAATTGAGAGGCCACACACTGCAGAAATGCAGAGAGAAAAACAATACGTGGTAATAAATGGAAGTAACAAGTTGTTCTACGTCTGGCCTTACCCTAAAGGAGTTTGTCTCAGTTCAGCCATGCTCTCCTATTCCTTATGTCTGTTACATAACTGGATGTGGCAGAAGCTTCCCTGTTGTGTCCTGTCTGCAGTACAGCACACAAACTGTTAACCCATGCCCCCGTCAGTCAGCTTCCAGCCAAAGATGGCGAAAAATCAGCCGCAGATTAACCCTTTTGTTCACTGCAAGATTTCTACAAGACTTTGTTTATTTCTGGAATATGGAGAAAATCTTGTGCACTGACAATCAGTGAGGGAAATATATATATATATTATTTTCTTTTATTTCTAGATTTAACTTTTTAGGGCTAAAGTATATTAGACCAGGGCCCCACGTTTTGCAAATACATCACTTTGGCCGTGTCAGAAACGCTGCAGCAAAAAAATACTGTGTTTTACATTACCTGTACATGACGGCTACACAAGGAGGTTGACCTCTGACCCTCTGTAGGGACAGGAACTGAGAGACTCGTTAAATACACCACTCCCACCACCAGTGTTTCCTGTCCCTACACAGGGTCGGGATGAGAGGCTCTCCTCTGTCTGGGGGAAAAGTAAAGAATTACCACTGTCCGGCCCTCGGTCGTAGTCAAAGGCACCTGCCTCCCTGGGCCATTAAGGACACGGGGGTGTCGCTCCAGCCTGCCCCCGGGTGGAAAACTCCCCACTTCCAGTGGTCCATTAGGGCTAATGCAGGGGGTAGAGTGGATGCCGGATCCGGCCAGCACACGGGAGGAACGGCCAACCTATGGGCACTGGTGTTCCAGAATGTGGTGTACATGAAGCCGAGTGCAGTGGCGTGCATCTGTGTTCCCAGGTACCTGGGAGGCTGAGGCTGCGGGATCACAGGTTTCCAGGAGTTCTGTTCTACAAAAGGTGATGTCATTGTATGAATGCCGGACGGTGAGTGAACGAGACGGCATTCCTGCAAGGTATGTGGTGTATCACTGTATGCTGCAGCATGTTGCTTCCTGAGGCACAGCTGTTGATCACACATCCCCTGGCTGCTTCCAGCTCCTTTGGTGTTGTGAGTACTTGGAACAGCTGTTCTGTACCTGAGTTATTTTTTTTCTTTTAATGGGGCAGCATGTAATTTTGGGCTTCCTTTCTCCAATTTTAAGTAGAGATGGAAGGTACCCATAGGAGCAAGGGTGTATCAAAAAGTCCCAGGAAATGTCCTCTTTGTAGGAAAGAGTTGGCAGATTCCTATTCTAAAGCTCTATGCTCAGGAAGTACGGTGAAGGCCCTTAAGGAGGGAAAGCCGACTTTGGAGGACTTTCGCTTTTTAATTAATAACGAAGTCCAGTCCTCCAGTTCTATCCTCATGCCCTGTCTAGATGACAGGAGGGAAAGCCTTAGAAGAGTCAGGACTTTTTGGCTTATACAGTATGAAGCTTTCCCTGTGCTAAAGACAAAGCTCAGCCAGGGAAAGCATAGATGGTAAAGTTCTATTGAGAGCGGGCTGGCAAATTCCCAGGAAGCCTAGTGTATAATAGTTGCTACTGGATGGAGTAAAGCTACCTGGTTGCAGTTTGCGGATTATCCCGCAGATCCTGCTGGGGGGAAACGCCCAAAGTGAAATGTTTACCTCAGGTCAAGCCTCGCTATCTGGGATTCTGACAAAACGGTTTGCACATGTGCCTGTGTAACATTGGCTGGCGGGGCTTCAGTAAAGTTTGGCCTGGTCTGATCACCACCTGCCACATCCTAAAAGGGTGCGGTGAGTAGGGTCAGGGCTGAGGCCTGATGAAAACTGGCTGCTCTGCTATGTTAAAGGTAGAGAGGCCCTTGCGGTGCTTGTTATATGCTCTTTGGCATATGAACACTGTGTGAACAAAGGCAAATAATTAACTGGATGACTATAAGCTTCATTTACTGACCTGTATGGTTTCATTGCCGAAAGCCACTTACTGACCTGTATGGCTTCATGGCCGAAAGGCTTTTACTGACCTGTATAGCTGCATGGCTGAAAGGCATTTACTGACATATATAAACCTATTTGCTGAAGAGTATATACTATATATATATATATATATATATATATATATATATATGTACTGATCACCATGGTGGAGATAGGTATAGCAGGTCTATCACCATTACGGAACAGTATATACGGATGAACTTATGAGGCATACAGTGTTGGCCAAAAGTATTGGCACCCCTGCAATTCTGTCAGATAATACTCATGTTCTTCCAGAAAATGACTGCAAGCACAAACTCTTTGGTATTAATATCTTCATTTATTTTGCTTGCAATGAAAAAACACAAAAGAGAATGAAAAATAAGTCTAATCATTTTACACAAAACTCCAAAAATGGGCCGGACAAAAGTATTGGCACCCTCAGCCTAATACTTGGTAGCACAACCTTTAGACAAAATAACTTCGAACAACCGCTTCTGGTAACCATCAATGAGTTTCTTACAATGCTCTGCTGGAATTTTAGACCATTCTTCTTTGGCAAACTGCTCCAGGTCCCTGAGATGTGAAGGGGGCCTTCTCCAAACTGCCATCAAGAGATCTCTCCACAGGTATTCTATGGGATTCAGGTCTGGACTCATTGCTGGCCACTTTAGATGTCTCCGGTGCTTTCTCTCAAACCATTTTCTAGTGCTTTTTTAAGTGTGTTTTGGGTCATTGTCCTGCTGGAAGACCCATGACCTCTGAGGGAGACCCAGCTTTCTCACACTGGGCCCTACATTATGCTGAAAAATTTGTTGGTAGTCTTCAGACTTCATAATGCCATGCACACGGTCAAGCAGTCCAGTGCCAGAGGCAGCAAAGCAACCCCAAAACATCAGGGAACCTCCGCCATGTTTGACTGTGTTCTTTTCTTTGAAGGCCTCTTCTTTTTTTTTTTTTCCTGTAAACTCGATGTTGATGCCTTTTCCCAAAAAGCTCTACTTTTGTCTCATCTGACCAGAGAACATTCTTCTAAAATATTTTTGGCTTTCTCAGGTAAGTTTTGGCAAACTCCAGCCTGGCTTTTTTATGTCTCTGAAAAGGGACTGTATGGTAGAATACCCAGGAAGACCCCACTTCTTACCCATTCAGATGCCAACGGATAGTACGGGTTGACACTGTTGTACCCTCGAACTGCGGGACTGCTTGAACTTGTTTGGATGTTAGTCGAGGTTCTTTATCCACCATCCGCACAATCTTGCGTTGAACTCTTTCGTCAATTTTTCTTTTCCGTCCACATCTAGGGAGGTTAGCCACAGTGCCATGGGCTTAATGCCACCACCTGTTAGGTGCCTCAGGTAAGCAACAGGTGCTGTTAATTACAGAAATGAGAGAACTTTGTTTCCATGTAGTCCACCATGACGGCGTCTAATTACCCTCTATAGTTAAATGTGTTTATGTAAGACAGCATACTGTAGTTTATATTTCGCACCTTTCCTTTGTAATTTAGTAAACATTGGTGAATGGTGGTGGGAGTAGTGTATTTAATGAGTTTCAGAGGGTCAGAGGTCAACCTCCTTGTGTAGCCGTCATGGAGGCCTTCATGGAAACAAAGTTACCGGTAAGTCTAACTCTGTTTTTTTGAGTATTCTTTACTTCACTGAGCTTACATGTTTGACTTCTTCTAGTGTGTGTGTGTGTGTGTGTGTGTGTGTGGCTGACCATAAACATCCGATTTTTTTTTTTTGGGGGGGGGGTCTATTTTGTCTATACTAGCAATCCCACCATCTACATTGCCAGTAACTGCATGACTAGGGGACAATTTAATTAATTTAAAAAAATTAAAAAAAAAGTAACAGCCTGCGCAGACTAGCTGCAGATTAACAGGCAAAGTCTTCTAACACTGCCATGGTATATTTCACAGACCAATATTGTCCATTGCAAATGGTGGTTCAAGTATTATTTTTAATATTAAGTTGATGAAAGTTCAACATGTATGGCCACCATTAAACTTAAAACTTTAACTGAAATTGACAGGTACCCTAAAGATACTATAATATAACTTATTTCTTTGAGAGATGTTGTAAAGCACTTTAGGACAGGAATGTTTATAGACCTGTTATAGTTGTTGGTAACCATCTAGTATATTTGTTGTGGATGGTTCAGATCTGTCATTAAGTGAGCCCTCCCCTGGTGAGCCCCTGAGCTGACATGCAGTATGCTGCCTTCCTATGACTATATACTTAGACAGGGTAATTGTCAAATAACCCAGTTATTATTATATAGACACTGGTGTCTGGGGCACCTGCAGTTAAGACCAGGGAGATCTCTGTCTAGATGTCCTTCCATCATGTTGCTGCTGCCTGAGTTCTGCTGCTATGTGCTCAGGTTTTTCTAGTTCAGAGTAGTAGGTGGACCCCAGTTCAATTCAATGGTCAGTCAACAGAGCTAGGCAGAAAGCTACTACTGAAACAAAATAAGTATTGACGAAATTTTAGGTATTCGCAAATAGGTGTCAGATAATATTTGCGTGTACAGAGGACCCCCAGAAATAGTATGTTACATCTGGTGGCAGCCTTATTTAAAAGTTAAAAAAAAAAAAAAAAAAAAAAAAAAAATTGGGGTGAAACATTCATAAAAATTACTTTTGACGGAGTGAGCGGTATCAACACGTATCATGCTCTGACTGGGAGCTAGGTGAATGGTTTCCATTCTTGTGTGGTAAGGTGATACAATACTGTTTGTAGTGATTATCTCCATGGCTTGGGGTATCCTATGTCCAGCCCCAGGACATTATGGCAGTACATTTTCTGTGGCGGTTTCCATACATCTTACTAAACTAGTAGAAGATGCAAAGCTTCATTACTCACAGCAACTCCTGAATGTGAATGTTTCATGTGTCCACTCCATAATTTTTGGGTGATTAATCAAATAAGACTGTACTTGGCTTTGACTGTCAGTGACCCAGACTAATGGTCAGTCCTTCATGAAATTCAAGACCATTTCTTTATGAAAGAATCCAGGTGATACAGGTGGGAGAGCCTTTGTTTTTTCATAGAAAAAACAAAAACTCTCATTTTATCACTCTTCAAGGCCCCTGTCAACAGTCTGGTATGGATCACTGTCTTATAATATATGTTGGGCTTCTAACATAGTGGCTGTCATTTTACTATAAAGAAGAAAGAAAACCTTATATTTTTCACTATTTATGATATATTATTTATTATGTATCCTGCAATGGAGGCTATTCAGCACCTTTTTGAACATAGTCTAATGTGTATATTTGTATAGTTTGTGTATATGTAATACAAATATATGAACATGTTTTATCTTATGTATGCATATGTGAGTGGCATATGGATTACAGGGACCCTGATACTCATTCCACATTGGGCCCTTTGCTGTTTGTGTCCATGCCTCCCTCCTTTAGCATCACTCTTTGCTCTTGGTGCTACTTTTTATAGTGGTCATTCACTGGAGTACGGTAATAATTGATGTTGTTGTCTTTCAGACCTCAAGTATTGTCACCCATGTCAAAGAAATGTCTTAATTTGGGTGCAAAATTTGCTATTATTAAGCATTGCCTTAAAGGGAACCTGTCAAGTGAATTTTCTACACTAAACCGTTCCCAAGATGTGGAACTGCAAGATTAGTTGGGGAAACATTACTACAAACTTAAGTGTCACTGGTAAAAATGTGAAGTTTTATCCTTGAGAAATCTTAGCTCTCTATATGCTAATGAGATCTAACTAGTCCCGGGGTAGTACCTGCTGCTTGTAGTCGCCTTCACATCCTAAAAGGGGTGATTGACAGGATCCCTGCTGTGTAACGCCTGCATGTAAGCTGACATAACTGCTATCGACTCTAGTTTCCCCGTTGGTTTCTACACTGTCCCCGGAGTTTCTGTACATGCGCCTATCTCCTGGAGTCTGCGACAGTGTAGAGAGAGGTGTAAGCAAGATTGAGCAGCAGCTGTGGCATGTCACACAGCGGGGACCTGTCAATCACTCCTTCCAGGATGGGAATCCCAGAGGTGACCAGAAGCAGCAAATACCACCTCCTGAAACTAGTTAGTCCTCATTAGCATAGAAGGTAAGTTCATACAGGGTTTTTTTGGTCAGGGTTTTGAAGCCGTAATCTCCTCAAAACCCTGACCAAAAAGATGGCTCCCATTGATTCGGCCTGAAGACACACCCTCCTCTGGACTAGGAGTGCAGAGTGCAGAGTGCAGAGTGCAGAGTGCAGAGTGCAGAGTGCAGAGTGCAGAGTGCAGAGTGCAGAGTGCAGAGGCTTTGTCGCAGCTACCCAGTTTTTGGCAGCCTCCGCCTCAGGTTCTGATCCAAAATACCCTGTGTGAACTTACCCTTACCATAGGACTGTATGGTGAGGCATGTTTTGGAGGAGGAATTTGAGTTTTCTGATCAAATTACTGAGCCAAACAACTCCGTTCCGTGTAAACGCAGCCTAAGGGTGCATTCAGACTACGTAACGCCGGGCGTGTATGAGAGCCGTACACGCCGGCATTACGGCAGACTGCCGAACACTTCCCATTCACTTCAATGGGAGCGCTCGTAACAGCGGCGTTTACGAGCGCTCCCATTGAAGTGAATGGGAAGTGTTCGGCAGTCTGCCGTAATGCCGGCGTGTACGGCTCTCATACACGCCCGGCGTTACGTAGTCTGAATGCACCCTAAGACTTGTCAAGGATAAAACTTCACCTTTCTACTAGTGACAAATTAGTGAGGGGCACCATCACAACAGCCCTATCATATTGCTGCACATCCTGGGGCCTGTTAATGTTGAAAATCTACCCGACAGGTTCCCTTTTAAGGTATAGCATACGAGGTAAAGACTTAAATAGGACCTGTCACCAAGTTCAAAATGTTAAAATGAATGTCATACATTATTTCATTGCTGATATACCCCAGAGAGAAAAATATAGCTTTTGACTGGGTGGTCAGAATTAAATAAACTATTCAGGGGCATAACATAGCATTTTGTACTTTGTGACTGGTCCTCTTTAATGGGATTATCTATTTTTTTAAAAAAATGATGTTTTATCCATAGGTTAGAACATCAATTTCAGATCAGCAGGTGTCAGACTGCCAGGTTTCCCACAGACCTTCTGGTTCCCTGTGCCATTGCAAACTTGTGCTCACTTACCATACTTTTAATGGCATTCATGATAAGTACTGCAGCAGTTGTCACACTCCACTCTATGGGTCAGCCACTGCATTACGGCGAGTGAGCGCTGCAGCCACTTGGTTTGGCACAACTAGTGTATGGGTATTCTGGTTTTCCTAGGCATAGGACATCAGTTGTGAAAAAAATTATAATCCCTGTAAACCTTGAAATTGTAGACCCCTTTAGTTTTATGGAAAGAATATTTTCCATTTGATTTTTTTTTTCTTCCTTAAAGATGTTAAGGAAACAAGGTGTTTTTCATGGAAAAAGTGTGAAGATATCTATTGACATATGATCTAATAATTTTCAGGCGCAAGCTCGTATTGAACTACATGATGATTTCCATCTTGTCCATTGAACTAATCGCCTGTATTCTTGAACAATCAAAGGTTTGAACCACATGTAAAGGAACTTTAATAAATCACGACATGACAGGAGCAAGGCTTGCTTTTCAGGTTTACAACAAACCCTTAGTCATGGCGTTTCTGTCCTTGGATTGCTGATATAAATGTGTTTGATAGTTTTGGAGGTGCAACTGAATCAGAATATCTTTTACGCTTGTAAAGATCACCCCCATCATATAAATGATCAAAAATACATTCCTCGACTTTGTAAAGATATTGTTCCATTATTGACATTATACACACTATTCTTATCTGTCTTCACCTTTGTCTTGTCCTTCAACAATCTTATTAGTCTTTCAGAGACTGAGGTATGCATTTATTTCCCTATAGTGCAGTGTTCTGGAACGTTTCCACCAATATCCTATAATTATCTTTGCCTCAGTACAATGCAGAAGGAGAAGTGATGTAGGATATGGGTCATAAATTATGAATATTGCTTGTCGTCATATCTATTAATTGATATCACCCCATGTTTTGGACATAAAGTAAGAACATCCTTAGCTCCTTGGAGTCTTGATAAATTACAGTTGAAATCTGATGATGATGATGATGATGATGATGTCTCTTGTAATTCAACCTCCTCAGACCAGACCTTGTAGTATACAACGGCTTTAAACAATTTAATTTCATTGTGGATAATTTTATCCAAATAGGACCCATTGTGCACTACGGTGCACAGCCAAGGTCATGAGAATTTTTTTTTTTTAATTTCCAGACTGTAGCTAATGTTGCTTGGCCTTGTTCTATTACCGGTATATTTTTACATTGAACATAAAATAACTATTATAACATTCTGGATCTGAGGAGGATATAGTTATAAATGCAACAAAAGGAATGTACATCTTTTAAGGAGGTTCTACTTAACACTTGATGACTATGGTGAGAATACCCATCCACATGCTACGGCTCAGAGGAGGCCAGGATTGTGGAAACTCGCGAGCTGAATGTTCTACTTCTTTCTTTTCTTTTATTTTTTTCTTAAAAGCTTGGGAATTATGGAAACAGTGTAGCTAGCTTCTAAATGATTTACAATAGCATCACAAAGCCAACATAGCTATTTCCATAATCACATCCTACAGTAGCTGCAAAATACATCTGAGTATGGCTGTCTTAGGTAAAATTTAGTCCCTAGATAGCCCAACAAAACTCCCGTGTCTTGTGAGAGTATATTGGGAGGCGCGGTATACCTGTATGTCTGTAGACGAAACAGTGGGTCTGCGGACTCTAGTAGTCATTTAGTCTCCTGATGAACTCCTTAGTAGAGGAGAGAAACGCGTTGAGACAAGACTGTTACATGTGAATGGAGACCTAGGGATTTATTCTTTTATAGGACCTCCGTTAGCAACTACTATCAGCTATTACATTGACTAAATACTTAATTGGAGGAATGGGTCCACAAAGGAGTATGGGCTGTTAATTTAGCCATACTAAAATCCATTTCTACCATATATGGACAGCATTGTATTGAAATTGTCCTTCTTTTAGATATCAGTAAAGGCATCTGTCTATTGGTTGCTAAATTTGGGAATATATTATCTCTTCCAGTTTAGTAAGATATATACCCTATCACCTTTGATATAAGGGGTTAGATACATCTTGAATTATTGAAGATTACTCTTGTTTTCTGGGTGAACAAGCGGGAAAAATAAATAAGACAACAATTTTCACCTCTTAGGATTAATACCCAGTAATTCTAACTCAATAGAGTGTAGGGTATGTAGTGAGTTCATTTATTTTATTTTTTGATACCCGGGGTTAATATTTTAATAATATTTTAATAAAAGTTACATTTTATGCCTTTTTTTGGAGAACACAGTTCGATAATTGGTTGATTCAAGTGGAAGTTTTGTTAGGTAATCAGTTTTGAATCAGTAGAAGCCACTATGGCAGGCTTTCTATCAAACACATTGAGTGGAGAAACATGGTTGGAGGATGTTAACTCAGTGTTTTCAGAAAATGAGTTTACACCCAATTTGCATACTTCATCAATCAAAACAGCTTTTAAAGAACTTACTAAGCTGTATCGCAGTCATGTTAGATCATGGTGGGAAGTTCAGGGTCTGAAGAAATATGTAGAGAGTGGAATTGTTCCCAGAGGTCTAAGGAGTACTGTCCTACCCAACAAAAGACTTAGGAATTTGGAGTTAATGAAGAAATGGGAGAAAGAACTGAGAGCTCCATACGGTTAATGGGTTTTCTCATTGAGGAGGAACAGAAAAATTTAGATAAATCAACGATAGATTTGAAAGAGATGATAGAGGGAGTTAAGAGATTTGCCCAAGATCCTGAATTTGATAAGAAAGAGAAAGCTCTTGAGAATAACATTGAGCAGTATGTAGCTCTTATTAAATCTAGAAAACATTTTCAGTTTCAGCGGGACTTGGGTGAATTTAGAGACAACAAAGCATATGATCATTTACTTAAGGAACGAGAAAAAATTGACGTCTCCTCGTCAGAATATGAGACATCGGACAGTGAAAGACCCAAAAGACCTCCTAATAGAAATATAAAAACAAGAGGTAGGGGAAGAGGTAACGGGTTAGCCTCTAGAGGTGATAGAGGAAAAGCAAAGAACTCTGAGGCTGCAACTGTGGGTGAGGGTTCTGGTTTTTTAGGCCAGGGACCCCCCATCTCCCACTACCTGCTAAGGGGAAGGGGAGATACCTCAAGAAAGGGAACAGATTAAATTGTGATGTCCAGGATAAGGGAATAGGGGCACAAACATCTAATGGTCCCAATCCATACCCGGATAAGGAAATAGGGACACAAATATCTAAAAGTCCCGATACATATTCTTCTAAAGAACCCCTGGATGAAACACAAATTATTAACCTATCTACTAGAACTCTCACACAGGAAGAACAACTATTGTTATCTAGAGGATTGTCTTTTGTTCCGACAAATAAATTTAGTGAATTTGAATGGGTCAAAGATGTGAGTCTCTTTTGTAGAAAATTTAGGTGGGCCAAATATATGAGCCTGGTCAAACAAAGAAAATGTGACGACTGGGGGATACATCTTGAATTATTGAAGATTACTCTTGTTTTCTGGGTGAACAAGCGGGAAAAATAAATAAGACAACAATTTTCACCTCTTAGGATTAATACCCAGTAATTCTAACTCAATAGAGTGTAGGGTATGTAGTGAGTTCATTTATTTTATTTTTTGATACCCGGGGTTAATATTTTAATAATATATTAATAAAAGTTACATTTTATCCCTAGATAGCCCCTTTGAATATGTATACATATCTCCTCTAATACTTTGGAGTAGGTCCCATTAATGAACAACTTCCCCTGCTTTCATGTGATAGAGCTTTATTTCAATTTAGTATTTGATACTAGGACTATGTGGCAGAACTGTTGAGAAAATTTCTCCAGTTGTTCCATTCGTCTAAATAGGCTTGGTTGAACTTTCTGCCAAAACGGGCCCCAATTAAAAGTTTCCACAACAAATCTGCCACATGAGAATATTCTCTAAGGTATTAGTAGGACTTCATGTGTGCTGTATTTCTAGAACTGAGCACTCTCCTGTCTCATATCATCATAGAAACAATGCTTTTTGTATGGGACCTGGTTCTGTGGTTTGACAGTGATACATGGCATCATAGAAGATGACTTTCATTCTGTGAGACTGGATTCTCAGATATTGTTCAGTGTGTGAAATACAGCTGGGATAATTCCTTATTTCATAGAGTAAATACACAAATGTGAATCCGACCTAAGGGTTGTTGAGCTGTCAACCTAAGAGAGCCCTTAACAAAGAGTGATACTTAAGTAGAGGGTGACAGGAAAAATAGGGTGGGTTTCCTTGAAGATTGTGGCTTATTATAAATAATTTTATTTATATAGCCCCAGCTTATTCTGCAACACCGTACAAATCATCTGGTACATAGACAACATTAGACTTACAATGTTACAAAATAATTAACTTTACAAACAATAGGCGTGAGGGCCCTGCTTGCACATACTTACAATCTATGAGATATAGGAGACAGCCCAAATTAATATGATGCCATGTAACACTGTGACAAAGGATTGTAACATGAGTGCCCCCCATATGCCAAAAACTTCTGTTTGCAGCCTATTGCACATAAACGACAGAGCTCATGATTCATTTAGATACAACTGTGGGGCCAGGCACCCATAAGTTTAGCACTTGCACAAATGTCCACATACCTACAGTACATTGACTATGGTTGGACACATTTTGTATGTCCATTTAACTGCTAACTATAAATTCACCTTCTGAAAGATGAAGAACATTAGAACTATCAAGAGACCTGATTGTGATGCAAATTACCTGCACCTTTTACCAGCAATCCAGCTAAAAAACATATTGGAACAGGTTACTAAGAGACTGAAAATTGGCTTTCTCCAAGTAAATTGCAGTTGACAAGTCTGGGGTTTTATGGCTCTGGTATACAGAATCCCTAGAAATCTATGGACACACAGCAGAGTTTCAATTACATAACTGGAATGCTGCATTACAATTCAACTATGGAAGAAGTATTGCACATGAGCCAGTTAAATACAACTTTTTTGGTTTATATGAACTTAACCAAATCATAGGATGGGCCATCAATATTAGATAATCAGGGTCCAACACTCGGGAGCCCAGCAGATCACCTGTACTGAGAGACCGTGGCTCTCTGTTATGTTTACATTTATACTAAAGATAGATCATGTTAGAAACCAGATAACATCCCTTTAACATTCCAGGTAGGTTGAGTGATAATGTGAATTAAAAAATTTCCTTCATGAAAATGTGCATATGTCATTATTTTTTTTATTTTTTTTTTTGTTTCTCATGCCACATCTACCATGAGGCAAGATGAGCATCTCACCTCAGGTGGTAGCTGACAAAGGCCCTGATGGGGTGGCACCATCGAACAGGTCCGATATAGACAGTGAGTGCTCAGCTACCCCCAATCTGTGAATTGAACATTTTCCCCAACAGCACCATAGAGATGTGTCCTTGAGCAGAATATCAGGTGCATATCTATGTACCTACGTAGGTCCTGCACATCACATTAGTGACACACACACACACACACACACACACACACACACACACACACACACACACACACACACACACACACACCATTGTTATAGGATACTTACAGATCACTTGTGGTGCCTGGGACCTGTTCATACACAGGATGAATAGAAGATGCACACTTCCTGTATGTAAGAACAGGTCCCGGAAGATTCATGAGTGATCTGCAAGTATAATATAATTATAGCAATGGTATGTTTAGGGAAGGGGGGACTATTACCTGGTGGACCTTATCAGGGTCCATTCACATGGAGTAAACACATGCTCATTTTGGCAAAATACACGTGTAAAGAATACACGTGTAAATATAAAACTCCCATTGACTTCAATGACATTTTACACTTGTATTTTGAAGTGTTGTTTTTTTTTTTTTTTTCACGTGTTAACAAAAAAAAAAAAGTAATTGAAGTCAATGGGAGCCTTATTTTTACATGTGTATTTTGCCAAAATGAGCGCGCGTTTACTCTGTGTGAATGGACCCTTAGGGCCCCATTACTGTAATAGTGCTGCCTCTACCTAAGAAATAACATTACTTTTGTGGGGGGGGGGACTACTTCTTGTATTGTGAGGGGCACTATTACAGCAATAGTGCCCCCCCAGAAGTAATAGCATTACTTGTGTCTGGGAGGTGCTATTAGAGTACTAGTACAGTAATAGTACCCCCTACACAGGTAACATGAGCATGTGGAGAACTATTACTTGTGATGGAAACAGCAGGACCCGTTCAGATGGCAGAATATGAAGAGGATATTTTTGTCTCAGGTAGCAGATATGCTAGAATTGGCCCTGTCCATGATGTATATTATAATTCTCTATGGATGCTACAATGATTGTATCTGGTATCAATCGTCCCCTTGTTTATGTAACACACAAATGCACTGCCAGGTGTAGTGCATGTAGCCAGGGCCTGCGCTGCTCCTTTCACTTTGCATTCTGTGTCCCCTGGGGGTTTTAACACTTAAGTTCTGGGGCCAAGTCTGGGACGTCCAGTCATCTGGATAACAAGGATGGCATGGTGCCAGCTCTGCAGAGCAATTCTGGCCATTAGTGCTTGTCATGTTGCTTTCTCTGGCTTATTGGAATGTCTGTGAGAAATTTGCAGGATAAGATGCTGAAGTAAGGCCAAAGAAGAACTACAAAGGCGTTTGAATGAAGGTTCTTGATGATAAAGGGGTTGTCTGCTTTTGAAAATCTATTTTAGTTAGATGATCTCTCCGAAGAAGTACATGGTGTTCCCTCTTAGACATGGCAATTTGTGAACAGGAAAGTTTGGGACCGGGGAGCTGCTTCTACTAAACTGGGTAATCTAAAACTGCCAAAAACATTGCTTTGTAGCACCAAACAAGTTGTCATAATATTAAGTGTTAACTTTCAGACAACTTTGGTTTTTGTGGCAGGATTTGTGTCATTCATGAATTCGGCAATTCTACTTTATTAACAAATCCATGCTTCTGTGAAATCCTGCATCTTTCTTCTTCCACTTGCTTCTGTATTGAGAGCTGTTCCTGCCTTTCATTGAGTAACGGGCTTGGAGTATGGGCTGTGTAAAATATAGAGAAAAACCGGGGTAGGGGAGGGTCACATCAAACATGCCTCAGACATTATAAAACATAGAAAGCACAGTCTGGATTAGGATATTTATATGCAGTTTTATAATATATGATATAAATATCCCAATCCCGACTGTTTTCGTCCAGTGATATCATTGATATGACACCAAAAGTAAATTTGTATATTTTGTAATGCCTGAGAGATACCTGTGTGAAGTGACCCTCCCCTCTTTTTCTCTGCATTTATACAGCCCCATACTCCAAGCCCATACTCCATCCACAGTTCCTCAGTGAGAAATAGATAAAATAATCCTTTAATAGTCCCACCATGGGGAAATTCAGTGTGATACAACATCATGGATAGAAATAGGAACAGTTCACAATATGGAAGCAAAGTGAGAATAAAGATATGCAGAATTTGATGGAAAGGAAGGGAGATTGTATATGAGCTTCCTTTTTATACTTCCCATTGCTTTGGTAGTTCCGCTGGGGTTGGCCCAATAAACTGCAGCAAAATCTGCAACAATAAAAAATAGCTTTTCTGCAAAGTGAGGTCTTAGCCTAAAACTGATACTGTTAACCAATGGCAAACAAAGTTGTTATGACACTCTAGTGGGAAGATTTCTACATGTCATCATTCCACATTACTTGAATTGTGAGGACACAGATAAGGGGAATGAAGTGGTGAAGGAGGAAGCATTCAGTTCCCTGCTCCACCATTCAGGTATCTGAATTGATGATTTGGGTTTTTTGTTTGTTGTTTTTTTTTTTTTGTTTTGTTTAGTTATTTAAAAAAAAGTAAGCAAGACCGGAGAAACCGGACCTGTGGAACCAAGTCATACATATAAGCACGTCCAAACTGACGAAACAGAACAAGACGATAAAAGTCAAAAACAACACACATAGAGACAAAAGGGAACGGAGGACTAAAGGGAGAAAAAGGGGGGGGGGGGAGGCAACCCCGAGCTCTGTCCGCCAACCCGCCAAATGCAAAGACACATCAGCCAATCAGATCCCTATATGTTTGTGTACCATGAAAGAGAGTCCACGGAGTCCAAGCTTCCATGTAGGCCTCCTGCGCGTCCCGAAGTGACACGGTGAGGTCCTCCATTACCCTGATATTCTCCACTTTATGTAGCCAATAGCGGAGGGAGGGGGGATTGGAAGACTTACAGAGTGCCGGGGCGCTGTTATTGATGTTTGTATCTCAGTGCAGACTTGTGGCATTGAGCTGGGGACAAAAAGAAGAGATCAGGGAAAAGCTGCGGTGGAATGAGGATGGGTATTACTGTTTCTTATTTATATGGCACAACTGGCTGCTGCAGGAGCATTATTACTTGTGGGGGGTATGATTTGTCTGGAGACCACTGGGGAGCCATGTACTGTAGGAAGTTTCTAATTGTACAAATGAAACTAATTTATTTAACATGTTTTAGTTGTAAATGTAAAAAAAAATATCAAAATTGCAGGGTTTTTTTCATGCAAAAAAATTTTGGTAGAAATACCACAAGGAAATTTGGCGTTTTTTTTTTTTTTTTTTTTTTTTTTTTCTTCTTCTTCTTTTTTTCCCAAGGAGTCTGAAAAGGTTGAGAAACTCTGCTCTAAAGCAAAATACAACTTTTAGTTTTAGTCAACGACTATAAACAGTGATGTTGAAAATAAACTGCTGAAACACAAAGTATATCAGAAAGGTGAATCATGTTATGTTAGCCTTTAATAAGATCATAATGTGCCAGTACAGCGTACATGCAATGCTTTGAAGTGTCTGACATGATAAAATATAGACGAAAATATGATCTTAGATTACATAAGTGTTCTCCGCTTCTAGACTGCGGCCTTACATAGTGTGTCTAGTCCAGGAATGAACCCTGTAGAGAGACATCTGAACATTCTTGAAGCCCTATACATCTTCAAAGCTGTGCTAGTCATATTGGTGCCAGAGATTAGAAAATGGTCAGATCTCAAAAATGGGGGCCCATGCTGAGCCCTGGGAGGTGATACAGTGTCCATGTCTTTTAATGTTTTCCTAACTGCAGGATAACATAAGCTTGGCACATAAGAATGATCGCAGTCAGCTTTTGGGACAGGAGTTTTATCTTCTGCTGCATATTGCATGCATAATATTCCAACTGTTTGCCAAGATATCTCCAGCTTGCTGAAACATGCTTGAGATTTGGGTACCCAAGGGCATGTGCAGGTAGATTCATGGAATTTCGGGGACAGTCATTCATCTGTTGGAAAAACCATGATCTATAGCTGTGTCTCAGGGCACCTGCCTATTAAATACATATATTATTTGTTTTTCTTACATGTATGTATTATGTTGTCAACAATCTAAAATAACAGATATTGCTGTATCCATGCTTTGTGGGAGGTACCTGTATTGCTTTTTTCTTAGGTTTTGAATAAAACGCCAGAACTGCAGTAAAGACTGCGATAGTAATGTATACATGTTACACACGTGGACAAAATTGTTGGTGCCCTTTGTTTAATGAAAGAAAAACCCACAATGGTCACAGAAATAAACTGAATCTGACAAAAGTAATAATAAATAAAAATTCCATGAAAATGAACAAATGAAAGTCAAATTGCTTTTCACTTCAATAGAATTTTTTTATATATATAAATAAAACTCATGAGACAGGGCTGGACAGAAAGGATGGCTCCCTTAACTTAATATTTTGTTGCACAACCTTTTGAGGCAATCACACAATTCCTGTAACTGTCAATGAGACTTCTGCACCTCTCAACAGGTGTTTCGGCCCTCTCCTCAGTTGTCTTAGGATTGAAGGGTGCCTTTTCCAGACGGCATGTTTCAGCTCCTTACAAAGATGCTCAATAGGATTTAGGTCAGGTCTCATAGAAGGCCACTTCAGAATAGTCCATTGTTTTCCTCTTGGCCATTCTTGGGTGTTTTTAGCTGTGTGTTTTGGGTCATTATCCTGTTGCAAGACCCATGACCTGCGACTGAGACCAAGCTTTCTGACACTTTGTGGTTTGTCAACATGTAGTTTGGCAAATTCCACTCTGCCTTTTATATGACTTGTTTTCAACAATGGTGTCCTCCTTGCTTGTCTTCCATGAAGTCCACTTTGGCTCAAACATCGAAGGATGGAGTGATTTGACACTGATGTTCCTTGAGCTTGAAGTTCACCTTTAATCTCTTTGTTATCATTCGTATTATCAGTCTCTTTCATTTGTCATCAATTTTCCTCCTGTGGCCACGTCCTGGGAGGTTGGCTACAGTCCCATGGATCTTCACTTTCTGAATAATAGGTGCATCTTCAGTCACAGGAACATCAAGCTGCTTGGAGATGGCCTTATAACCTTTACCTTTTAACATGCTTGTCTATCATTTTCTTTCTAAGCTCCTTAGACCACTCTTTCCTTTGCTTCCTCTGGTCCATGTTGAGTGTAGTACACACCATGTCTCCAAACAGCACAGGGAGTATCTGTAGCCCTATATACAGGTCCACTGACTGATTATAAGATTGCAGACACCTGTGATTTGAATTAGTGGACACTCCTTGATTTAACATGTCCCTTTGGTCACATTTATTTTCAGGGGTACCATCATTTCTGTCCAGGCCTGTTTCATGAGTTGTCTTTTTTTTTCTTTTTTTCTTTTTTTTTTTTTTTTTTTTAATTCTGTTGAAGCATGGTTGAAAAGCAATGTCTGACGTTCATTTTCATAGAATTTTTATTAATTATTACTTTTGTCAGATTCAAGTTATTTCTGTCACCATTGTGGGTTTTTCTCTCATCAACCTTTTTCTTGCCAAGCACTTAGCTCTATGTCCTCCCAGGGTGGCACTTGTCTAGGCGAGAAAGTAGCTGCTACGTCCTTACTTCTAATGCAGATATCTCTGGACTCGTTCGGGCTATGAAGATAATTTTTGATTAATTTTACAGGCGCTACACATTGAAATCAATGGGTTAAAAAGCCTCCCACTAGTTTCAATGTGTCGCGGGCGTGAGCCGGGACACATTGAAGTGAATGGGATCTGTTTTGAGTGCTCACACTCTGACACGTGTATACGTGTCTGAATGCGCAGCGCGTTATTCCGTGAGAATGGAGCCTTACAGTGCTGAAGTGATTCACTGTTGAAAATGCTATTCTGGATTGAGATCACATTGAAGATCTCAATTCCCAACAGCATTTTTAACAGAGATTCGCTCCTTATCTATAAGGGTGATTATTAAGAACTTGGTCTCCTTTTAAAGATGAGATTCTCATATTTAAAATGAATCTAAAATTATCTTCATAGCCCAAATGAGTCCTGAGATACAGGACTCTAAAATGTTCCACCCTCTCCTGTCTCGGGAAGCATCAGTGAACTGCAGTAGAATGGGAGGGGGGAGGAGGAACCCTACAGACAGCACAGAGATGCAGAATGAGATGCAGAATCCTTGTCATCTCTGTACCTAACTTGTATGTGACCCTTGGAGGGGGTTAGCAGGGGCTTTCAGTCCCTGTTACCCCCTCCTCCTCCTATCAATCAGAGACCATGCTATACTTTTGTTCTCTGTCACATACAGGTATAATGTAATTTCCCCCCCCACAAGCTTTACTAGAGGGGTATTCTTATGTAATACCCTCTTAGCATAACCAGGAAGTTTATTGGTGCTGTGACCCAGAAGTTTACCATTGTCCAGGTCATAGCACCAAAAAAAGTCACACCAAACACTTACACATCACATACACAAAGTCGTGAATAAAGTTTACTTTTCATCTAATCCCTGACCTGTCCATATCTGAGCTTTCTACAGTAAAATACGTCTCTAGCGATGTCCGTTACACGCTAAAATAATAGTAATAATGATTATCAATAGATGAAGGTATAGATTGCTAAAATTCTTATAGGGGATGGAATATAATATTTTTATGTAAAGTCCTATTTAATTTGCATGCACAAAATGGGTTGGTGCATTCCTGCGATATTGGCGTTTCTTTAACACCCGCCCCTGTAAATATATACATGTGTGGTATGTATGAACTTCTCACATATTGCAGTTTTTTGGAAAGTACATTTTGTTTGCAGAAAGGGATTGCTTGAGCTGCACTTTAGTGGCAAATTTGAGGTTTTGTGCAATTTTTGCTTGTAATCTCTGTTTGCTGCAAAGTTGCATGAAAGTGGTTATGTATACGAAATATTAAGTTGTGTTTTTATATACGGTATGCTGTGCAATCTCAGAAAAGTTAGATTTTGGTGTCACAGTTTGGTAGGTGCAGTATAGATTTTCAACATACTAGTGAAGAACGGCAAAATCCTGCCTGTCTTCTGTATTTTTGGGAGTCTGAGCTCTTGTTGTAGATGTTTGCGGTACATATAGTGTACTGTATGTGTGTGTGTGTGTATGTATGTATATATATAATATATATAATTTATTTAATCACCCAGACTACTAAGGTGGGTGAGATGAGAAAACTCCAGAAGGAATGTTTGTTCTCAGCAGACAACTTTCGTCTGCTGAGCATTTTGGTAAATGCTCAGTATTGGGCTGGATTTTTAGGAATGGCCGGTAGGTTGGTAGTGGGACCTGTCATTCCACCCCCCCCCCCCCCCCTCCAGTCCACACTTTGGGGATGTTCCGGCAGCGACTCAGAGTCTGCTCATCAAGGGAGCCTAAGAAGCCAGCTCCAGCAGTAGACTCTGGGCAGAGCTTGACTGGGGAGCGAAAGAAGGAGGTCATATTTTTGGAGCTGTTTCCTGAGTGATTCAACTGGCTTTTTGGATTTCTGTTACTCTAGGTGAGGTAACCTATTCTATGTTTAGTTAGAGCCTAGCCGGGCAGGTATTTATTTTTGTATTGTTTCCTTTTGTTGTTGCACTACCTTTTTGAGTGAAAATTAACTCTACCTTTGTTTTGAACTAAAGAAACTGGACTTTTGTGTCTATGCCACCCCACCTAGCAACCCCAGACCCTGACTATATAGATATATACATTGGCTATACCTTAAGCTTTTATTTTAAATGTATTTTGTATATGAATCTGAGATTGAACATGAGTTTTAGGTGCAAATATGTGTTTTAGGGCATTTTTTTCAAAAAATTATTTTTGTTTTTCACAAAGTTGCATGAAGGTGGATGTGGCTATTGATAACCCATATAATCTTCATGTTGTCTACATTCAAAAAATATATAGGGTTTAGGGGTTCACTTGCTTTTCACGGTGTGTAATCCCTACATTTTATAGGATGATATTTTTGTAACATTTCCAGCTTCAGAGCAGATTTTTGTTCCTTCCAGTTCTGGTGATTTTCTGAAGACACGTGCATGCGGATGTAGGCCATAGTGATATGAATGAACTCTGCACGTGTTGAACTCCTATTTTTAGGAGATTTGGTGCATATAATTTATTGTTTGGTTTACACTTTTAGCAAATAATATACATTTATTTGCATTTTTTCAGAAAAACATTCATTTTAAATCAAAATTGCATGAAAGTGCCTGTTCGTATACAGTACCAAGTGGCATTGAGACAATGCTGCAGATGTCTACTTTAAAAAAATATATAGGTATGGGGGGTTGGATGATTTTTTAATGTTGTAATTTAGATTTGATTTATCCATCTCAAAACTGAAAAGAGCTCTGGCTACTGGAAGTGCAAAATTTCCTAATTATTATATCAGGCTCTGAAACTAACAGAAATGATTGCTTGGAACTGGTGGGGCTGGAGAAAAATCTCCAAATGTGCCAGACTCAGTGGAGCAGCAAGGAAGGACGCAAAGAGTTGTAGTTGGTATAGATGGTGAAAGCACCAATTTCCATGGTTTGGCACGGGGGTTTATTTTTGTTTTTTTTCTAGGAGAATGTAAACAAAAAAAGATGAGGGGTGGGGGGTGTCTACTACTGAAAAGCTTTTTAAAATTTGATTTCCCCCTCTGATACAGCAATTTTTCTGATTTTACTTTGTGCTCCCTTAAGGTCATAATGGACCTTTAATTGGGGCTGATAGGGTGTAGCCCAGGGGTAGGCAACCATTGGCACTACAGCTGTTGTAAAACTACAATTCCCAGCATGCATACTTGCTCTGCTGTTCTTGGAACTCCTATGGAAGTATATGGGGCATGGAGTGCCAATCTGGGCCACAGCAACTTCTACAGTTCCCAGCCCCGTTTGGATCACGACAGTATTAAACTGCCATCTCCTGCTTTGGGTATGAGTACATCCTTGCAGGGTTAAGAGTGGACCACGCTGAATTAATATCAAAAAAATAAAAATCATTATTGCCTAGAAATGCTTAGTTAAGCTAGGTTTGTGGGGTTTTTTGCATTCCATTTAAGAAGTTATCTGGACCAGGGACTATTTTTCATCCTGATGATACGCAGAACCTGTACTGATCAGCTGTTTCACACAGCTTTTAGTACCATAACCTGTACAGTGGATGGAGCCAGAAGCCAAAGGTCCTGTTCACTGTTTAGTGGCCATGCTGGAGTTCTGCAGCTCTGCTCCCACTTTTTGAACAAATGTGGCCATCAGAGCCATCAGATAGTACTGTCTCCTTTCCTTATGGCCTATCGTTCTTAATTGATACTGAGGGGTCACCAGTTGGGGTAAGTGATACATCGACTTCAAGCAGAACTGGCATTGCTTGCAAGGCAGCATATTTTATGCTGTGTCACTAGCATTGCTCCGGTGATGATTGTGTGGCTGGAACAAACACTGATGATGGACTTTGACATTAGATTAACAAGGAATTGCTTTATACTGAACTCTGGTGCACTGAGAACTTATTGTATTATATTACATTTCTTAAAGCAACACTAAACAGAACACTTATAAGATAAAAATTATTTCCTATAGCAACTGAAAAATGAGCATTATCTGTGTCTGTATGTAAGACTACTCGGTGAGAGAAGAGTGTCCTTCTTGAGGTTTTTTTTTTTTATGTGGGGCTCACAATGTACGTTTTTTCCCTATCAGTATGTCTTTTTGGAGTATGGGATGGAAAGCCACGCAAACACGGGGAGAACATATAAACTCCTTGCAGATGATTTTTTGCCCTTGGCAGGATTTTGCCCTTGCAGTGCTAAACACTCAGCCACCGTGTGGCCCCTTCCTTCTTTAGTTCTGACTGCAGTGGGATAAAAAATAATTTAACCTCTGTAGGACCTCCACAAGACCTTGTGTTCGGATCATGGACAAGAATATATTACTTTTTTACTTCTATCATTCATATCTAACTTTAGTGTTCCCATAAAGTTCAATTACACTGAGACTGTAAATGTGCATGAGATAAAGTTTAAGTAGCCTTGTGGTGTCTCATCAATGTAATAAATATATATAATATATTGTGTGCGCGTGCAGGGGTGGGGATGTAAGGTAGACCTTCTAGTCCTCATAGAAGACCCACACAAGCTGGGAGATATGTGTGTTGTTTTTTTCCTGGGGAATATGCAATTCTGTTTCCCAGGGTGTAATTAGGAAAACAGTGCCTCTGTACGCTGCCTTTTAGGACAGCCCCCTTAACATCATGCAGGACTTTTTCAATAAGCCTAATAACATGATGCGGGGTTATTGCCAAACCAGTTTCCATTCCAAAAGAAACTGCTATAGCTTACTCCACCTGTGATCATGATAGGAAGTTGCATTTTAGGCTGAACCCCCACATTGTGGAAATGCACAAAAAAAGCTGTGTTTTACAGTACCTACAAAGTGAGTTTCTGACTAATCTCATCCATGGATTGCAGAAAAAAATCCACAGCAGAAAAGCTGAAAAACACAACGTCACTTATACCCGTATAGATATAATAGGGTCAGAAAGTCCGCAGAGTAAAATACTATGAAATTGCAATGAAAAACGATGGAAAAAAAATTCTGTAACACATCTGCTGCGTGAGAATCTATGCATGGGATGAGTCCAGTAGAAATAGATTTCATGCTGGACTCCCCGAACGCAGAAGTGAACCAGGCCCAAGTGCACAGATTGCCAGAGGATGTGCTTAATTTATGATGAGGCGTATATATATATTTACTGCAATGATACTTTTTTAAATGTATTATTTCCAGTTTTTTCCAATCACTAGGTGTCAGTGTTTCATCGATTGCATTTACATATGTATTTTTAGTTGACTAAGTTTCTTATTACACTTGAAGATTTAAGACTGGAAGCGCAAATTGACCATTAGCCTTCCTATGAATTCCCCAGTCACTGGCCAGTGTAAGGATGGTTGCTATTGTTTTACTTATATAGTTCACTTACACTTGGCGATTGTGTGTCCATTCAAGCTCTGATAAATGCTAAAGCAGCAGACTGACGCTCAATTTTAGAGCCGATGCAAAAGCTTGCTGATGTAATTGTTCATTCCCATACAGGTCGTCTTGTAGTGATCTTGTCAGTAGGTGTTGCATTGCTTTACACAGAGACTTGCTGCAGACATAAATTTCCTATTGTAGGTTGGTATAAAAGATGCAGTCAAATAACATGCTTATTGATGATGTTGCGATTAGTCAACAAATAATTGTCTGAATGAGCATTCCTACAGATACCTGTTCATTATCATTGGCCCATTCAAAAACAAAACCCTTAAGACCTTTATGAATATGTTTTTATATTTATGGAATACAGTCATGGCCAAAAGTTTTGAGAATGACATAAATCTTATATTTTCATATGATCTGCTGCCCTCTGGTTTTTATGTGTGTTTGTCAGATGTTTTTATCACATACAGAAATATAATTGCAATCATATTATGAGTAACAAAAGCTTATATTGACAGTTAGAATGAGTTAATGCAGCAAGTCAATATTTGCAGTGTTGACCCTTCTTCTTCAGGACCTCTGCAATTCTCCCTGGCATGCTCTCAATCAACTCTGGACCAAATCCTGACTGATAGCAGTCCATTCTTGCACAATCAATGCTTGCATGTTGTCAGAATTTGTAGGTTTATGTTTGTCCACCCGTCTCTTGATCATTGACCACAAGTTCTCAATGGGATTAAGATCTGAGGAGCTTCCAGGCCATGGACCCAAAATCTCTGTTTTGTTCCCTGAGCCTTTTAGTTATCACGTTTGCTTTATGGCAAGGTGCTCCATCATGCTGGAAAAGGCATTGTTGATTGCCAAACTGCTCTTGGACAGTTGGGAGAAGTTGATCTTGGAGGACATTCTGGTACCATTCTTTATTCATGGCAGTGTTTTTAGGCAAGACTGTGAGAGAGCCGATTCCCTTGAATGAGAAGCAACCCCACACATGAATGGTTTCAGGATGCTTTACAGTTGGCATGAGACAAGACTAGTGGTAGCGCTCACCTCGTCTTCTCCGAATAAGCTGTTTTCCAGATGTCCCAAACAATTGAAAAGGGGATTCATCAGAGAAAATGACTTTACCCTAGCCCTCAGCAGTCCACTCCCTGTACCTTTTGCAGAATATCAGTCTGTCCCTGATGTTTTTCTGGAGAAGTGGCTTCTTTGCTGCCCTCCTTGAGACCAGGCCTTGCTCCAAGAGTCTCCGCCTCACAGTGCGTGCAGATACACTCACACCTGCCTGCTGCCATTCCTGAGCAAGCTCTGCCCTGCTGGTAGCCCGATCCCGCAGCTGAAACACTTTTAAGAGATGGTCCTGGCGCTTGCTGGTCTTTCTTGGGCGCCCTGGAGCCTTTTTGCCAACAATGGAACCTCTCTCCTTGAAGTTCTTGATAATGCGATAGATTGTTGACTGAGGTGCAATCTTTCTAGCTGCGATACTCTTCCCTGTTAGGCCATTTTTGTACAGTGCAATGATGACTGCACGTGTTTCTTTAGAGATAACCATGGTTAACAGAAGAGAAACAATGATGCCAAGCACCAGCCTCCTTTTAAAGTGTCCAGTGGTGTCATTCTTACTTAATCATGACAGATCGATCTCCAGCCCTGTCCTCATCAACACCCACACCTGTGTTAATGGAGCAATCACTGAAACGATGTTAGCTGGTCCTTTTAAGGCAGGGCTGCAATGATGTTGAAATGTGTTTTGGGGGATAAAGTTCATTTTCTAGGCAAATATTGAAATTGCAAGTAATTGCTGTTAAGCTGATCACTCTTTATAACATTCTGGAGTATATGCAAATTGCCATTAGAACAACTGAAGCAGTAGACTTTGTACAAATTTATATTTGTATCATTCTCAAAACTTTTGGCCATAACTGTAGATATGATGACAAGCTTTCCAGTCTATCTTTCTGCAAGATCCTCTTTTCCCATATCACATGACTGAGGGGGCGACTTACTAATGATCAACCCTTCATACTCTGGAGAGTCTGTGACTTTAATATGCCAAAACTGTACTGAAGGACAGACCTTACTGATGTTGATATATACTTTCAGGCTGCATATGTGAACTTTAATTAAAAAAAAAATAATAATAATCTGCTCCAGTTTCCAATAACTAAAGATCTAGTTTTATTAAGATCAGTGACTTGCAGAGCTCAGTTTCCTTGGACTAAGTATTAGGGCTGTTTTGTGATGGATATTTTTATTATACATAAGGGTATCTATCTATCTCCAGATCTGGGTGTGATACAGAGGACAGCTGAATATTGGCATGTAGTGCTCTGCAAATATTGGTAACTTTCTAGCCTTATAATGACAGCAATAGGTTGGAAGACAAGGTTTGTAAAGTTCTGCAGAATATGATGGCACTATATAAGTAAGCAAATAAAGTAAAGCAAGCAGAAAAGGCCGGTTTTTCGTTTGCAAGATGATGATGGGGAGAGGCATAGAAATAGGCATTTCCTCTATTTACCTAGCTGTGTACACCTCTATAGGATGTTGGATTACACGGTTACATCAGTCTGCTGTTGTGTGGTTAATCCTTATCCTTACTGCAGTATACGGCCTCTGTGTCTGGGCTGTCGCAGACTTAATAGTACTATTACTAGTAATGTTTCCACACTGGAGCCAACTACATGAGCGAGCAAAGTCATATCCCATGAAAGCGACTGACGTGGAAGTTATACGTAGAAAGGAATCTCTCACTAAATTGTCTAGATAATAGGGATATTAATGTCTTATAATTATTATGAGAGATGTGTATCCATAAACCAGCTGCTTGTCTGCAGCACATGAAATGGTGTACTGTATAACTAGGTTACAGTCTTTATGTAATGAAAAATGGTGATTATGAGCGCTTTCACATATCCAAGGAGGCTGGTATCTTCTCATCTATGTCCCATATTTGGACATGTTTTGCTCATTTGCTTGGATGATGTCCCAGAAGTATCCATAGACATATTAGACATGTAAAGTGTGTAAAGATTGGTTAAGAGTCTGATGTGTATGAGTGAGCTTAATCTGGTTAGCATGATTTCTTTGGATATAGTGCTGGACTGTGTTTCCTGGGGCCCACCAGAAGAGGATGAGCGAACACTGTTCAGATCAGCCGATCCAAACAGCACGCTCCCATAGAAATGAATGGAAGCACCTGCGACGCCGGCCGCCGGCAAAGTCAGCGTCACAGGTGCTTCCATTCATTTCTATGGGAGCGTGCTGTTCGGATCAGCTGATCCGAACAGTGTTCGCTCATCTCTAAAGAGGACCCGTCTTCCATCTATACAGAGCATGTGCACATTCCCTTTTGAATCTGTAGTAATCTCTGATTTTTATTACTGTACTCAAAGGACATATGACTGATCAGGTCTAATAGGTCATATCTGTATTAGCCCATAATAAATAGAGTATAGCATAAAGTGGCTTCAAAGGTGCATTCATTTGTGGTTGTCTTCAGCTGAACCATTGGGGCTTGTTAGTGTTAGACACACTGGACGAATGTCTGCTGCACTAAGCCAACCATGAGCAGTTAGAATGGAAGTGTTCATAAAGATGTGAGGCAAACCCTCTATATCCTATCGTCCTCCTCTTGGGCAGAAGGTGCCCCGATGTAAAACTGGGTGACTTTAGTTTATCAAAGGTTATACAAGTGTGGTCATGCCATACTTGGTTACAACTAACCTCTGTGTGGTGTTTTCCCTCACCTTTCTCCCGCTTTCTTATCTTGCTTATGAACTTTATTCAGAATACAGATATTGCCATGTGTTTTACCAGGTACATTTAATCTTATCTGTAATCTGGAGAAAAATGTAAGGCGAAGATCAGAAAATAGATAATGCTGCCCAAGGGTGACATCTCCCTGCTCATCGACTAAGGGATTACAGTAAAATTTTTCATGAGACTGAGGTGCAAATGATGCATTACATGAATCGTCATGGCTGGTATACAGGGTGTTTGGCAAATAGTGGCATTGTACAATTGCACTACAGGCGTTCATACAGGTTGTGATACAGAGATCTGATCGATTTGTTCCAAGATTATTGCAAGGCCAGACCCTGACACAAGAATAACCCCAAACATTTAACAGAGGAAAAGGCCATTTGGATGAGTTTGGAGCTTGCTGCTTATCAGTAGAGTTTCCTTCTGGGATAAATTACAAGTAGCCTTTTTAGACTTTATTGATGATCTGTCCTGACTTATGATGATTCAAGGAGTTATCCAAGGATTTTGTTTCTACTTTCTTTCTGGCCAAATTCTATTTTGCCCGAAACTTGGTTTTCTGAGAAGGTCATGACTTGTAGTGCAATGATTTGGAACCTGCATCCCAACCGATCCACCACCTCCTTTAATATCTAGTCTTCTATCCCTTAGTGCGGGTAATACACACTGAACACAAAGAGGAGGTAAATTGACTTAGGTGTTGGTTGGAACCATTCTGGAAATATGAGGTTTTGGCAAAATAAAACTTTGCCTGTAAGTAAATATAAAACCTAGAATGTCGTAACATGATATATGATTAGTGGACTGTGAGCAGGCTCGCTAAAAATTTGTAAATTCCAGGACAGTCTATTAAACAAATCATCATTTATTATTTTCTGATGTCTCCATATTTTTTTTTTTTTTTTTTTTTTTTTTTCTCCATGGTTTGCCCAAAAAAGGAAAATCTCATGTTGGCAACCAAGACAATGAGGCACCAAGAGCCCTATTGGACTCAAATCATGTTAGCAGTGTATACAGTGTACGGACAAAAGTGACTATGTTTCAGGTACAAAACTAAAAGTAGGCAGCAGCTTCTAATATATCATTTATTAAACCTGATAAACTATTAGCTTCTAAATTAAGAGCACGCCAGAGATTGAACACTATTTACCCAATATGGGAACCTGGTGGTGTTCTGACCTCTAACCCTAACTGTCTATACTCAATTTTTACAAAAAAACTTTATTCTGCCACCACTATGATCAGTCCTTCAGAGATTGCTTCTTTCCTCCACTCACTCACTCGCTCACTCACCCTCCCTCCCTTCCATCTCTGCTACCTTGAACGGCCATATAACGAAAGAAGAATTAGATACTGCTGTTGATAAATGTTAAGGCTCTGGGACCTGAGTGGTTCTCCTCCCAATCTCGCTCCTGAACTTAGACATTAAACATTTTTCCTCCATCCTCGCCACTGGTTTAAATAGCTTCTTCCTGACCCTCATACATTCTGACCAGGTAGGGTTTATTCCTGGCAAACAGGCCTCAGATAATGATAGTCTTTTCTGGAATTACCTCCCTTATATACTGAAATTTATGAGAATTCCTGGCCACCTTCAGCGAGCCTTTCTTGCTCTCTATTGTAACCCACCCCATTGCATTCTTAAAACTCCCTGTGGACTCCCCAATGCTCATTTGAATTTCTCAGGGCACCTGTCAAGGCTGCCCTCTGTCTCCTTCCTTATTCGCCCTCGCAATAGAGCCATTGCCGATTTCTATTCACTACCAACCTGATATTAAAGGTGTACGGATTAGAGGCCATAAGTACAAATCTAACCTTTTTGCAGATGACATGTTAACTATTAGGGTAAGGGGAGGAGTAGTGAGAGGGTAAACACATGGGAACAGAACCGCGGAGGAGGGGCAAAAAGTTCTGTTGAAGAGAGTTAAACACAGATAGCAAAATAATCAGTAACCTAGAATAACAGCTTCATTGCTAATGGAGGCTTCTGGTACAATACCTGAGGTGTCAGAGAGACAATATGTGCAAGAAATAAGTGAATGGGGTTAGAGGAGAGGTATCAGAGTGGACTAGAGAGGAAGAAAATGGAAAATAGGGGGAGTCCTAGGGAGGAGTAGTAAGAAATGCAGTTTGGAAGGTGGCAGAGTAATAAAAGACGTTTCATAAGGACCACACTGTGAAGGATCTCACCTCCGCCCAAGCCACTTTTACCCAGCCTCTGACCTACTTGGCCTTTGCCACGGGCAAAACTGCAATCACCTTCTTACCTTTACCGTCCGCTCTCACCCTGAGGGAGGGACCGGGTCTTATAGGATAATATGAGACGAGCCTTCTAAAGTTTTATATTTATTAACCCAAGAGGGTTGATACTGGATAACCAACATGCATAGAGATATATGCTAGTGGATACAAGCGTGTATGGTTACAGAAAGATATGTTACAGTGCAGTAAGATAAGAAGAATAAAAGAATAGAAACAGAATTATAATTGGGTCTCCGGAGTTCATCTCATGAAATCCAGGGCAGAGTTCTTTAGAGTCCATAAGCCGTGAGAGTCCATGGGTAATCCTTAGTTGGTAAGGGTTTGACTACCCCATTAGCAGAATAGTCCAGGGTGCATGGCATTTCCATAGGCAATAGAGTCCATAGTCCAAGGAATTAGCTTCCACAGCATCACAACATTTTGTGACAAACCCAGTAGTCCAGGAAGAACAACAAGACTTGGGGTCTTGTTATGTGTGACAATATATCTCCACTCAGCCCCCTCCCACGATGAGGTCAGCAAGGTGGGCAGCTCTCCTCCCACCTTGTACCAGTATGACTATATATGGTCATAACTCTTTGAAGGTTTCCTCGGAGTCAGCTTGTCTGCTAGAAGGTGATAGCAAGGCTCTCATTCCACTGATACCAGACACCCCCTGCTAAGAATAAGGAAGTTAGCAGAACCCTGACAATGCCATACCCAGGGTAAGACAATGGGATGAGCAAGCTACCTCCAGAGGGTAATTAGGCTTGGACAATTGGACACCATCTCTGGCAGCTTGCTAATCAATAGAGTAAAGTAGAGTAAATTAACAGAGCAAAAGGGAAATATATCTGAGCAGGGCAGTGCTACAAAACCATAACTCTGGGCCATTCATCACACACACATGCTGGTGTGCACCGTCATCCTGTTTGAGTTTGAGAAGGTTCTCCATATGGCAGATGTAGAGAACCTCCTGCAGCCATATTAGCGTTGTGGGGGAGGTGGTGGATTTCCAAAGCCTGGGTATTACAGATTTGGCCGCAACTAATAAAAACCCTATGTGCATGCAAGTATGGTTATTAATCTTGCAGGGGAAAAAGGAGAGGAGCAGGGACAGGTCATCTTCCAGTTCCACCCCAGTGACCATCTTGACCATGTAGCAGACCTCTTTTCAGAAGGGGTGTAATAGAGGGCAGACATCTGAATCCAAAGGTAACATTTCATGAAGCACAGAAGGATCACTGTACCAGCAAGAGAGAATTTTATAATTGTCTCTTGAGCAAGAGACAAGAGATGCAAAATTTATGGTAAGCTTGGAAGGTGGACAGCTGGTGGAATGGAGGTTCCCGGGTCCTCTCGGCAGCTTTTGATAGTCTTGGGTCATTAGGTCTAACATCCCAGGTCTACCATATTGCCTTCAGCTTTGATTGTCAGGTTGGATTGAGGTGTCTTTCATACCTTCCCTCTATCAGGTATGATCTGCCCCCTGTAACCTCCTATTCATTTGCACTATAGAGCTATACTCCTTTTCCATATTTCTCCTATGTTAACTTTGGGTCTTGATATCCTTTTACCCCTTTACCTTTCTTCTTCTCTGTGATGCCTTTGACTACATCATAGTTCTCATATTTTATTCCTGTTGTTTTACATTTTTGCACTATTCGTTTGGTTGCTGTTTTGCTTGTCATGTTTTGTTGATTCCGTATCTCAATAAATTATATATATATATATATATATATATATATATATATACACACACACTCACCGGCCACTTTATTAGGTACACCATGCTAGTAACGGGTTGGACCCCCTTTTGCCTTCAGAACTGCCTCAATTCTTCATGGCATAGATTCAACAAGGTGCTGGAAGCATTCCTCAGAGATTTTGGTCCATATTGACATGATGGCATCACACAGTTGCCGCAGATTTGTCGGCTGCACATCCGTGATGCGAATCTCCCGTTCCACCACATCCCAAAGATGCTCTATTGGATTGAGATCTGGTGACTGTGGAGGCCATTGGAGTACAGTGAACTCATTGTCATGTTCAAGAAACCAGTCTGAGATGATTCCAGCTTTATGACATGGCGCATTATCCTGCTGAAAGTAGCCATCAGATGTTGGGTACATTGTGGTCATAAAGGGATGGACATGGTCAGCAACAATACTCAGGTAGGCTTTGGCGTTGCAACGATGCTCAATTGGTACCAAGGGGCCCAAAGAGTGCCAAGAAAATATTCCCCACACCATGACACCACCACCACCAGCCTGAACCGTTGATACAAGGCAGGATGGATCCATGCTTTCATGTTGTTGACGCCAAATTCTGACCCTACCATCCGAATGTCGCAGCAGAAATCGAGACTCATCAGACCAGGCAACGTTTTTCCAATCTTCAATTGTCCAATTTCGATGAGCTTGTGCAAATTGTAGCCTCAGTTTCCTGTTCTTAGCTGAAAGGAGTGGCACCCGGTGTGGTCTTCTGCTGCTGTAGCCCATCTGCCTCAAAGTTCGACATGCTGTGCGTTCAGAGATGCTCTTCTGGCTACCTTGGTTGTAACGGGTGGCTATTTGAGTCACTGTTGCCTTTCTATCAGCTCGAACCAGTCTGGCCATTCTCCTCTGACCTCTGGCATCAACAACGCATTTCCGCCCACAGAACTGCCGCTCACTGGATGTTTTTTCTTTTTCGGACCATTCTCTGTAAACCCTAGAGATGGTTGTGCGTGAAAATCCCAGTAGATCAGCTCTTTCTGAAATACTCAGACCAGCCCTTCTGGCACCAACAACCATGCCACGTTCAAAGGCACTCAAATCACCTTTCTTCCCCATACTGATGCTCGGTTTGAACTGCAGGAGATTGTCTTGACCATGTCTACATGCCTAAATGCACTGAGTTGCCACCATGTGATTGGCTGATTAGAAATTAAGTGTTAACGAGCAGTTGGACAGGTGTACCTAATAAAGTGGCCGGTGAGTGTGTATATATATATATATATATATATATATATATATATATATATATATATATATATATATATATATATATATATATATATATTTTTTTTTTTTTAATTAAAATATTTATCTTGTGAAAGTAAGGGATAGGGCATAAGGAAGTGTTCTTGAGATGGGATAATGTTATATTGTTATATCTTGGTTTTATTACCAGAATTGCAAAAAGGTGTCATAAACCTCTTTGGATTTCAGACTCATTAGGACTGAACTTTCGGCTAACCTGGAGAATGGAATTTATTTTTCCTATATGAGATTTTAGGGCATAGTAATTGTTACCAGTCACCACCATATGTACCATACTCAAAGGAAATAATTATTCAGGTGTACATCTGTTATGATTGTAGTGCAAAAGCTATTGAGCCCTACTGCAAAATTTGTAACTGGGGCCCCCCACTTACCATGTGCTATCTACAGTAGAATACTGATGTCTTATATATTCTCTTCAAGTGCTAAGATGCACACAAATACTGAATATATAGATTATTTTAAACTGCTTCACTGTCGTATTTACTAAACCTATAAGTCAATCAAACTATGTGCATGCATGGTATTAATACTCGGCTTCAAAGAACACCATTCAAGTCCAAGGACTATCTTTAGTACTGCAGCTCAACCCCAAACTATACAACTTTTTGTTACCCTATGTTCCTTCTGTATTCTTCACCTAATGTAATAAAGGCATAAACGTGAACATCCTACCATTATAACTTGAACAGTGGTATATGGTAGCCTGTATATTATAGTTTTCCTATAATCTATCCTGGAGGTCTCCAACATGTGATTCTCAAGCTGTTGCTGGAAGATGTACTTTTGAAACAACTCGAGAGGCGCAGGTTTGAAACTACTAGTACGCCAGTGTGTGTCTATCTGCAATAGAACAAAATGAGAATTTACTTTTCATAGAAACTGTACACACAAAATGCTAGATTTTTAACACTCTGCTTAATTCACTTTTTATTCTACGTTGTGTTCACACGAAGATGGGTGTCTGTTGTTTTGTTCATCATAGGATCACAATAACAAACTGACCTAAAATGGACCTGAAAGACCCCAATGACTATAATGGGGTCCTTCGAGTGGCTGTTTTTTTTAACTGAAAATCATGTCTGCAGGACTTTTTCATCTGGAAATTTTAGTCGAACACTGCAAATTGAGACGGACACAGATCTGAACACATCTTTAGATGACAAATCCATACCCTTTAATGTGGTTCTTATGGTTAGCCATAGATATGAGAATGTTGACACTACATCCTTCTACAGTTTCTCTATGGGGTTTTTTAAGAGTTGAAAATGCCTCTTACAAAACACTCTCCCAGTTTTATATAACTGGCGTTCCTCATGCCAGTCTTCATAGCCCTTCTACCAGTACACACCTCCTCAGAGGCGTAACTAGCAAAGACTGGGCTCCCCAGCAAACTTTTGATTTGGGGATCCCCCCCACGTCCTAGTGCCTCTTTTTTGGCCCCCAAACAACATAACGCCCCATTTACACGCACTATAATGTCCCAAAGTAAACTCCAGACAGTATAATGTGCCATAGTGGCCTGTTCACACAGTATAATGTCCCACCATGTACCCTGCACACAATATTATGTCCCATAGTGTCCCCTCAAGCACAAATTGGTGGAATCGGGAGGATTCAAACCATGAAAAAACCTCCTGGTGGGCGCTCAATCCCTCATAAAGCAATGATTTAAACTTATTAAGGTGAAACAAGGGGCTGTTTATTGAAGAAAGATTACGCGTTTGGGGGTATCTGGGTAAAAACCCACCCCTTTATCAGATCTATTACAGAAAAAATTCAAAATTAAAACCATATACAGTTAGAAAAAAAAACTTCCTTGTACTATATAGCTTATACTATATGGTTTTAATTTAGAAATTTTTCTGTAATAGATCTGAAGAAGAGTGTGGTTTTTTTTTACCTGGATACCCTGAAACGCATAATCTTTCTTCAATAAACAGCCGCTTGTTTCACCTTAATCAGCCTGAATCGTTGCTTTATGAGGGATTGAGTGCCCACCAGCAGGTTTTTTTCGTGGTTTGAATCCTCCCGATTCCACCAATTCGTGCTTGTACCAACAGCTCGTCCACATCGAACAGCTGTATTCTCCAGGTGGAGGTGAACCCCAGTTATGACTACCAAGTCTTGGAATTTTACTTATTATTACACTGTAAAGGTCCTAAAGAGTAGGTATTTGGAGGATCTATACCTATTATCAATCTCCAAGCATCAATGTGATTCCTGGTGCCAAAGGAAGTGCAGACACCCCCTCTCTTTTTTTTTTTTTTTCTTCATCCTCCTAACACCCATCGTGTCCCCTGGCACACATCATTATTCCCCATAGTGGCTCATGCATGAACAATTATTATACTATGGGATCTTTCATAACCCAGAGCATAATGATCGCAGACCCAGTGGAGGATACAAACATTAAAAAACACTTACTTACCTCCCCCAGGCTCAGGGGCACTTCCCACTGCTTTCAGTCTTCTTTAATGTTGGTGCAGACATTACGTGAGCCATCCACATGACATCTGAGATTTCACCAAAGGGGCCCAAAGACTGCCTGAGAGCAGGAGAGGTAAGTAACACGGTTTTTTGTTTCCTCACCTCTCCTGGGCCTCCAATCATTATACTTGGGGGTCTGAAAAGTCCCCCCCCCCCCGGTATAATAATAGCAGTGTTTGTTGTGATTTGTGGGCCTACGGCATCACTTACTGAAAACTACTCCTGCTCACAGCGGCCTCCGCTTCCCAGGAGCAGAATTGGGGAGCAATAAGTAAATAGGGCCCTAAGGTCCCAGGCCCTGTGGCAGCCACTACCCCAGTATTTACACCATCTGCACTTCCTCATAAATGACCCGTACTTTCTGCTGGTCTGTGCGCTTGAAGGGGAAATGTATGCAAACTTTTAGCTGGTGTACATTTCCCACATCATTTCTGCCTACCATTGCCTCGCACCCTTTTTGTGGAAGTGGTGAAAGCTGCATAAAGGCAAAAAAATCACAATTTTTTGCCAAACAAGGCATAATAAATAAGCTCTAGCGTTTCCTATATACACATTGTGTGCTTATTATACGGGAGCATGAGACCCGATACAGTACTAATACTACTCGTACTGTACTGTCATGTGGTTATGTAATGACCCAATATATCATTAAGGCTGCTAGGAATTACTGTTTGTTGCAGTGAAAATGCCACCCGGTTACTGTATATGCATCTTATATTTTATTAAACCATGTACAGACATGTACAAGTGGAGCTATGTTGCTTGCTGCCTTATCTCCAGCAATGTATTATTGCAAGATAGTGTCACTTTAACTCCTTCCTGCTCTACGGCATTATTTTACGTTGTCCTGAGCAATACCTGCCACATTGCTTCTAGGTTTCTGCTGTTATACAGTGGCCACATAGCACTAGCTGCAATTTCTCTGGCGGATTAACCACTCAGATGCCGTAGCAGTCCTTCTATCAACACCCTCGCCCCCCCCCCCCCCAGTGGTGAGATTGCATATAGACAATAATACACTGTATTATTACTATATACATACTATATACCCTTTTTTTTTTTTTTTTTTTTTTGCTTCATATTTTTTTCCCCTATTTTCCCCCTCTAAAACCTAGTTGCATCTTATGGTTCGGTGTGTTTTATAGTACGAAAAATATGGTATACTCTGCAACGTGGAAATTAATGTATATTGGTCACTTTGCTTTCCCCCCAAAAAAAACAAGAAAAAGTGATGCTTACATTGGTACCAATAGAAAGTACAACTTGCCCCACAAATAAAAAGCCCTGACCTATCTCAGTCAACAGTACAGTAAAAAAAGATGAGACTCTGATATCCTGTGGATTGGTCATCATAAAAGAAACAACTAAGCGGCCCAAAATAAAAACCCTTTAAGGCTAAGGCCCCACGGGACGCCCCGCAGCAATAAAGCGCTGCGGGAAAAACCTTGGGGGGAACGCACTGCGGATTCGCTAGAAACCCATCCACTTTGACTGTACTGTAAAATGCCATGATTTTTCCTGTGGCGTTTTCACCATGGGCAAATCACAGCGTCTCCGTCTCGTGGGGCCCCGGCTTAAAGAGGACCTTTCATCAGTTGGGGCGGTAAGGAATGCCCCCTCCCTCTTCTCACAGTACTCGTCCATAGATTAGTACTGGAGGAGGTGTTCCTCCCCGCACTCACAGTACAACGCTATAGACGCTGCTGTGAGGAAGGGCGTACCTGACTGACTGTCAGGAACGCCCTTCTAACAGTGCAGAGCTACGGTACTGGCACCAATAGCTCTTCACCTGGGGTACAGATCGTGAAAGCCAACAGTGCGCTGAATTCAGCGCATTGACTGCTTTCTAGCGGTATATAAAACCGCATGTGCCCCAACTGATGAAAAGTCATCTTTAAAGCATACCAATACACTATTTCATTTAAGGCCCTTTTCTATACAGAAGTGAACTGCATACCTATACCTGCTGCCTGATACCTATATATAGAAAAGTGCCCCCCCCCAAAAAAAAAAAAAAAAAAAAACTTGAACCCATCATCACTAGGGTTGAGCCGATCTTGAGATTTCAAGATCGATTTTAAAATCCGATTTCCGATCATTTTCCAGCCTATCTCAATCCTGATCGCGATCGTGAAATTTGCTCGATTGCCAGTCGGAATCCGATCTTTTCCAAACCCGATCCTCAACCCTAGTCAATGCTTCTCTTTGGGAAAATTCACTTTTAGGGTTGAGCCGATCTTGAGATAACCTCCGATCTCGATCCCGCTGGAAAAGATCAGGTCGGAATTCCGATCGCGATCGTGAAATTTACTCGATCGCCAATCGAAATCCGATCTTTTCCGATTCCGATCGCTCAACCCTAATCATCACCCTTAATTAAAACTGTAGACCCCCATTTGCTAATCAGAAAATCCCCTTACTTGCCCCCCCCCCCAATATAATGCCGCTTTTACTGTCCCCACAGTATATTATGCCCTTTACTGCCACCCACACAGTATATTGTCCCTTTTTAGCCCCTACACATAATAATGCCCTCTTTTTTTTGGCCCCCACTTTGTATAATACTCCGTTTTTTGGCCCCCACGTGGCTTTAATTCATCCTGAATCTTCATAAAATGTGGGCTCTGTTTATGCTAGGTTGTCTTGTGGCAGGTGTGGCCCTGTCTGCATGCTTGTGCCCCAGTACACTAAGCAAGGTCCATAAAGGAATGCATGGGCAAGTTTAGTTTAGAATAACTTGATTGGCCTGCACAGATCCGTGACCACGACTACATTCATACATGGATGAACTTGAAACACGGGTTACGAGCCACTGATGTCTGACCTCACAAATGTTTTAACTGAGTGAATGGAGAAAAATAAATACAGTCGAAGTTGTTATAGCCACAGAGAGGGACAAACTCCACACGAACACTTATGGATTTAGAATGAATTGTCATAAAAGTTCCTTTATGGCAGAATCTGTATGTGTCCTAAAAGTTTTGTGTCCCCCACCCCCAAACGTGTCGGTATGTCCATTTTCTGACTTGCTCACGACTCTACTAGAGCGGGACTGAGGTTCAAGGCAGGCAAGGATGTTTTTATTTGGTATGAGTTAGAAGTGAATTCTACAGCACCCCCTGACTGTTGTTGCTTTCAATTCTTTCTCTGAGTAGGAGCTAAATGTTTAAGGGTAAGTTCACGCAGGATTTTTTTGACCGGAGCCTGAGGCGGAGGCAGCCTCAGGTTCCGGTCCAAAGAACAGGTAGCCTCGACTGAATGCTGGTGTCCTGCACTGGCATCCAGTCGTGCACTCCGCTCCAGATTAGCCCAATAAATAGGCCTAGTCTGGAGCGGGGAGTGTCTTCAGGCCGAATCGCAAGGTGAAACAGCCTGAAGAATGAGCATCTCGCTTCATTTTCTGGGAGCTGGAGCAAGCCGGCTCCTGGAAAGAAACCAGCTGACCGGCTCCCATTGATTTCAATGGAAGCCGTCTTTTTGGTCATGATTTTGAAGCGAATACAGCCTCAAAAGCCTGACCAGAAAACTCTGTGTGAACTTGCCCTCAGAGGTTGGAGCCTTTTACTAATTCTACCGCCTCTGTCAGTCATAATAAATGCCCCCCGTTGTGCCATAGTTCCTTCTTACTATAAGGGGTACTTGTAGGGTTTATGGGAATTTTCAGGTTTGATTTGGACGTGATTTATACTGATAATATACTGATTTTATATTTTTCATTCTCCTCCAGTCATTTGGCATCTGCTCTGTCTAGAGATGCTGAGGTTGGCTTTAGGAGCATGTACAGGAAGTCTCCACTTAATATAGTACACAGTTTATGAGCAGTGATATATGGATGGTGACAGTTCCCAGGCTTGTGTTTACAGTCTGGCTTATGGGAGCCTATAGTCAGAGTTTTACTGTACCACCAGTCTGATGAAAGAGATGCTCATTCACTGGATGTATCCAGTGTGAATAGTTTGTGCACAAAAAAAATTATAGTATGTACCAAATATTAAATGTTATTAATACAATGTACTTTGAAGCTACTAAAAAATTCATAATGTTGAGGAATTGGAGGAAAAAACTGTGTTTGTGCATGCTTCGTTTTTACGACCTTCACTGTGCAGCCAACATACCATCTCAACCGTACTCTATGGGTCCATCCTCATGGATACCAAATCAATTTTTTTTTTCTTTTATTCTACTTTTTTATTTTTATTTTTTATTTTTTTATCATTTATCAGAGATAGATGATGTCAGAATTCTGATTATGTCCCCTTGCCTGCACCTGCCAGAGACCACTCACATTGGAGACTCACTCACTCTGGTGCCATGTCTGCCGATTTTCAGTTTTAAAACAATGGACATCCACCAGGCTTTGTGTGTTACCATTGTTTTAGTGATGTGCATCTCTGTTGTTCAGGTCCTCCAATGCACCCAAACAACACAGATGTAATGCTATGTGAACGTAGTATTACTTGCTTATTGAGTACCAAAACTACCTGACTTAATTTGTTTGGAATGGTGGGGGTCAGTGTCACCAATTAAAGGATGCAAAGAAGTGAAGGTGGGGATAGGTCCTTTTTAGACCAATCATTGACTTTCACAGTAGTCAATTCTTTAATATTTATGTATTTCCATCAACATAAAAACACTTAAAACATTAAAGGATAGCGCCGTTTTTACCACTTAGGTAGGCTTAATATAATTAATGTCTTTAGAGAAGGGAAAAAAACTCTGATTTGTTTCAGGTTCCGTGTTTTTGGGAAAACAAGTTCTATATGAACTACACTTTAAATTGGCTTCAAACATAGGTTACTTGGAGCCCTATGAGTATTATACGCCATCCAATTTCTAGCTCTCTAAGGCAAACCTAGCCAAAGATATGTTAAAGTGAAAAGTGACATTATTATACTCTGGATCTCTTTATACCCTAGAGTGTAATAGCTGGAAGCAAAGGAGAAATGTAAGAATCTCTTTGGCCTTCTTGCAGTGTCCGCACTCTTCTGGGATGTAATCACATGGGGGGTCATGGCTGAGGCCTCTGATGCGGTCACATGTGCACGCTGAGCTCAATCACTGGCCTCATCGCTGAGTGTCACGGAAGAGTGCCAGACACCCCAAGGAAGCCCAATAGTAGTAACAGAAGGGGAAAAGGAATTTTTTTTTTTTTTTTTTTGTGACATCCCCCTGGGCCTCCACCTATTATACTGTGAGGTCTGAAGAGACCCCAAAGTATATTTCCGCAGCCATTTTAGTTCACTGGAGATGAATCTACATTTGTTCGATTTCATTAAAAAAACTAACAATTTGGAATATGCGGGCGAACCCAACTTGTAACAAGCCACTATAATATATATAATATTTATTTACCTGCCCATTTGGCCAGGGATCCACCCACTTGTTATTTTTGAGGTCCCAAGCTAAATTATATTTTCGGACCCCCCAATCAAAAATGTATACAGTGTATGGGGTCTCTATGAGCTCCATGACCCCAAGGGGCTATAAACCACCCTTGTGTCTGCCATTACTCCTTCCATACGAGTTGTTCCTAAGCTTTCCCTATGCCTTAAAGACATTGCCCACTGCCCTTCGATAGATAGATAGATAGATAGATAGATAGATAGATAGATAGATAGATTTTATAATATATATATTATTTTTTTTTATTTTATTTTTTTTTGCAGGTAAAGACATTATTGTAAAAATAATGAATGAAAGACTAATAGTGTTAAAAAATACAAATATTAAACATTAAGTTCTTATCAATAAGGTATTATTTCCGGAGGGATGGAGAGAGGTTCTATATTTACCTTTTTTTTTTTTTTTTTTTCATGCAAACAGACTCCAGTAATTTAAAAAAAAAAAAAAAAAAAAAAAAAAAAAACCACTAGGCTGATAGCTGAAGAAAATTGCAGTTCCTGTTTGATAAGACAGGGAAAATGTTGGATGAAAATATGTTACACTTGATGGATATAACAAAAATTCTCCACTGTCAAATCTTTTCAGCTTCAATGCTAATGTAAACCAGGCAGCTTCCTGTAACTATTGAACATTTTTGCTTTAGGACATGAAAATTTTAGGGGGGTAGGGGGGTTATACGTTCTCTGCTCTCCTGCAGTTATCTTTAAGTCAACCTTTAGTTTTCTGATCTGTAATATGCATATAATTTATAGCAGCCAAAAATTGGCAGAAGATCCATCTTACGATAAATAAGTCTGTCACTGAATGAAAAATGAACATTCTGTTCCTTGAGCAATTGCTTTTATGACCCAGATTGTGTTGTGCAGTTCAAGCCTGTATATGTAAAAAAAAATCTGTAGCTGAAGGGGTTTGATTGCCAGAATTGTCGGCATTCTAGGCATGATGCTTTTTTACTATGTGTTATTTTATTTATTTTTTTTAAACCGGTTTTGTGGGAGATAAAAATTCCCATAACCAATGTAAAATTATTTTCTCTGCTGAAATAAAAAAATATTTTTCAAAATTTTCTCTTTTTTTGTTGTGTTTCTTATGTGCTTCCCATGGTTATACTTTTTTGTTTTTGTTTTTCCATAATGTATGCTGGATTTTTGATACTTTGAAGCACAATTTCCACAAAACAAAGCCCTTATATTTGTTCCCTACATCAGACAGATTGTGAAGTCCCTGGACAGTTCATCACTGACAGTGGCCCATACACTAGGGGAGTAAACTGCAAGAAAAAATCTGTGACTAATGCACAAGACTACAGAGGAGTGTACTGATTTAGGCTGACTGGATGGAGAGCAAAATTTATGGGATTTGTCTCCTATGAATCACTATTCCAGTCTAGGGTCTCTTCAGATCGTAAAGTATAATAAACAGAGGCCTAGATGCAGAAATATTAGAAAAACTTTTATAGTCTTCTTGTCTTACCTTCTCCTGGGCTTTCTCTGGGTCCTCTTTGGTGGTCTTACAGCCTCCAGGGTAATTCCTGTGATTTTTGTCTCAATAGCCATGTGATATTTGACAACGTCATGACATCGGTGCACCCCACATGACCACTGAAGCCCAAACACAGTGCGTGTTAGATTTACTCTCCACCATGGGCCTCTGCTGACTTTACTCTGGCATCTACCATTTCTGGTTTGGGCTGAAACGAAACAGGCCAATTAAACCCATGAATATTTGGTGAAACAAATCTTGTGCGGTTCACCCATCTCTGAACATGATGTCATTAGAGGAGGAAATAAACAATGAGTAAAAGGTTACAGTGCTTTGGAAATTCTCAAATAATCTCCATTTGACATTTTTGCAGCAGGTTGCTCAGTCTTGTATAAGGCTTTAAAGGGATTCTGCCATTAAAATCTTTTTTTTTTTTTTTCTCATTGACACGTAGGAATAGCCTTAAGAAAGGCTATTCTTCTCCTAGATGTCTTCTCTGCGCTGCCGTTCCGTATAAATCCTAGTTTTCATGGTATGCAAATTAGTTCTCTCGCAGCACTGGGGGCGTTCCCAATACTACGAGAGAACTCTCCAGTGCTGCCTCCATCTTCAGGAACAGCCTCTTCACGTGTCTTCTTCCGACGCAGGCGGTCAAACTTTTAGGCCTCGGGCAGAGCCGACTGTGCATGTTCACAGGCCGCAAGAAAATGGCCGCTTACTTACTGTTTGTGCACTGTGGCCCGCCATCAGTGCTGCGAGAAAACTCATTTGCATACCAACAAAAATCGGGATTTATACTGAACGGCGGTGCAGAGAAGACTTCTAAAGGCAGGAGAAGAATAGCCTTTCTTAAGGCTATTCCTACGTGTCAACGAGAAAAAAAAAAATATTTTAATGGTTGAATGCCTTTAACATTCTATAATGAAAGTCCTGAAACTTCCTAATATGCTTTGTGTATCGTTGCCTCAGCGTTTTCAAGATCTTTGGTGATCATTAATTTTCCATATAGTTAGCATCAGCCTGTGTAAAAGGACATTGCAAATGAGCCCCAGTCAATGTGTTTGTCCCCCCTACATAGGTCCTCCTGAGTTTCTATGGGGTTTTTAGTTATGTTTGAGAAAAAGAAAAAAAAAAGATTCCATACTCTAAATCAGTGAAATATGTTTCTTTGCAACTAGTAGAATGATTTAAGCCTTGTGGGATTAATCATTACAGAGATGGAGAGATAAACCTGGCGCTTCTGTATCCGCATTCAGCCCTGAGCAATGTACGAGTGTGAACACTTAGCCTGCTATATTTTAACTAATGAGAAGGTGATGCAACCCAGTCCTTGAGTGCAATAAATAACTAGAGAAAAGAAAACTGGCCATACACATACTATAAGATGTCTGAGCTTCACATTCTTATGTTTATGCGGTATTTCCCCACGGGAAGTAAGCCAGTCCTAGGCTAAGGCACCACATTGTGGACATGCAGCTTTTTTGTTGCCGATTTTACTGTGGCGTTTTGAGCCAGACCCGGGAGAGGATTGAGTAGAAGGGAGAAATATAAGAACTTCTTATATATTTCCCATTCCTTTTGAGCCACTCTGTTTTTGCCTCAAAAAAAAAAAAAAAAAAAAAGCAACAATAAAAAGTTGCATTTCTGCAGTATGGGGCCTCAGCCTTATGGTTGTAAAGTTTTAATTCACAATCTAAACTTTAAAGGGATTCTATCATCCCATACTTTATACTAACACGCAGGCTATTAAAGCGATTCTACCATTAAAACCTTTTTTTGTGGATAAGACGTCGGAATAGCCTTTAGAAAGGTTATTCGTCTCTTACCTTTAGATGTGGTCTCCGCTGCGCCGTTCCTTAGAAATACCGTTTTTTATCGATATGCAAATGAGTTCTCTCGCAGTGATGGGGCGTCCCCACCGCTGCCAGAGAAGCATCTCCAGTGCTGCCTCCTTCTTCGTCCGTAGCATCATCTTCAATGTCTTCTTCCGGCACAGGCTCGTAACTTCTAGGCCTCGGTCCTTGAGCAGAGCAGACTGTGCAGGCGCACAGGCCACGGGAAAATGGCCACTAACAATACTGTGCAAGCGGCCATTTTCCCGTGGCCTGTACGCCTGCGCAGTCTGCTCTGCCCAAGGCCCTTGGCATAGAAGTTATGAGCCTGCGCCGGAAGAAGACATTGAAGATGACGCTACGGACGAAGAAGGAGGCGGCGCTGGAGACTCTTCTCTGGCAGCGCTGGGGCCCGCCCCCATTGCTGCGAGAGAACTCATTTGCATACCGGTAAAAACCGGTATTTCTAAGGAATGACGCAGCAGAGACCACGGCTAGAGGTAAGAGAAGAATAGCCTTTCCAACGTCTTATCCACAAAAAAGGTTTTAATGGTAGAATCCCTTTAAAGGCTATTCTTCTCCTATCTTTAGAATTCTACTCCACGCCGCTGTTCGGTAGATATCCTGGTTTTCATTGTTATGCTAATGAGTTTTCTCGCAGCACTGGGGGCGTTTCTTGTGCTGCTTGAAATCTCTCCAGCGACGACTGTCTTCTTCTCCAGACAGCCTCTTCTCTGGCGTAGGAGAAGAATAGCCTTTCTGTATCAAGATTTTTTTTATTTTTTTTTAAAAAGAGTATTCTAATGATAGAATCCCATTTAATCTGGCCATATCTCATAGATTGTAAACTCTTGCAAGCAAGTCCCTCAATCCCATTGTGTCTGTTGACTATTTCTCTGTAATGTATGTTTTTGTCTGCACTTGAACCTTACAAATTGTACAGTGCTGTGGAATATGTTGGCACTATATAAATAAAATGTATCATTATATCATCTATGCTCCCTCACACACGTATGCTTGGCTTCCCTGGGCATACATGTGTCCTGAATATGGAGAGGGGAATAAACTGCTGTCAGACATCCATGGCAGTGGATCATCTCTGAGAATAAAACAGATCATCAATAGTTAACTCTCAGAAACTAAGACCCCCACATAGCAAATCACAGTTAAAAAAACTGTGGTAAAAAAGAAACACCGCTAAAATGTTTAGTTTTTGCTCTATTTTTCTGCTTTATCTTCCCCTATTAAATATACAGTGAAAAACTCACAATTCCACAGCTAAAATTAACACGCTGCATTTTCTCAAATATGGAGCTTCTTCCATGCAATGTGCATACCTCTCAACTTTCAAAGGACAGAAAGAGGAACAAAATGTATGGTGCGCTATGTGCACCATGGCAAGTTTAGCTCCACCCACTTCTACCTTGACTCTGCCCATTCTCACCCATTTTTCTTTGTGCCCTCACGCAGTATAATGCTCTATAGTCACCCTAACATTATATGCCCCCACAATATAATGTTCCCCTCCAATTGCCCCAGTATGAAGTCTCTGTCCTTTTGCCCCAGTTTAAACTGGGGGCAACTAGAGGCAGACATGTTCCCCTCCAGCCACCCCCAGTTCCCCCAGTTTTATTTCTACATCTGACCCCCAGTTTAATGTCCACTCCTCCACCTGTCCCCAATTTAGTGCCATTAGCTTAATTGCCCCTATATTGCCCCCAGTTTAATGTCCCCCTTCATTTCCCCCCAATCTAATGTCTTCCCCAAAGTTTAACATAATAAAATAACTGATACTCTCCTCTCCTTGCTCTGCTTCTGCCTTCTCGTCTCCTGCAATGTACAGGGAGCTGCAGGCACGATGTGAGTGACGCCATCATGTTGCGTTTACAGCTCCCGGGGTCGGAGCATAGAGAGGAGAACCGTGGTGAGGTAGGGGTTGTCTGCTCCTGGTTCAGCACTGTATTCAACTCATCTGCGTCCTCTCCGTACACAGAGGAGTTGAATCTGGGACATACCTCCCACTGACCTGGAGCGTGGAACACAATCTGGAATCTGGGACTGTCCTGCAGAATTCAGGGATGTTAGGAGGTGTGAATGTGTGGATGATACAAGACACAAAAAAAAGTATTTTTCCTTCTCTTATAACTGATCAAATTCTGCCTGAAAAAAAAAAAAAACTGTTAGTGTATTACTGTATATTAATTCCACTAATCCATAGCAAACAGAGCCCATTCAGGCTTAGAACCAATTAAGTGCACACAGGCAATCAAATTCTGTTACCCCACTTAAGCAGCCACTACTTATCAATGCAGTGCTAGACACTGATATACTGTTTACACCGTTTTGGACATCCATCAGTGGGTACTGTCAACCGACTACATGTAACTACAACTACTAGACTACGATGTCAGCTGTTGTCACACTAGCTGCACTGTATCAGGTATCGAATTCGGAAAGGAAAAAGCATTTCAGCATGGTGTAATAACTTTCCAATAACTGAATTGCATCTATTATCATTAGCGATAACATGTGGAATTCAGTCATTATATTCCGCTGACTGGTAACTGTTCAGTCTGTATAAAGTTAGAAGCAGAAGCTGAAAGATGTCGGTGCCAAAACCCTGCCGGTTACATTCATAGACTCCTGACTGCTATTCACATTCATTGCTGCAGATTTTATGCATATAGTCACATTATTACTACAAGACTTTCATCCTACGCATTGCCACTGCTTATTTGATTTATTGCTAGTTCATCAGGGATTTGCTAGGGCATTTATTTGGCCCACATTTTGTCCAGCAGTAGAGCAAAGCCTTCCAAACCTGAGTTTATAAAAACCCTACTCCTCCTACCTCGTCGAACCTTGTGGCTGATGGACTGATCTGGACGCCCTGTGATGGTGCCCCCATGTTCCTCCAATCCACAGACAGCAGTGGAAGGAAGTCTTAAACAACGGATGGCTGACAAGCACATACCCATAGGCACCACACATGAAACAAAAAACCGTAGCACTAGTGTTTCAGCATGAGTCTGTCCATCAGGCATCTCAGAGGAAGGTTAAACTCTGACACCATCAGTAATACACATAAGTAAAACCCAAAAAGCACAACTTTAAAGGGAGTCTGTCAGCAGGAAAATCTGTATCAAACTAATGACAGCACCTTGTAGGGCGACTTCTAAACTTTCCAAAGATGTCTTTCTTATGCTATATTGTAGCTCCATTTTCCATGAAAATCTGCTTCCTATTCTAATGCAAATTTAGCTTAAAAGGGCTTTAAGGGTGTCAGGGCTTCGAAAATTTGATACCAATTTTATTACTGACAGAGTCTATTTATTTGGGGACTCTATAAGGTTTTGCTTATATCTTACAAAGATATTTAACAGGGATTTTACTTAATAAGGTTCAAGGCTACTCTAATGGAAAGCAATGAACCCTGAAGGATGCAACAATGAATACACATAGGGAAATTGTTCTATATAGTACTGTGAAGTACTGAGATTTTCACTGTCATCATATATAGATACCTTAATGCTGCTATACCACCCATAGTATCAGGGCTTAATGAAGCACATATATGAAATGTGTCCATTTAGTCCCAGCATATTCATCATAAAGATCCATCTTTGTTCATTATGTAGGATCTTTTGGCTAGGAGCTCCCTCTCTCATGTATGGTTTCACCATCTCAGTACCCTGAAAATGGATATATATATTAGTTACTTTGATAAATGTGGGTAGTATGCATAATAACTGGGTATTACATACACTCACCGGCCACTTTATTAGGTACACCTGTCCAACTGCTCGTTAACACTTAATTTCTAATCAGCCAATCACATGGCGGCAACTCAGTGCATTTAGGCATGTAGACATGGTCAAGACAATCTCCTGCAGTTCAAACCGAGCATCAGTATGGGGAAGAAAGGTGATTTGAGTGCCTTTGAACGTGGCATGGTTGTTGGTGCCAGAAGGGCTGGTCTGAGTATTTCAGAAACTGCTGATCTACTGGGATTTTCACGCACAACCATCTCTAGGGTTTACAGAGAATGGTCCGAAAAAGAAAAAACATCCAGTGAGCGGCAGTTCTGTGGGTGGAAATGCGTTGTTGATGCCAGAGGTCAGAGGAGAATGGCCAGACTGGTTCGAGCTGATAGAAAGGCAACAGTGACTCAAATAGCCACCCGTTACAACCAAGGTAGCCAGAAGAGCATCTCTGAACGCACAGTACGTCGAACTTTGAGGCAGATGGGCTACAGCAGCAGAAGACCACACCGGGTGCCACTCCTTTCAGCTAAGAACAGGAAACTGAGGCTACAATTTGCACAAGCTCATCGAAATTGGACAATTGAAGATTGGAAAAACGTTGCCTGGTCTGATGAGTCTCGATTTCATCATTCAGATGGTAGGGTCAGAATTTGGCGTCAACAACATGAAAGCATGGATCCATCCTGCCTTGTATCAACGGTTCAGGCTGGTGGTGGTGGTGTCATGGTGTGGGGAATATTTTCTTGGCACTCTTTGGGCCCCTTGGTACCAATTGAGCATCGTTGCAACGCCAAAGCCTACCTGAGTATTGTTGCTGACCATGTCCATCCCTTTATGACCACAATGTACCCAACATCTGATGGCTACTTTCAGCAGGATAATGCGCCATGTCATAAAGCTGGAATCATCTCAGACTGGTTTCTTGAACATGACAATGAGTTCACTGTACTCCAATGGCCTCCACAGTCACCAGATCTCAATCCAATAGAGCATCTTTGGGATGTGGTGGAACGGGAGATTCGCATCATGGATGTGCAGCCGACAAATCTGCGGCAACTGTGTGATGCCATCATGTCAATATGGACTAAAATCTCTGAGGAATGCTTCCAGCACCTTGTTGACTCTATGCCATGAAGAATTGAGGCCGTTCTGAAGGCAAAAGGGGGTCCAACCTGTTTCCAGCATGGTGTACCTAATAAAGTGGCCAGTGAGTGTATATTAAACAGTAAAGGTGATTAAAGGGGTTGGCCACTTTCAGACCAATATTGACAAACAAATGTACAATAAAAAGTTATACCATTTTCCAATATACTTTCTGTATCAATTCCTCTCGGTTTTCTAGATTTCGGCTTGCTGTCATTCATTCTGTTTACTCCCAGTGGATAAAAGTCTGACCATGGTCATGTGATTTACAGTCCATGGTCATGTGATGAGAACACAGGTGCCGCTCGTTACAGTCACAGCTCAGTAATCAGACACCTGCCTGGTAATCAGCTGTGCACCTGTGTGCTCATCACATGACCATGGACCGTAAATCACATGACCATGGTCAGAGTTTTATCCTCTAGAAGTAACAGAATGAATGACAGCAAGCAGAGATCTAGAAAACCATGAGGAATTGATACACAAAGTATATTGGAAAATTGTATATCTTTCTATTGTACATTTGTTTTTCAATATTGGTCTGAAAGTGTACAACGCCTTTAATGTGATAAATGTTTTAAATTTTACAGATTTAATCCCATTAACATGTTATGAATAATATCCAGCACCCTCCGGTTAGTATGATAAATGTCACACTTATACAGGTTCCTGATGTCGACAGGGGTAGAAGTCACTCCATGAACATTCTTGGGGTTATTCTGCAGGTGGATGCTGATGGCCAGATGTATGAGATTGGCATTAAGAAAAGTATTCTAGGAACAGTTTGTAATTTGTAAGGAGAATTTCATTTCACAAGAGGAAGATCCAGATGTAATTGTCACTCTTCGTGAGTGTGCCAGGAAAGATGTAATTGCAGGGGAAAATGTCTTCCAGGAAAATGTAGCTCCAAGAAGCATGGGTTACTGTGTAGTTCCACATGCCATGACAGTTTGCCATTTTGTAACAAGTAGAGGGTTGTTTATTTACAAATTATAGGAATAAACCACTTTTTCATTGACTAAAACATTGCCCTGTTATTTCACAAGCACTGATGACAATTCCGTACTCCCTAAATATTGTAATTTATCACTTCAACTAAGCGGGTTTGGGTTGTATGTAAAATAACTGGTTAAAATAATAAATTGACTAAATATTATCACATAAACCACCTTTATTGGTTGTTATTAGAGATGAGTGAGTACTATTCGAAACGGCTGTTTCGAATAGCACGCACCCTTAGAAATGAATGGAGCCGGCCGGCACGCAGACGGGGCCGGCGTCCTGCCGCTTAACCCCCTGCGTGCCAGCTGCGTCCATTCATTCCTATGGGTGCGTGCTGTTCGAAACTACCGTTTCGAATAGAACTTGTTCATCTCTAGTTATTATGTATAATACCCAGTTATTAAGCATACTAACACATTAATCTAAACAGTAACCTATACATTTAAGAGTTTTATTTAATTTTTTTTTTTTAATCTTTTCAGGCAGGATTTGCTCAATGTGTAGATGAGTAAATAAAATTTCTTTCACTTTGCTGCTACTTTGAAAACATCTGCTTCTGTAACATGGGTCCTTAGCATAACCCTGGATTCAGCTGTGAAACTTGATCATTGTGTTGGTCAGATTTGCCAGCCGGAATAGTGAGCTGTGAGAGGAACTCCTAGGACAATAGTTATCTATGATTCTAGGCATCCCTTCCACCCAGCGACATACTGTCACATACTATTATCATTATAGGACAGTATGTCACTAAGAGCTAGGGACACCTAGCATCATGGGTAACTATTATGCTTCAAGTCCCTCTCTTGGCATGAACTGATTAATCTCTGTGAAATTCTGCAAGACATGTGTCCGTAGTGGCCATAGCATTTTGTTCCTTCCTTTTATTCTCCATGAATCAAACAATTCACCCCTCCACATACTTGACATCTTGAAATGACTCCATTGTGACATCCTGAGAAGAAGAAGGCAGCCATGTTTTAAGGTCCTGCACAACCCTTTTAAACTGCATCATTTAACAATTAAGAACTTCCATGTATTGCTGGGATGTCAACAGGGTCGGACTGGCCCACCGGGATACCGGGTAATTCCCCAGTGGGCCCTGAGCCCTGACTGTTAGTACTCATTTTGTTAATGCAGATACATTGGTTAGGGGCTCGTTTGGGATGGCCAGAGGCCCCGATCGGGCACCTAACCAATGCATTTGCATTGACAAAATGAGGGCTAATAGTGTCAGGGGCTGGATCGGTAACCTCGGGGCCCCAGGCTGCAGGCAACAATGTAATAATTAAAGATAGCCAGCTGCCAGCAATTGCCCAGGTCCTCAGCACACAGGGGCCCCCTGCCAGTACATACTTTCCCTATCGGGAGGACACTGTGTTAGGCCTTACTCTTCGTTCACATCTGAATTCGGTATTCTGTTCAGGGGAGTCTGCATAGGAATCCCCCCAAAGGGAATACTGAATGCAACTGCAAGCGCTGCGCAGTAAAAGCACACGGACTCCATAGACTAAAATGGGCTCTGTGTGCTTGTCACGCGCTGCCCGCACGAATCATGCAGACAGGAAAGTAGATTGTGAACTACTTTCCTGTCCGCATGATCCCTGCGGAGATCTGGCGGCAAGCATACGGATACCATTATAGTCTATGGAGTCCGTGTTCTTTCACTGGCACACCGCTTGCAGTTGCGTTCAGTATTCCATTCATGCGGTCTCCCCCTGGACGGAATACCAACGCAGATGTGAACGCCTCGTTCACATCTAAGCCTTATAGTGTGATGTGTGATGAGGCCCAACAGTGAGACGTAGCTAAAAAAAACACTGTGCGAAAAAAAATAGCGCTGAATCTCAATGTATTTTTTCCACAGTGTTTTTCATTGCACTTTTGATGCATTTTCCAGCACTTTCTCCCAATTGCTCAGGTGAAAGTAACAGGCCATGTTTTTAGACGTGCACACATTTAGGAATTTGCAGCTTCTTCCACATCTTTTTTTCCTGCAATGTGCGGATGAGGTAAAGGTGATTAAATTTCATTCACTTTGCTGGTTCTGTAAAACACAGAATTTTTTTTTCTGCAGTAACCAAAGACGCTGTGTTTCTGCAATGTGGGGCTTCAGGTATTTATGGCTTATCTTGAGCAACAGGATGTTAGCCTCATCACTGCTCCCACACAATATGGCCCCATCACTGTTCCCCATACATTATGGGGGACCAGTGAAGAGGCCACTGTATGCGGGGACCAGTGAAGTGGCCAAAAAAAATTTGGGCCAAATAACCCCTTAAAGAGGTTGTCTATAAACTGTAGTGATTACTGTTACGTAGGTGTAAACAAAAAAAAAAAAACCTTCTTACCTGTCCCAGCACCCCGTTGTTCCCTGCCTGTGTCTGTTTGGTCTTATGGCTGCACCTCATTTTTGGAAATCCTGTACCTAATTGATCTCAGCGGTGACATGAGGTGCAGGACTCCCAGCAAAAAGGTTCCAGCACAAGACTGAATGGACACTGGCGGCGGACAACAGAGCCCTGGGAACAGGTGAGTGCATTTATATATTTTTATTTTACATCTCCCGCCCTGCACATGGGTTGCTCCAATTCCTGGACAACCACTTTAAAGGATTTATCCATCTTTCTAATATTGATGGCCAGTCCTTAGGATAGGCTATAAATATTACATTTGTGGCGATATAACAGCCAGGACCTCTGCAGATCAGTTTCCAGGACAGCGTGGCTACTGATATTAGTAACATTTCTAGGAGACATGCTGCTCACTTGCCATACAGGATGTAGCAGTGGGTTTAGGTAGTGCAGTAGTGCACATTTGTATGGCAGGTGAGCAGCATGGCTCCCGACATGTTATTACCTTAAGCTGCCCTCTCTCGGTACCGCTGATCTGCAGGGTCCTGGTGGTGGGCCCCTAGAAACAATTCCACTGGTGGGCCCTAGACACCCCAGTCCGACACTGGATGTCAAGTCACCATTATAAGGCTTCACTTATCCCAGAACTAGTTTGACCAATGGACATCCTCAGAAGAAGAAAGTAGCCATGTCTTCGAAGTCCTACATGAACCCTTTAAGTTTTAAAATCATAGTACTTCATCCTGCATTTTTCACTGTGAAAATACACACAAGTTTCATTAAAATCCTATAGTGTGTAAGATGTTACATAATACATAGTAAGGTTCCCGACAGGTTTATTGAGGTGTAGCTGTCATATTAAAAAGCACTGAGTTTATGTAAGGATGCAATTATTTTTATAATACCATGTTATGTAATAAACTCGTGATAAGTACTTATCTAGAAAAGTAAATGAAGTGCCTGTATGAAGTATGTTATATGATTTATAAACTTTCATTCCATTAAGATGGTTATCTTCAACATTGGAAACATTATCATTTAAAGGCCATTATATGCCTCTTTAAAGCAGCTGTAGAGCCACAGGTTGGGAACCACTGCATCAGGACCAGGGCTGTTTTAACACATGGTGACATTGAAATGGTGAAATCAGGTGTTATATGACTGATGGAACTTTTCCACCTGTCAGAAATGTTTTATATATTCATATCTAGTGATAATCATTATTGTTATTATTTTAGGGTGTAACAGATATCACTAGAGAGTGGGGTGGAGTATTTTACTCTATAAAGATCAGGTATGGACAAGAATGGGACAGTGAAAAAATGTAAACTTTATTGATGACTTTGGGTATGTGTTGTGTAACTGGTGCAACTCTTTTGGTGCTGCAAACTGGACAATGGTAAGCGTCTGGGTCACAGCACCAATAAACTTCCTGGCAATGTTCAGAGGGATATTACATAAGGTGATTAGGCTCAGAGGGGTATTGCATTATTACTTAATGTGACCATCAGAGAGCAAAAGTATAGTAAGCGCTCTGAAAGGAGTGGGGATAACATGGAAGATGTCCATGATACCCTCCTTACAAGGTCACATATAGGTTATGCACAGACAATGATAATTTATTGTCTCTGCAGCTCTGCTCCTTCCTCTTTCACCCAGCTCTAACTTTCAGCAAACTTTTCATAAGCCATAGTACTGTGTGTACATAAGACCCTATTAGACTGTCCGATATTCAGGGCTGTTATTGGCAATGGGCATACCTAGGAACACTGGTTGTCAGTAAGAACCCTGTTTCTAGAGAGATGCCGATCAACTGGTTAGCGCTGGTCATCTGACTGCACCTCTTCTGCAGGATCAAAGGTGCAGATTGTCATCAACACATCATCCTATGACTTCAGAGCAATGCTAAGATCTGTAATGCAGCCTTAACACTATTTCTGGCCAATATATATTTTATTTTACATTTTTAGCAGGCTATAGCTGTAATTTTTAGCTGCCTCAGAATTGGTGGGTGGAGATTAGCTACTATGTCATCTGTCATACGCTGTAAAGAGAAAGTAAATATATTACGTTCTCTCACAAGCATCAGCAGGATGAAATAAAACATTGTACAGTAGAGGAGTACTTGCCAGCAAGGATGTGAATTAAGCACTTGGGATGAAATAGAAACTTTCTATTTAGCTGCAGTAGCTTGTCTGTTTCTCTCTTCTCTCATTCATGGTCACTCATTCACTGTATGTAGATTTATATGCAAAGCTGTACTATGACACCCCTGTGAGCTGCAGAGATTTCAGAATGAGAGTCAGTCATAGGTGGGCGATACATGGAAAAAGTGAACAAGGAAGCATTTTTTGCTAAGTTATATTACAGTTTATATTCCTTTATGCAAATTATGCAAAAATGTGTTAAGTTACAGATCACTTAAAGGAGTATCCCATGGAGAAATCTATGGCTTATCTATAGTTTGAGGATCTTTTAACATGGCAACACAAACGTGGATATTTATTAGGAGTATTCACATGAATGTGTTTTGTACATAAGGTCTGTATGTCGACCTAATTTCCCAGAGTGACCACAACTGTGTGAATGGAGCTCACTGTATCATAGTTATTCTATAGTGAACTCCTGAACAGCAATAGCCATAATGTACTAAATTGATATGAAGCTTACAGACTGTATCATGTTTAGGGGAAGTAAGATAGGGTAAATAAATAGCAACGTAATATAAAACTTCACTTTTAATTCATATAAAATAAAAACATAAGGCGGAAACAAGACAAATTTACTGCTATCATGTGAGTCTCACTTGTGAGGGTCAGAATCGGAGAAATGTCAGATTATATCTATTTAGTCCCATGATCAGGGGTGAACCTGGGCTTTCTGCTGCCTGAAGCGGCGTCAGAAAGCCGCCCCTCCCCCGGAGGAGGGGCGGGGCTGAGGGGGGCGGGGTCGCAAGAAAGGGCGGGGCCAAGCGGAAAGGGGACGGGGTCGAGCGGAAAGGGGGCAGGGTCGAGTGGAAAGGGGGCGGGGCCGAGCGGAGCGAGCGGCGTTCGCAGGCAGAGAGCATGTCCTCTCCCTGAGTGTGAGGGGCGGCCGCTGGAGCAGCGCTGCGTCCAGCAGGGCCGCCCCAATATACCACTCGCTTCCCGTGTCGGGCTGCAGACAGGTGACGCTAAGCCAGTCCAGGACAGCTTGTTCTGGACTGGCTTAGGTCAGCAAAAATGCTGCCCTCCCGAGGCCCTGGCATAGCGCCGCCTAAAGCGGTCGCTTCAGGTCGCCTCATGGGAGGTGCGGCGCTGCCCATGATGATCCAGCACCAATACTATGGCTGGTGAAACCCGTAGGGAATTTTGTATTTTAACTCTTTAGTGTTGAGGGTCAGATTATTTGTCTAAATCAGGTGCAAGATTGAGGTACTGGGAAAGAGAGTTTGGGTGTTGCTATTTTCGCCATTATTATGGCGTGCTCTATTATAGGCCAATCCTGGGGCCAGTCTTTAGCCCTCAGTGTTGGGTGATTCGCAGTTTGGATGACTGAATATCTACCTACATATATATATGAGGCTATATTCAAGATACTAACAGCCCTTTGCAGATGTATGAGGGATGACCTATTTGAGCATTAACAGCTTGTAGAATAGACAGCTGATTGTCATAATAGCCACCTCTTTCTTTCCCTTCTTCTGTGCCTATTTATGTGAATGCTAGTGATGGTTCTAGTATATGCTCTGAGACTCTCATTATTTCACTGGAGACTATTGAAACATAATACATTTTATATGATCCCTATATAGCTGCCGTAACTGTATCGGACATTATAAACAAGTTTCACTGATTCTGACCATCACAAGGGAGACTGACATGATAGCAGCGAATGTGTCTTGTTCCTTCCTTATTTTTTATTTAATATGAATTAAGTTCTATTTATTTATTTATTTATTTTTTTGTTTGCTATTTATTTACCAAAACTTACTTTCACTAAACAATACATATATATTTCTTATAGGGATTTAGACAGGCCCTGACCTCCTGTATACTGACTTATTGTTTTTTTACATGATTTACAGTACTGTATCACTATGGCTGTTCAGGAGATCACTTAATTGTAACTCACTATCAAATGGTGAATTCCATTCACATGGCCATGATCATTTCAGGAAACATGACCATGTTTCACAGATGAAACATTGTTGTCTGAATAGCCCCTAAAAGAGATTAACACTTTCAACCAGTGGTGTAACTACCAGAGTAGCGGCGGCCACAGGGCCTGAGATGTTAGAGGGACAGGAAAGTGGGGGGGGGAGTGAAGGGGGTCTTTTCAGACCCCAAAGTATAATGATCAGAGGGCCAGGAGATGTGAGGGAACATACAAAACACTGTTGCTTACCTCTCCTGGGCTCTGGAAGGCTTTAGGCTTACTTGGTGACTTCCCAGATGTCACATGGGCCTGGCTTGCGTCCTTATGCGTTGCGACGCTAACCCCTGCTAACGAAATGTCCTGTATATCACTGAAGATGGCCGACAGCAGGGAATGCACCAGAGCCCAGGAGAGGTGAGTAACGTTGTTTTTTATGTTTGTATCCTCCCCTGGGTCTCCAATTATTATACTCTGGGGTCTTTTCAGACCCCAGAGTATATTAATTGTTCATGGGTGTCCACAATGGGGCATAATACTGGGGAGTTGTGGGGTAGTTTGGTCAGTCCTAGTTACGCAACTGCTTTCAACCCATGCAGACAGAAGACGGAAACCCGAAGGCAGTGTCAGGCCATGAGCGCCGGGGAGCGTTTTGTGCTCTCCGTGGCGAAGTCCTGCATGTCCGACTTTATGTCTGGTTAAAAAAAAAAAAAAAGTTTCTCCGCGGGGAGCACAAAATGCTCACCGGCACTCACAGCCAGACAGTTTCCAAACCCATTCAAATAAATGGGTTTAAAAACTGACTGCAGGTTTCCGTCTCCTGCCCAGTCAGATAATGATGGTGGCTCAGTGGTTAGCACTGCAGCCTTTCATCGCTGGAGTCCTGGTGTTCAAATCGCGCCAAGGGCAAAAAACCATCTGCAAGGAGTCTCTATGTTCTCCCTGTGTTTGCATGGATTTCCATCCCATATTCCAAAGACATACTGATGGGGAAAAATGTACATTGTAAGCTCTATGTGGGGCTCACAATCTAAATTAAAAAAAAAAAGAAATACATAAAGACTGATCAGGAGGACATTAACCCTGTCATATCACATAAAAAATACACTATAATTTTTTAGGCAAAAAAACGTGTCCTTTATACTACTATGATCTATCACCAACTTGTGAAATCTGCCTTTCTATATAGTAAAGTAAGGCTATAGAATGGTTACCCAATGTGTTGCCTGCTGTTGTAGCTACATGTGCTGTGCACACTACAATGTGCTCATGCAAGGACCGCCTGCCGTGTTTTTATATACACGCTTCATGCAGATTGTTTTCTGAAACGAGACAGGAAAAGCCATAACTCACAATAATGACTGTGTGAAATATGTTTCGAGGAATATATTAATCTCTTAAAAGAAAAACGCAATACACACAAGTGCAAACAAGCCCTGGTAGCTTAAAACTGACTTTTATAGAGCTAAAGGGACAATAATAAGGCTTTACATCTTAACTGGAACATCTTAAGGCAGAGGCACTGTTATGGGGTCTGTGGAGTGTTTTTGACTATTTGTTCAGAGCAGGTGTGAAGGATGGGCCATAGAAAAAATCCTTTCTGGACAATTAATAATAGGCATACCTCCCAACCTTCTAAGGACAGAAAAAGAAACAAAATGGCTATGTGTGCCATTGGAAATTTTAGCTCTACCCACTCCTACATGGACTCTGCCCATTCCCACATTTTTTTTATTGTGACCCCACACAGTACAATGCTCCTACAGTCACCCTAAAATTATATGACCCTTCATTATGATGTTCCCCTTATATTGCACCACAGTATGAAGTCCTTCTCTAGGTGCCACAGTTTAAACTGAGGGAAAGTATAGGGGGCCATTAAACTGGGGAAGCTGGAGGGAGACATTAAACTGGGAGCAATTAGAAGCATACCTGTCCACCTCCAGCTACCCTCACAGATTAATGTTCTCATCCAGCTGCCCTGCAGTTTATTGTCCCCTCCCCTATCTGTCCCCAGTTTAATGTCCCCCCATTCATCTGCCCCTAGTTTAATTTTCCCTTCAACTGTCACCAGTTTACTGTACCCCTTCATCTGCCACCAGCTTAATGCCCCCCTCATCTTCCACCAATTTAATGCCCCCCCATCCATCTTCTCCCAGTTTAATTGCCCCCCTACATCTGCCACCAGCTTAATGTCCCCCTTTATCTCACCCCGGAATCCTGGGCTGTCCCGCAGAATCCATGTAAAAGTGCCAAAAAATATGAGGTAAAAGATTCAATTTCCATCAACTGTTCTTTCAAAAATTAAAGGTGTTTGTCCTGCAAATAATTATATATATATATATATATATATATATATATATATATATATATATATATATATATCTCAACAGGGCACACAAAATAAAAAACAAACATAAAAAAAAGGAAACGCTGCTTTTCCTATTGCAGATTTTGTGGTTTTCTTTTTTTAGGACCAATCCTAGTAGTGGCTACAGAAGGAATAGGAAGTATCTACAAAGTTTTTATACTTCTCCATTCTGCTCAGTCTACTCCTGACTTTGGCTTTAAAAAAAAAACAAAAACAGAAAAATATCCAACAAAAAAGCAACTTTTTCATATCGTAGGGCCTTAGACTAATACTCACTTTAGCAACTTTTCATTAAACCTTTTTGCTTCCTTCCCCTGCTTAACACACAATGCAATTCAACCAATCAGACAACTCGCCACGGCAGCCATTAATTGGCTGAGCAGGCAATGAACATTTGCCGTTTTGTGTAAGCTGCAGGGAGTTGTGTGGGTTGTTGTATTTTATTTTTATTTTTTTTAACATATTGACTTAAAGGCACACCTCCCCAATGGGTTATAGTGATGAGCTTCTGACAGCTCTAAACCGCTGGTTTCAGTATAACAACGACTGACACCCAACAGCTCCCATTGTACCTGTTGCTGTCCACCAAGCTCTGTGTGTAACTACTACTGCAACAGTCTGTGTGTCCATTGTTCTGGTCCTCCAACAGCCCAGCACAAAGGATAGCCCAATGGTAGGGTGAACCTAGCCTCAGAGTTCATTCACATGACAGGGCTGTGTACTGTGCAATGTGTGTTTTTCATGGCCAAGTGTATATTCAAGGCTAATCTGTTTAAACAGATCCCTCACAGACTGGAGTCTATTAAGGGATTCATGAAGACAACCCAGAAATATTGGATAATTTCTCTCATTTAATGGATCGGTCACATGGCCCGTAAAAAACCCCCCCAGCCATGTGAAGATGTATTCACCTTGGACTGCACACACTCCTGCTGAATGGAATGGACATGTGAATGAATCCTAAGGCTTGTTTCATTCTGCAGTGTTGTGGTCGGTGTTTTGCATCTGTGTTTGCAAGCCAAGACCTGGAGTGTAACACAGACAATAAAAAGGTATACTGGTTAGATTTGCTTTTGTTTCAAGTTTAAATTCAATGTGTTGTTCTGGTTTACAATTACTGACTCAAAAAACTGGCTAGAATACTGCAGTCTGAATGAGGCCTAAAGGAGTTACCTCTGATGTGACCACTGCTTTACAGTAACAGTAGAGAAATAATTAAAAAAAAAAAAAGAAAAAATGCTTTCACCCCAAAATGTAGCACAAGCACAATGGAGGAGAAATCTGCTCCAGACTCCTGGCACAATTCACACCACAAGAACTGTTCAACATGTCTGGTGTCATTTTACATACTTTATGTAAGAAAAAAGGCACAGCCTTGGGGAAAAGTTGTATAATTTATTAAAAAGTGGTCTACTGCACCACCATATGCCAGACTTGCGCCAATATATTGGCATATTTTTCTGATGTAAACTTAATGCAACTAACAAGTTGTATGAACTTGGACTAGACAGTATAATAGTACTACAGATTTATTATGCAGTATCAGCCATCATGATAAATCTGTAGCATTTTATAATACACAGTCCAGTCATATTAAGGTGACCACCGCCTACTTTTGACATCAATGTTAAATAACCAGAAGGCACGTGTCATCAGCCATCTGGGTGCACTCATCATTGTGGAAGGCACGATGGAGCAACACAAGTATCTATTGCATCTATCTATTGCGGACCATGTTCACCCCCTACATGCGAATAGTTTTTCCTCAGGATGATGGCATCTACCAGCAGGACAATGCGACCTGTCATAAAGCTCGCAGTGTACGTGTGTGGTTGGAGGAGCACCAGGATGAGTTTACCGTACTCCCTTGGCCAGCAAATTCCCCAGACTTGAACCCATCAAGAATCTGTGGGACCACCTCGATCAGGTTGTTCGCGCCATGGATGCTCAACCGCGTAACCTAGCGCAGCTGGCCACGGCACTGGAGTCGGCATGGCTCAACATCCTAATGAACATCATCACAACATCCCCCCTCTTCCTGCACGTCTCGCATCGGTCCGCTCTGCCAAAGGTGGTTATTCTGGATTGTGACAGGTGGTCACATTAATGTGACTGGACTGTGTATTCTAGTCTAACTTTGCCCTTTGTAACTATTAGGCAGTATTAGCACATCTGCCCAATGTGTATTTCCATAGTTATAATAAATGAACTTGGCATGCTGGGTAGGGTTAATCAATATCTACCCCAAGGAAACATAGCTCATTGTATACTATAACTCCCCCACAACATTTAGACATTTTCTGATGTTACAGGCCTGTTTTTGTTTTTTCTTTCACTCTTTTTAAGATTTTTCCATAAGAACTAAATGAGGAACAGATGCCTTATGACTTTTCTGTGATGACTTATACAGAATTGCAGAAGACTCCATTTGCCAAGATAATGGGGTAAGACCCCATGCAGGGGTGATATGTCAGTCCAGTCATCCATCTAATTGTAGCAGCATAAAGACAGTGGAATGTTCCTACTTTAGATTTTTCCATTGAAGTTATACTGGAAAATAAGCTGATTGTAGGAGAGGGACCGAATTTATGTCCCATCATTTCTAACCGTTTTCGAGTCTGCTAACGTGGATTTATTGAACCACTATGTCTAAAGAAATAATAAATGATGATTGGTATTGCAGTATTCAAGTGAATGGGGCTGAGCTGCAGTAACCAACATAGTCCATAGTAGTCATAAAGCCATGTTGACTGATCATACTTATTCTGTAAAGGAAAAAAACAAAGTCCTCAGGCACATGGCAGAACTGTGCAAATGTATCATTTATGATGGCATATGTGGACCCTATGATGTTCTTTCACATGGCATATAATGGAAGTATGCTTGTAGGGGAGAATATCTCCATAATGGGCTTCTGATGGTATGAAATCTGAGACATGCAATGGGGACAGGCCTGATTTACCTAGGAACAGTTGTAACAGGTTGAGGCTGAAAATGTCATTCACAGTTACAGGGCTGAAATTGTAACTGTGTATAACAATTTAGAGGACATTCAGAGCACTTGTGGCCATCTGAAGGCAAATCTGGTAAATTTGCCCCACCCCAATACACTTGAGGTTGATTTACACATGGATAGAAAATTATCTCTGCATTGCTTCATTGGTCTGTGTCCACAAAGATATGTTTCTGCTCCTCATAAAGGCCCCTGCACTGCTCGATTATTACTTTGGGAGACATTTTAGACCTGACATACACCCTTTACACCTTTCTCTAGAATACTTTTCCCTTTCACACCATGTACGCTGACAAAGAACACTGTGAGTACTACAATAGCAAGGGTAAGCTGGGCTGTGTACAATAGTGCCATCAAAAAGGATGTGCATTACTAGTCACAAGGATAAAATCTCAATGCAGAGTAAAAACACATGGCACACCCAATATTGTGTCTGATTCAGAATTTCAACGAGCTAGCTTGATTATGGCCAACATAGCTCCTGAAGACTTATAGTTGTCCTAGAACATGGATACAATGGCAAACACGCTCATCCTGCACTTTAACCTACTTGCATTGCTGCCGGCAGAAGGTTGGGTGCTTTGCCATGCAGACATTAGGAAGTTAAGTATTAAATATCCTTGGGGATAATAGTTTATATCAAAAAGTTACAGTCAAAATGTGTATGTAATCCAAGAATGTGAAGGGAGGAAACTTTTATTGAATGCTTATCAAGAAAGCGAGACATGGTGGAGCAGATTGAGAAGTTTTTAGCGCATTATCTGACCCATGTCTAAGCAGAAACTTGAAACCTGAAAAGTGTTACTTGTGTGTATTGGATACAGAAACAGACTCCCCAAATGGAATACCGAACGCAGATGTGAACCTGGCCTAACTTTCTAGTGCATTGTGTGCTAGTTGTTGTCGGAGTGGAAGAGGTTAATAGGCTACAGACTCACTTCTCTCTCCTCAACATATATATGTTTTGATAGCCTTGTGACCAATGTTGAAGGTCAATACATCAGTCAGCTCTTACACAGATGTCAATGCCTCTGTATCTTGCACTTTGTATACATTATTGAGAGGAATATTTATTTGATATTTTAGTGTTGCCAATGACAAACCATTCAATGTAAAGGGATTGTCCATGATTAGAAAGAGGTCCCCCCACTTAAGAATGTTCTGAACCTGCACACGTTACGCCCCTTCTTCTTCTACTTGCACAACAAACTTTTTTTGTTTTTCTAGACTAGCACGAATTAGGGAATGGGTGGCATGATCAGACTAATATATACACTGCCCAAAAAAATAAAGGGAACACTTAAGCAACACAATGTAACTCCAAGCAACACTGATTGACAATCAATTTCACATGGTGTTGTGCAAATGGAATAGACAACAGATGGAAATTATTGAGACACACTCAATAAAGGAGTGGTTCTGCAGGTGGGGACCACAGACCACATCTCATTACCAATGCTATCTGGCTGATGTTGGTTGTGCTTTCACACTCGTGGTACCATGGGACAAACTCTACAACCCACACAAGTGGCTCAGGTAGTACAGCTCATCCAGGATAACACATCAATGCGAGCTGTGGCAAGAAGGTTTGCTGTGTCTGTCAGCGTAGTGTCCAGAGGCTGGAGGTGCTACTAGGAGACAAGCCAGTACACCAGGAGACGTGGAGGGGGCCGTAGGAGGGCAACAACCCTGCAGCAAGACCGCTACCTCCGCCTTTGTGCAATGAGGAACAGGAGGAGCACTGCCAGAGCCCTGCAAAATGACCTCCAGCAGGCCACAAATGTGCATGTGTCTGCACAGTTAGAAACCGACTCCATGAGGATGGTATGAGGGCCCGACGTCCATAGATGGGGGTTGTGCTCACAGCCCAACACCGTGCAGGATGCTTGGCATTTGCCACAGAACACCAGGATTGGCAACTTCGCCACTGGCGCCCTGTGCTCTTTACAGATGAAAGCAGATTCACATTGAGCACATGTGACAGACGTGACCGAGTCTGGAGACACTGTGGAGAGCAACCTGCTGCCTGCAACATCCTTCAGCACGACCGGTTTGGCAGTGGGTCAGTAATGGTGTGGGGTGGCATTTCTTTGGATGGCCACACAGCCCTCCATGTGCTTGCCAGAGGTAGCCTGACTGCTATCAGGTACCGAGATGAGATCCTTAGACCCCTTGTGAGACCATATGTTGGTGCGGTTGGCCCTGGGTTCCTCCTAATGTAGAGCAATGCCAGACCTCATGTGGCTGGAGTGTGTCAGCAGTTCCTGCAAGATGAAGGCATTGAAGCTATGGACTGGCCCACCTGTTCTCCAGACCTGAATCCGATTAAGCACATCTGGGACATCATGTCTCGCTCCATCCACCAACGTCATGTTGCACCACAGTCTGTCCAGGAGTTGGCAGATGCTTTAGTCCAGGTCTGGGAGGAGATCCCTCAGGAGACCATCCACAGTCTCATCAGGAGTATGCCCAGGCGTTGTAGGGAGGTCATACAGGCACGTGGAGGCCACACACACTACTGAGCCTCATTTTTACATGTTTTAAGGACATTACATCAAAGTTGGATCAGCCTGTAGTGTGTTTTTCCACCTAAATTTTGGGGTTGACTCCAAATCCAGGTCTCCATTGGTTAATAAATTTGATTTCCATTGATGATTTTTTTGTGTAATTTTGTTGTCATCACGTTCAACTTTGTACAGAAAAAAGTATTCAGGGGGCCACACGGTGGCTCAGTGGTTAGCACTGCAGCCTTGCAGTGCTGGAGTCCTGGTGTTCAAATCCCACCAAGGGCATTAAACCATCTGCAAGGAGTTTGTATGTTCTCCCCGTGTTTGCATGGATTTCCATCCCATATTCCAAAGACATACTGATAGGGAAAAATGTACATTGTGAGCCCTATGTGGGGCTCACAATCTACATGAAAAAAATAAATAAAAAAATAAAGTATTCAATGAGAATATTTCATCCATTCAGATCTATGATGTGTTATATATATATATATATATATATATATATATATATATATATATATATATATATATGTATATGTAGATTTTCTGCAAAGGTGTTTTTTTTTTTTTTTTTGAATGCACTAGAGGAGACATATATGATGTTTGAGGCTAGCTTTGCATGGATGGATAACTCACGATGTGTGTTCACTTTTGTGTAGTAAAATAGTCATGAACTAGGAATTACAAAATAATGGTTAGAACCATTAGGAATTAAAAAATGCAAAGAATGTTCACCTTAGGAAAAGGTGACCGTGCAAAGACCTCAATACTATAACCTGATCCCATAGCATCCACATGACTGCCTTCTCATTACTACTAAACTCCCTGGGAATGTAAAATGTTTTGTCATGCCCCAAAGTCTCTCTATACTGTATAAACTTAACTTGGATACAATATGCGGACAGTGATGCAGTTGGGCCTATGAGAACCTATTTAGATTTTTGCTTTTATGGACCGTAGGACACTTCCATGTCATCCTTACCCTGGGAAACTTTGTCTTCAATGGCTTTTCACATTTCTGTGTATTTATTTTGTATTTAAAGGGGCTATAAAGGATTTATTTCAGAAACTGCCCCACATCTGTGCACAGCTCTGCTCTATTGAAGTATATAGGAATCACAACTCGTATATGGTGAGACTGTTTCTGGAGGGATTAAGACCTTTTTCTAACCCTGCATAATACTTGAGTGGCACAGGGTTCTCACAGCAAAAACTTCTGATAAGTTCACTTTGACAGCTCAGCCAGAGGTGTCATCGACTGACCACGAACTTAATGACCTAACTTAGGTTTGTGAACGGTTTCCCATGGTGTTGCACATCTGTAGCCCCCCTGCCCTGCACAGACATGCCACAGCTGTTGCCTTAACTACATTCAGCAGCAGTCTGGGCTAATAATGTAATAGTAATGGGTTTTCCTTCCTTTTACCAAAGGTTAATATTTTTTTTTTCATAGAATATCAAATTAGTAAATCTCATCCTTTCTCCGTGACTGTCCATGTTCATTTGGTTGTCTTCTTATTATTAGGATTGTGCATTAAATATTTCAATTTGTAGTCAATGAAAAATGAAACATTTTGTAACTATAAATAATTAAAAATTTCAATGAGTCTTAAAGATTTTCTCTAAGGGTAAGTTCACACAGGGTTTTTTGATCCGGAACCTGAGGCAGAAGCCGCCTCAGGTTCCGAACTAAAATACGGGTAGCTGCGACTGGAAGCCGGTGCAGTGTACTGGCATCCAGTCGTGCACTCCGCTCCGGATTAGGCCCAAATGAATGGGCTTAGTGTCTTCAGGCGGATGTCACAAGGCAAATCCGCCTGAAAGAATGAGCATCTCGCTTCTTTTTCCGGGAGCCGGAAGAAAGAACTGACCAGCTCCCATTGATTTCAATGTGTGAACTTACCCTAACAGTCTCAGAGAATATTTTTTTCTTGATTGAAACTTTGTCATCATTTGTCAGAAAACCAACCATTGTAGCCGGGTAATCTTCTCTTACTGATTAAGACAAAAGGCTGTCACCTCTAAGATAGTTAGAGAAAATATTTGAAGGGGTATTTCATTAACATAACCATATGTAAAACTCTGCAAAATATCTTCATTATTTTATATCTGTAATTATGTTTACCTTTTCATTCTCTAGAAATTGAACGCATGGAATTTGTCAGTTCGTAGTCGTAGTTCGTAGTCGTAGTTCGTAGTGAGCAGGGTTCATATGGTGCTGTAGGACATCTGATAATCCTTTTATCATTGATCTCTTGGTAGTCCATGTGAGATGCCAAGTCTACAATACCATTTGCACCATTGGAATAGGATATTTAGGATTTCAGTGCCAGAATGTGATGAGAAATATGAGCTCAGGCCTGGTATTAATGGAGCTGTTTTAGAGAGAATGCATGTGCTCTCTCCATTCACTTCATCCGCAGCACCAGAAGTGGCTGAAGTATAGCGCACGGCTATCTCTGGCACTCCCATTGAAATGAATGGGGGGGGGGGGGGGCTGCATTCTGTGTCTACTGCTACATTCACAGTGGGCATAAAACATCTGTGCTGTCTGGATCGGTGGGGGTCTCAGCGGTTGGACTCCTCACTTATCTGTAAGAAATAATTTTCATTTTCTTTTAGGAAATAAAACAGATATTGTGTTATATATGGTTCCAATTAGGCTATGTGTACATTCGTATTGGAGATTCTGTGTAAAATCATTGTATTAATTTTATTGTTCAGATAATAACCATTTTTTCAGAATTTTTTTTTTTTTTTCATTATGACAGGTTTCATATTGTCTAAAAGCAAAGTTTGGCCTAGCTGTGTAGTTGAAGAAACCACTGCATGAGGACTCCTGGTCTTCTAAGCAGCAGCACCAAGATTTATCATTGTTATATCAATATTCTGTTCAAATATGGTTCTCACATATGAATAGAGTTGATCTTTGGACCATAATGTTTTTCTATGATAGCATTATACATCAGTTTTATTCATCCCTTTAAGGAAATAAAACTGAAACATCATCTCCAGTTCTAAGTCAAACATAACATTGCTCTTTTCTGTCAATCCTCGTATTTACATAAATGATAAAAATCCACCTCATGGATTTTAAAATTAAAAATTAAATTAAAAATTTTAAATTAAAACGCTATGAAGCTATATATAAAATAGGGGGACGGTGACACCATATCACATACTATAGAATAAAATCTGCCATAAAACTGACACATTTATTAAATCATATGCAATAGTGTCTTTTGTTAAAAAAAAAAAAATAATAATTCAAAGTCTTTGACACGTGACATGTCTATTCTGTTTCTACAAAGTACATAAAAGCGTTGCTACTTTCCAGCTCCATTTTACTGAAGTCTGCTCCTCTGTATCTATTGTGTCCTCAAATATCAGTTTAGCCAGCATAGGGTTGGCTGTGAATGGTGGTATAATAGTATTTTATGGGGCTATTAACTGGCAACCCTTGACCTCCTGATACTGTGACATTTGACCCTTCATGCTCCTCTGCACAAATACTACAACTCGCTAGGAAAAGCCTGTCCATTCTCCTTGCTCCTGGAGATGGTAGAGTAAAGCTATGTTGGCAGCAGGTGGCATCATGAAATCTGAGCCCTTGTGCTTTGTTAATGCTTCTTCTCAATAACCTTTATGGGTCTGGGGGCCATAAATGCCAGCCTGCTGGGAGACTGTAGTTTCATTAAGGGCTATAAATGTAAAATTATACTTGGTTTTACTGGAAGAATCCATCTTCATTTTACTCAGTGATCCAGTGCTTGCCTTTTGTAAAGACTAGACCTATGTTAGCGGAGTTGGGTTTACAGCCACTACCTTTACAGAAATACAACCAAATCCATTTCACTTTGTAAAGCTCCCTGATGATCTGATGGTAGACTAGATAAACTGCAAGTTAGTTATGGTAAGATGTGTCCTATTGGTATTAGGGGTGGAAAAGTGCCTCCACTATGATACTGAGACTTTTTTGACTGTACCCCTTTCACCACCTTCCTGAAAAGCGGGCATTGAGAAGTTAAAGGTGGCAGGGCCAATGGCCCTGTCAATTTTATCATTTACACCATAAGTATGGCATAATCTTAGCAGGAAATGAAAGCCAGCTAAAGAGCTGGCATACACTCCCCGCTAGGGCACACGGACAGGCAGAGTGTGCCCCTCATTTATGCTGTATCATGAGAAATACCAACTATTAATGAACTTGATGAATACAAATATAATAGGCCATCCCCTTCACACACAGGTTTGATACTTAATCCTTACAATAAAGGAGTACTCTGTCGGCAAATACTGAGATTTGGATTTATGGTATACAGTAATATTGTATACTGACTGTAATAAATCATGCAGGTCATCAGTATCACTCATAGACTTTGCGTGATATTTTTTTCTACATATAAGGGGGTTCACATTGCTAAAACCCTGGAAAAATTTAGTTTGAATCAACCATGAACAGGAAACATGGCGAAAGAGTTACAGAAAAATGTGTTATGTTATAGATGGTTCCAGTTAGGCTATGTGCACGTTTGCATTGGAGGTTCTGTGTAAAATCATTGTATTAACTTCATTGTTCCGATCATAATCATATTTTCAGAATGTTTTCTTCTTTATTATGCCTCAGGATTGTGGACAGATTTCATACTGTCTAAAAACAAAGTTTGGCCTAGCTGTGTAACTAAAACCACTGCATGAGGACTCCTGGTTTTGTAAGCGGAAGCACCAAGATTTTATCAATGTTATATCAATATTCTGTTCTAATATGGTTCTCACACATGAATAGAATATATTTTTGGACCATAACATTTTTCTATGATGACATTCTATATCATTTCTACTCGCCTGGTAGTGTCCTCACCTTGATGGACTATAGTAATGGAGTAATCCATGTTCTTGACAGGGGATCTGCGCGAACAAATCAGCACAATGGAAAGGACATTGTGCTAAAGGAAACCAGCCATCAGACCTTTAATAGGGAAAAATGTTGGCCTTTCCTTTAAGTTATATGACTGACTATTGCAGTAATCTTTAACCCCCAGTGCCAGGATTTACGCACTGCCTACATGATAGGAGTTGTAGTTTTGCAACATATGAAGAACCATTAGCGTTTTGGTACTGTTATCTTGTGGTATAACTAACCATATCAGCACTTCAAGTGATTCTTACATACATGTACTTGCCTTTCAGGAGAACAGTGCCGTATGGACTCTCCAGTTACAGGGGAAGTGTACGAGAAAAACGAAGTACAAACAGAAGGCAGATGGGCTCCATGTCACAGCCTCGGTGTTCATGTACAGACCCAAATGACCAGCGCTGTGTGAACTTCTGTATAAAGAAGACAGACAGGTGAGAATGCAGACTGCGGTCAGACATAGTTTCTATCCAGAAGTGCTCCCAATAGCAGGGTGTGCAGACCTGGGAGCTGTGACCAAGCCCATAAGCGAGGGGGCCCACAGGCCATTCTCACCACACTAAGGCTGAGTAAACTTCTTTGAACTGATTTATGATTTCATTTGATGTCTGTCAGTCCGCCCTTCCTATATTTATAACCCCTGCTCTCTGGTGCTCTGGAATGAGAGAAGGTAAGATGGTTTATGATGACATTTTAATGCCAAAAGGAACAATTCAGGGGTCAGAGTGTAGTCAACAAGGGATACTGTAGGAGAGGCTTTGGCACAAAAGGTGTGTGTGGAAGGGGGACAGACCGGGAATGAGAATAAAGGAAAGCTTGTGTGTACAGACCTGTTGTGAACAAGTCTTCATGTCAGTCTGGGCCCAGATACAGAAGAAAAGGGAATGATAAAATGTATGGATGGGACGTGGCTGACAGTTATGAGAAGTAGTGCCAGGAGCTTTTACACAAGACCCCTTGAGCCAGAATGACTAATACATGCCACAGTTTTGTTTGCCAGATGTTAAAAAATAACATGCTGTGGTTTTTCTTCTGACTTAAAAAAACTGAAAGCTGCTGCACTCTGATGACAGATGCAAAATGAAAGTACCGTATTTTTCGGACTATAAGACGCACTTTTTTTCCCCCAAATTTGGGGGGAAAAGAAGGGTGCGTCTTATAGGCCGAATGTGGCGCCTGGCATCCGCTGTAATAGAGAGGCAGAAGCCGGCAAGTGATAGACGCCATTACAGGTGCCGGGGCCTGCGACATCGCTGCGATCCTCTGCCCTGCCTGAAGCCAGCAGCGGGAGGAGTGATGCTATTCCGCTCCTCCGTCCCCCCGCCGCTGGCTTCATGCAGGGCAGGGCAGCGATGTCTCAGGCCCCGGCGTCTATCCCTCCCCGGCATCCGCCTCTCTAGTACAGCGGATGCCGGGTCAGTATCAGCGGCCCCTTCTCCCCCGGGGCCGGTCCCCACCGGCCCCGTACCTGTGAAGTTGCAGGCCGGCTCCTGCGCGGCGATATCGCAGGAGCCGACCTGTTCGGGTGACAGCCGGGAGCCTAATGAGGCTCTAAGGCCTGTCACTGCTATATATTAGTATTGCGGCTGGGTCTATGACCAGCCGTAATACTAATACACCGAATGTCCCATAGACGGCAATACAGTTGTATTGCCGTCTATGGGACTTGTAATCAAGTGACTGCAGGCTCAAGCCCCGGGGGGGGGGGGGGGGGGGGGGGGCTGAAATAAAATAGTAAAAAAAAAAAAAAGCTTTAAAAATATATAATAAAAATATGAAATAAATAAAAGTTCTAAATCACCTCCTGTCCCTAGAATATATATATAAAAGTAGAAAATCATATATCATAAACCACCGTTTTTTTTTTCAATAAAAGGTGATCTAAGCAATAGATATTCCCCAAAATGGTATAACTAAAAAGTACTTCTGGACCCGCAAAAAAAAAAAACACTCTATGCGTCCCCGTACAGCTGCAGGGTCACCTGTCAATGTGGCCTTGCAGCTGTTGCAAAACTACAACTCCCATACATTAAATATTTTACCAGTTTTTGCTTCAAAATTTTTTTTCCCTATTTTCCTCCTCTAAAACCTAGGTGCGTCTTATAGTCCGAAAAATACTGCATGCAATATTTATTCTGATAGTTTTACTGTCCGTTGTTCTGATCCCCTAATGGATTTGAATAAAGGACATCTCAATGGTAGTGTGCAACTTCCCATAGATCACCAATGCAATAATATGAAGCCTGACCTCTTGGGGCTGTTATGGGCCACTGTTGAGAAACACAGGGCTCTTATGACAACAACCATGTCCTACTTCCTTAGCAAAATAGCACAAAGTCAAGAGAGCAACAAAAGTAGAACTCTGTGTACTGCATTTTAGTGCCTGACAACGGAAAAAAGCTCTTGTGAAGTACAGATGCCTAATTCCTAACATTTATATGATCAGCATTTGTTGCTTTTCGAAATTTATCATGTCATAAAGTGTATCTACTACTACTTTACCCCTGAAAGGACTACTAAACACAGGATCCAAACAAATAAAAAAAGAATACATTTCTTATGATGCCTCATATCAGTGCCTGATTTTTCTTGCTCTTCTTTTCTTTTATAATTTCATGAAAAATAAATTAAAAAAATAAAAATAAATTAGAAAAGTAGTATATGAAAGATGAGCAAAAAAAACAAAAACAAAACAACTTTTAAATTTTTAATAGTGTGATTACTTATTAGATTAAGTTATGATGGACATGGAAATATCACATATGTACCAAGGTGGCTTACCATTATGAGGATTGGACACTGTGTAGCAACCTCTGTCACAATCGATTATTCGTTGGCAACTATAACAACCCATCACCACCTTCCCCGCCATCCCCCATGATCATATCTCATTAAGGATAAAGATATAAACCAGATGCTATGCTCACAGATTTGTATGATTCCAAATGATGTATATTCCAAATGTATTCGTCATGAATTCAGAAGTGCAGGTAATTCCTGGATAGTGCTGGTTTGTAGCATAACTGGTGGCTCAGTGGTCATTATTAGAGATGAGCGAACACTATTCGAAACAGCCATTTCAAATAGCACGCTCCCATAGAAATGAATGGACGTAGCTGGCACGCGGGGGTTAAGCAATGATCATTCACAAGACAGACTGAGGCTAAAGATGAATTAACACTTGGAAATCAGTGTCATTGTCTATGGTCAATGGTTGAGAAGAACATACCCTCACTCTCTATTCTGTCCTCTGTAGACCTTCAGTAGAAAGAACCCGCAGAGATATCAGAATAAAACTGACAAGAATGCATGCAGGAGTATGAGCACCAGTCTCTCTGGTCAGACCTGCAGCACTCAGGTAGGTGATTCATGATGAAAAGTGTCGGATGGGAAGGTCACTTTCACACCTCTTTATGTAGACAATGAATAATAGATGTCACTAGTAGAGATGAGCGAACACTAAAATGTTCGAGGTTCGAAATTCGATTCGAACAGCCGCTCACTGTTCGAGTGTTCGAATGGGTTTCGAACCCCATTATAGTCTATGGGGAACATAAACTCGTTAAGGGGGAAACCCAAATTCGTGTCTGGAGGGTCACCAAGTCCACTATGACACCCCAGGAAATGATACCAACACCCTGGAATGACACTGGGACAGCAGGGGAAGCATGTCTGGGGGCATAAAAGTCACTTTATTTCATGGAAATCCCTGTCAGTTTGCGATTTTCGCAAGCTAACTTTTCCCCATAGAAATGCATTGGCCAGTGCTGATTGGCCAGAGTACGGAACTCGACCAATCAGCGCTGGCTCTGCTGGAGGAGGCGGAGTCTAAGATAGCTCCACACCAGTCTCCATTCAGGTCCGACCTTAGACTCCGCCTCCTCCAGCAGAGCCAGCGCTGATTGGCCGAAGGCTGGCCAATGCATTCCTATGCGAATGCAGACTTAGCAGTGCTGAGTCAGTTTTGCTCAACTACACATCTGATGCACACTCGGCACTGCTACATCAGATGTAGCAATCTGATGTAGCAGAGCCGAGGGTGCACTAGAACCCCTGTGCAAACTCAGTTCACGCTAATAGAATGCATTGGCCAGCGCTGATTGGCCAATGCATTCTATTAGCCCGATGAAGTAGAGCTGAATGTGTGTGCTAAGCACACACATTCAGCACTGCTTCATCAAGCCAATACAATGCATTAGCCAGTGCTGATTGGCCAGAGTACGGAATTCGGCCAATCAGCGCTGGCCAATGCATTCTATTAGCCCGATGAAGTAGAGCTGAATGTGTGTGCTAAGCACACACATTCAGCACTGCTTCATCAAGCCAATACAATGCATTAGCCAGTGCTGATTGGCCAGAGTACGGAATTCGGCCAATCAGCGCTGGCTCTGCTGGAGGAGGCGGAGTCTAAGATCGCTCCACACCAGTCTCCATTCAGGTCCGACCTTAGACTCCGCCTCCTCCGGCAGAGCCAGCGCTGATTGGCCGAAGGCTGGCCAATGCATTCCTATGCGAATGCAGACTTAGCAGTGCTGAGTCAGTTTTGCTCAACTACACATCTGATGCACACTCGGCACTGCTACATCAGATGTAGCAATCTGATGTAGCAGAGCCGAGGGTGCACTAGAACCCCTGTGCAAACTCAGTTCACGCTAATAGAATGCATTGGCCAGCGCTGATTGGCCAATGCATTCTATTAGCCCGATGAAGTAGAGCTGAATGTGTGTGCTAAGCACACACATTCAGCACTGCTTCATCAAGCCAATACAATGCATTAGCCAGTGCTGATTGGCCAGAGTACGGAATTCGGCCAATCAGCGCTGGCCAATGCATTCTATTAGCCCGATGAAGTAGAGCTGAATGTGTGTGCTAAGCACACACATTCAGCACTGCTTCATCAAGCCAATACAATGCATTAGCCAGTGCTGATTGGCCAGAGTACGGAATTCGGCCAATCAGCGCTGGCTCTGCTGGAGGAGGCGGAGTCTAAGGTCGGACCTGAATGGAGACTGGTGTGGAGCGATCTTAGACTCCGCCTCCTCCAGCAGAGCCAGCGCTGATTGGCCGAATTCCGTACTCTGGCCAATCAGCACTGGCTAATGCATTGTATTGGCGTGATGAAGCAGTGCTGAATGTGTGTGCTTAGCACACACATTCAGCTCTACTTCATCGGGCTAATAGAATGCATTGGCCAGCGCTGATTGGCCGAATTCCGTACTCTGGCCAATCAGTGCTGGCCAATGCATTCTATTAGCTTGATGAAGCAGAGTGTGCACAAGGGTTCAAGCGCACCCTCGGCTCTGATGTAGCAGAGCCGAGGCTGCACAAGGGTTCAAGCGCACCCTCGGCTCTGATGTAGGAGAGCCGAGGGTGCACTTGAACCCTTGTGCAGCCTCGGCTCTGCTACATCAGAGCCGAGGGTGCGCTTGAACCCTTGTGCACACTCTGCTTCATCAAGCTAATAGAATGCATTGGCCAGCGCTGATTGGCCAATGTATTCTATTAGCCTGATGAAGTAGAGCTGAATGTGTGTGCTAAGCACACACATTCAGCTCTACTTCATCGGGCTAATAGAATGCATTGGCCAGCGCTGATTGGCCAGAGTACGGAACTCGACCAATCAGCGCTGGCTCTGCTGGAGGAGGCGGAGTCTAAGATCGCTCCACACCAGTCTCCATTCAGGTCCGACCTTAGACTCCGCCTCCTCCAGCAGAGCCAGCGCTGATTGGCCGAATTCCGTACTCTGGCCAATCAGCACTGGCTAATGCATTGTATTGGCGTGATGAAGCAGTGCTGAATGTGTGTGCTTAGCACACACATTCAGCTCTACTTCATCGGGCTAATAGAATGCATTGGCCAATCAGCGCTGGCCAATGCATTCTATTAGCGTGAACTGAGTTTGCACAGGGGTTCTAGTGCACCCTCGGCTCTGCTACATCAGATTGCTACATCTGATGTAGCAGTGCCGAGTGTGCATCAGATGTGTAGTTGAGCAAAACTGACTCAGCACTGCTAAGTCTCTGCATTCGCATAGGAATGCATTGGCCAGCCTTCGGCCAATCAGCGCTGGCTCTGCCGGAGGAGGCGGAGTCTAAGGTCGGACCTGAATGGAGACTGGTGTGGAGCGATCTTAGACTCCGCCTCCTCCAGCAGAGCCAGCGCTGATTGGTCGAGTTCCGTACTCTGGCCAATCAGCGCTGGCCAATGCATTCTATTAGCCCGATGAAGTAGAGCTGAATGTGTGTGCTTAGCACACACATTCAGCTCTACTTCATCAGGCTAATAGAATACATTGGCCAATCAGCGCTGGCCAATGCATTCTATTAGCTTGATGAAGCAGAGTGTGCACAAGGGTTCAAGCGCACCCTCGGCTCTGATGTAGCAGAGCTGAGGGTGCACAAGGGTTCAAGTGCACCCTCGGCTCTCCTACATCAGAGCCGAGGGTGCGCTTGAACCCTTGTGCAGCCTCGGCTCTGCTACATCAGAGCCGAGGGTGCGCTTGAACCCTTGTGCACACTCTGCTTCATCAAGCTAATAGAATGCATTGGCCAGCACTGATTGGCCAGAGTACGGAATTCGGCCAATCAGCGCTGGCCAATGCATCCCTATGGGAAAAAGTTTATCTCACAAAAATCACAATTACACACCCGATAGAGCCCCAAAAAGTTATTTTTAATAACATTCCCCCCTAAATAAAGGTTATCCCTAGCTATCCCTGCCTGTACAGCTATCCCTGTCTCATAGTCACAAAGTTCACATTCTCATATGACCCGGATTTGAAATCCACTATTCGTCTAAAATGGAGGTCACCTGATTTCGGCAGCCAATGACTTTTTCCAATTTTTTTCAATGCCCCCAGTGTCGTAGTTCCTGTCCCACCTCCCCTGCGCTGTTATTGGTGCAAAAAAGGCGCCAGGGAAGGTGGGAGGGGAATCGAATTTTGGCGCACTTTACCACGTGGTGTTCGATTCGAACATGGCGAACACCCTGATATCCGATCGAACATGTGTTCGATAGAACACTGTTCGCTCATCTCTAGTCACTAGGACAGACACTACACATGTCTAGACCAGTATTTGCTTTAAGGAAGCAATATACAAGACTGCACAATGTGACATTTGATTGAGTGGTCATGAACTAGTGATCCTCCTTAAGGCTTGAACACATTGCTGTCAGTCTCCCCCAACAACTTTTAAAGAAAAACAGATATGAATGACACTGGAAAATAGAAGGCCAATACACACAGTATATAGCAACTGTCCACTGGTTTCATCGTTTCTTTGTGTAAAAGGAAAACCAGCAGTAGGTTGTGGAGTCCATCTTATTGGCTTCATTATGTCTAGCTTTATGGAAGTACAATTTATAAAGAAGAGTTTTGCAACTTTGTAATATATTTTGTGCTTCCATTCTTCCTGCTTGTTTAGTGAATGGAAACATTTATTACTAGAATTTAGAGGCTGAAAACAGAGTCTAGCTCGCAGGAATTGTTGCACTTTCTTGTGGTGATATCTGAATAGGTTTTCTGGGACTGTAAATATTAAAGGGTTATACTTATCCACAACCAAATGTGCAAAGCTGCCATATGTCACATAATGAAGTGGATGCAGCATTCACTGGAGCAGTGGCGTAACTAGGAATGGCGGGGCCCCGTGGCGAACTTTTGACATGCCCCACCCCCCAACCAACACCGACGCCGAAGACCTCGACCGACCCCCCCCCCCCCTCCCCTGCACTCTATTATGTCCCTTAGTGGCCCCTGCACACAGTATTATGTCCCTTAGTGGCCCCTGCACACAGTATTATGTCCATTAGTGGCCCCTGCACACAGTATTATGTCCATTAGTGGCCCCTGCACACAGTATTATGTCCCACTGTGGACAACCATAAACAATTATTATACTCTGGGGTCTTTTCAGACCCCAGAGTATAATAATCGGAGACCCGGGGGGAATAAAAACATTTTAAAAAAACCAGTTGCTTACCTGTCCCCCGGCTCCTATGCTGTCGGCCGCCGCTCTCGTTCTTCTTTAATGACGTCGGACGTCACATGACCTGGGAAGCAGGCCGGATTCATGTGACGTCAGAGACGTCAGACAGGTATGAAGGAGGCCTGGCAGGATCGTGGAGAGGTAAGTAACAGTATTTTTTACGTTCCCTTACCTCCGCCGATCATTATACTCGGGGGTCTGCAAAGACCCCCGAGTATAATGATAGTATTTGGGGGGCCCGCGGTGTCACTTGCTGATCCCAGCCCTGCCAGGATTGGCAAGTAAATAGGGCCCGTAACGGCCTATTAAAAAAAAAAACAAAAACGCAGCGGTAGCGGCTGTCACCGGGCCCCCTAATGGCCCAATCAGGATAGGTCATCAAACTTCAAGTATGGGGAAAACCCTTTTCAAACAAACTAGCCTGTAATTGGTTGGAAAATCTACTCCTGATCTCTTTATTTCATAAATGTCTCATTGCTGGAGCCCCCTAGTGGTTGTGAAGGGACATTATTTTTAAATACACAGTGTTTTGATTTTTTTACGGGACACCCAATGTTCACTTGGGAGATTTGAGGTCAGTCCATTCATGGCAATAACGTTGTCGGCTTGCCTGTTCTTTCACTAATAGAATGACTGACTCTCTGATCAACAAGCAGGCAGACGTGCTCGAAATGGTGCAAAGTACAAAAAGTTTCAGAGTCTAAAACTTGGTGGTGTAAAGCATACACATGAGTTTATACTTTACATTGTACCAGAACCCCTACACATTTTGAAATATTAAATCTACCCGCATTGTGCTTATTTAGGAGACATTAGGTTAGTACATTTACTAACCTTGTGTCTACCAAGTATGGTGGATGGGAGATGAAAGGGCACAATACTCAGAAGACCAATATAGTTCAATCCTTGGCCTATATGTATGCCATAAATATAATGTGTTTAATAGTATACACAATTGTATAGCCATCTAATATGGACCGTCATCTGCATTTAAATACAGAAATACATAATTGTAATACTGGGGCATATCCAAATATATATGTCGTTTTTGTTTGTTTTGTTTTTTTACTTTTTCTTTTCAATTTTTTAATACATCTTCATCTTTTTAACCTAGGTTTGGAGATGCCATTTAAAACAAGTGAGTGTGAGACCCCGTGATGACGTGTCATTGATAGTGGAAACCCATCAACAACCCTTCAGACACAAGAGACGTTCTGCATTTTGTGTTAACATAATGTCTGACCTCACAACCAGTATTTGTGTAGAGAAGTGGGGGAAAAAATTATAGTGGACACGTCCTACTGAGGAGAGATCCATCCATTGAAAAGTCCAACCAGTCATCTACTCACCTTTTGAGGCAGTGGCAACACATTGCCTTCCAATGCAATTTTTCATAGAACTCAAGCCCCCTGTACCACAGGAGCACAGTACTACTTTTATACATATATGTATATGCAACCAGAGTTTTGTAAAGTGCTAATGCAAGGAAAAGAATCTCTGTCTACTGCATAGCTTTTATACAGATAGTTAAGCATGGAAAAGCTTTGCTATCATATAGCTGATATAACGCTCTGGGGAAGCAGGGAATGGTGTTCTTAATAGGCTATGTTGCCAACAATCTGGCTATTAGGTTTTTGGGGTTTTATTGGTATGGATGGATAAATGAATTATGAGCTGGACAACACAGTGAGTGGTTTAGTCACAAAGTGATGACTCTACCATGTATGTGACATGTTTTATCATAAATGTAGTTATATTTCTGCCTACTTTGTTCCGCAGTGTAAATGGCCAAGCTAGTCAGTGGTCCTTATAGCCGTACAGTGTAAGGAGAGCTTCATCGTCCACAAAAAATCTTTAAAAATGTTGTAAAAATTGGCTACTGGAATCCCCTCAGTGTCACGAACTTCCACATCTTGCAAGGGATGGTTTTCCTGCCTACTTGGCCATCTCTTCAGAGACTACGAATCCCCAATGATCTCAAAACTGAGCAAGTCCCATCTATTGGACCCCACAATGTGATACCTTGTGACAAGTGTGATTAAAATATCATTAAAAAGTAGTTATAGCTTCAAAATGATCTGACATGTCGCTAATACCTTTTAAGAAGGTGTTTTGGTACTTGTGTCTCTTTAATTTGTAGGGTATTGCTTGGATCATTGCCATAGGTCACAGTTATATCAGTGGACATTACACCACATAAATCAGACTTTATAACATAAGTCACAGGTGGTGAATAAACTGTTTTACCATCTGTTCAGTACTGGGACTCCCACCAAGATTGTCTTCTGCCATGTCTAAAGAAATTCTAAATTAATGTAAACATAGATTGGTTTCACTTGACCATAAAATGGCAGCATTACCCAGACTCCCCATAGATTACAATAGAGTACTAGAGAGATGGAGCCACTAGAGCTTTGATGTCCATATACTGCAGCCATGTTAGTGTGTGTGAAACCAACTTTAGGCGATCCACTATGTCAACCTGGCCAACAGCTCCGGTAATATGTACATTAACACTAAGCTCAACAAGCATGGCTTGTGTCCTGAACACGGAGCGGAGAGAAAACTGCTGCTAGACTCATCTGGCAGAACCTATCGTCCTCAACATCTGACATCAGAAGAAAGTCTTGGGGCCTACATTCACATCAGATGGTTGGCTAAACCTGTCAAAATCAGTGAGGTTTGTCCATATAATATGTATGACTAACTTATACCTAATAGCTGCAGTAAACCTACAGCATTATACCAGAAACACCATTCAAGCTCAGCTTCTTGGGGAACTGGTTATTGGTCAAGAATCTTTGCTTTCTCAGGGTCATTTACCAACATCAATAATTATTTTAAAATGTCTTTTCCAGTAAATGATCAAAATGATATAATTTGATAAATCAGACATAAGGATGGCATTTTCTTTCTCTTACCTTTCTCATCCATTAAAGTTGTACGTCGCAACAGCTGCACAGTCTGACAACTATGTTTGCTTTGAAACCACTATGGAGCTAAATTAAAAGTAAAAATTTATATGTATTGTATATGTGCTTAGTTTTAATATACTTTAATATACAGCTTATGAGTGCCATGTTGGAGGGGGTTGGGTTTAAACACCATTAAATAGAGACAGTATTACAGAGGGTGTCTGACCAAAAAAATTGTTTCCCAGAACCCGCGTCACTCATATGTGGGTTGTCTGGAGTTACAGCTCAGCCCTGAGCCCAGAAATAAATAGTTTGAAGGGTTTTCTTATACAATTTTCTGATCACAGAATGACGCCCAGCAATAAGCTGTAATAAATATGGAGGCCATTTAAGTAACCTTTTAAGTTCCTTGCCGAACCCCTACAGGGAAAATGAAGCATTACACAATGCCTATTAATATCAATGGGTTGTTTGTAAGACCTGTACTGTCCTACTTCACACAAAGTAAGAGATGTTTCTTCAGAGAACATGGGTTTCACACAACAGTGTCCAATGGTCCATTTACTGGCCTGAATGTGACTTTAGTGAAAATGTTATTTCAGTTCAACCAAGTTACTAAATTGGGCTGATATATGGACAGTTTTTCCTGGCCCATACATGGCTACATGAAATGGCCCTAACCGCTTTTCATGCTAGACATACATCTATAAACTTTTAAAAATTCTTTATTCCTTAAGTGTATGTGAAAATGGATTTTCTAAATTGGACAGCTCCCTTTAAGCAGTGTCTCCATCTACACATGGTCATAGTAGCCACCGCTATTTCATCTCTATCAATTGATCCAGGGCGTTTGGGTGTGTTATGTTAAGTCTCTGAAATACTAGATCCTTAATGGCAGGAGTGTGTTAAACCTACGGCATGGGTCTCCACATGATGGGATCATTGTATGTTTCAGTCTTTTCCTAAATAAAATCTACCAGAAGTGTCTGGTAACCGGCGGTCCCTTCAATAGTTCAACCTAATACATCTGTTGTTATTTAGTCAAATGGTCAAAAATTATTAGAATTTTCCCATGGGACAATACAAAATGTAATGCCGACCAGATGTTTCTTGCTAAATTTGGGACAGTTATACAGAAAGTGTAAATACATTTTACATACATATATTAAACTTTTATAAAAGACACATTCATAAAAAGTAGTAGGTATAACCCACTTTTTAAGGGTATTACAACATTTAGGCCTAATGGGCCTATACTGCACATCTGTATGAAACTGAACCATGACCTATCTGGTGCCATATAGCAGAGGTATTCTTCCCTAGATGTAAATACAATGGCATCATATGGTGGCACATTGACTCCATAGCCTTGACCCATAGACATTACATGTGCCACTGTACAGGCTTTATGTACATGGCTTTGCTGGTGTCAAGATTGGTAAAACTAAAACTATTTCATAACTCAGAAATATGCTTATGGTTTCTCAAATCACCATGTACAAAATATATATATATATAAAAAATGTAGTATATAAATATCTCTATTTGGTCACAGTAAATAACATGTTCTTGGCAAACATTCGCCTACTGAAATGTGATCATTGCCAAAATCCCACAATTCAGTCTAATTTGTGTCCCTTACATTCCAGGCTGTTGTGTCAATGTGTTTTATATTATCTTTTAGAAAAATTACTTTTGTGGCATTAACGTTAAGTCTCATTAAAACTTCCCTTCAGGGTCAGGGCATGCTGGGAGTTGTAGTTTTTCAACAGCTGGAGAGCCACATGTTGGAGACCATTGCTCTAAGTTATTGTATCGTCAAGCGACATGTATTGTGTTTCATGCTATCACTGTATATCTGCTCCCTAGTTGCAGGCATGTGCTCTGTACAGTTATAAATGTGGACTATTTATTGTCAAAAAATCTTCAAATACTACATTTTGTCTGGATTTTTTTGTAGCAAAAAAATCTTTATATATAAAATATCTATTAAAATTTGACTTTTGTTATAAAGCAGCCAGACTCTTGTTTCTTTGTGAAATTGTTAAACAATATATTAATCAATATAGACTTGCAAATTGGCAATTGGTTCACTAAAATGTTGGAGCAGCAGCACTAGGAAAGTGCCGTATCAATAGGGCTGCCAAGAGGAAGTCAACAGCAGTCAAAATGGCAATGAGCTTCGCTAGAGGCAGGTGTACTTGGTTCCCACTGGAGCTAAATAAACTCTCTGCCATTACCATGATTGAGTTACCCATCTGTATCGAATTTTTGCTTTGCCTTGTATCTCTTGTTTAAACAGACAGATTTTTGAATTATGGGGTTGCCCATGACTAGCTCTTTAAAAAAATGGTTTGCGCCCAAAAGGAATTTTTCATACTACCGATTCCTCCCCCATCCACTACTATAACTACTACTACCTGGAGGCTACTGGAACAGCCGATCTCTGCAGAGCCTGGGAGTCAGTCATTACCTTTGTCTAATATGTTTTTACTTTAATTTTTTATGTTAAAAGTATTTGGAGGTATTCTTTAGACTACACATGAACTACACATGAACATCTGGAGATGTTCATGGCAGTCTTTTTCGAACACAACTGCTCTGTGACCTGTGCATAGGTCATAGGGAGAGCCTTATGAAGACCGGCTTTTCCTACCGCTCTGCATAAGAATAAGGGTGTGTTCACACAGAGGAATTAACCGCAGATTAGTTTTCAATGGGAGGCAGAGATCGCAGCAGGACACTGAAAAAAGAAGCGTCCTGCTAGATCATGCCACGGATTCTGCAGCTGATTCAGCCACGGGGTCCACGGCTCGAGACACCCTCCTGATTAGGCCCATTCATCTGGGGTATCGTGATGTAAATGTATTTAAATTAACAGATGTAGACCAAAAAAAAAACAAAACAAAACAACTTCTTCAAAGGATTCCTAAAATGGAGAAAAAGAACAAATGTATTCTTCCCTACCTAATTCTAATTCCACCTCGAGAGCTGCATTCATAATTCTGCTGGTGGTCATTGCAAATCATGGACAAGATTCTTGACAGGAGAGTGTGGCAGCCTGACTAGTTTTATCATTATTTGAGTCTATTTGTGAAAATAATGGGAAATCTATACCAGTCCCTAGCTGATTTAGATTTCAGCTCCAGGCTCACGGACCACCCAAAACAAAATAGCATAAATTTTACCCTACTTGATGCCAGCAGCTAATAGATAAAGACCGGAGCAACAAACACCAGTGTTAATATATTATGCCAGGTAACTCTACCTGCAGAATAGTGAATACAGCTGCACTGTGCATATCCCCACACAAGCAAACCCCAAGATGGTGTCCTCTCTTCTGTTACTGTGATGGTATGATCATTAGTTTGCTGTCAGAAATCCCCTTTAACAGGTGTAACTCATGGCACTTATTACTTTGTGTGGGTGTAGGAGTAGCATTTGCTCCTTGTTCTCCATGATCCTTTCTGTGACAACACCAGGCTAGCACCAAATTACTTCTTGGGTAACTCTTTTGGCTTACACAAGTCCCTTCATGGGCAGTTCTCTTGTTCTATGCAATCCTGCCTAATATCTGGATAGTCAGGAAAACTTTACTGTGTATACAGGTCTTCAGTGTGTAACAGTGAAGTCGTACTCATGTAAAGGACAGTCTCCTCAAACTTCTTATGGCATGGTGGCCTCTTTGCATTGAGATACTTTACCAGGACATGAGCATTGGGACTCTCAAAAGTAAGCACAGACTTAATCGTATTGGGAATAAAAGTCAACTACAAACTATAACAAGTTCCAGTCCCTCATTCACTTGCTATGAGAATTGCCACTATATTTTGTATACTCCAGCCTTCATCTATAACCATCGCAATGGGAAAATACTTTTGTGTCTACATCACTAAACCCTAAATCAAGATCCCCCAATTATTTTTTCTCGGTTTCTGATTTATTTATAATGCGGAACATAAGGATCAAATAATATATTGCAATTTTATTATAAAATGGGTTCTCCTAATTCACCTAAATCCCTTTTGTTGATATGACCGGAGATGAATTTTCAGAAATTCAGTCTAAAAATATCATAAAATAATAGCCTCTGGGGTTTGTTTATAAAGTTCCTTGAATTTCCAGAAGATGAATTTAAAATGAGCTTGATAAACATACAATGAACATTACAATGCCAGAAAGATTGCAAAATAAAGACGCCCATAATATTATCATCATTACTAAACCGTGTTGCAATGCTTCAGCAAAACATTGTAAAATGTAACAATGATCCTAAATAAGTACATGAGCAAGACTTAAATAATAACTAGCACATTATATAAAATCTTATAAAAGATACATGGATGTAAACTGAGATAGAAACTAACTGCTAGTGCTCTATTTCTCTGCATTTCCACCATAGGAGGCATGTAGTTAGTGTCTGTGCTGTAGAAAGCATCCGCAAAATATGGAAAAGGTCCTAATCCTGGCCATATTTGTGACACAGACATATGTATGGGATCACACGACTTTTTGTGGATCCATAATTGCAGATAACATACTGATGCAATGTGGACATGTAGTTTTTGTGGAATACTAACCCACTCTTGTGGAGAGTAAAAATCACCATGGTTGTATACATAATTTGGCTGACTATATAACTTTATTTTTATGCCCTAGATCATTTTAAAAAACTTTTATTATGTCAAATAAATAAATAAATAAATAAATATATATACTGTATATATATATATATATATATATATATATATATATATATATATATATATATATAATGTCTGTTCTTTATGTACAACTAAGTGACTGGACTGATCTTTATTTAATTTCGCACACAGGTACATCAGGTGTCCGCCAAGGTTTTACACTGGGTATCAGCTCTCTAGGTTGCACTGTTTCTGAAATACAGTATTCCCAAAAATGACCTGCATTAGCCATTAGAAGCCTGCAAGCCTTTCACTCATAATCCAACTGCCATACACATGGTCACATGTCTCTTATTAGCCAATAGAAGCTCACCTGCGCTTAGTCTCCATATGCACACCGCTTTACTCCAGGTTTCCAAAACAACCAAGCCATTTTTCTTCACTGCTGTAGGTCACTTTAAAGGTGCAGGGCACTGTGGATGACACTGTTGCACAAGGTCACATACATACAGCTTTACTCCAGGTTTCCATAACAATCAATCGCAGGTTTTTCACTGTTATTCAAACAGAGATACACATGATCACATGGTGCTTATGGACCAATGGAAACTCTCAGGTTCTTCAGTCTTGACGTACACACAGCTTTACACCAGGTTTCCATAGCAACCAAACTATTTATGACTTGTATTAAGGAAAATGTTTGTTTTGGTACCGTGTTAGCCAGTGGTTATAAAATATAAAAAACAAAAAAACTTTGCAAGTCTTCAGTAGGTGATACCTTTTTTTAATGGTTAACTCATAATGATGACAGAATATGACGTTTCGAAGCTTCCTCTGAGCTTCTTCTTCAGATATAACTAAAAAAACACTTTGTAGAGGCTGCATATTTATGACTGGGCACAGGGCTAGAATTACAGGAGGGAGGGGGGAAGAGGCTTATTACTATATACTTATAACAACAAAAAATCAATTGCCAGATCCCTGGTTCTTATCTTAATGGCTGTCTTAATGATCTGTATAAAAAGACATAAACCCAAGTGAGATGTTCATCCCATTGTTCAATGTCTGGAATAGAGTCATGGCCTTGTACTCATAAATCAGTCGCTGTTTCCTTGATTTAAAGTTCCCTTTTAAGATCAAGATTTTCATGTCATTGATGATGTTGTGATCTTCCTGGCAGAAGTGTTTTGGCACGGGAAGATCAGTTCTCTGTTGTTTGATTGTATGAATTAATTCTCATTCTGAGTTTCTGTCCGGTCGCTGGTAGAAAGGTGAAAAACACCAGCAACCCGTACCACTGTAATAAAACATATACAGGTAAGCAATAAACCCTGCAGTACTGCCAAATAAAAGAATAAAAACTCTAGACACAGCTATCCCTTCTCAGATTGAAACATTAATTCCTAATGTACTGAATAGATTTGTCAAGGATTTAGCTAACACATTTTAAGGTAAGTGCGAGGATAAGAGACTCCCAGCTATGTATTTTATAATTATGTATTTGGCTTTGGCGAATTATTACCTGGACAGGCTTCTTATACACAGGATGCTGTTAACAAAAACCTGTTTACTTGCAGGAATGTGGTTTGTCTGTTCTGTAATCACAGCCTTTTGTTGATTCATGCCTAGCACCATTAGCATACCTGTGCAATCCTCATTATTCCAGCAGGGGGGCATGCTGGAGTTGTATACTGAAAGACCTCTGAATTCACATAACATAGACCAGTTGTCTCTGAGCCTGACTTCAAAGTGAATATGGTTTTCTGATGATATTTGCCTAAGAGGACATGCCACAGTTGCACCGTTAAATTCGTCATGTGTGCCAGATGGACCCAAATGCTCAAAGTCCAAACTCGCTAGTGTTGAGAACAGGGGAACGGTCCAGACACTGAACTCATTGCCCAAAGGGGATTGGGGTTTCATCCTTGGTGGGGACCTCCCTATGAACCCCATCATACCACTGGCCTGACATTAAGATCATCTGACGAGGGATTATGACTGTTCTTAGTTATTTGATTTCAAGGATGGAGGATGGGACTTCTATCCCTAATGACATAACTCTGGGAAGAGACTGGGGAGAGTTATATAGTCTCACCTGAGGACACAGAGGTAGTTCTGATTCTGGAAGCCATGTGAGCAGATTGTTTTCTTTCTATCTTTTATTCTTATTTTATGTATTGTATAACACTTTTACCTGTATATCCGTATATGTTCATGGCTAGTACCAACCCACTCGGGTTAATAAATTTATAAAATTTATAAATCTCATTTCATATTATCCTATAAGACCCGGGCACACTTGCAGGGAGCAAGTGGAAAGTAAGTTAGAAGGGTGATCACCAGGTGTGCCAAAGTAGCTTTGGCAAGGCGGCATCCTTCTCAGTAAGTAATACTATATATTATTGCATTAAAGTTATAGAAAAGTGCATGTTCTTCATTTCAGTTTTATACTTGCTTCCATTCCCAGTTTGGCTTACAAATTCTTATGCAAAATACTGACCTAAGGAAGTTTTTTTTTTAATTTGTACTGGGCTCTGTTCCCATTATATGAAAATAGGGAACATAACTCCTGACCACAAGTGGTTATGCAGGCTCATACATAAAGGGTCTAGAGAATATACACTTGTTGGATGCAATGAAGATAAGAGGTTGTACAACATGACAAAAAAAGAAAAGTAGAACCGTCTAGTAAGACACACATTGGATACACTAATGTTCAAGAAAATATCTGCTGAACCCAATATGTCTACAGGGTATATATGTTGTATTTTCTATTTTTGCTTACATTTATTTTTTTTACTCCCTACTTTCTAAAATATTATATAATAACTTTTTTATTTTTCCATTCAGAGTCATATGAATGATTATTTTTTGCATGATAAATTGTACTTCAATAATGTCACCACTTAATATTCTATGCAAAGTAATGGGAAACCAGAGAAAAATTCAGAATCGGTGGAATGAGAAAAAGAATTACAATTGTGCCATAATCTTACAAATTTTACAGTGTTCATCATCTGTTAAAAATGACGTTAGCTTTATTCTGTGGGTGAGTACAATTCAAGGTAATACAATATTTATGTAGTTTTTTTCATGTTTTAATACCTTTGCAAAAATTCTTTGGGATAAATCTTTTATTATATATATACATAGAAATGTTCGGTCTGGGGAACGCCTAATGTGTTTATGTTAACTCTCATTTATTTATATATGATCTAGGGAAAAGGAGTCATTTTAATTTAAATTTTTTTAAACTTAATCTGAATTTCCATGGATGAAGAGCCTGTGTCCTGTGGGTCAGATTAGTGTCACTCCATCTCCTGTTTGATGCAGTTAGGGCTACCCCTTAGTCCTGCACTACTGAGAATAAATTAAAGAATGTCTGGTTTAGGAATTTTCAATGCTTACTTTGGAATGATGCAAGAAATTCTTTTCTATCCAGATCAAGACATACAAGTAATGATTTGCGGTTTTATAAAACTTAAAAACAAAGCCTGCTACATTCGAGGCAAAAAGATAATTTATTAGTTTGTTACTTGCTAAAGTTACTGGCAGATATGTTAAAGATACAACAGTACACTTACTTACAATTTTCACCAAAACACACTATATATGGAATCTGAATCAGTAATCCCACAAAAGCAAACACATAACCTATATGGATATACTGAACAAAATAAAGAAATACTATTCCTATAAATATAAATATTTTATTCAATAGCAAAAATAGCACTAAAATAAGTTTACATAAAAACACCACCAATAGTCATGGTAGAGGTCCCACCCAATGCAGAGGGATGGCTGCAAGTTATTTCTATATGAAAATAATACACACAATACAAGTGGCTAAAGAGACATGGTATATATAAATGTAAGTTGCATGCTAGTGCGATATACATATAATATAAAAATATAGAACAGTCAATCACAGCAGAGTAATGTATGAGAGACTGCTAAACATCAGTTACACAAAAGAGTCAAGGTCTGCTTATGTATTGCTTATGCATTAGAAAGGCAACAGATATACACTCACCGGCCACTTTATTAGGTACACCATGCTAGTAACGGGTTGGACCCCCTTTTGCCTTCAGAACTGCCTCAATTCTTCGTGGCATAGATTCAACAAGGTGCTGGAAGAATTCCTCAGAGATTTTGGTCCATATTGACATGATGGCATCACACAGTTGCCGCAGATTTGTCGGCTGCACATCCATGATGCGAATCTCCCGTTCCACCACATCCCAAAGATGCTCTATTGGATTGAGATCTGGTGACTGTGGAGGCCATTGGAGTACAGTGAACTCATTGTCATGTTCAAGAAACCAGTCTGAGATGATTCCAGCTTTATGACATGGCGCATTATCCTGCTGAAAGTAGCCATCAGATGTTGGGTACATTGTGGTCATAAAGGGATGGACATGGTCAGCAACAATACTCAGGTAGGCTTTGGCGTTGCAACGATGCTCAATTGGTACCAAGGGGCCCAAAAAGTGCCAAGAAAATATTCCCCACACCATGACACCACCAGCCTGAACCGTTGATACAAGGCAGGATGGATCCATGCTTTCATGTTGTTGACGCCAAATTCTGACCCTACCATCCGAATGTCGCAGCAGAAATCGAGACTCATCAGACCAGGCAACGTTTTTCCAGTCTTCAATTGTCCAATTTCGATGAGTTTGTGCAAATTGTAGCCTCAGTTTCCTGTTCTTAGCTGAAAGGAGTGGCACCCGGTGTGGTCTTCTGCTGCTGTAGCCCATCTGCCTCAAAGTTCGACGTACTGTGCGTTCAGAGATGCTCTTCTGGCTACCTTGGTTGTAACGGGTGGCTATTTGAGTCACTGTTGCCTTTCTATCAGCTCGAACCAGTCTGGCCATTCTCCTCTGACCTCTGGCATCAACAACGCATTTCTGCCCACAGAACTGCCGCTCACTGGATGTTTTTTCTTTTTCGGACCATTCTCTGTAAACCCTAGAGATGGTTGTGCGTGAAAATCCCAGTAGATCAGCAGTTTCTGAAATACTCAGACCAGCCCTTCTGGCACCAACAACCATGCCACGTTCAAAGGCACTCAAATCACCTTTTTTCCCCATACTGATGCTCGGTTTGAACTGCAGGAGATTGTCTTGACCATGTCTACATGCCTAAATGCACTGAGTTGCTGCCATGTGATTGGCTGATTAGAAATTAAGTGTTAACGAGCAGTTGGACAGGTGTACCTAATAAAGTGGCCGGTGAGTGTAGAATACAAGTAATCACAAACATCACACACGATACTCAAATGATAATCATCAGCAGTGACATTACCAAAGTTAATATGGGGCCTCCACCTTGAGCCCCAATACGTGCTTTGCCCCTCTTAGCTTCGTCCGGGATCTTCAAGGTGAAGGGCTCACATCCAAACATAAATAATACCTAGTACAGATGTAGGCAATGTTAGAATCCCCCAGTGGCACCACTGAGGGCGTGAACTGCCGATTGTGTCATGTGACACTGATAAGCCACACCCAAATGTTCATTAAGATGAAAAATAGAGAAATACTGCAATATTAGTGAAATCTCACACATGTGCATAGCCCAGCAGATCATCCAGCCCATGAAACAGATGAACATCGAGATATTTGAGATACTCGATCATGCACAAAACAGTACCCACTCATACAAGGCGATAGTACTGTAATATACATAGGTAAATTCAAGTGTCAGAAAAGAGCTACGGTGCAGTTCAAGAGCAAAACGCCGATATGTAGCGATCATGCAACAATATAATTATAGCAGTACATATTGATGAGCAGGGAGTACATATATTTAATAGACAGAATGACTGAGAAACTAGATTACTAAGTATACAAATTTGGAGATAGTGGCCTGCCTAGAAAAAAAATAGAATAAGTACTTACCGGTAATTCGGTTTCTAGTAAGCCCTCCATGTCATCACCACAAGAGTTGCATCTCCACCCACTATTAGGGACAGGAAAAGCACACAAGACTTTAAATAGCCCCTCCCCTTCCTCCCTCTTCAGTGTATTCCAGATGACCACTACCCTGTTACCCCGAAAACAAGACACCCCCCCCCCCCTTCACCTTCTGGATCACATACAACCGGCAGTCATGCCGGCACTCCGCTAATTGTTCCCCGCTTTGTTTGCCGATTGTTCCCCGCTCCAGCCGCTGCATAAAACATCCCCCGAAAATAAGAAAGGTCATATATTTCGTTAGATAATTAATTATAAGAACTTGTCTTATTTTCGGGGAAACAGGGTATTAGCATAATCCAAACCAAATATAGTATAGTCAATGTATGGACCCAAAATCAAGTAGCTGCTCTACAAATCTGGTCTAAAGAGGCATCTGCCCTTTCAGGCCAAGAAACAGACATGGCTCTGGTAAAATGAGCTTTAAGGTGTCTCGGGGGAGATAAACCATTACACAGATATGCTCTACAAATAGCATTTTTAATCCAACTAGCAAGGGACTTCCTTGATCATTTCTTCCTTTTGTTAGGGCCACAATATTGAATAAAACAATTCTCATCCTTTCTCCAGTCTGAAGAGGCTTTCAGATAAGAAATAACAGTTCTAAAAACATCTAGCCTGTGAAATGATTCTTCCCTGCTGATAGACGGATGTTGACAAAAGGATGGAAGAATGATCTCTTGAGAGATATAGAGCCTGATAGAACCTGAATTTCATTAACTCTTCTGGCAAATGTTATGGCAACTGAGGGTCTGCATGGAATGTTGGACCCTGATTTAGAAGGTCTGGAACTAACAGAAGTACCAGAGGGTCTGCTATCTTCAGATTGTTTAGAAGCCCAAACCACGCTCTTTTGGGCCATACTGGCGCTATCAAAATGATCTTCAGATTCTCCTTGATGATCTTTTGCAGAACCCTTGGAAGTAAAGGAAGCGGAGGAAAAGCATATGCCAGGGTGGACTCCCAGTTATGGGAAAAGGCATCTACCCCTAGACAAGGTTCTCTTGGGTTGAGTGACAAGAACTAAGGAACTTTTGTGTTTTGATGATCGTCAAACAAGTCCACTTCCGAAGTTCCACAGACCTGGCAAACCTGCTGAAAGATCTCTTTCTTTAGACTCCAATCCCCTAGATTTAGATGTTTCCTGCTCAGAAAATCCGTTTGACAGTTTAAAAAACCTTTCAGATGGAGAGCAGAAATGGACTTTAGGTGTATTTCTGCCCAGGCAAATATTTGAGCTGAGAGAGCCTGCAAGTACCACCAATGAGTAACTCTCAGTGGCAAAGAAATGCTACTATCGTCATGTTGTCTGACAATATTCTAACATGTGAGTTTATCAATGGTCTGGCCTCTTTTAGGACTTCCTCGAAAATGAAAATGAAGTGTTTTTCCCCCATGCTGGTATGCGAACCTTAAAAATTTTTGGTAGACAGGATGAATTGGGATTGCGATAATATGCATTCTGAAGGTCGATGGTGACCATGAAATGGTCCTGCCCTACCAGAGGAATTGTGGATTTTACTGACTCCACCTTGAAACAATGATAAATTATATTTATTTAATGGTTTCAAGTTTAGAATTATTCTGTACTTCCCACTTTTTTTTTTTTTTTTTACCATAAACAGGCGGAAATAATGACCTTCTCCTCTCTAAGGGGGAAACAGGATAAATTATTTCCATATCCAGAAGCTTCTGGACACCTTCCAGTAAAACCATGTGAAGCGTAGGAGATGGAATGCATGTAGTCACTACTCTCTTGGGGGGATAGGTTGAAAACGCCAATTTGAAGCGGTTTGCTATGGAATCTAGGATGTACAGGTTGGATGTGACTTCTCTCCAGGGTACAACATACCTGGACAACCTGCCCCCTATCCTCCTGGCATCATTGTTTGTCCTGGGACTGTTTATTGGAGTTGAAGAGGATATTTTTCCTCCTGTCCCCCTTAGGGTAACTCCATCTTCTTGTTTTACCCAGGATTGTATCCTTAAAAGGGACAAAACGGCTGTTTCTTTTTTGAAAGCTTCAGTTCTGGAAGTGACTTCTTTTTATCTGATGCTTTCTCAAGCAACAAATCTAAATAAGGGCCAAACATATAGGAAGGGAATAGCGCTCAGCTTCTGCTTGGATATTGCAGTCACCAGCTCACATTTTCAGCCATAATGCACAGCGAGTTGTATTTGAGAGGACCCCAGATCTAGAGGCAATCCTCAATGGCTCTGCCGAAGCTTCTGCTAAAAAGCCTGTGGCATTCTATAGCAGCGGGATGGAGGATAAAATGTCTTCCCTAGAGGTGCCTTCTCTAAGATGGATCTCTAGTCATCTATACATGGACCTTGTCACACATGTTGCCCCAATGTTAACTTGTAATAGGGCTGAAGAACACTTCCATGTTTTTTTAAGAAGGCTGTCAGTTTTTTTTTTATCTAGCAGGTCTTTAAGCTGTGACGAGTCTTCAAAGGGAAGTGTCGTCTTTTTTCCCACTTTATCCACCTGAATATCAATTTTCGGCACATCCACCCAACCTTTGATTTTAGTTTCATCAAAAGGAAATCTATCTTTAATTTCCTGAGATACAAGCAGCCTCTTTTCCGGATGTCGCCACTCATCCTGAATAAGACTCTCTAAATTTTCATGAATGGGAAAAACTACCGTATTTTTCGGACTATAAGACGCACTTTTTTTCCTCCCAATATGGGAGGAAAATGTGTGTGCGTCTTATAGACCGAATGCAGCGTGTGCAGCGTCTGTGTCCTGTCTATGAGGAGCAGCACGGAGAGCAGCACGGTGCCTGCCTGCTCTGCCCCTCCTTCCCTGTCTGTGTCGCATGTTTGCAGGAGCGAGATATGAGAGGCAGCGAAGTAGGGGCGGGCCAGACAGGTGAAGGAAGCCTGGTTTCAAGCTTGCCGAGAAAACCACGCCTCCTTCTCCCATCTGGCCCGCCCCTCCTTCACTGCCTCTCAGATCTGGCTCCGGCAATGATGCCACACAGACAGGGAAGGAGGGGCGGGCCAAACGGGAGGAGGAGGCGTGGTTTTCTCGGCAAGCTTGAAACCACTCCTCCTTCACCCGTCTGGCCCGCCCCTACTTCCCTGCCTGTGTGGCTTCATTGCAAGAGCCAGATCTGAGAGGCAGTGAAGGAGGGGCGGGCCAGATGGGAGAAGGAGGTGTGTTTTCAAGTTTGCTTAGAAAACCACACCTCCTTCACCCGTCTGGCCCGCCCCTTTTTCTCTTCTTGCATAGCTTCACTTCCATGGATGAGATAGATTAGATATAGATGGATAGAAAGACAGACAGACACAGACAGATAGATGGATAGATAGGAGATAGGTAGATAGATAGATAGATGGATAGATAGATAGATAGAAAGACAGACAGACACAGATAGAAGGATAGATAGATAGATGGATAGATAGATGGATAGATAGATAGATAGATAGACAGATAGATATAGATATATGTTCAAATCACCCCCATATCCCTAGAATACATATAAAACAAAAACATTACTGTGAAACACATACACATTTGGTATCCCTGTGTCCGAAAGCCCCCGGTTCTATTTACATTGGTGAAATATTATATTATTAGGTTATTAAATATTTCACCAATTTTTTTTCCTTAAAATTTTTTTTTCCCTATTTTCCTCCTCTAAAACCTTAGTGCGTCTTATGGTCCGGTGCGTCTTATAGTCCGAAAAATACGGTAACTTTTTCTTTGTCCTAAGCCCTGCAAACATCTCATCATGAACAGTTTGCTTTTCCTGAACATCTTCTATGTTCATGGTACTTCTAACTGCAGAAGGAAGCTCCTGAGTAAAAGCAGATGAGATGGAATATCTTCTATCCTCCATATCTAAAGGCCCAGGTAATTCCCCTTCCTCCATGAAATCTTGGGGCACAGATGGGATGTAAACGTCACTACTATCCGAATCTTGCTCTATAATTAACTTCCTCTTTTTGGCCGCAGGGTGTGGCTCAGCAGAGGTAAAGGTATGGGAAAACAAGCTAGGGAGGACTGGATCTCCAGCCGAACCATCCCTTTAATTTCCCCCATTATTGACAGCTGTTCCTCTTTAATTATTTGCTCAGTGCAAGACTGACAGAGATTTTTTTAGATGTGGAAGAAAGTTTTTTTTTTCTCACAGATGGCACATTTTTAATATACAGCCATTTTCTTAGCTTTAGAAGACACATCTTTAACTTCTTTTTCCTAGATAAATACATAACAATAAGGGGACATGAGAACTCTCATAAACATACCATGTAGAAACACGTTACCAGATTCCTCACTGGGGCTGGGGGTACGCCAGGCTCATACACCCCTCTAGAGGACTCATCTCAAGGCATCATAACAGACACAAATGGTCCTACCTGAGACAACAGCCTCTTGGTCTGGGAGGCTTTAAACTAACCACCGATGACCAGCGTACTCCATTTCACGAATAGGAATAGTTCTGGTCCACCTGAACTGCTCAGGACGCCAGAGAATTCAAATTTCCCTCCATTAGCACCTTTTCCTGGAAAAGGAAGTGACGTCACCACTGTGTATTCCACCGTTGAACATAGAATGCCGAGCAGGATGCAACACAGGCAGGTGGACACTACAGGCCAGGGAGCCTCCAAAGAAGGACCAAGGCCCACATATTCGTCTCTACTGTTCCCAAGACGGGACAGGAAGAGGCGGAACCAGCCAAGACTCAGAAGAGAAACGGCGCAGACTTGCAGAGACAGCCACACTGGACCCCACGCTGCAGGTAAGTATGAAAGAACCTCTTCAGCTGCCCACTAATAGAGACAGGAAAAACACAAAATAGGGAGGAAGAGGAGGGGCTATTTAACCTCTTGTGTGCTTTTACTGTCCTTAAAAGTTGGTGGAAATACAACTCCTGTGGTGTTGGAAGGCATTTGAGAAACAATAGATTTATATGACAGTATGTGTATTTCTCTCTCTCTCTCTCTATATATATATATATAATAATTAAAGTGGCATGAATTAATGTGCTAAATGTATTACATTTTGATGTAAATGTTCTGGAAGTGTTGCATGGTGATGAAAGAAAATTCAATAAAATAAAATGTGATAAAGTGTGAATGGATGTTGTGAATGCATACATGTGCTGGAACATCTATGTATTCATTACATCCATTCACACTTTATCACATTTTTTAAATTTTTTTTTATTTAATTATTAGAGATGAGCGAACGGCGTTCGATCGAATTGGTATTCAATCGAATATCAGGCTGCTCGAGATATTCGATTCCAATTGAACACCACGCGGCAAACGCACTAAAAATTCGTATAACCCCCCACCTTCCCTGGCACTTTTTTTGCACCAATAACTGTGCAGGGGAGGTGGGGCAGGAACTACGGCAACGTAGGCATCGAAAAAAAAAACAAAAAACGGAAAAAGTAATTGGCTGCCGAAATCAGGTGACCTCCACTTTATACGAATAGTGGATTTCAGATTCGGTTCATATGAGACTGTGAACTATGTGACTGTGAGACAGGGATAGATGTACTGGCAGGGTTAGCTAGGAATTAGCTTTGTTTAGGTAGGAATGTTACTCACACAGCTCTTTGGGGCTCTATCTCGTCGGGATCCCTATAAGCTTGCGTTATGCGGGAGCTGACTTTTTCTCATAGGAATGCATTGACCAGCATTGATTGGCCGAATGCCATACAATGTACAGCATTCGGCCAATCAACGCTGGTTCTGCCGGAGGAGGCGGAGTCTAAGATTGGTACACAGCAGTCTCCATTGTGGTCCGATCTCAGGTATAGCAGAGTTGACACAGCTCTGCTACACCTGAGACGCAGCAGAGCTGGTCATGCGCTGAACTCTGCTACACCTGAGATGCGCCTCTGGCAGAACCAGTGTTGATTGGCTGAATGCTGTACTCTGTATGGTATTCGGCCAATCAACGCTGGTCAATGCATTCCTATGGCAAAAAAGTCAGCTCCCGCATTATTAGTGGCATAATACAGGTACTTGGGCTTGTTAGATGCCCCCAGGCATGCTTCCCCTGCTGTCCCAGTTGCATTCCAGAGGTGTTTCCTGGGGTGTCATAGTGGACTTAGTGACTCTCCTAAGTCGAAGAGTGGTTTCCCCTGAAACGAAGCTTTTTTCCCCATAGACTATAATGGGGTTCGATATTCGTTCGAATCGTAGAATATTGAGGGGTTATTCAAAACTAATATCGAATATTTCACTGTTCGCTCATCTCTATTAATTATTATTATTTATTTTTTAAATGTATAGGTATAACAGTACAGACTGCATAATGAAAATTCCCAGAGTTTTGGAGCATCTGTCTCTCCTGATCCTCACAGAAAACACAATGAAAGGCTTCAAGTAATGCTAACGCCCCAAATTATAGTCCATTGACGCAGTTTTACCAGAATATTAAACATAAAACAGTTCAGAGAAGAGCGAGTACTTTATTAATTGGAAGATTTTCTCCATGACAGTTCATTCTTTACTCAGGAACACTAAGAAATTAATTACGATCAAACAAGTTCATCAACAAGAATCACAATCTGTTAGAACATCTCAACAGACTCTTCTCATCATTTCCATGCTTCTCCAAGATCTCCAAAGATGTTTCCTCGCAATATAAATTAGAGCCTCCAATATACAGGCAATGTACTCTCCAATCTTTGGGTCTCCAGTTGTTGAGGATCCCAGCATGTCGTTTCTTAATAACTAAAGTGCAACAGATTTAAGACCATTGTATTAGAGAGACTTCAAAATTCAAGATTCATGATAGGTATCCAAGTTTGGCTTTCAGCTTCACTTCTGACTTACGCTGGCCATAAATGTACTCACATAGGAGATTAATGTTAAAGACGTTACTCACATGTAGATACAATTACGCATAACCACATGAAATATGAAACATGAAAATTTCATTGAAAAATAGTATTCTAAAGCCGTGGTCCTCTCAAAGAAAAAAGACAAAATATACTACAGGGATTGAAAGTCAAACCATTACAGAAAATCTGGTCTTGACGAAGCAGAAAAAAAACGGACAATAGTAACAGACAGTGATAATGGACAGCACAACAGATGTTAGTTTGTTAGCCATAGACATTAAATGTTACAAAATAATGGACACATATATCATCCGTCATTAGTCTGGTATTTCCAACAGACACAAAAGTCCTGCACCCCGCATTGTTATGTCTGCAAAATAAACGAACATGTGACAGATTTCGTGTATACGGGCACTAATGGACAACAGATATAATCCCATAAATTAGTATTTTTATCTGATTTATGTGGGCTCTGTGTCTGTTCTTAACATTTTGTAACAGCTGTTAGCAATGGACACTACTAACAGTAATGTGAACACCCCCTAACATAAAAAATAAAATGTATCTCCCCCATTCCTTGCTGCTGTGGTTCACATGCTGCTTATGTCTCTGCTGTGCTCCACTTCCTAATGTCTGACACAAACAGAACGTACTTGAAAATGCCAACTCATTCGGTTGAGGTAGGTCATCACTCCAGCTAACTGAGGACCAGGGCACCATGAGAACCAGTGCAGTGAATAATATTTTATGTTAGGGCCTACACGTTTTTAAGGATATTTTCTTTCCCTGTGAAACCCCCCCAGTAAAATCCATTCTATCAAAGAATCCCCAGTGAAAAATCTTTCCTCAATGAAGTTCTATACACTTTGGTCCACGTTCTCTGTTTCTGTTGTTCAACCTGGCCATTCATCTTCAAAGACAATGGGCAATGGTTGAATGATCTTTCTAGGAATGTTCTTTCATGAAAAGATTGTTCATGGACTAGATGTTATTGGACACAATTTTTAAAGATAGCCAACTCCTTTACAGACAATGATGATCTGTCTTTAGTCAGTTCTACCTGCTAAATGATGGTCATGATTGAGAACATCAGTTTAAATCAACGTTATATTTAAGTGTATGGCCACTTTTATGTCTGAGTTAGCCAATGTAATGTTTTTTGTAGTCAGTGTAACGGGGTGTGTTCACACTTTCGCCGCTGTCCACCCGCCATGATTATTCCGAAATTGCAGGAAACACAGCTTGGGGACGGCTTACATATGGTCAGTTTAAAAATTTCCGCCGAAATTGCAGGAAAAAAAGCTTGGTATCTGTATGCAGCCTCTCTGCAGTGAATCTGCTTTTTTTTTTTTTTTGCACTGACACAAAGTCGGACATGCAGGACTTTGGGTCCGTGCAAAAAACGCAGTTTCACGGTTGAGTGGTTGCATATGGACATCAAGCTGTTTTTGATGGAATTTCGGCAGAATCATAGCGGGTGGATAGTGGCGCCAGTGTGAATGCCCCCTTACAGATATATCAGGTAGGGCTTCACAGAGGACTGACATGTAAAAGTTGAAGAGAAGGCTGAGTACTGTTAGTGATTAAGGGATCAAGAAAAAAAGAGCACCCTGTGATTAGGTGGATGGAGACTTTACCATGATTTGATAAAGATATAGGCCTGCATGTTCATTATGGGAACAAGGGTGAACTACAGCTGCTTTGGCATTCTAAGGAAAGAAGGGGAGACATCATTTCAGGTTGGTGTGGGAGTCTGTCAGTTCCCAATGCTTCTAAAACCAATAATAGTGCTGTGTAGAGCCCTTTAGTAGGAGCAGAAATATATCTATGTGGCAACAAACTGATGAAGCAATGCTGAGATAATTATCATTGTAAGAATATGCAGATCAGCATGCAAGTGCAGTGGGGGCAGGTCCAGTTTACTATATTTTCATACAGACAGCTGTCATGCATGCATAGACTGCTGATGTCATTACCTGTGAAAGTGGTGACCTAGGGAAGAAACTTTAGAAGACATTCAGAATACTTGTGGCTGTCTGTAAGCAAATCAGGCCCCATTGCTAGTGCACTTGAGACTGATTTGCAAATCCATAGAAGTTGATCATCTCTACATTTCGTCAGAGGTTTGTGGCCACTATTGCTACTATTATTGGTATTATTAATGGCTTGAAATGCATTTTGGATCGGACAGACTCCCTTTAATCAGAGCTAAAGAACTAACCAAGAACACAGGTTAAAAAATGGCAAGACAACCATCTGGCAGGAGGAGTAAGGATTAAGTTTTTGTAACATTAACAATTTGCAAGTGAATGTTCAACACTTCTATTTGCAGGACAATGCAATATTACAAAACATGTACAATATTTACCCTATGGCCAGCACAAAGCAATGTACCGTATATACTCGAGGATAAGCCAAATTTTTGAGCACAGTTTTTGTGCTGAAAAAGCCCCCCTCAGCTTATACTCGAGTCAAACAAAAAATAAATAAATAAATAAAAATAATAATAATAATAATAATATATATATATATATATATATATATATATATATATATATATATTTTTTTTTTGGAAGGGGGGGGGGGGTCTATGACCAGCTGCAATAATAATGTATAGAATCTCCCATAAAATCGTGAAAAAAAAAGCTTTAAAAAAAATATAATAGAAAAATAAAGTAAAAAATAAAAGTTCTAAATCCCTCTTTTCCCTAGAATACATATAAAAGTAGAAAATGACTGTGAAACACATACACATTAGGTATCCCTGTGTCTGAAAGTGCCCGGTCTACTGAATATAGGGTATCTGCAGTGCTCCTGTTCCATCGGGAAGGGGTTAATAGGAGCACTGCAGATACCCTGTATTCAGCCAGACTGAATCCCAGTTTTTTTGCTGTAGAATTAGGGGCCTCGGCTTATATTCGGGTCGGCTTATACTCGAGTATATACGGTACCTAAAGAGCAAGAAGCACCTAGACCACCTTTAATTCAAACTGTCCACTGGAGTGCCAGCTGGCACAGCCCTGTCAAGTGTGCACACACCAAAAATTAAATACAATATACTAAAAATTCATGGAGAAAGCTACACAAAGGTGTTTTTCTTTGTCTGCCTTTATATCTGCATCCCATTCTTAACTCTACAGACTGACCATGGTTACTTTCAATACGTACAAATTTTAAAAATATTTTAGTAAAAAAAAAAATTAAGTCCTGGACAGGAGAGCAGCCTTAGTAGTCTTGGCCCTGGTGGTCACTCTGGCTTGATGACATGTGGTGAAGGCTGCAATCATTATGCTAATGAGGGTGAGTGGAAACAGTAGGAAGACGGGCAGCTGCCACTGGCTGGGGATTTCGCTCATAATGTTGCGGAGGCTCTTGCCGATCGTATGGCTGAAAAGTTCCAGGGGATGAACCACAAATCTTGCAACAACAGAGCTGATGGCCTAAAAAGAAAAAATGGAAGGTGAGGGTAGAAAGATATGCAGTGTTAGACAGATTGACTTACATGTGCAAAATCCAACCCAGGTCAAGTTAATTATTTAGGCAACACACATGAATTGATTTATTTTGCTTACTTTTTATAGCACCAACATATTCAGCAGTGTTTTACAGACATTGTCAGTCACTGTCTCACAATCTAAATTCTCTATTAGTATGTCTTTGGAGGTTGGGGGGGGGGGACTGGAATACTAGAAGGAAACTGATGCAAATACCAAGAGAACATACAAACTTCATGCAGAAGTTGTCTTTGGTTGCATTGAAACCCAGAATGAGAGGTAAAGTGGGGAAAATAGGTATTACATACACTGGTGATTTAGCAAGTTTTCCCACCTACTAAAAATGGAGAGGTCTGTAATTTTTATTGTACGTACACTTCAACTGTGGAAGACAGAATCTAAAAAAAAAAAATCCGCAAAATCACATTAAATGATTTTATATAATTAATTAGCATTTTATTGCATGAAATAAGTATTTGATACAATAGAAAAACATAACTTAATATTTGGTACAAAAACCTTTGTTTGCAATTACAGGTCAAATGTTTCCTGTAGCTCTTTGACCAAGTTTGCACACACTGCAGCAAGGATTTTGGCCCACTCCTCAATAGAGATCTTCTCCAGATCTTTCAGGTTTCGGGGCTGTCACTGGGCTACATTGAGTTCCAGCTCCCTCAAAAGATTTTCAATTTGGTTCAGGTCTGGAGACTGGGCAGGCCACTCCAGCACCTTGAAATGCTTTTTACGGAGCCACTCCTTAGTTGTCCTGGCTGTGTGTTTTGAGTCATTGTCATGCTAGAAGACCCAGTCACGACCCATCTTCAATGCTCTTACTGAGGGAAGGAGGTTGTTGGCCAAAATCCTTCTTCTTCCTCCAAACACAGTGAGTGGAGTTGATACCAAAAAGTTCTATTTTGGTTTCATCTGACCACATGACCTTCTCCCATGCCTTCTCTGGATCATCCAGATGGTCATTGGCGTACTTCAAACTAGTCTGGACATGTGCTGGTGTGAGCAGTGAGATATTGCGTGTCCTGCAGGATTTTAATCCATGACAGTTTAGGGTATTACTAATGGTAATCTTTGTCCCAGCTCTCTTCAGGTTATTTACCAGGTCCTCACATGTAGTTCTGGGCTGTTTCTTGACCTCTCTCAGAATGATCCTTACTCCACGAAGTAAAATCTTGCATGTAGCTCCAAACCGAGGAAGACTGACAATGATCTTGTGTTACTTCCATTTTCTAATAATTGTACCAACAGTTGTTGCCTTCTCACCAAGCCGCTTGCCTATTGTCCTACAGCCTATCCCAACATTGTGCAGACAATTTTGTCCCTGGTGTCCTTAGACAGCTCTTTGGTCTTGGCCATGGTGGAGAGGTTGATGTGTGAATGACTGAGTGTGTGGTAGGTGTCTTATCAAGGTAACAAGTGCAAACAAATGCAAACAATACAGGTAATGAGTGCAGAGTAGGAGGGCTTCTACTAACAGGTCTGTGCGAGTTTGTGCTGGTTGGAAGGTGATCAAATACTTATTTCATGTAATAAAATTATTATTATTTAAAAATCATACAATGTGATTTTCTTGATAATTTATTTTACATTTTGTCTCTCACAGTTGAAGTGTATCTATGATAAAATGACAGACCTCTCCATTCTTTGTAGGTCAGAAAACTTGCAAAATCAACAACGTATCAAATACTTTTCCCCTCACTCTATATCTACAAATTTAAGCTTTGGGTCCCAATACAAAATGTATAACATGGCCAACACTTAAATGTGTTACTTTATAATATTAGCATCATTTTATGCCACAGAAAGACCTTTGGGCTTCTCTGTTATTACAGCTGAGGTGCAACTGCTAATTCTCCAGATGCCACGAGGTAGATCTGAGGAGCTTTGTTCTTTCCCATGGAGGCTGGGAATACAGAGCCAATAATGCTAAACAGAGAAGTATAAAGCTTTTATATCCTAGAAAGGATGAGAGGACTGGGTAAAGGTGCATCAGACCCCTGCCAATATTTGTAGTGGTAATAATTAATGATTGATGTTCATTAATTTTATATTTCCTAAAAAATGTAGTGAAATAAACATACTGTATAATCCTAAACACAAAACTGGTCTGCAATAAGTAGGAGCAGAGCTTTACATGCGTCTTTGGCCAAGTGATCTCTCCACTTGAATCTTGCAAGATAATTTTGGAAACAAATCACAAAGAAGAACACTCCTTCTCATCATGATACAAGCCATACATTTATTCCAGGAAGACTCTATATGTTGTATGCGAGAGGTACAAATTGAAAATTTGGATCACTGTAATTGACACATTCATGACTCCAATTCCACACCAGTTGAATATTGTTGCAGGCAGCCTAGGGATCAGTATGCACCATCGAACCTGGGTGCACCACATGTAAAATAATATATACTTCTATCAGGAACAACCCCAAAGACTCATCGGCAAATGTAGTATTGTTACAGTGTTTTCGAATGTGCCACAGGCTATAGTACAACAGGTGTCATCAAGGTTTTCAAGAGGCTTCCAGGAAATCTATATTACCTTACAGTAATATAACAGTGGCAAGGTGGGAGACACATTCTTCACTTGTTCAGTTCAGGGGACATGATCCCTCTTGTCTTGTATGAATGGAGCATCAGGAAGCGGTCCCATTTGAATTTTTGCTATGAGACCTTCTCCGCTCTCTATGAGAGCAATTTATTCACAAAACAGCTGTATTATAGAACATGCTGCACCATATGCCATTGACGAAATTGACTTGTACAATATGCCAAAATGTTATTTATTAATTCCAGTGTGTTTCCTCTTGTGGTTTACCATCAGAGAAGAAGAAGAACGCGTACAATTTAATCAGATCATGACACAATCATTCATAAATTTCCCTCTATGTCACTGCGGGATAGTTCTTTAGAACGGTCACACTTACAGATGTTCAATCTCAGTAGATCTTCCCCCTGGGCATACTAATTTATAATGTAGATGAATGGATAAACCATATGCAGTAAACTCCTACATTTCCTTTAGGGGTGGCCGCAACTATCTATTTGTAAATCTTGATACTATCTATTTGTACAACATTTTATTTATTAAGCTTAGTACATACCTACTAACAAACCCAAGAACAGTCTACTTCATGGTCACCCTAGTAGGGAACTTATGACCAGTGACTATGCAACTTACAATGTCTTTTGGAGTTCCCACTCCCACCTCATTTATGATGACATCAAATGATAGTTCAATATATTGATAGCCAATAATCAGTTAAGTACTACACATATATTTAGACAGCTGAGCCCTATTTCAGTGAACCTAGAGAATGGCTGCATGTTCTCCAGCTCCTCATGCCTCCCCTGTTATCCTGCGACCCACCACAATCTGCCTGAAGACTGACCCTAAATCCTTCCTGCTCTTCCTCAAAGACGACTATGATGCATGAGCCTTTCAAGCCTCCAGACCAGGTCTGTCTCTCTGCCCCTGGCCTCACAAGGACCAAGGACCTGTTCTCAACTACCAACACCAACTTCACTGGCCCCTGTTGTGTTTGTACCATGACCTGGCCAGCTTCCATTACCCTGGCCTCTTCCATATAGCCCATGATACTGATGTCTAGTGATGCTTGCGGTTGCCAACCACCGACTGCATTTCCATATTATTATTTATTTATTTATTGAGCACCATTAATACTATGGTGCTGTAAATTTGACATTTTACATTCAGTACACAACATATACAAAACAAATACAATACTAACAGTGATCAACACAATGTATGAGGGAAGAGGAATAGAGAGAGTAGGTGAGGGTAGAGGTTATTCAGATAGTGGTGTGGTGACAGTAGCTGTTTTGGAGGTTGTAGGCCTTCCTGAATAGTTTAGTCTTCAAGGTCTTCTTGAAGCTTGTGATTTTAGGGGGACAGTTGTGTTGTTGCAGTGAGTTCCAGAGTATGTGCTATGCACTGGAGAAGTCTTGGAGACGGTTGTGTGAAAAGCAGATAAGAGCAAAGCAGAGTAGAGTAGAGTAGGAGGTCTTGGGAAGATCAGAGGTTATGTGTGGGTAACAGGAAATTAGGTTAGAGATGTATGGTGGGGAACAGTTGTGAATGACTTTGCATGTCAGCATTTACTGGCGATGGGTAGCCAGTGAAGGAATTGGCAGAGAAGAGTGGCCGATGAATGAGGGAGAGATGGATTAAGTGAGCAGCACAGTTTAAGGTGGACTGAAGGGGGGTAAGAGACGGGCGTTACAGTAGTTTAAGTGGGAGATTATAAGGGTGAGAACTAGCATTTTGTAGTTTCAGGGGCAAGAAAGGAGCAGATTCGATGTATGTTCTTGAGTTGAAGGTGGCGGGAGGTGTTTAGCATTTGGATGTCTGCCTTGAAAGATATCTCAGAGTCAAAGGTTATCTCAAGGCTGTGGGATTGGGGAAAGTATGGTCACATTAACTTTGATAGATAGGTAAGGTGTGTGTGTGTGTGGGGGGGGGGGTTGAGAGACGCAGGTGTGCAGGTGAGGTGGAGAAAAGATGATGAGCACCGTTCTCACCATGTTGAGTTTGATAAAGTTTGATAAAGTGGTAGGAGAGGAAGGAGTCTATGGCTGCTAGAACCCTGGATAAAAGAGTGGTATTGTCTGCTCCAGAGAGATATATTTGAGTGTTATTAGTGTAGCAATGGCATTGAAAATAATGAGATTCTATGAGTTGGCTTAGGCCAAGAGTGTAGATGGAGAACAGTAGGGTTTCTAGGACAGAGCCTTGGAGAACACCTACAGAAAGAAGATGTGATGAGATGGTGGTGTGCAGGTGAAAGACACTGAATGTGCGTTTGGTGAAGTATAAGTAAATCCAGGAAAGGGACAAGTCTGTGATGCCAAGGGATGAGAGTGTTTGTAATAAGAGATAGTAATTGACTGTGTGGAAGGCAGTGGAAAGGCCAAGGAGAAGGTGAACACAATAGTGATGCTTGACAGTTAGGGTGCATTCACATGATGTAACGTGCAGCGTGATCTGGCATGTATACAGCATGTCAGAGTTTGCACGCTGTAAAAGCTCCCATTCATTTCAATGGAAGTTAGGATCGTATACGCTGCGTTACTTTGACAAAATAACGCGGCGTATACGATCCTAACTCTCATTGAAATGAATGGGAGCTTTTACAGCGCGCAAACTCTGACACGCCGTATACATGCCAGATCACGCTGCACGTTACATCGTGTGAATGCACCCTTAGGTAGTTGGAGACTTTGGTTTGTGCAGTCTTTGAGGAGACACAGGGTCTGAAGCCTGACTGTAATCTAGAATAAATTGGACGAGTGATAGGAGGATAGTTCAGAGTGGATGTGTTGTTCAAGCAATTTTGAGGCATACAGGAGAAATGTAATGGGGCGATAGTTGGCTGAAGTGTACAGTCTGAGGGATGGCTTATTAAGAATAGGTTTAACAGTAAAGTGTTTGAAGGTAGAAGGGAAGGATCCTCTGGTTACAGATAGGTTGAATAGATAGGTTAGGGCAGGAGTAAAGACTTCAGTGAGGATGGGGGTGAGGTGCGAATGGATTGGGTCAAGCTTGCAGTTGGTGAGGAGGGATTTTAAAATTAAGGCGGAGAACTTTTCAATGGTGACTGTGGAAAAAAAGGTTGAGGATAAACAGAGCCAAAATGTTTGGTAGAGTTGTTCTGGGGGGTGCAGGGTGAGACTGTCTCTGATGGTTTCAATTTTGTTTTTGAAAAAAAGAGGCAAAATCTTCAGCTAGGATAAGTAATGTTGGAGGAGGCACAGGAGGGAAGATAAGAGTGTGGAGTATTAGACCTATTTTACAGAGGTAAGTGTGCTCTTGAAGTTGAGAACTGCCTCCTTATACCTGATGAAGTCCTCCTTAGAGTGACTTTTCTTCCAAACGCATTCTGCAGCCTGTGAAACACATCTAATTTTTTTTTTTGCCAGGGTAGGCTGTTGATTGGTCAAGCTCTGGTGTGTGAAGAGGGACATCGAGTCAAGGGCTGAAGTAATGTTGATGTTTAAATCGCCCATTATGATGATGGGGGTGTCTGTAAATAGGAAATATGTTAGCTAGGTGGTGAAATGGTCGATGAAGGTGGAAGCAGGTCCTGGTGGTCAGTATATGACGTCTATTTGGAGGATGGGTAAACACAGAGTGCACTTCAAAGAAGGGGAGAGTGACAGCAAGTAGTGGTTGGATTGGGGAAAAAGAGAAGAGGTCAAAGAAGAGGATAGCAACAACTCAACCAGGTTAGAGAATTGTACACCAACATAGGAGAGGGCAGCAGGGGAGGTAGTGTTTGAGGGTGTCAGCCATGTTTCTGTGATGCAGAGAAAATGAAATGTGGAAGAAATGAATGTAATCTAGTTTACCGGAGAAGACAGGGGAGAGGTCCAGAAGGGGCAGGAGCAAGGAAGATAGGTATAAGATTTAGGGGGTTCCGTGCACTGCACTGGTATTGTGGTAAGAAGAAGAGGATCTGACAGTACAGATGAGCTGAAGTGGTCCAGGATTAGGAGATATGTCGCCAGAATTAAGGAGAAGCAAAGAGAGGCACAGTAGGTGTAGATAAGAGAGAGTGTGGGGTGGTTGTTTGTTTCTGAGGTGGATAGCCTGCAGGTTTGGGAACAGCTGCGCAGGTCAAATGGTTGGGTAGAGTAGATGGAAAGATAAAGATTTTGTTACTAACAATGGTGGTTTGGGAGTGGAAGAGTCACTTTTACAAGTATACTTTCACATTGATGGTTATAGGGCATCTGTCAGGCTAACGTTCTTTTACTTCAGCAGCCCATAAACTAAAGCTGATGAATATGATGACCCGCCCATTGTGAAATGGGCAATGGACTATTTTATGTACAGACCGCAGCTGGTCAGGCCAGGCCGCTGTTTATCAGATTGCCTTGTTAGCTGTACTGAGGCACAACAAAGTACTGTCCTAGCTCCATTTCTATTTACCACATATACCGATGCGGCTGTATAACTGAGGACTCAAAAAAAAGCTCCACTCTTTTGTAAACCCCAAGCGCCCTCTCCACAGCCTGATGCTCTGTGACAAGAGCAACTTTAGTAGGAGGTTTGTCCAGCTACACTGCTGAAGCAAGAGGATTTGGAGGCCATTCATTCCCTCCACCATAGCAGGCTTCAATGGAACTATTAACCACATCCCCTAGCATAGGATGTACTCCTCGTCTGTACCCCTCCATGACCCCCACCACGTGATGTATTCCCTGTGTGTACTGTATCATTTAAAGACTGTATTGCTGTGTGATGTAAACAATGTAACAAAGAGCTCTTGGACAATGCATTTCCCCTAGAATGACCGTCTAGTAACGAATATCAGGCTGAATTTGCTTGCGTTCCAAGTCCTATCAATTACTCCTATAATTATTATAATAGAGCCCCTGGTGAAACGTGTAGGAAAAGTTTAGCAGGAGTAGGACTACATGGTCTACATGTCTAATAGGCTGGGAGTTAGCACCATAGCAGTAGGGTGTGTTTGTTCTCCACAGGACTTGTTACAGACAAGAGACTAGCCCCACTATGGCAGTGCTTATAGCTTGGCTACAGCCGTCTGATGTAGTGGCCACAGCTTTATTATTTTATATAGCCTCTTAGTAAGAATATAGCATCTCTCGACACTGTGGTATAGACTTCAAGTGGTATCAGCAGTGATGCATCTTTATTGATATGTGGTGTTTGTCAGACACATATCAGAATATTTAGGTTATAAGAGGCTTTAGTTTTTATGGGTTAGGCAATAGGAGTGGGGGGTGGTTTTTGAGATTTAGTTATTTGATCACCCACCATCACATTATCCTGTTGGTCATGTCCCATATGAACATTACAGAAATGTTTTAGTGACTGTTATTAGTACGTAATATATTTTATATGATTATTTCTTACAATAAACGCTAAGTTTTAGATGTTCACTCACTAATTTGGTTTTGTTTCGGCTACATCACGCTGAACATCAATCAACATATTTTTTGTTTTTGTGGATTCCAGGGACACCAAATTTATATAGCTTTTTTTTACATTTTAAAATGTATTTGAATTCAGTACACTGTTGGCTTTCTTGGGATGTGCCCAGGTGTTGGAGATATCAGTGCCATTAATTTCAGAAACAATATCTCCCCACTGTCAGAAGGTCTGGCCTTACAGCTCAGCTCAGCCCCCCTGACTCTACTCTTACATAGACTTGTACTGTCAGAGGGGGCATTCCTTATTGGCCAGCGAAGACGCTGAGCTGTAAAGTTCGCCCTTCTGACAGTGGGGAGATATTGGTGCCGCAATTAATGGCACCGATATCTGAAGCAGCAGGGCACATACTGAGAAAGCCAAGAGTGCATTATCGGCATTCTAGCGGTATCAATGAGGACGTGAGAGGTCAACTTTAAAATAAAATCCAAAACTTTGGCTCTTTTGATTTATTTTTTTTTCCCACTAAGGCATTCATCATATGGGAAAAATATTTTTATATATTTTTAGACCTGGCATTTTTGGACATGGGGATGTATAATTTGTTTTTGTTTACTTTTTATTTCCAATCTAGGGAAATGGAGATGATTTGAAGCTTTATTTTTCATTTTTAGATATTTTTCAAAAATGTTATTTTATTTTTTTTAGGGGACTTGAACCTGCAATCTTTTGATTGCATGTCTAATTGACTGCAATACCACTGTATTTCAGACTATGGGAGATTCACTATACAGTTATGAAGGCTGGTTATAGACCACCCTCAATAGTTCTATTTGTATGAGGTCACTCAGGAAAGGGTTAAAGAAAGGAATGTTCATAAAGGACAACATTTTATTAGAAGGGGCTTGGCAGAGACATCTTCATAGTATTAAACATAAGCTATAGCACAGCAGCTATAAAAAAAAATAATACCATATTATATTATATTTCATCTTGCTATGCAGAATTGAAGGCCGATATTAAGCAAGATATTTTATTTTCTTATCTCATATTTCACCATCGGGGTTTACATATCCTTTCGGAGGTGCACATTTTTGTACTTTAAAACATCAATCACCATAGAAAACAAACAATGCCAAACAAAGTGTAAATCTACAATATTATTGCATCTAAGCAGCCAAGTAACATGACCTTGCACAGACTATGCAGATTCCTTATGTGTCTATAGATTTTTGGTTATTCTCTGAGTAAACATATGTAGGTACTGATATTATTACCATGTGGTCTTTATTAGAGATGAGCGAACAGTGAAATGTTCGAAGTTCGATTCGCTCAATACTCGACTGTTCGATCAAACATCGAACCCCATTATAGTCTATGGGAAATAAATACTTGTTTAGGGGGAAACCACTATTCGACTCAGGAGAGTCACCAAGTCCACTATGACACCCCAGGAAATGATGCCAACACCCTGGAATGCAACTGGGACAGCAGGGGAAGCATGCCTGCGGGCATCTAACATGCCCAAGTCACTGTATTACGTCGGGATTCCTGTCAGCTTGCGATATGCGGGAGCTGACTGTTTCCCATAGGAATGCATTGACCAGCGTTGATTGTCCGAATGCCATACAGACTACAGCAATCTTAAACTCTGCCTCCCCCGGCAGAACCAGCGTTGATTGGCCGAATGCTGTACTCTGTATGGCATTCGGCCAATGCACTCCTATGCCGAGATGTAGCAGTGCTGCCCGTGCGCTCAGCTCGACTACTCCGGAGATGAGCCGAGCTGAGCACACATCGAATGCTGTAGTCTGTATGGCATTTGGCCAATCAACGCTGGTCAATGCATTCCTATGGCAAAAAGTCAGCTCGCGCATATCGCAAGCTGACAGGGATCCCGACCAGATAGAGCCCAAAAAGCTATGTGAGCAACATTCCCACCTAAATAAAGGTAATCCACCTCCCCTGCGCAGTTATTGGTGCAAAAAAAGCGCCAGGGAAGGTGGGAGGGGAATCAAATTTTTAGTGAGTTTGCCACCTGGTGTTTGACTCGAATCGAACATCTCAAACAGCCTGATATCCGATCGAACATGTACTCGATCGAACGCTGTTCACTCATCTCTAGTCTTTATATTTCAGTTTGCAAATAGACTGGGGGCCACCTCCATGCTCAAGTTAGAATGTCTAGCCCAGGGGTCCTCAAACTGCAGCCCGCGGGCCACATGCGGCCCGCCAAGCACTTCTGTCTGGCCCCGCCGACAACGCCGGCAGGCGTGCATTTATAATGAAGCTCCTGGGGAGCTCGGGCCAGGCCATGGAGCGCACTTCACTTTACCTATTGGAGGGCACCGCTCCCGATATCTGTGCGACTTGCTCTGCCTCCGGCCCACAGTTTAAAAAGTTTGAGGACCCCTGGTCTAGCCTATACGAGTTATCATTTCAATCTGATCATATAGAAGATGGTGGGGGTATGAAAGGGTCCACTATACTCTCAGTCAAAGTCAGATGTTGACGAAAAGAAGGATTAATCAGGCTGGGCTTTAACATGTCTAATACTTTATTCCCACAAGACAGACACTGATATCAGAGGAATAGCTGTTTGCCATAAAGCGTTCTATCTAATGGGTATGACCTGTTTAGAATAAACTTGCGTAGGCACGCTACCTATTAACCTATCAATGATCTGAAGCCCTCCCAAATTTGAATTCCCTGTAAACCCTCTCAGGGATCTGCTTATGGCCATCTTACTGGAAAGATTTCCTCCAAATAGCGTCTTATCAAGCAGGGCACAGACTCTTAGGGTCTGACGGTTCTTTAGTAGTGTGCCCAGGGGGCCCTAAAAGACAAGGCCCATTTTCTGCTACACTGAACTAAATACTTAGCTGTGTGGGCCGTAGATGAAAAGAGAAAACTCTACATCCTACTGGGAGAAGAGGAGTACACTGTGGAAATTGCCACCCAATACGTGTCCACCTGCCACCAACTGAGGGGAAGATGAAACCCCATGGACTGTTATACCCCATTATTGCCCCCTCTAATCACCCATCCATCCCACCCCAATCCCCCTCCTAATCACCCATCCACCCCCATACGCTCCAACCCAACCCCCCCCCCCCCCCCCAACTATTCTCTTTGCTTCAGCAATGCCAAATGTATATTCAGGTGTGCCAATAAAGTTCTTTTGTTTGATCAATTGTGTCCATCAACACTAACGTTATAAAAATTACATTTGCAATGGGTACAATTATTGACTTTGAAGTAACTTCAGTAATTCTCTGCATTGAAGAAGACATACTTCGTGGAAGCATCCCATGACAATACACAGGTCACATCGTACCTCCAAACTGTCAAAACGTACAAAGAGGGAGAACTGTCTTTGCTTTAAACCATACATCTAACAGCTGCACAGACTGTATCTACAGTACATCTCTTGCTACTGACCTGAATAATATAGGTAATGTGAATTTTTTTCTGCACATTAAATTCTGTAAAAACAGAACTTGAAAAATAGCATAGTTGTGTTTTTTCTCCCCATCTCCACTATATACCGTATTTTTCGGACTATAAGACGCACCGGACCATAAGACGCACTAAGGTTTTAGAGGAGGAAAATAGGGAAAAAAAAAAAATTTAAGGAAAAAAAATTGGTGAAATATTTAACCCCTTAACGACCGGCCCATAGGGAATCTACGTCGGCACTTGCAGGTCCTTCCTGACTGCCCTATAGGAAAACTACGTCGGGCAGTCAGGGAAGGATTCCCTGTAAGTGCCGACATAATTGGATGGGATTTTAGCTGTATCTAACAGCTAAGACCCCATTCCATAACCCCCCATCGGAGGGGTCTCCGATCGGGGGGTTTTAACCCCTTCAGTTCCGTGATCAAACATGATCACGGAACTGAAACGGTTCCGTGACAGTGCCGGCGGTATCGGCACTCCCCGCGGCGAGATCGGAGGGTGCCGATATACAAAACATGCAGTCTGGGGTCTGGCCAGTGACCCCAGACTGCTAAAGACCCCCCATACCTGGTTGATCCTGCCCGGGGTAAGAGGAAGTCAGACGCAGGCAGCCCCTGCGTCTGACTTCCTCTAGACGCTGCAAGACACTGAGAGCTGTGTCCTGCAGCGTCTAATAGAGAATTAGTGATGCTTTTATCAAAGCATCACTAATCCAAGTGTCCTAAAGGGACACATGAAAAAGTAAGAGAAAAAAAGTGAAAAATAAATAAATAAAGTGTCTGATAAAAATGAATAAACTTATAAAGCCCCAAAATTCCCTTTTTTCTATAGAAAATGAATTATATTAAAAAAACCCCTAAAAGTTAATAAAAACAATACATATTTGGTATCGTCGCATCCATAACAATCTGAACAATAAAACTGCAACAATATTTAATGCATACGGTGATCGACGGGAAAAAAAAACGGAAAAAACCCGCCGGAAGTAGTGATTTTTCGCCATCTCACCTTACAAAATATGCTATAAAAAGTGATCAAAAAGCCATAATCACCGCACAACAGTACCAATAAAAAGCGCACATTGTCCCGCAAAAAATAAGCCCTCAACCAACACTGTCAACCAAAAAATAAAAATGTTACGCCTCTCAGAAGATGGTGATACAAAAAACGTTGATTTATGTCCCTAAATGTGTTTTTATTCTACAGAATTAGTATCGCATTAAAAAATAACATAAATGAGGTATCGCTGTAACCGTACCGACCTGCAGAATAAAGGTCACATGTTACTTATACTGTACGCTGCATGGCGAAAAATTTAAAAGGTAGAATGCAATGCCAGAATTGATTTTTCTTTAGAAAATCCAGCAAAAAAAGAGTTAATAAAATGTATTCAATAAGTTGTAGGCACCCAAAAATGGTGTCATTACAAAATGCATCTCATCCCGCAAACAACAAGCCCTTATATGGCCATGTCACCAGAAAAATAAAGAAAATATAGCATCTAGTAATGTGAAGACAAACAACCCCAAAATCGCCAAAATCATTAGAACACAACTGGCTGCGGCAGGAAGGGAATATATAAGCTGTGCGAGCGAATATCAGGGGACTCCCCAGATTTACAGCTTGTGAGGGAACAGACACCAGAAGTGACCCCCAAAGTGACCCCCAGTTTGACTCCCCCAATCATAGGAGCTACTGGGACATAGTAGGGAATTTGGTGTTCCCAATGTCCTCCGCACAGCTTATATATTCCCTCTTTGCCATCCGCTGTGCAGTCACGTCTGGGATACTAATACTCACTACACCCCCTGATAAATTCTTTGAGGGGTGCAGTTTTTAAAATGGGGTCACTCCTTTGGGGAATCCACTTTTCTGGTACCTTACAGGCTCTACAAACATGACATGGCGTCCAGATATCAAACATCTGAATCTGTGCTCCAAAAGCCGCATCGCGCTCCTTCCCTTCTGCGCCCTGCTGTGTACCCCAACTGCAGATTATGCCCCATGTATGCCACATGTATGACACTGGTGTACCCAGGATAACGTACGTAATGTCATATGTGGGTATATACTGATATTAGGGCACAGCCGGACACAGAAGGGAAGAACGGTTATTGGGTTTTTGGAGCAGAGACGGTTTGGTTTTTGGATGCCATGACACTTTTGCAGAGCTGAAGCACCAGTAAAGTGGAATCCCCTGATATGAGACCTTATTTTGGAAACTACACCCCTGAAGGATTCATCCAGGGGTAGACAGCATTTTAACCCCCAAATGTTGCTATAACTTATTATCCATAAATGAATACGCGGCTGATTGTGAAAGGTGAAAATGACCATTTTTCCAGGAATCCGTCATTTCAGTGCATAATATGTTGTGCCCGCCTTGTATCAGAGATGAACGCTCTAAAAGCTGTTGTGCCCAGGATACTCGCTTACCACTGTTTGGAGTGTGTATCTCTGCTGACATAAGTCGGGCACAACATATCAGATACTGAAATGGCGAATCTCTGGAAAACTTCATTTTTAACTTCTCATTATCAGCCGCAATTTCATTTCTGGAAACCAAATAAATGCAACACTCAAGGGTTAAAAATTCTCGCTACACCACTTGATAAATCCCATCAGTGGGCTAGTGTCCAAAATGGCGTGACATGTCTGCGGATTCCACTTTATTGGCAATTCAGGGGCTTTGCAAAAGTGACGTCCAAAAACCAAACTGTGCGCCAAAAACCAAAATAGCGCTCCTTCCCTTCTGTGCCCGGCTGTACCCAAACAGCTGATTCTACCCACACATGGCATTAAGTCCGTTATCCAGGGTACACCAGTGTCATACATGTGGGCATACACCGCCATTTGGGTACACAGCAGGGCGCAGATGTGAAGGAGCGCTATGTGCTTTTGGAGTGCAGATTTAGATTGTTGGTGTTTGGACACCATGTCATATTTGCCGAGACCCTAAAATTTCCCCTACAAAATAGGGTCACTTCTTGGCGAATTCCAGTTTACTGTCACCTCCAGGGCTCTGCAAAAACAACATGGCGCCCCAAAAGTCCCTCTAACTCTGTACCCCAATAGCTAAAAAGCGCAGTGCTCCTTCCCTTCTGCGTCCTGCTGTGTGCCCAAGCAGCAGTTTACACCCACATATATAATTTTCTGCCCCTCGGGATGGCCCCTTAATAGTTTTAGGAGTGCAGGTCTCTGACAACACAAAGTGGGTGCAACGTATTGGGCACCGAGATGGCAGATTTCTTTAAAAATTTCAATTTTCATTCTGTACATTAATTTTTGGGAAGCATTTTTAGGCTCAAAATGATAATACCCCTTGATACATTCCTTGATGGGTATAGTTTTTAAAATGGGGTCACATCTGAGGACTTTCCATTGTATTGGTACTTTAGGGGCTCTGCAGATACGACATGGCACCTGAAAACTATTCCAGCAATATCTGCCCTCCAAAAGCCAAATAGCGCTCTTCCCATTCTGAGCCCCACTATGTTCCCATACAGCAGATTATGGCCACATATGGGGTATTGCCGTGTTCAGGAGAAATTGTGTAACAAACTGTGGGGGGCATTTTCTCTTTTAACCCCTTGTGAAAATGAAAACTTTGGGGATAAAGGGACATTTTAGTAATTTTTAACCTACACATCCCAAGGTTAGTAAAATCTGTGAAACGGCTATAGGGTCAAAATGCTCACTATACCCCTCAATGAATACCTTAAGGGGTCTAGTTTATAAAATGGGGTCATTTATGGGGGTTTTCAATTGTTTTGGTAACTCAAATCTTGTTTGAATGTGCAATGGGCCTGAAATATCTGCAAGCAAAATTTGTGTCTTGAAATCCAGTTGGTGCTCCCTTCTTTTTGGGCCCTGCCGTGCATCCGTACATAGGATTAAGGCCACAAAGTGTACATTTTTGAACACGGGAGAAATGGGGCCATCTATTTTGGGGTGTTTTTCTTAATTTTCATGCCTTGTGTGCAAAAAAACTGCCTTTAAAATGACTCTTTTGTGTAAAAAATATGAGAATTTTTTGTTTGACGCAAATTCTTTTAAAACCTATGGGGTCAAAATACTCACTATACCCCTCAATGAATACCTCAAGGGGTCTAGTTTATAAAATGGTGTCATTTATGGGGGTTTTCAATTATTTTGGTAACTCAAATATTGTTTGAATGCGCAATGGGCCTGAAACATTTAGAAGCAAAAATTGTGTCTTGAAATCCAGTTGGTGCTCCCTTCTTTTTGGGCCCTACCGTGCGTCCGTACATAGGATTAAGGCCACAAAGTGTACATTTTTGAACACAGGAGAAATGGGGTCATCTATTTTGGGGTGTTTTTCTTCATTTTCATGTGTTATGTGCAAAAAAACTGCCTATAAAATGACACTTGTGTAAAAAATATGATTTTTTTTTTTGTTTGACGCAAATTTTCTCAAAACTTATGGGGTCAAAGTACTCTCTATACCCCTCAATGAATACCCTAAGGGGTCTAGTTTATAAAATGGGGTCATTTATGGGGGTTTTCAATTGCTTTGGTAACTCAAATCTTGTTTGAATGTGCAATGGGCCTAAAATATCTGCAAGCAAAATTTGTGTTTTGAAATCCAATTGGCCCTCCTTACCTCTTAGGCCCTACTATATGTGCGTACATAGGACTAAGGCCACAAAATGAACATATTTTAACACGGGAGAAGTGGGGTGATATATTTTGGGGTGTGTTTCTTCTTTTTGATGTGTTGTGTGCAAAAAAACTGGCTTTAAAATGACATATATTTGAAGAAAATGAAAATGTCATTTTTTTCATCATTTGTAATAATTCTTGCAAAACAATATTTATTTGATCAAAATACTCACTATACCTCTCAAAGAATACCTGAAGGGGTCTAGTTTTCCAAATTGGGTCATTTAATGGGAGGTTCTGTCATTATTCCACCAATTCCTGTCTGTAAACAGAGCTTGGTACAGGAAAAAATGACAAACTCAAAATTTCCAAAATTTGCTTATAAACTTGATAAACTTGTAAATTGTCTAAGTTACTCAAATATGCTAAAATTATTTCAAATATGCTTGAAACACAAAAGGGACATTTGGAAGTATATAACTACTAACTTTTTTTGCCCTGTATTATTGTGTATATGTGAGATATCGCAGCTAAAAATGGAAAACATTGAAAAATTTTCAAAATTTTCAGCATTTGCGAGTTTTTAAATAAATTTACGCAAGTTATATCAGTCTAATTTTACCTTCTCAGTAAAGTACAACATGTCACGAAAAAACAATATCAGAATCGCTTGGATGCGCTATACTGTTACAGAATTATTCACTGATAAAGTGACACAGGGCAAATTTCCAAAATTTGGCTTGGTCATTAAGGTCCAAAATAGGCTGGTCACTAAGGGGTTAATAACCTAATAATATAATATTTCACCAATGTAAATAGAACCGGGGGCTTTCGGACACAGGGATACCAAATGTGTATGTGTTTCACAGTAATGTTTTTGTTTTATATGTATTCTAGGGATATGGGGGTGATTTGAACATATATCTCTATCTATCTATCTATCTATCTATCTATCTATCCGTCTATCTGTCTGTCTGTCTGTGTCTGTCTGTCTTTCTGTCTATCTATCTATATCTAATCTATCTCATCCATGGATGGAAAGAGACACCCTGCAGTGAAGCTATGCAAGAAGAGAAAAAGGGGCGGGCCAGACGGGTGAAGGAGGTGTGCTTTTCTAAGCAAACTTGAAAACATGCCTCTTTCACCTGTCTGGCTCGTCCCTCCTTCACTGCCTCTCACATCTTGCTCCGGCAATGAAGCCACACAGACAGGGAAGTAGGGGCGGGCCAGACGGGTGAAGGAGGCGTGGTTTCAAGCTTGCCGAGAAAACCACGCCTCCTCCTCCCATTTGGCCCGCCCCTCCTTCCCTGTCTGTGTGGCTTCATTGCCAGAGCCAGATCTGAGAGGCAGTGAAGGAGGGGCGGGCCAGACGGGAGAAGGAGGCGTGGTTTTCTCGGCAAGCTTGAAACCACGCTTCCTTCACCTGTCTGGCCCGCCCTTACTTCCCTGCTTCTCATATCTCGCTCCTACAAAGACGCGACACAGACAGGGAAGGAGGGGCAGAGCAGGCAGGCACTGTGCTGCTCTCCTTTTGATTCACACAGACGGGACACAGACGCTGCACACGCTGCATTCGGACTATAAGACGCACACACATTTTCCTCCCATATTGGGAGGAAAAAAAGTGCGTCTTATAGTCCGAAAAATACGGTATTCAATCCTGAAATATTACTGTCTCCATTAATATTTTTTTCCTAATTCCCACGGTTCGTATAGTATAATATCAAATGGTGCCATTACAAAGTGCAGCTGTCATGAATAAAACAAGCCCTCACAGCTATATGAACAGAAAAATACAAAAGTTATGGTTTTGAAAGCAGTAAAGTAAAAAATTGAAAACTCAAAAGCCTTAAAATGTCTGTGTCAGGAAGGGGTTAACAGTGAAGTTTTAGACACTCCTGATAGGCTTTTAATACTATGCTATTCCTCCAAAATCTCAGTTACAACATTAATGGATAAAATGGCTTCATCATTAGGCCTCAACCTGGAAAACTAGACTACAAGTCTAATGGGAAACATAATTCTCACACCCTCAGGTCTTGGAGAACACAAAAACTATTTAAAGGAACAGCAAATAATGCAAATTCATAAGAAAGTTTGTTAGGCCGCAGAGAACAATTCTACACATGTAGAAACCAGCATCTGAACTTTCTACGCCAAATGTGTGTGGCTTCGAGTAAGTCTCCCATATTCTGACACTGAGGTCCTTCTCAGCCTTTGAAGTGTCCAGTTATGCAACAAACTGTGTGTTAGCACCCTGAGGCGCTGATTTATCAAGTCACGGGTCACCGAAGGGTCACACCGTCAGGGTGTTAAAGCTGCAATCTCTCACTGAAGATGCCAAGCAAAACCCAAAGGGTCACACCCTGAAATCATAGCATACACAGCCTGTTTCTGTATAAAACCAATGACAGGAAACACAGCAAACAAAACCCCAGGTTAATTACTCCCATATACACAGGACTTCACTCCCAACTCCAACTCAACACAATCGGGATTAATGTCAGACCAAGGAATTTACTGGACTTTAGAGAGACAGAAAAAAGCATCCCACAAAAATGCCGAAAATTTCAAATGTTGAAAGTCATGTCAAGTGTAAATTTTTCAGTGGAAGCTTAAACTATGGTCCTCAGCAGAATACCGGTCATATATATATTGTTGGACTTTGCATTCCATAACTGAAGTGTGTGAACTTAAGTGTGTGACTGTTACTCAACAGTCAATACTTTGTTGGACTTAAAGAGGTTGTCCAGGCATTTTGTTTTAATGCCTGGACAACCGGGGGAGATGAGAAAAAAAAACGCTCAACTGTCCCCGATGCTCCTGTGTCCTTCCGCGTTCTGATCCTTCTGCTCCGGCGTCTTCTCACGGGTCATTTCCTCATTTCAGCGGAAGTCGCTGACTAGCCTTAGCGGTTGACCGCCCAGGTGTAGGATGCAGTGGAATCTCCAGGCTTCTGCCAAATTTTTCTTGGCCTGCTACTTCTGGGCTTAACAAGAACTGTCCCTGTGGTCTTCCATTTCCTTACTATGTTCCTCACAGTGGAAACTGACAGGTTAAATCTCTGAGACAACTTTTTGTATCCTTTCCCTGAACAACTATGTTGAACAATCTTTGTTTTCAGATCATTTGAGAGCGGGCTGTCCATGCTCGGCGACCATCAAACTTAACTGAACTTGAATTGTTTTGTAAAGAGGAATGGTCCAAAATACCTTCATCCAGGATCCAGGAACTGATTAAAAGCTACAGGAAGCGACTAGAGGCTGTTATCTGTGCAAAAGGAGGATCTACTAAATATTAATGTCACTTTTCTGTTGAGGTGTCCATACTTTTGCACCGGTCAAATTTTGGTTTAATGCATATTGCACATTTTCTGTTAGTACAATAAACCTCATTTCAATCCTGAAATATTACTGTGTCCATCAGTTATTAGATATATCAAACTGAAATGGCTGTTACAAACACCAAAATATTTAGAACTAAAAATGATTAAGATTAATAGGGGTGCCCAAGCTTTTTCATAGGATTGTATGTGGGCATATAAATGGTATTAAAAATGCCCACTTGTATTATATTATTTTCTAGCAAGCACAGAGATGGGAATAGCAGCCTGATGTGGTGTTTGTGTACTATACCTTACATAAAAGTAGAGAAAATAATGGCAAAAAAGTAGGTGTCTGGTTTTATAAACTAAGCAAAGATGTCTGTTTTACAAATTTGAAGGAGACAGGTCGTGGTTAGAGATGAGCGAACAGTGAAATATTCGATTTGAATAGCCCCTCAATATTCGAACGAATATCGAATCCCATTATAGTCTATGGGGAAAAAATGTTTGTTTCAGGGATAACCACTATTCGACTCAGGAGGGTCACCAAGTCCACTATGACACCTCAGCAAATGATGACAACACCTCTGGAATGCAACTGGAAAAATACCTGGAAATGTTCTTTCCTCCCCAATTGTATGGACAGAAACCCAAATTTTAAGCTAAAGAAACATTAGCATGCGCTCATCACAATCCCTGACATGATAGCTGCGTTAAGCAGGGTGCAGGGTACAACGCAGACCAGGCCCAAGCACCAGGAACAGGTGTTACAATGGCTAGCGGATAATGCTTCCAGCTGCTTTTCCACCAGCCAGTCAGCCACTACCTCCAGTCGTGTTCATACCCAAGAGTCTGCCCCTCCTTCCTCCCAACATGCCCAATCTTCCCAGCAGAGTCATCCCACCCTTGCCCCCTCCCAGCATCTATATTTGGGTCCTTTTACTGTCTCTCCCTCTGTTGAACCACTTCCCAAATAGGAGGCCCAGGAGCTACCAGACGACTTTGTGTGTCCTGATGCCCAAATACTGGAAAATCCGCCATTTCCTACCAATTTTGTGGTTGTGGACCTGCAACCGGTGTTTCTCGGCCTTAGTGATGATGACGAGATACAGTTGCCATCAGGGCAAGCTGTGGTTATGTGCTGTTTGCAGTAAGAGGAGAGTGAGCAATTAGAAGAGGAGTTGGTGGACGACGAGGCCACCGACCCAACATGGACAGGGGTGATGTCTAGCGGGGAAAGAAGTGTAGATGTGGAGGCAAGCTAAGCAGGAAAAAAGGTGACTAGAGGCAGAGGCATGGACAGGGGTGATGTCAAGGGGGGGAAACAGTGTAGATGTGGGGAGGCAAGTGCAGCAGCAAAAAAGGTGGCTAGAGGCATGTCCAAAGGCACAGGACAGTCACTTATTCCTGTATCCCGTCATACAGTATATAGGACCTAACAACTTGGTGGTGCCAACGTTCATGAGCTACTGATGAAAGAGTGGCCACTTCCGTAAGTCTACAGTAGAAGCTGCTAGCCGGAAAACCCTCCAGCTACACCTACATCTGCCTGAACTGGCACACATAGCTGACTTCATGTTGGGTTGCTTTTCAAGAGACAAAGGCATAGTTCACATCATGGAGAGCAAACAGTACTGGATTTTTGCAATCTTTGACCCCCGGTATAAGAAAAAAATCTCGTCCTTCGTTCTGGTAGGGGAGAGGAAAAATTGCATAAATGATTGCCACGAGCAACTGATGCAGAATATGATGGAAATGTTTCCGTAAACCCTCGCTGGAGGCAGAAAAGAGATTTCCTCCAAGAGGCTAACAACTGCCATCTGATCCACAACCACCAGGGGAACACTCTCCAAGGTCTCTCCAAGGGACACGTTAATGCCCCCTCCCTGACCAAACTATCGCCACTGAGGGGCCTAGTGTCATCAGGAGGGAAAAGTATAGGCACATGTTGCATGAGTACCTGGCCAACCACAGCCCTGTCCTCTCCGATCCCTCTGCGCCTTACACACATTGGGTGTAGAAGTTGGACCTGTGGCCCTTGGGGTGAGTGGAGGCTTCCCCCAGCTATGGTTTTGGTCAGTTTGGCAAGGGGGTGCAAGTACGCCCCGCAGTTAGCCTTTTTGGCGGAATAGAGTGTACACAATGAACCCCAACTGTCACTTGCAGAGCCACTCTTCTACTTGTAACTGCATGATAGAACTTGCATGTCTATGCTCTCTTGAGTTAGAAATAGATTGGGGCCCCGCATTTTAAGTTTATGCCCCATTCTTTTGCTTCAGCCCATAAACAGAGATGTTATTTTGTGCCCATTAGTGCCAATTCAACCGTGCTACCCCCAAGATTAATTCTTTTACCCCTCTTTTGTAGTTGTCACTTACCCCAGAAGCGTATACAGTGTCAGGCCCACCATTCAGCTTCAGCCCATAAACAGAGATGCTATTTTATAATTAGCTGTATACCACTTTTATTTGGGAGTGAAATACAACCAGGAAAGCTGGATTCAGCATCTATTTTGCTGTATTCCACTTGTTTGGGAGTGGAATACAACCAGGAAAGCTGGATTCAGTGTATATATACCATACACGGATTTTCTGTATACTTAGGTTTTTGGGGGTATACACCGAGGAAAGCTGGATTGAGCGTATATAGCCTGACTGAATTGCTGTGTATCCCACTTTGGTGTTTGAGGGTACACACCGTAGAAAGCTGGATTGAGCGTATATGGACTCCTCTCCCTGCGGTATAGCTCTGAAAAGATCTGTTTTTGTTATTCAGATTTCTTGCCTAGCAGAAGCTAATCCCTCTGTAGCCCTCAGCAGATCTCTGTCCCTATCTCTCCAAGCCGCAAATGACACGAACATGGATGGCGGCCACTATTCTTATAAATCGGAGGTCACCTGATTTCGGCAGCCAATGGCTTTTTCCAATTTTTTTTTCAATGCCTACGTTGTCGTAGTTCCTGTCCCACCTCCCCTGCACAGTTATTGGCGCAAAAAAAGCGGCAGGGAAGGTGGGAGGGGATACGAATTTTTACTGCGCTTACCGTGTGATATTCCATTCTAATCGAATATACCGAGTAGCCTGATATTCGATCGAATACCTATTCGATTGAATGTTGTTCGCTCATCTCTAGTCGTGGTTGAAACAGTTTCAACACAAACCAACAGAAGGTGTTTGCACAGCATTGGACTACGAGGCAGTCATCCAGCTACATATATTCATTTTTTTTTTTTTAATGTACATTGTGAGCCCCATATAGGGTTCACAATGTACATTTTCCCCTATCAGCTACGTATATTCCATTCACCTTATATCACCACTCTCAAAGCCATCACAACAAGATTGCAGTGGAGACTGGGATGCTGGTTTATCCTCTTCAGCGAGGAGTCCAGCTAGTCTCTCAGAAGCAAGGATAGATGGATGTTGATCTGGAGATCATGTGGGTAATGCCATAAAAAGGTCTTCAGAAGGAAATGCCACACTGGTTCTACTCCCAGGATTATGGTGTGGGGTGGCATAATGTAAGACATCCAAACCCCTCAAGTTTGCATTTCAGGTACCCTAAAAGCTTTTAATTTCAGTGGTCATTTCTGGCCATTTCTCTTAAATATCCTAGTAGTCATTTATCAACAGGGCAAATCATGTTGCTAATGCAAATGCGAGCAGTCTGAGTGTTGTGCAGTCTGAGTGCAGTCTAGACTTGTTTCTCTTGGAGCAAATCTGGGACATCATTAGTCATTGATTGCAAAGGGAGCAGCCAATCTTGTTATCTTGCGTGACTAAAGTCACCATACAGTTTTATCTCAGACAGATATGTAAATCTTTAAATTTTTACAGGTATGGTCTAAATAGACACAATGTTTTGCCACAAGAGGGTGTAAAAGTTCTTACCCTGAAGCCTTATAAAGAGACTTTCAGAGGTTACTTTGGCATAGTGAACCTCTTGGTGAGAGATTGTTGACTCCTAGAAATTAGAGATGAGCGAGTACTGTTTGGATGAGCTGATCCGAACCGCACGCAGGCATTGAAATGAATGGAAGCACCTGGTACTTCTGCTTTGACACCGGCCGGCCGCTTAACCCCCCGCATGCCGGCTATGTCCATTCATTTCAATGCGTGCGTGCTGTTCGGATCGGCTGATCCGAACAGTACGCGCTCATCTCTACTAGAAATGTCTCTACAATGTAGTCAGCCATTTTGCTTACAGACTTTGAGGTTGAAGTATTACTGAAATAAAAGAAACAGGATGGTCATTTTGATGAATAGCTAGCTCTCTAAGCAATTCTGACCTAGCCTGTTGGAAGCTGTGGTTACACAAGGGTATGCACACACGGCTAACAGTCTCTGCATGGCCCAGACAAACCACCAGTAGAGAGGATCATTTGATCTTCCAACTAGCATGAGTAGCTCCCATAGATTCCTTATTCATCATCCAAACAAAGGTGGCAAACTTCATTAAACACCCCTATCTCTGCCTGGACCATTTCTAGACACTTAGTAGAAGGATATCTGGAGTCACATACCAATTATATGTTCTGCCACTGACAGCCAGCTGACATCTTTGTTTGTATTGGTGTCATAAAAGAGAATCCTGGACTACTAAAGACTGGAACACTATCTTCTTTAACCACAAATCCTGCATCTGTTGGGAATCTAATAATGGTTGAATAAATAGTTTGGAGGCCTTGTGGTGAAATCTTCAATCCTACCTTGGCTTGCCACTAAACATGGCCCTAATTAATTGTTTGATGATCTGGGGAGCCATCATATACAACAGTCTGTAACCGATGTGATTTATACTAGGGACACTAATAGCTCACTGATGTGTGCAAGACGTTCTGTGGTCCCATGTGTTGTCATGGCACGGGTTCCAATAAGAATTTTATGCACGACCACACACAGTAAAGATTTCCCAAGAACGTCTCTGCCAGACTGCAACCCCTCCTTAGCCTGCTTGGTTAGTAGATTAAACAACACCAATTGAGCACATTTGGGACCACCACGGCACTGGCTGGGATTCCACCTTTGGTAGGATCTACAGGCCCAATTGCAACATCTATGGGCAAATGCGTCACAGGATACCGTACGACTCGACATAAAGTCTCCTTACAATTATACTGTTTTCGCCTAAGAAAATATTCTTTGACTCTAAGATTATAATCACTTACATATATACTCATTACATTCACACATATAAAAGTTGTATTCAACTCCTGCTTGGTACATTAATTATTATTTTTTTTTGTCAGTGTTACAGACAGGATATATATATTTAGCTTTTGGTTAAATTTACCCTCAACAAAAAATTTTTAAAAAATTTGAAAAAAAAACACCTTTCCAAACATGGTGTTAATGGTTATCCCTAGAGGTTCTCAAAAAAACTGACACAAAAATTATTTTAGTAGCTCAAAAATTAATAAACTTAGAGCCATTAAAACAATACGCTTAAAAACACTAAATTGTGTCTGGTTTTTATGGGGTTAAATATAACAGTGCCTATTAGTAAGCTATTAAATGGGATGTTTCATGAAGAAATCTCTTTATTACCCAGAACCAAGAGTCGCTAACAAACAGCAGCTCTCACTTTGGCAGACCCAGCCCATCCATGTATAACTTGATCAGTCATGCATGTTAATAGCTAGTATGTAATACTGAATTTGTATAGCATTACACAGATGTTTACTGACCTACATCAAAAAGCTATTTGAGCCACCTCTAATCTAAAATGAACCTTTTGTGATGACAAAAGCCCTTTCTTCTTTGCTCCCTCAGTATAGTGATAGTTCTGTGAGCCAAAGTTCTGAGCGCTACAGAAAAGTTGACTGAATATCCCATTGAAAACAATGAAGTATCCTTAGCAACCAGATTATCAAATGTGCCAAAGCAAGCCACTGTGATGACAAGAAGAAATACAGGATGACAGCCATCAAGCCAAGTGACTTCTTGGTCCACAGTACTAATACGATTTCTTTAAAGAAATAATGACATCAATCATCTTATAATCAACTGAGACATACAGACTTGTCAGAATCTCCCAACAAACATTCACTTTCTTTGCATTTCAATTACTAAGACACCAGTAGTTAATGTGAGTTACAAAACAATACTAAAAAGTGAAAGTTTTATGTAACGAGCCTCCAGGGAGCATAATTATCCGGTGATACTGGAAATGTGGATTATACACATGCCGTAGTGTGAAGAATCAAGGCAATGGTGATGGGGGGAAAAGAATCCTCAATGGAATATTTAATATGTCGTTTCCAAAGTAACTAATTCAAAAAGACAGAGGGATATAAGACAGTCCGGATAGACCAAATACAGACCAGATGTTTTCACCAGCTTCTAACAAAAGAGAGACAAAAGGGGAAGCTAATTAAATCCACAAAGTTTTGGGGACAAAAAAAAATAATGAATTATACATTTTTTCCTTTGCTGTGCATATGATATTAGTTGTGATTTGAATTCTTCATTTGGTTTAGTTTTATGGGTCTATGTTTCCAAACACATTTATCCTGTTGTGGCAACCTGGGAAACTACAGAATGAAGGCCTAGAATTTTTTGTAAAAAGGAGATGTAGCAGGGCTGGAGTGGGCAAATTAATACTAAATGTAAAGGGTAGACAGCAGGTTACTAATATTGGAGTTCTGTAGTAGATGCTTTAAGTATGACCAGATCACTATGTACAGGGAACAAATTATGTAATCTACACATCTTCCTTACTTAAAGATGACCTTTCATGTCCTCAGACACATGCGGTTTTTTATACCGCTAGAAAACAGACAGTGTGCTGAATTTAGTGCACTGTTGGTTTTCACGTTATGTGCCCCGGGGCTGGAGAGATCGATGCCGTTATAACGGTACCGATGTTTGCCACTGTCAGAAGGGTGTTCCTGACAGTCTAGTTGGGCTGTGAGGAACTCCTCCGTGACTGTACTCATCCATAGGCTACAGTACTGGGAGGCGTTTTTCACAGCTCAGCCTCATCGCTGGGTGGTAAGGTAAGCACCCTTTGACAGGGTTATGGACAGTACTGTCAGGGAAGGCGTTCCTCACAACCGAGCTAGACTCTCAGGAACGCCCTTCTGACAGTGGGCAGACATAGGTGCTGTTATAACGATATCAATATCTCTAGCAACGGGCAAATAAGTAAGCCAATAATGAGCTGAATTCAGAGCACTGTCGGCTTTCTAGCGGTATATAATACCGCATATGCCTGAGGACATGAAAGGTCCTCTTTAAAGGATGTTCCTATTGACCCGTTGAGAATTGGGTTGAGCCGATCTTGAAATTTCAGGATCGTTTTTAAAATCCGATTTCCGATCATTTTCCATCTGAACCCGATCCCGATCCTAATGCAAGTTAATGGGATTCTTTTTAATTATCGAAGATCAGATTTTAAAAACGATCCTATTCACTACACAGCATGGAGTCCAAAAATTGTTTAAATTTTTGCACGCCACGCTGTCTAAATTAAAAAAAAAAAAAATCCCCCGGCTATTTAGCCCCCCTGGTGTTCACTTACCTGCACAGATCCGCTACCGCTCCCCGTTCTTCTCGGTCCGGTCCTTTATCATTGACATGCCTTTAGAGCGATGTGCGCGCCCCTACCTCCTTAGGCTAGTGTTAGAGATTATGGGAGTAGGCGGGGCTTGTTGTGGCTTAGGAGAGTGTGGACGGGGAGATGTGAGTGCATCATTCACGTCTCCCCCCCTCCCAGTACCCACCCACACTCTCCTAAGCCACATGCCCTGCCTTCTCCCAGCATCTCTAACACTAGGCTAGGGAGGCGTGGGGTGAGCAGGGTACTCTGAAGGCATGTCAATGAAAGAGAAGAAGAGAGAGAAGGATTTTGTCCCTCATTTTCAGTCATATCAAATTTGGGAGGTGTGAAATTAGGTCATAGTTACAATATTACTAAGAAAGGGCAAATTACTAAGAAAGCGTCTAACATAGGAGATGTCTCAGGGTAGACATCTGTGAGACATGCTGCAAGCCAACTATTGTAAGTCAGTGTCTATGAGTAAATGATATGTGTGAGGTAAAGATCCACAGGACCTGCAGAGAACAGGTCACATGACCATACCTCTGCAGGTCCTCAAGCCTGAGAGAAGAGCAACATTTTGTGCAGAAATGGAGAATGTAAATTGATGTGTACAGCAAATGTATGAGGCCTGCTTTACATCTGTATAAGGGAGTCTAGGATTTTCATTCAGAGGGTCTGTCTTAGAAACTGTATTAGCTTAGGACAGTAGTTCATAACCTGTGGTACATGTACCCTAGGGGTACACCGAGCAGTCTCAGGGGGTAACGTGACATGGCTAAGAACCATTGCTCTGGAAGTGGTAGGCTTAGTGAGTGCTCACCAAATCCACCCATGCAAACTACCCACAGTACACATACAATTTAAGGAGCACAAATAACATTTCAATAATGAATGTTGTACATACATACTTGGAGAGAGGAGATACAACCTGGTTTAGAGCCATCCCCTTTGCTACTTTATAAGGTAGGAAGGTGAGAACTTCTGTAGGAAATATGTTCCTTGAGCAGCCCAATAGACTTGGAAAACTCATTAAAGAACAAATTTAAGATCCAGAAGAATTTCTTGCAAACTAGCTGACAGAGTTTTCATTAAAATAATGGTGACACTGAACAGGCAGACAAACCAGGAAAGCCTCTATACTAGAAAGACCAAGAAATCCCCTCCACCCGCATTCTATTAAGTTTTATATTAAACCTTATGGAATCTGCTACAAAGTTATATAAAAGTTATATCATATAGTTAAATTTACTCCATAAAATCGCTTTGTAGATTGCATTAATACTGATGGGAACCATTATGCCTCCAGCATCTTAAACAGAGTATAAAATTCCTTACTGAGCTTTCTAGACATGTGGGGTGGTGGGGGGAGGCAAAGAATTTGACCATAAACTAAAGAATAAAAAGGTATCAACTTTGTTGCTAAAGCGTGTACTTTCAGAATATACACTTCATGTTCATGTCTCTTTGCTTACCTAAAAGCTGAAAAGTAAAAAAAAAAAAAAAAAAGTATACAATTGTTGTAATCTTCTCAATGCTTATATAGATGCCAAATAAGGGTCCTTGTATTTTGGTTGGGGTATCTATATATATAGAATGTACAACTTATAATTCTGTGGCAGGGTTCTCTTTCCTACTTGTGTGCGGTTAGTCATCTTTTTAGCTTTGGCACTTGTGCCATGTATGTATACCCCTACACAAATGTATAGCAGCATGGAATTAATGGCTCTGAAGAAATAAAATGGTGCAGATGCACGCCTTGAACTTCTGGTGTGTGGAATAGAAGGGGTTAAATCCGTTTCCAGTCTGAATGCACACTCAGCAGTTCAGTACAGTAAATAGACGCGCTGAAGGTTTATTGTTATATCACAAATTATGTGAATAACTTGCAATGAACTGTAAATTGTGTGATATTCCTATATCACTTAAGCTAGTGCAGGTCATGGTGCGGTCAGTGTTTCAACGCTTTCTAGAAACTGTATCGTACGCTGACTGCTTAGAGGCGCTACTAAATTGTGCATAAGACTTGCATTGCGGTTGATGTTTGTTGCTCCTGCTTTCTTGTGACTCGATAGCATCAGGCTTTGATCAGGATGGGAAGGGCTCCCTATTTAAAGGGGTTATCCCATGAACATAGCCATATTTCAATTTATAGACAATTAAACATTAAACATTTTTGCAAATATAAGTCATATGCAGCCATCCCTATAAGTTGTCCTCCAAGCTTAAAGGGGTTTTCTCATTAAATTTGCAAGCAATAAAAAGTAAAACATTTTTGCAAACATTAGTAGTAAAAGATTTTGCAGAGTTTTAAAGACTTTCTTAGTGGAGACAATCTGTTCTGCTGATTGGTTGCGATTGGACACGACCATGTATGCAGGAACATTTTATGGTCTGGGACTTGTCAGAAACTCAGTTCTTGGGAACAGGTTATCTTGCCATGTATGTAATGTTCCTGCCTCATAATATGTTCACAAGAAGGAACTCATGGATGGTTTTCTGACATTCCAGGCTATGGCAAGTTTCTGCATAATGGAAAAACCCCTTTAAGCTTGAAGGACAGCTTATGAGGAGGGCTGCATGTAGTAACAATGAGGACCACTTGAAACACGGATGATTGTTGGACAGCTTGAAAAAGGAGGACTCCTCCGCAGAAATACGATATTTAGATTCTGGACTGATATATATTAGGACACTTGAGAATAAGAGGATGGGCTCTTGCTGTTGAAGATCTGGTGACAGAGATTCGTGTATAGGTAGCAGCTCAGGTGAGATGACAGGTCTGGCATGGAGCATGTGGGCTATGGAGGAGTGCAATGCCAGTCACAGCAAAGCAGCCAACTCCGACCTGCTGTTGGTGACTCCACAACAGTGGCTGGTACATACAGTCCTATGCAAAAGTTTGGGCACCCCTATTAATCTTAATCATTTTTAGTTCTAAATATTTTGGTGTTTGCAAGAGCCATTTCAGTTTGATATATCTAATAACTGATGGACACAGTAATATTTCAGGATTGAAATGAGGTTTATTGTACTAACAGAAAATGTGCAATATGCATTAAACCAAAATTTGACCGGTGCAAAAGTATGGGCACCTCAACAGAAAAGTGACATTAATATTTAGTAGATCCTCCTTTTGCAAAGATAACAGCCTCTAGTCGCTTCCTGTAGCTTTTAATCAGTTCCTGGATCCTGGATAAAGGTATTTTGGACAAACAATTCAAGTTCAGTTAAGTTAGATGGTCGCCGAGCATGGACAGCCAGCTTCAAATCATCCCACAGATGTTCAATGATATTCAGGTCTGGGGACTGGGATGGCCATTCCAGAACATTGTAATTGTTCCTCTGCATGAATGCCTGAGGATTTGGAGCGGTGTTTTGGATCATTGTCTTGCTGAAATATCCATCCCCGGCATAACTTCAACTTCGTCACTGATTCTTGAACATTATTCTCAAGAATCTGCTGATACTGAGTGGAATCCATGCGACCCTCAACTTTAACAAGATTCCCGATGCCGGCATTGGCCACACAGCCCCAAAGCATGATGGAACCTCCACCAAATTTTACAGTGGGTAGCATGTGTTTTTCTTGGAATGCTGTTTCTTTTTGGACGCCATGCATAACGCCTTTTTTTTTATAACCAAACAACTCAATTTTTGTTTCCAAAATGAAGCTGCCTTGTCCAAATGTGCTTTTTCATACCTCAGGCAACTCTATTTGTGGCGTACGTGCAGAAACGGCTTCTTTCTCATCACTCTCCCATACAGCTTCTATTTGTGCAAAGTGCGCTGTATAGTTGACCGATGCACAGTGACACCATCTGCAGCAAGATGATGCTGCAGCTCTTTGGAGGTGGTCTGTGGATTGTCCTTGACTGTTCTCACCATTCTTCTTCTCTGCCTTTCTGATATTTTTCTTGGCCTGCCACTTCTGGGCTTAACAAGAACTGTCCCTGTGGTCTTCCATTTCCTTACTATGTTCCTCACAGTGGAAACTGACAGGTTAAATCTCTGAGACAACGTTTTGTATCCTTCCCCTGAACAACTATGTTGAACAATCTTTGTTTTCAGATCATTTGAGAGCGGGCTGTCCATGTTCGGCGACCATCAAACTTAACTGAACTTGAATTGTTTTGTAGAAAGAAATGGTCCAAAATACCTTCATCCAGGAACTGATTAAAAGCTACAGGAAGCGACTAGAGGCTGTTATCTTTGCAAAAGGAGGATCTACTAAATATTAATGTCACTTTTCTGTTGAGGTGCCCATATTTTTGCATCGGTCAAATTTTGGTTTAATGCATATTGCGCATTTTCTGTTAGTACAATAAACCTCATTTCAATCCTGAAATATTACTGTATCCATCAGTTATTAGATATATCAAACTGAAATGGCTGTTGCAAACACCAAAATATTTAGAACTAAAAATGATTAAGATTAATAGGGGTGCCCAAACTTTTTCATAGGACTGTATGTATATAAATTCATCTGTGCATACTTTAAAGACATAGTTGAAAGAAAATGCATACAATGTGATCACCAACCTTCATCATTCTAGCTGCTGTGAAACTACAACTCCCAGCAGCCTCCATTGACTTCAGCAGAGAAAGAATTCATGTTGGGAGTTGTAGTTGGAGTGCAGAAGGTTGTTGACCTCTGGGTCCTAGAGAATGACCTGAGGGGACAGAGCATGTCTTTCTTCTTTTAATCCTTTTGTCATGCACCTCCCGTTCTGTAGTGAACACATACAGGATGTCATTTCTGTCAGCAGTATTCTTTTAAAACCCTAAACAGCATGATTTTAGGAAATATGAAATATTTATAGACTTGTATAAAGCAGTAGTATCCAGTGATATGTTTTTGTTTGTTTTTAACTAAAAACATAAGAAGACTAAGACTAGCTTCATCGCTCCCCATTTAAGCAGCAAAGCATACAGCCTGCCTTGCTTTCAGTATGAGCACACAGACATACCATCGTTGGTCTGCCAGGCCAGCATGGTCATCGTTATCATCAACATTTTGAAACAGATAAGGGTCAGCCTCCTCTCCTGCCGGTGACATATCAAGGCCCCCTCTGCATCTAAAGCAGAGTTTTTACCAGGAAGCCCCTGACCTAGTTTTCATCGTCCTCCAGGTCCCCTTGCTTCAACCTAGGTGGATGATGGTGACCAAAAGGTGGAAGAAGTTTTATTCTTCCATCCTTTAGTGCATGAGTGTAAGGGATGTCATAACTAATACAGCAGTCCCTGCTGACAAATTTGGTGGCCTCCTTAAAGGGCTTCAGATGGTGACAAACTTCCTTCATGAGCCTCCAATGGTGGATCTCAAAATAACACTTTGTCCCCAGGAATTCTTTTGTGATTTCTTTTTTTTTTTTTTTAGAAAAAGTATTAGACTGGAACACTGTGTGATATTGGCAGTTTTTCTGCTCAAAAACAATATTGACCAAAAACAAAACAAAAAACCCTTAAGAAAATGAGATTTTACACTATAGATTAAACACTACGTCAGTCAGTTTGTTTTGTGTTTGCTGTGATGATGGCATTTCGTATATATATATATAAAAAAAGTTAAAATGAGATTTTGCACTGAAATGACTGACTTTTTGGGGGGGAGGTTGTCAGTAAAATGTAATGTAACACTCTGTGGAGAGTCAGATCACTGTGTACTAAGCTACACTAAGCAACTAAAGGGGCTCTATCATGGGGAAAAGCCATTTTTAACTAAGCACATACATACATACACGCCTACCTTTAGTATGTAAATTGCCTCAGTGGTTTTTGTATAAGTTCGTTTTTTCTCATATGCTAATGAGCTTCCAAGCCAGCACAGGAAGTTCCCAGCAGCACTCATCTCTGCTATTCTATCCTATCTGTGTGTGCAAGCAGGAAGTCATCAGCAGCAACAGCCTGTGCTGTATACACCCATAGGAAACAATAGCAAAGAGGAGTGCACGATGGTGCACAAAGAGTCTAATTAGCATATGAATAAAAACGGACTTATTCAAAAAACACTGAGGCAATTTACATACTAAAGGTAGGTGTGGAATAGCCTTTCTAAAGGACATGCAAGGATGTGATTAGTTAAAAATGACTTTTCCCAATGATAGAGCCCCTTTAAAGATTTGACACTGTATTACAAAACAAATTGCTCTACTGCCAAAAGGAATTAATAAATGAGATTATTGGAAATGAAATGGTAAAAGACTGCATTCACATAGCGGAGTACAGAAATTCTCCCTCTCCCCACTCCTATGATTTTTCTGCCTGACTAAAATGGATTGAATTGCACTAAGTTTTTCTTCACTAGTGCTCATCTTATAATTCTGTTGTCCTATTGCAATGTTGGTGTTGTTTTCACACTAGCAATAACAGCAATTGCTTTGGGTCATGCAGAGATGATAACATGTCTGTCCCTAGCTTGAATATCACAAAATGTCTCTTCGCCTTGCCTACAGCATCTTATATTCTATATGTGATATCAGTATTGTAACCTCTCCATCTACCACTCATAATTGACCTAACCTGACAACTTCTCAACAAGAGAGACCATATGATCCTCCTCCTTTGTATTCTAACTGTGCACTACATGTCACAACAGCCATTTTTGATTGCCTGAGACAAATCACAAAAATTCCAGTTTCATTGAATATCAAAACTTTTGGGAAATTCAGGTTGAATCTGGTTCATTGCGAATTGGTTTGTTCATCTCTAATTTTGACATGACAAAGTTCCATTCTGCTATGTAACAGAACCCAATGCATAATAGGGAAGTAGGAAACACCTTCTTAAAAATTCCCTCCATCTGGGTTTTTATATCTCATGTGTCCTATGTAGCACAGTGTAAAAACTTCATAAAACAGTTAGTCACACTGGCAATGAGCCTCATCTGTCATGCACATTGAGCACAGTGTTTATTTGGCAGGAATCCTGTTTTTATATTTTATTTTAAGTAACATTTTTATTTTTTTATTTTTTGTTTTTTTGTCTAATTCTCTTTCTTTTACTATTTAGATTTGAGCATATGTGTAGCAGAAACACAGAGTCACGCTACCCTCTCACTATACTATACAATACTATACAGGGATCGGCTATCTGACAGTACGTCTACAGAATTATTAGTTTATATGGCTCCACATATGTAATTTTTCTTTTTAACAGCCGATTATTGATAATCTTTGATCTACAGATCAAGCAATAGACGAAATGGGAACTCACATGGAATGAACAAGATGAGAAAGCACTGAATTAATCCCAATAATTTGTCTAGTTACTGAAGCAGAATACTCTTTAATCTCAACCACATTTACTGTCATAATTTCTTGTTTGTATGTTATTATATTAGTGCTTTATAGTTTAAGTGATTCATCATATTTTCATGAGACTCATTGTAGCACGTGAGATCAGCATGATTCATTGTAGCGTGGGAGATCAGTCAGATTCATTGTAGCATGTGAGATCAGTGAGAATCATTGTAACATTATAGCATGTGAGATCAGTCAGAATCATTGTAACATTATAGCATATCAGATCAATCAGAATCATTGTAACGTTATAGCATGTGAGATCAATCAGATTGCTGCCACTGCCACAAGAAAGTTGATAGTTTCAACCAAAGGCCCATCTGCCACAGAAGACAACACCAGTATTATAAAAGCAGTCGATTTCAGCCATCTATTGCACACTTATGACTTGTAACATGCCAAAGCATCCCAAAGGTGGTCATCATGGTTTATTTGGTTTTATTTATTTATTTTTTTGTGAAGAAAGGTGGAACACAGGACGATATAGTAAATATCTGTGCTCTTCACCAATGTGGTACACAACATCAGGACAACAGCATTTACTATCACAGGTCCATGTATGGGGCAGTGAGTGGTCCTATTCCTGTCTGTTCTGTGGTCTAAGCTCACTGAAGAAAGTCCACAGACCCGACACATGCACATAGCTGCATACACGTAACCTCAAGTAAAGCTCTATGCATTTATCAGTGACAACCCCACTAGTGAGAGCCAAAGTATAACTTTAAAAGTAAAGTATCACCATTTTTTTTTTTTAAATTGGTTAAAACCAGATAGCAAAATCTATCACTTTTTGATCATCTGTTTTTATTTTAGTGCATTAAAAAGATTATTTTCTGTATTATTATTATTGGTTATAAGAGCTGCCATCTTGACTCAGCTTCCCTTCTGCACTGTTAATAACATTTAATGATGTACTTTATAACACAGTCAAGTTCATGGGCAGCAATAAACTTATATTGTAATCTTATATTGTGATATTGTCTGTTATGTAAATGGAACGAGTTCTGCAAAGAAATCTCTACAGAATTAGCAAGTGCCTCTGTATTATTATGCTTAGTGAGAAGAGTGAAAACTGCAGAGGATATTAAAAAAAAAAATATATATGTATATATATATATATATAGAGAGAGAGAGAGAGAGAGAGAGAGATAATGACATAGAAAATGAAAAATAAAAATTTTAAATTCTTAAAATATGCTTCACATAAAAACTTGGTTTAAAAAAAAGAGGCCATTTTTGGTGCACCTGGGTCCAATGCAAAACATGTAACAGATCACAGCATGTGTCCTTTATTATATTAGGGGTAGTAGAACTACGGATCCTCCTGAGGCACTTAGGCCTGGGTGCAACTGCAACCTCAGCACTTGCCATAGTTATGTCCGTGTCTAATGTTAAACATTTGGTTTAAGTTCAAAGAGTCGTAATGTAAGAGATGCAAATTTATTTGTGTAACCAAACCTTATCTGGAATCGGCATCTCTTGGCACTTTTCTCCATGAATGTTTGCTGTGCTTGCGGCACTCGCGACACAGTGTATACTAGTTTCCATCTGCTGTTAACACCCTCTCTGTTTTTGTTGAGAAACTGACACTCAGGCTCACGGCTTTCTTACATTCATTCTTAGCCTGTTTGTTTTATTGAGGCTTAACTGCTATAGTACGATCAACAAGCCTGGCTGTTCTAAGAATACTAATATTAATGGCCTGAATCCGATTCTCTGGCAAACATATGCCCATGAACTTCTAAACTCACAACAATGGAGGATGGAACCATTAGGTATCATTACTAGCTTTATATATTAAATTCAGTTAGTCTAGTATCTCATAATCTGGGATTCGCTCCTACCATGGAACTATAATAGAACATAGAATTAAACAAGACCTAAAGCGGTAGCCTGACCAGACAGCATGAAATAGGAAACTCCCTGGAATGATGTAGGATATCAAATATTTTGTAGAAACACCAAAGTATAGTTAGACTTTCTATTATCTAGGGCATAGATTCCAAGGGCAGACATAGACAGCTAAAGGAAGCTAAAGAACATAGAGCAGTCCCCTTATGTCTCTCTGAATCCACCAGTAAATGTTAGCCATAAAGTACATTAACGTAGGCATTGCCTGAAACCTAATAGATGGTAGAAAGTTGCTGTTAGGGAGCCTGCGCACGGAGTTACACTCTGCTCATTCTGAACGTTAAAACTTGTTCAGAATGAGCACGTAAAAACCAGATCCCAGAACCAGATCCCACCCTATAGGTGCCGGTATACGCGCGCTACCCATTGAAATCAATGGAAGGCTTTTTCCCCCTACTGCTTTCAATGTGATACGCACGTATGCTGGCACCCATAGAAATCAATGGGATCTGGTTTTTACGTGCTCATTCTGAACGAGTTTTACGTTCAGAATGAGCGGCGCGTAACTCCATGTGCAGGCTCCCTTAAGGTGTATCCTGACCTACTAGGCCTCTGTGCAGCTGCACAGCCTGCACCAATATGTCCACCCTGATAGATTCAGTTCAGTTCCCTTCCCCTGTGTATAAACACCCTAGCCTAGGCAGACTGACTTGTTAGTACCCCCCTTTCCAAACATACCCCTTTTGTAAATGTTCTCTGTAATTAAAGGCGTTGTCCACCTTTAGACCAATATTTAAAAACAAATGTTATTGCTTCTATAATAAAAAGCTCTACAATTTTCCAATATTTTTCTGTATCAACTCCTTACAGTTTTCTAGACCTTTGTTGCCGTCATTGAATCTTCTTTCTTCTAGTGCATTAAAATCAGTCCATGATCATGTGATGAACACAGAGGTACATAATGCTTCTGTTAGGACTCAGATCATTATCAATTAAAAATAATAGGTGGTATTTATTTAAGATGTCAT